>NC_080188.1:148006435-148705435 GCF_030028045.1 Hippopotamus amphibius kiboko
TAAATTGTAGTCTCCCTATGTAAAGAAACACTATGTTACCACTCAATTTCAGTTTGGGACAGGTAGATAAAACTTCCCCCCTTCTTTTTTCCCCAAAAGTCTGTGTTTGATAAGTAAGTAATAATTACATGTATACCATACATTGATGTTTTATAGTTTAGTATTTTCATGTATGTGACTCTCACTTCTCAGGGGTAGATGGGACATTATTGTTTTATTTTATTTTATTTTTAATTGAAGTATAGTTGATTTACAATGTTGTGCCAATCTCTGCTGTACAGCAGTGACAGCTATATACATATATACATTCTTTTTTTATATTCTTTTCCATTATGGTTTATCACAGGATATTGAATATAATTCCCTGTGCTATACATTAGGACTTTGTTGTTTATCCATTCTAAATGTAATAGTTTGCGTCTACCAATCCTAAACTTCCAGTCCATCCCTCTCCCTCCCCCCCTCCCCCTTGGCAACCACAAGTCTGTTCTCTATGTCTATGAGTCTGTTTCTGTTTTGTAGATAGGTTCATTTGTGCCATATTTTAGATTCCACATATAAGTGACATTGTATGGTATTTGTCTTTCATTCTGATTTACTTCACTTAGTATGATAATCTCCAGTTCCATCCATGTTGCTGCCAATGGCATTATTTCGTTCTTTTTTTATGGCTGAGTCATATTCCATTGTATATATGTACCATGTCTTCTTTATCCATTCATCTGTCAATGGACATTTAGGTTGTTTCCATGCTTTGGCTATTGTGAATGGTGCTACTATGAACATAGGGGTGCATGTATCTTTTTGAAGTACAGTTTCATTTGGGTATATTCCCAGGAATGGGATTGCTGGATCATATGTTAATTCTGTTTTTAGTTTTCTGAGTTACTTCCATACTGTCTTCCATAGTGGCTATACCAACTTACAGTCCCACCAACAGTGTAGGAGAATTCCCTTTTCTCCACACCCTCTCCAACATTTGTTATTTGTAGATTTCTTAATGATGGCAATTCTGACTGGTGTGAGGTGGTACGTCATTGTAGTTTTGATTTGCATTTGTTTAATAATTAGTGATGCTGAGCATCTTTTCATGTGCCTACTGGCCACCTATAAGGACATTATCATTTTATAGGTTAGGAGACAGAAGTTGAGAGAGGGAAGCAACTTTGCCTAAGGTCCCAGGTTTGTAAGGGATATAGCCATTTGCTGAGCTATGCCGATCTGCAAAGGCTCATTTATTCCACACATCATGTGTCCTGAATTCTTACCTCTCAGGCTAGTCTAAGAACATAAAATGAACTAGACATACAGCAGTGTCTCCTTGAGAAGGTCAGTCAGTGGGAGACAGACACAGAAGGAGATCATCATAAAACCATGGGGCAAGAATAGCACTGGAGATTTTGGAAGCTCAGGGGAGGCATACCTAATACAGTAAAAAGTGAGAGGGTTGGTACAGGCAATCAGGAAGATCTTCTTGGAGGAGGTGACATCTGTACTGAATCTTAAAACAGATTAGAATAAGTAAGTCCTAGCCTTATACAACCTCATTATCATTGTGAGGATGAGATGATGACATAATATTTATACATGTAACATATGATAGGTAATTAAGAAATGGTGATGCTGCAGCTTGGTAGTGCCTCAGGGAGACCAACCGTAGAAAACACGGCATCATTACTTCTTGCTAAGAAACAAAAAGTTGTAAGAGTCTCATACATACCTTTTGTCTCTGTCTCTCTGTCTCTCCCCACGTGGTCTTGTAACTGGGCCACCTCTTGACAGGTAAGCTCTACCTATCAAAGCTGCCTGCTTTCCTCCCACACATCACCTCCCCTTGGATTACAAATTTCCTGTTGTGCTCCTATACTCTTCAGAACTCTCCTAGATATTCAGTTTAACCCTGTTTCATATAAATAACTAGAGGGAATTGGAACAAGTTTCCAGGCCTGATGTGTTGCTAAGGTTTGCTTTGATTCTCTGATTTAATTCATGTATCTCATCATCTGCTTGTGGCCATTTTGGGGGTGAGTGAGATGAAAGGAACAGGTTAGAAGTTGAATGCCTTCGTGTATATTTGTCCCCAAAGCTCCCAAAGCTAAGCATTGCACAACTTCTCCCCCTTAGTAAACACTGTGCCCCCTCCCACAAAATATTCCATCTCCATTCTAATGGCAGCATTGCTCAGAAAATTAACCCAATAGTTATATTTACCAAGACTGGGTGGTCATGTCAGAGTCCAAGCAAACATCACTAGAATCTAAGAAAACCCTCAGAATCTTAAATAATATTTCTTCACAGCTCCTTTACCCTTCTCAAGGCTAAACAAACCCATTTGACCTTGTCAGAATGGCCTTCATCACTTCTCACCTGTTTTACTCCAAATAGCCTCCTACCCGATCTTCTCGCCCATGCTCGCTTCAAGACTCCCCAGCCAGGGCTTACAAACAGATGGACAAAGATGCAGATTGTTTGGCCTGCGTAGTGTTGGCCACCTCCAAAATTCAGGAGATATCATAGAAAAATGAAGATTTCCAATGTCCCTTAAAAAATGGGAAAACCTGGCAATCCTGGGTCCTATTCCCACATGGTCATAGGGTCCATGGTCACAGGGTCAGAGGGACCTTTTAAATAGGGTCCTTCACTCTAGTTCACCTCACTCCCAAGGTGTCCCTGACCTGAGACCAAGTGACACTTATATGTCTTATCATGACTGCAGTTTTTCTTACACCTGGACCTCTTCACTCATTTATATTTCCTGCCTAGAATCTGTAGGCATGTGAGTTCTCCATACTCTTCTGCTTACATGATCCTTCTAAAATTTGGACCTGATCATGCCACTTCTCAGATTAAAATTTTTAGTGCCCTCACCCCCCCACCTCTTTATTAGCAGCTGAAGCTCCAACTTCTAGCTCAGCTGAGTTCTTTTCAATCGGCCTCTTTGTTCTCTATAGCCATTCCCTACCTTTATCCCTACCCTTGCTCCTGCCCCTCTTCCCCAAACTTTACACTCCATCCATACTGAATTCCAGCTGTAGGAATGATTCTCATCTCTGTGCATCTGCAGAGGCTGTTCCTACTGCCTGCAGTGTCCTTCCTTCTCGCTCAACCTCCCCACTTTTGAAGAGTCAGCCTTTTCAAGTGCCTTTTCCTCCAAGAAGGAACTGAATATACACCACTATCATAGCACTCTCATAATATACTACTCTTGTAATATAATTGTTGGTTTGCCTGCCTCTTTCTCTTCTACTATACACTATGAAATCTTGCTGGAATTAGCACATGTTAGTTCTGACTGAAACCCTAATGATTCAAACTTATTGGTGTAGGAAAGAATTTGGGCATGGAAGTCAGGCAACCCTGATTTGATATCTCAGCTTTACCCCTTACTAAACTTGTCAAGTTCCTTAATCCCTCTGTTTCTCAGTTTCCATACCTATAAAAGTTGAGACTAATAATTTTATGAGATTACTATGAGGATTAGAGATATTTTGTATAAAATGCCTAGCACAGTGGCTGGTGCATAGCAGGCACTCATTAACTGGCAGTTGATATCACAAATAAATGAATCAGGACAAGATACAACAGACTTAAAAGATGGCCCATGTAAAGTGTGCTTGGGTGGACCAAAGTGAAAGCAGTGAAAAGAAGGAAAGGTTATATAGACACAGGGTATACACACATTATCTAGGCAATTAGGACAGTGCAGAAGGCGCTTTTAGTTTGATTTTTCCCCCTAAATGCCTGACAGCTTTTTAAAAAAATTGAGATATAACTGACATATAACAGTATCTTAGTTTCAGGTGTACAGCATAATGATTCGATATTAGTATATGTATTTGATATTTGTATGCAAAATGATCACCACAATAAGTCTAGCTAACATGCATCATCATACATAGTTAACAAAAATTTTTCTTCTTGTCATGAGAAATTTTAAGGTCACCTCTCAGCAATTTTCAAATATATAATACAGTATTATTGACTATAGTCACCATGCTATATATTACATCCCCAGGACTTATTTTCCTGACAGCTTTTAATGAAAGACTTAATTATCATCTGGCAGAAGTCTGCAAATGATAGGCAGCTCTGTCTATAGAATAATGAACATGATATAAGATAATCTTAGCTAATTACTGCTTACTTGCGAATGTTGAACAACTGACTTCTTGAAGGTGTATGTGAGGTTTTGTTTTGTTTTTGCATGTGTGGAAGTCTGTGAGTGGGCAAGAATGTGTACAGACCTATACCATGGCAACCGTATAGACAGTGGCTCAGCAAATGGTCAACATGCCTGGATCCCCACATAGCTGTACTAGTGTCCCTTAGCATCCTGGTTATAGCTTGTATTTATCTCCAAACTGCAACTCCTGGAGGTCCAGGACTGTGTCATTCATATTTGTTTTCCCCAAACATAGTATAATACTTGCATAGTAAGTGTTCAATAAATATTTGTTATATAGATAAAAGGATGAATTGGGAGTTGACTATGTGTGTATACATCTATAAATGTGTGATACACACACACACACACACACACACACACAATTTTACTCTCATTCCTACGGTCAGCTTTCCATTTAGTCTGGCTACTGAGCCACATATAGACTAGGGTTGGTGCTTTGGTGCAAGTTGTACTTTCAAAGCAGTCTATAACAGCAGTGTCCCAAAGGACTTTCTGTGATGATGGAAACATTCTATTCTGCATTGTCCAGTATGAGACCAATGGCTATGGAATATTTGAAATGTGGTTATGTGACTGAGGGATTGAATTTTTAATTTTAATTAATTTTAACTAATTTTAATTTAAATAGTTACCTGTGGCAACTAGTAGCAAGTGTATTGGTTACGCTGGTAAATAATCTATGTGCTATCTCTATGTGCTTTTTCAGATCATAGTCAACTGATAGATTCTGGATGATACTTTTGGATGGTACTTATATCTGGAGTTTGCAGACTTTCTTAATAGTCTAATACCACCATCTAAATAAAGTAAAAAAATATTCGTTGAGCATTTGGTGCTTGGCAATACTGCTGGAGTTATGGAGAATATGAGGTCCCTAGCTTTGCATTGCTACTTTCTAACAAGGAAATGGATAAGGAAAGATGGAGCATTAAAATAGAGAAATAGACTACACAGCCTTGGGCATGGCTCCTCTAACCATGAGTATGAAATCAGTTTTTAACCCAATCCTGGTTCACTAGATGGAAGCACTTGCACAGTATGCTGTCAATGTAGAGGGGAGCAGACCTGGACATGTAATTAAATCTATGGGCCATAAAAAAAATTCTGTTTCGTAGTTCTAAGAGTTTAGTGTAGGGTCACTGATGAACCTTGATGGTGTTCACTAATGGTGTCCACAATAATAATAGCCAAGTGGAAAGCTGAGCTTGCAAAGAAATTTACTTGTTATTTAGCTGGTGTTATGCCAAGAAAACTCTGCTGAATAAAATTTATTATTACAGCCTTTACTTGATTTTTTGATAACTCTAGCTTAAATTCAAGAATCCTTTAGTTCAAGTCAGGGTTGCAGTACATTTCACACATTTTTAGAGAATTTTTTAAATTTCCAAGCCCCCATCTTGTTCCCTAGTGCAGTGCCATGAATGTTTTGGTTTTTTGGCCACACTAGGCAGCTTGCAGGCTTGTGGGATCTTAGTTCCCTGACCAGGGATTGAACCCGGGCCTTCAGCAGTGAGACCGTGGAGTCGTAACTACTGGACTGCCATGGAATTCCCTCTCAGTGAATGTTGATGAAAGACACTGCGCAGGTGCTAGAAAATCAAGTTCCTCTCCCTACCCTCAAGGAACTTAGACTAACTTCAGTACAGATGATTATGTCACAGGTAGAAGGTGAGAGCTTCTGAGGTAATAATGACTTTAGTCTTTCATTTCATTCTTGGTTATGTGGTTCCGGATGGTCTAAATATTTTCTTCACCTTATTTATTTATTTTTGTTTTCCTCATTTTATTTAAGCTCTTTATTGGAATATAATTGCTTAACACTCTTGTACCAGTTTTTGAGGTATGCCAAAGTGAATCAACTGTATTTATACATATATCCCCATATCCCCTCCCTCCCGAGACTCCCTCCCACCCTCCCTGTCCTGGCCCTCTAAGGCATCACCCATCATCGAGTTGATCTCCCTTTGTTATACAGCAACTTCCCACTAAGTAACTATTTTACAGTTGGTAGTATAAATATGTCTATGCTACTCTCTCACCTTGTCCCAGCTTCCCCTTTGCTCCCCTCCAACCCCATGCCCTCCAGTCTATTCTCTGCATCTGCATCTTTATTCTTGCCCTGTCACTGGGTTCATCAGTACCATTTTTTTAGATTCCGCATATATGAGTTAGCATATGGTATCTGTTTTTCTCTTTCTGGCTTATTGGGCTCTGTATGACAGTCTCTAGGTCTATCCATCTCATTACATATAGCTCAATTTCATTCCTTTTTATGGCTGAGTAATATTTCACCTTTTTAAATTAGGTACTGTGATACTGGACAGTCACCGGTAACGTGTGATAGTGTGCACTTTCTATAAACTCCTTATTGCTCAACTTGCCCCGGTATAAGTTTTGGTAAACGTTAATTAGTCTTCACCTAGTAAATATTTTAGTTATTAGAAAAGCCCTGATATCTTACTATTAACTACATTATTCCAGTTCTCCTGCAGTTTTCTAACAGGCACATCTTATTCTACAGAAGTTAGATAATTTATGTGAAGGCAGAGATTCATAACATCAAAGATAATTCAAACAGAAAACATTTACTGTATTTATTTATTGCCACAGAAATAAAGTTTATTGGAAAACCCATCAAGAAATTACTTTTCCTCTATGAGAATACTCAACATTAAGAAATGGCATCTAGGAAGCAACATGACCAAGAAAATGCAGTCTGGGGAATCCCCTGGCAGTCCAGTGGTTAGGAGCTATGCTCTCACTGCCAAGGGCCTGGGTTGGATGCCTGGTTGGGAAACTAAAATCCCGTAAGCTGCATGGTGCAGCCAAACAAAACAGTCTGAGGTCTTATAGATTTCCATACTTTTGATAATAGATGACCTTTACCTGCCCAAATGAACCAAATGGTTACTCAGCCAAATAACAAGTAACATTTCTTGAATTTCTTTCCACTGAGAGCTGGGTTGTCTATATCTAGGCCATCTAGTCTGCCTCAATATCTGATAATCTACTGAGTGAATGCTGAATAGATAGCTTCTGTGTTATTGCCAGGCACTGAGCAAGACAGTCATCGGTCAGCAGCAGCTTGGGATGCAGGGCTCATAGCAAGGCTGAGTGAAAGTTGTGAGGTTGAGGGTCTCCAGGCCTAGGGGGGGCTGGGAGGAGTTGAGCAGGAAGCAGGTGGGCACGCAGGGCCGAGGAATGTGGCATGGTAGGGGGCAGCTGTCACAGCAGGTTGGCTCCAGTAACTAAACCATGTGTGGGCAGGTGCTGGGCAGGCAGACACCACGTCGGCAGCATTTATCAGAGGAGCAGATGGTAGTGGCGGGGCCGGTGGGGACACTGCAGCAGTGACAGCAAGTATAGACGGCCACGGTGTTAGGAATCTGGTTTGCTTTCAGAGAAACCGTTTACTTTAAACCTTTTATCCTGTTGTGGTATCCAAGTCTAAACTAAATGGGAGTATTCTGTACCATTTAAAATTCAAAAACTGTAATACACTAGTTCAAGTTTCATATCTACTAATTAATCGTAAAATGCTTTGAGACTCTAATGCCAAGTTTTGAAGGGAACAAGTAAAACCTGAATATGAGTAACCAATATTTCAAAGCTTAGCAGTGCTCCTCCATTGACAGTCTGGATTCAGCAAAGAGGAAGCTCATAGAAGGTTATCCCTGGAGGGACTCTACAAATCTTCTAATCTTTGTTTACAGATGAGAAAATGAACATCCAGAGAGATGGTGCAATTTGCCAAAGGTCCCACAGCTGGTTATAGTGACAGTGCCAGGCCTAGAAGTGAAGCCTGCACTCTCCTATCCAGACTTCATTTCACTTTTTCCCACACTGACATCTCACCATAAACAATTCATTGGCAATTCACAAAATATATGTGGTTATAATTTCCTAAATAAGATTTAACAATCCAACTCTAGATTTTCTTAAGTTCATTAAATTGCTTGACATAGCTAATGAAGACTAATGCATACTGAGCTCTTACTGTGTTTCCAGCCCTCTACTCAGAGTTTATACCATCTCGCTGAATTTTCCCAACAACCTCATGAGGCAGGTGTCATTTCAGACATGAGTACTCTCAGGCACAGAGAGATAGCTTGTGCAACATCACACAGCCACTATGTGGTCTAGTTGCAACTGCAACCCAGGTCTGATTTTTAACCTTGTACTTTTAACCAGAATTTGAAACATCCTCCCTTCCGATTGTGCTTTCTTGTTAGTCTATATGAAAATGTACTTTTCATACATAATAATTTGGAGGTACTTGTAACTTCTCACATTTTTGTGAGAAGATGGGAAAATGTATCTCAGCGTGTTTCTTGCTTCTTTTATTAAATTGGGATTGACTGTATATACCAAAAAATAATTACATGGAAGAGCATCTTGAGTCCATTGAATTTAGCATTGTCAGTTCATGTCCTTTCATTGCTAACAGCCCTCCAATTTCTTCCTTCTCACTGGAGGCAAAAGCCAAAATCCTTACAAAACCACTGGCAAGGCTGCTGGCAATTTGTACCTCCCCTCCTCTCCCTAAGCTGTCTGATCTCCCTGCCTATTTTTCCCCTACTTACTGTTCCCTCTGCCTCAAATGTTACCTTACTTCTTAGGCTTCCCTGACCACCCTATTTATAACTGAAAAGCTCCCCGGACCCCAGCACACCCTGCCCCTCTCCTGCTTCACATTTCCCTGCAGTACTTGTTACTGTCTCTATTTTATTATTGGCTAACTCTCCCTAAGAGAATGAAGGCATAATTGCATAGTTCACTGGAAGCTGCTAAAAAATATTTGCTAAGTGAATTATGTGACGAACTATAGCATTCAGGTATGTCTTTGCGTCAACCTCAAAATGTAAGCTATATATTCTGAACACCCTAACTCTGTAATGCCCTGTCATAGATCTGTTACCCATGGGTAATTCACTAATTATTTTTTGCTATTGAAAATTAATTTCCCCCCTCCTCCACTTTGTATTCTTGGTAGTCTCCAGGATTTCAAAAATGGGAAATTTCAAGTTTCTTACAGGTCCCTCAGCAATTTAGGGAAATTGTTCTGTACTTTCACTGGTCTCCGTAGAACAGGACTATCATGACAGCATTAAAATATAAGAGGAGGAAACCGTAAAATGAAGTCACTATTTGTACTTTCAAGTGGTAAAATAAAATATTGAATGGTAATTTTCACCTGTTTGTAAAAAGGACAAACACTAAAATGACGGCTCTTTGAGCATTTACAAAAACTGTTTTTTCAGTTAAATGTTGTCTAAGGCCCAGTGTAATTAAAGAACCCAGGGGTGGGGGGAGGACCTCAGCTTCCTGGGCCATAAAATGAGCAGACTAAAGATGATCTCCAGGCTACAAAGCTCTTGGAGGCAAAGCCATGGAATTTTCTCATGCCCTCTAAAGTTATATTTCATGTTTATTATTACAACTGATTTAAGAACAATTGTTATAAATGAGTATTTAGATATACATTTTTCATAGGTTAGTTTTTTTTCCAGTTAAATAGAAATTGATGTCATCTCCCTAATATTTAAAAATGTACAACTTATTTAAGGACTATTATAATAACTATTTAACTCTGATTCATAAGGGGACTAATTACCCAGTTTATGAACATTTAAGCCCCCTGTAGTTCTCTTCCCATTTTGAGCAGGGGTAAAGAATTTGAAAAGTTCAAATTCCAGTTTGTTACTTGTGTATAAGCTCCAAGGACATTATAACCAAAGGCTAAAATGAGTTTTTGGCACCATTCGAAGTTCCTATTTTGGGTGCTATCCCTTCCACCTTCATTAACTTGAACTGAGAATTACCAGTACTATACATAATCCATTAATTTCAACTCAAATCATTTCACAAACGTTAAACTTTCATCTTTATATAAGACTATGGTAAAATACATGATTCTTAAAAGCTGTTGAAAAGAACTTTAAAAATAAAATTTATTAATCAGTTAAAGCATACTAGCCTATGGGAGGAAGTTCACATGTGTATTTTTTCCAAATTTCGAATTAAGATGGGGGCATTATTGTGATAGCTAACGCACCAAACAGTGGGTATTGCTGACCTCCTTAGTGAAAGATAGACTAGACTGGAACACTGGCAAGCCACTGTGCAGATTCTCTGGGGTTTAAGACGTTCACCTCTACCACATATCTAAATTCTGGCACTCCTACCTAAAGCTTGAAGAACATAACACACCTCTTACTTAGTAAAGAGAAAAATTAAACTTCTAAGACACACCAAAGTAACATTTCTTTCGAGAGTGATAGTTATTTTTCTTTTCACAAAATCACAGTCCTTTATTTTTCATGAGGGTCTATTAGGGTTTCAGCATAATTTGGCCAAAGTATTTCTAGAGTAAAAGGAATAGAACCAAAGTGTGTGTCCCAGCTGGGTCTCATCCTCATCGTTAGCCACAGGGACTTCATAACTGGACGACCAGGTCCTAAATTGGACAGAATAAATCTTACAGGTGATCCGTCTTTTTGGTAGGTAAAGAAAACACAGAAATGCAATTCTGAGGCTTACTTAACTTCTTTGGCTAGTAGTGCCACGAAAAGGCCTGTAAAGTGCGCTGTGCAGTATGGAGTGGGGTACACGCTCAAAAGCAAGCATTTTTATCCCTGAAACCCTGCATCAGGGGTCATGGGAGAAACAAAAGAAAGGCCCTTCCCGAGTTTCAAATTCAATTCGCAAGGCAGGACTTAGGAAAATTAAGCCAAATATTAAACGGAAGAAAATCCCCTGCGCATAGTCATTGCCAAATCGTGTCGTACAAATCAAAACTGAAATAAAATTTTAAGGCGTTCTAAACAAATAGCTGGAGAAATAGGTAAGAGATCTAAAATGGAAGAAAAGGTGGCGGTTTCGAGCTGAAAATGCCAAGTTGAGGACCGAAAGCATTTGGGTAGAAGCAGCCTCCAGGCTGGAAAGCAAACAGCAAGATGAGTACTGCCACCAAAGATTTGGAAAGGCCAATAGATGTTGCACTGGGTCGGTTTAACTGAAGGCGGTTTCCTCCTCCTCCATTAGCTCGGCCCCAATTGGAAGCGCAGTGCGCGCCGCCGCGCTCTCGACCCGCGGCTCGGGCCTTGGTGGGGGGGGGGGGGGCGGGGCGGGGAGGGGGTGAACAGGCGTGGGCGGGGCGGGGCGAACGCGGGCGCTCCGCCGGCGCAGGGGCGGGGCGGCTATATTACGTGCGCGGCACCGCCCCTGCGAGAGGACGTTGCGTGCTCGCTCGCGCCAGGCGAGTCTCCGCGTCTCCCTCGCGAACTCGGTGAAAGGAATTGGCGCCGTTCGACACCAGGCGGACCCGCTCTGCAGCACGAACCCACCTCCAGCCGCAGCCGCAGCCGCCGCCCGGGCCGAGGAGCAGCCGCGCCGCCGCCAGTGGCCGAGTGAGCGGAGCCCAGTTTGAGCCAGCGCCTAGCGGTGAATCGGGGCCTCACCATGAGTTCCTCGCCTGTTAATGTGAAAAAGCTGAAGGTGTCGGAGCTTAAGGAGGAGCTCAAGAAGCGGCGTCTGTCCGACAAGGGCCTCAAGGCCGAGCTCATGGAGCGGCTCCAGGCCGCGCTGGACGACGAGGAGGCCGGTGGCCGCCCCGCCATGGAGCCCGGGAACGGCAGCCTAGATCTGGGCGGGGATTCCGCCGGGCGCTCGGGAGCAGGCCTCGAGCAGGAGGCCGCGGCCGGCGGCGATGACGACGAGGAGGAAGAGGAGGAGGAGGAGGAAGGGATCGCCGCCCTGGATGGCGACCAGATGGAGCTCGGGGAGGAGAACGGCGCCGCGGGGGCGGCCGACTCGGGCCCGATGGAGGAGGAGGAGGCCGCCTCGGAGGATGAGAACGGCGACGACCAGGGTTTCCAGGAAGGGGAGGACGAGCTCGGAGACGAGGAGGAAGCCGCGGGCGACGAGAACGGGCACGGGGAGCAGCAGCCTCAACCGCCGGCGGCGCCGCAGCAACAGCCCCAGCAGCAGCGCGGGGCCGCCAAGGAGGCCGCGGGAAAGAGCAGCGGCCCCACGTCGCTGTTCGCGGTGACGGTGGCGCCGCCCGGGGCGAGGCAGGGCCAGCAGCAGGCGGGAGGTAAGAAGAAGGCGGAAGGCGGCGGAGGCGGCGGTCGCCCCGGGGCTCCGGCGGCGGGTGAGTGCTGCGTGGTTGGTTGCGCGCGGCGGGAGGCCCGCGCGGGGTGGGGACTGTGCCTAGGCCTGCCGGAGCCCCGCTGGGGGAGGGAGGAGCCCCGCCGCGGGAGGGAGCCCTCGGGGGGGACGGGGGCCGCTGCGAGGGCGTGGGGGGAGCGTTGGGAATCCCGGATTAGGCGTGAGGCCTGCGCTCGGTGTGTGACGGTGGCGGCAGCGCCTCCATTATGTGGCTGGAGAGCCGGGGGTGGGGGGGGGGTGCTGCAGCTGCCGCTGGAGGGGGAGGAGCCGCGGTGGCGCCGCCGCGCTGCGTGCGCGCGGTGCGGGCACATGTCTCGGGGGGAGGGGAGGCCCGGGGCCCCGGCGGCGCGCTGTGGCGGCTCCGGGCCGCGGTATTGTGCAAGGCGCGCCGGGCTCGGCGTGACGTCACTTCCGGCGGGCGGGGCCGGGCGGGGCCAGAGGCGCGCAGTACAATGCCGCCGCGGGGAGCGCGGGCCTGGGTGGGGGAGGGGAGGGCAGGGCGGGCGGGGCGCTTCGGCCCCTCCCCCCTTCCTGAACTCTCTCTGGGATACACGTGGGCTCCGGGCCTGGGCCGCGCTAAATTTTCATTAGCTTTCTTGAACATTCGAGTAGACTGCCAGTATTAGCAATGTCCTTAGGCTGCGTCACTAATTCCAATACAATTCCAAGCGGATTGTTCTTGCGTTCACGTTTGAATCGTCGATTTAAAACAAAAGGGGAAAGTCGAGCTTTTTGGGTCCTCAAAACTGAAGAGGTTTTTCTGTTTGTTGTGTTGTGGCGTGGTCTGTTATAAAGGTGTGTCGTGTATTGTAGGAGACGGCAAAACAGAACAGAAAGGCGGAGATAAAAAGAGAGGTGTTAAGAGACCTCGAGAAGATCATGGCCGTGGCTATTTTGAGTACATTGAAGAGAACAAGTATAGCAGGTAGAGGAAGCTAACCTAGTTTTACTTGTCACCTGTTCTTTATGCTTTGGTGAGGAAAGCTGTATCAGGAGACAATTCTGTCTTTCAGAGCCAAATCTCCTCAGCCACCTGTTGAAGAAGAAGATGAGCACTTCGACGACACAGTGGTTTGTCTTGATACTTGTAAGTGAAGCTGTTTTCTCCCCCGTTCCTCCCCCGGTTACCTAATGTGGTTTTTGGTTCCAAAATGTTAGAAAACTTAACGTGTGTAAACAGTTCTTTTAAAAGTAGGATGATGGCTTATATTCATATTCTTGTCACTTAAATGTTTGTTGGATTGGTAATTTTACAGGCTTTAACAATTTGATAATTTTTTTGGTATGACTTTAAAGTTCTCATTTGTAGGAATGTGTAATTAATGCCAATATTCGACTGTCTAGCTAATGGAAACTTCTAAGACTACTTATAACTTGTCTTTATAGGCTTCTAAAATGTCATTTTTTTGTGGAATTATGTTAAGTGAGCTATTTGGGCTAGTTAAATATTTATTAATGATTTTCCCATTAGCACACCATTATATTCCCTAGTCTAAAAGATTGTAATATTACTTTCTCAATAACTGCTCTTTTGTTCTCAATTCCAGTTCAGTAGCTGCTGCTTTAACCTAAGTTGATTTCTTCCAAAGACCTGGGGCAGCAGCAGTGGGCCATCACTGGGCCACTAGCTTTCTTCAGCAGCGAATGGTATCAATGGCAGCGCTGTAAATACTGCTACTTACCCAGTTGGGTTGCAATTGAGTATGAGGAAGTATTGCAAACCTCTAAATGGGCCTTGGCTGTCAGATTCCTAATTTTTCTAATACAAAAAAAAAATTGGTTTGGTGTTTTGATCAGAAAGTGTAATTCTTTCTGTGATAGAACAAAGGCTAGAAATAATTGCTTAGAAGTAAGATGTCAACATGTCCTGTATTCTTGTAGATTCAAGGAGTTGTAGCTTAGATTGTCATCTTTTGAAATAAGTATTGCTTTTATTTAGATGTGTGAGATAGTGTAAATGTAAGTCTTGATTTCTTATTGTGTACCCTTTATATGCAGTTGAGATAGTGGAGTGTTTTTTTAAAGAACTGCACATGGAGTAATAGTTTTGAATGTTTTATGTTAAATTCAGTTGACTAAATATTGGCGAGATACTGAAGCAGTGATTCGAGAAGGTAACTCTTTTATAAGAGGCTTTCAGCTCCTCACCTGGAGATATCAATTTAAGTGCATTATTGGGTTCGAACAGAATTTGTTGAATTGGAAATTCTATCAGTGATCAGGAATTTAAAGAGCAAAGCTAATTTAAGGAGAGTTCCAAACTGTAGGTTTAATTTCATTTCACCAGTAGTTTTCTAACTTCACTTTTCCCTTGACTGAGAACTCAGAAGGTGCATGCTATAATGAGCCAGTGACCCAAAGATAGCTAGGTTTTGGATTATTCCAAAGTGTGTAAATCCCCCGTTGTTATTGATTAACAGGCAAGACTGGGGAAAGGGGACCTAAAATGCTGTAGTAGTAACAGCATTAGATGACCAGGTTTGTATTTTGTAGATTGAAACTGTCTTAACAAGTTTCAGCAAACAATTTAAGATTTAGAGTCCCTGTAAAGTGAAGGATCAGCAGCTCATACTCTTATTTTAAAATACTTGGTCATGGCCTTCCTTCAGTTTTATTGTGGCACTGGTAAATTCTACCTGGTCTGGCATGCTTCACTTTGATTTCCTGCTATCCTCTACTGCTTGCCTCTAAATCAAGGTAAAGAGCAGAGCAGGTATGTATTAATGTCACATTCTTGATTATTTTATATACTTAAAATACAGATAGTAAACCTTGATATTTGTTAGTTGCATAGGTAGTGTATGCTTCAGTTTATAATTTGGCAGAATGAGTTGGTGGGAGTGGGGCTTAAACTGAAAATTAGAAAAGTAGCATGATCTGTAAAAATGTAGTATGCAACATTAAAAGAAATATTCAAAAATTTAATAACAAAGTTTTATCTACATAGCCGATATATTTATCATGGCTATAAAAAGAAATAATATGGTATTTGATATGATTGCAGATAATTGTGATCTACATTTTAAAATATCAAGAGATCGCCTCAGTGCTTCTTCCCTTACTATGGAGAGTTTTGCTTTTCTTTGGGCTGGAGGAAGGGCATCTTATGGTGTGTCTAAAGGCAAAGTCTGCTTTGAGATGAAGGTAAATGCAATTTTGTGATGTCTTTTTTTCCTTAAGAACCTTTGTCCTGACACTTAGCTGTCATTGGAACTTGTAATTTTTCGAGTTTTTGTGGGGTAGAAGAGGGACTTGGAACCTGTGATTTGTAACAGTTGAAGATGTTTGTTAAGTTAGAAGCTGCCATATAGAGCCAGCCTAATTTTTATTTAAGATGTTCAATTTTCATCAGGCATGTGAATGGCCTACCATGGGTTTGAAAATAAATTTGGTTAGACTCCTTTTTGTTCCAGAGGAAAACGTGTTCAAGGAATACTTTAGTTGTTTTTGAGTATTGAGGATATCTAATTTCAAGTTTTTAATTTAAACGTGAATCAACTTAGTACTTAAACATTTTCGGTTTCAAGTTAAAAGCACTTACATCAATTCTTAAAGTTTTCATAAAAGTGGTGAGGATAGAGTTGGTGTTTTTGTGTACTTAGTAGCTGGAGAAAAATTATTCCATTCCCCAAATGAAATAAACCAGGGTTGGTTCAGTGGTTTATTTCCTTGGTTTACAGTTTAATCCTTTATGATTTGACTTCCAGGTTACAGAGAAGATCCCAGTAAGGCATTTATATACAAAAGATATCGACATACATGAAGTTCGGATTGGCTGGTCACTAACCACAAGTGGAATGTTGCTTGGTAAAGTTTCCATTTGAGTGTTCAGGGTTTGATTTCAGTTGTTAGACTAGAAGGTATTCTAAACTTTTTGCCTTTTTTTAGAGATTAATAACAATATGGACATGGCTAAGTTTTAGCTTTTCTTTCTTTGTGTTTACTTGGTTTTATGACTGGCATGCAATTTGTCAACCAGTTGTACAACCACTTTGTGCTCAGTAACTTTATATCTAATATAAAGTTAGTATACTTCTGAACCCTACATCTTGAATATTAACGTATGTGGGTCATTGGACTTTTGAAAAATTGATTTCATGAAAGTTATTTTCTTAGGTGAGGAAGAATTTTCTTATGGGTATTCTCTAAAGGGAATAAAAACATGCAACTGTGAGACTGAAGATTATGGAGAGAAGTTTGATGAAAATGATGTGATTACATGCTTTGCTGTAAGTCATAGTTAAATTTCTACATATAAATAGCAAGTTATTAAGAATATTTTTACATTATGTCATTGTCAACTTCCAGTAATAGTTCATTTTGACTGAAAACTATTTAATGTGAAGTTGGTCTGAGAATCTAGTCTAGCTTTTAGGGCAATATTAATTTCTGCTTGTGGATATAGATGTTTTAGTTGTATATAACCAAATGTTAAGGTTCTTTAACATTTTAACATATAACCTAAATATGTATTCCACAGGATAACTTGAATTTTGAAGTTTTTTTTTTTTAAGAAGTGTTGTAAGAAGCAGATTAGAACCCATTAATTTTTTTCTCCAATTAACTAACAGAATTTTGAAAGTGATGAAGTGGAACTCTCCTATGCAAAGAATGGACAAGATCTTGGCATTGCCTTCAGAATCAGTAAGGAAGTTCTTGCTGGACGACCACTCTTCCCGCATGTTCTGTGCCACAACTGTGCAGTTGAGTTTAATTTTGGTCAGAAGGAAAAGCCATATTTTCCAATACCTGAAGACTATACTTTTATCCAGAATGTCCCCTTGGAGGATCGAGTTAGAGGACCAAAGGGGCCTGAAGAGAAGAAAGATTGTGAAGTAAGTCACTTTAAAGAAAGAATTTTAAAGATGACCTTTGCTTGGCAAAAATGACTTTTAGAAGAGTTGGATGGTTGCTGTTTAATTTACTGCCACACATGTTGTTCTCATTAAAAGGCTGTGAAGGTTTAGATATGTAAACTGGGCTTTTGTGCATTTAAAAAAAAATTAAAGAATTCTTTCCATTGTAGGTGGTTATGATGATTGGCTTGCCAGGAGCTGGAAAAACTACTTGGGTTACTAAACATGCAGCAGAAAATCCTGGTAAATACAACATTCTTGGAACAAACACCATAATGGATAAAATGATGGTAAGTAAATTGGGCATGATGTCAGCATTTTTAAGACTAGAGGATATTCTAAGTAACCCTTTTTGTCCATTTTGTTAGTATCTTAGAGATAGGAGTTTGGGCAGTTAAATTGATTGTTTAAATAGGCTCTTTAGCGGTAAGGTTAAACTGCTTTCCAGTGGCTAGGCTTCCTTTTGTATAGAAGGTTTTTGGACTTGGGTTATCCAGTAGCTAAAAATGAATTGAATGGCATTGGGTGTTTTTACAGGATATAATATCCTTTTATGTAGCAATGAGAAAAGGCAATATTTAAACTTTAAAATGTCTGCTTTAACTTTTAAAAATAGGTGGCAGGATTTAAGAAGCAAATGGCAGATACTGGAAAATTGAACACGCTGTTGCAGAGAGCTCCACAGTGTCTTGGAAAGTTTATTGAGATTGCTGCCCGTAAGAAGCGAAATTTCATTTTGGATCAGGTAAGCTGTAGCTTTGAAGTTGAAAAAAAAAAACCTGATAATTGTAGAATTAATGCTTGGGGTTATAAACTTAACTTTTTTTTTTTTTTTTTAAAGACAAATGTGTCTGCTGCTGCCCAGAGAAGAAAAATGTGCCTGTTTGCAGGCTTCCAACGAAAAGCTGTTGTAGTTTGCCCAAAAGATGAAGACTATAAGCAAAGAACGCAGAAGAAAGCAGAAGTGGAGGGAAAGGACCTACCGGAACATGCAGTCCTCAAAATGAAAGGCATGAAATTTAGTTCTGCTGTTATGTTAATTATTCTTCTGTGATTATATCTGTAAACTTAAATTTTATGTCAGTAATACTGTTTCAGGAGTTAACTTTGTAAATGAGTGTATTTGACTTGTTTATTTTTAAGAAAATGTAATTAAAACATGAATAGGTATTAGGATGCTTTGCAAGAATTAAGCTGCTTCAGAGTTTATAGGCTTTAGGATTGTGGATGTGTATGTAGTGGGGTTTGTAAGTTAATGATTTTCTGTTTTGTAGGAAACTTTACTCTGCCAGAAGTAGCTGAGTGCTTTGATGAAATAACCTATGTTGAACTTCAGAAGGAGGAAGCCCAAAAACTTTTGGAGCAGTATAAGGAAGAAAGCAAAAAGGCTCTTCCACCAGAAAAGAAACAGAACACAGGCTCAAAGAAGAGCAATAAAAATAAGAGTGGCAAAAACCAGTTTAACAGAGGTGGTGGCCATAGAGGACGTGGTGGATTCAATATGCGTGGTGGAAATTTCAGAGGAGGAGGCAAGTTAATTTTGAGTATTATTTATGTGGTTCAAGGTTGAAACAAGTGGTAATCTATAATCTTCTAGTTTGGGTTTATATGCTATTTAGCTGAATTTAACATAGGAAGTTTTTGATCCTCATATCCTAGCTATTTTAGTAACCATCGTAAAATATTATATGTGATTTGATAGTAAATGTACTTAGGTTATGTTGAATGGGTAAAACATTTCTTTCCTAAAACAAAGGAATGGTCCAGAAGAACCCTAAGTCGTGTGTAAAGAAGGTAACAACACACTGTTAAATGAAATGTCTCTTGTTTTTAGCTCCTGGGAATCGTGGTGGATATAATAGGAGGGGCAATATGCCACAGAGAGGTGGTGGCGGTGGCGGAAGTGGTGGAATTGGCTACCCATATCCTCGTGGCCCTGTTTTTCCCAGCCGAGGCGGTTATTCAAACAGAGGGAATTACAACAGAGGTGGAATGCCTAACAGAGGGAACTACAACCAGGTAATGATTTTTGCAGACACTGATTTCTCTATATAACTTAGTCTGGAAAGTTGAAGGCATATGTTGCCCAGCCTCAGTAAGAGTTAGGAGCACAGGGTGTATGCATAGTGGTGGTAAAGTGAGTCAGTTTCATTAATGTTGACTTTTCAGGTGCGTTAACTAGCTACAAGTCAGGTGATGTTTCATAGTGAATAAGTTAAAAACCTGAGAGCAAACCCAGCAGTGTGCGCTCAGAGGTTAATGGCTGACTGGCAGTCCATATCTATAGCTCTTTTCCCCCTGCCCCTTACACAAACCTAACAACGTGTGCTCAGAGTTCTTAAAGGTTTTTTTCTTTTTTGTAGAACTTCAGAGGACGAGGAAACAATCGTGGCTACAAAAATCAATCTCAGGGCTACAACCAGTGGCAGCAGGGTGTAAGTAATTCCTTATGTGCTTTTATGTACATTTAATTGAATTTTGAGTTCATAAGAATCAATCTTGAAAAAAGATCTTGTCCAGGGATTGTGTTTGTTAAGTGTTACAGGGCAAGGTGTGAATTCTGTTGCAGTTATAGCCATAATATCTTCTGAAGGCAAAAAAATAGGTTGGAGTTTGGTAACAATATTTTTAAATAAAGTAGTATTTAATACATACGGTTCTTTTTACTGCTAGCTTTAATTGTATAAACTAACCAAGTCATGATGTGTTTCTTTTTGTAATGTGTATTGATAATGGGATATTAATACTAACTAAATTTGGCTTGATAAATCAGTGGTATGACAGGTATAAATTTGTTTCCAGCAATTACTCTGAATTAGATTGTCATTTCCTAAAAGCAGTTTGAGTGGCTTATTGATGTTTTTTCTTTAAAAAAAAAATTTTCTCTTACAGCAATTCTGGGGTCAGAAGCCATGGAGTCAGCATTATCACCAAGGATATTATTGAATACCCAAATAAAACGAACTGATACATATTTCTCCAAAACCTTCACAAGAAGTCGACTGTTTTCTTTAGTAGGCTAACTTTTTAAACATTCCACAAGAGGAAGTGCCTGCGGGTTCCTTTTTTAGAAGCTTTGTGGGTTGATTTTTTTTTTCTTTTCTTTTTTGTACATTTTTAATTGCAGTTTTAAAGTGAATCGTAAGAGAACCTCAGCATTGTGCACGATAAGAGAATGTGTCAGTATTTCAGGGTTCTACATTTTATCTGTAAAATGTGACTTTTTTTTTTTATCACAACAAAAGTAAAATGTTGCTTTGTACCTGGTGTCTTTTATTAAGAATTTACTCCCCCCATTTCTCACAGAGATAACAGTCGGGAGTCATTGTCACAATATAATAGAAATGTTAGCAACCAGATTCATGTAAGGACTAAGTGGTCCTCATGAATTGCATAAGACTCTGTACTGCTCATATTACACTCCATCCTCTCTGTAGTTTGCTGAGTAGTGGAGGGGTAAGCTAAATAGTTTATGACAGTAACTGGGAAGGCTCTTTCTTTTTCAATAACAATGGAATTGGCATATTTGGGAATGAAGATAAAATTTGAAACTAAGATAGAGAAGATGGAGTGTATGTAGAAGGGCTGTTAAAAATGTAAAACTTGGTTGCATTATTTGTGGAGGCTCAAACTTGTGAAGGTTAAATACCATAATTTTTCCATTTGTTCTGCATTTTGATTCTGAAAAGAAAGCTGGCTTTGCCCATTTCTTATTAAAAAAACTTGTTGTAAATCCAGTTGTCTAATGGGATCTATATGAAGTTAGCTATGTCTGTATGCCCTTCTCCCACAAAATACTGTATAACTAGTGTGCTTGTAGTAGTTAACTCCACCATCTTTGTAAGCTAATGAAATTGTGAGTCACCCATTTATATCTTAATTTTTAATCATGTCAGTTCTTGAATGGGTATCTCCTTAGCCTGCTGATTTCTTTTTCTTTCTAAAGAAAGTGGGTGGAGAAATTAATTTAGACGTTTGTTTGCAATAAAAAGAATTCATTTTACTCTTGTTTTGGGATTCTCGCCATCAAGGTTCAAAATCCCTTTATGAAACTCCCAAGAGGAGAAAATTTAAGTGTGTGCTTTCTGGACAGCTTATTCTTTACTCTGTACCTGGAACATTTAGGTTTTAAAAACTTAAATGTGTACTGACAATTGACTCTAAATTATGAAGTAAAGTTGAACGCTTCCCTTCCCCTCCCCCCCCCAGATGACTTTAACATTTATTGAGGGGAAAAGGTACTGGCTGGGAGAAGTTAACACTCAGTTTATCATCTTTACAAAATGCTAATGGCTGTCCTCATTATATATACATCTATAATACATGAAACTTTGGGAACAGATGCTTTTAGAAGCCATCATGCAAGCCAGTCACTACTACACAACACTGCTAACTTAACTGTAGTTATGTGATAACATTAGATCCCCTAATTGTAATTTTATTGGGTTTGCACAGAACACTTAATCTAAAGGACCCTCACTCATGTGAGGTGAGGAATCAGGAGTCAAACTGTAGAACTAAAACTTGACATCAGTTTAGTGTTTCATTGGTGTTTTAGGTTGCTTCTGGTAAGTATAGGTTTGTTTATATTTCTGACTGCTTAGATTTTTGTTTTAGCCATTTAAAATCAGATTTTTAACTTTATACTCCTAGGAATTTTCTTGTTAAAAGATGAGCTGGAGTTGAGTTTCAGGTGATAGTGTAGGCTCAGTTGAGAATTTTGTGGCCTATAACCTTACAGTTACCAAAGGAATACTCAACATAGTACAAGATGATATCTCAAGGGCTTTTGTCTTTTTAGCAATTAACTTATTGCTAGCAACCATTTGCATGAGCCTACTTTTCAGTATACATCAGTATTACCAGGGTTGCATAGACTTACCCCGGGGGGAAAGTAAGCGTTGTTGCTGATCAGTGTTTATGTGTCCTAAATGGTTAGGTGCTGTTAAAAAATCTTGGGTATACCTTCCAGCTTAAAATTGCTTATTAAGGAATTCATATTCTTATCATTGCAGTGGGAGAGTGTTGGCCAAATGACATTATTTGGTAGGTTGTCAATGCCTGTGTAGCACAGAAGATTTTGGGAAGAGGAGATGGGATAGATAAAAATGTTGCCCAGGAAAATGTTTAGTTTTAAGAAGCAGTTTCAAGGTCAGGATTAATAGTAACATCTGCATTCGTATGAAATGACATGTAATCCTAGAGAGTCTTTAAGAAATTAAGAAGAGGGAGAGCGCCACATAGCAAGCAAGAGAGAAAAGTTGCCATGTTTGGCAGAACAAGATCTGTAAATGAGAAACTTGGTTTCTTCACCCTTTCCCTTGCCTACCTCCCCTCTGTGGTAAGCAAAACACTGAATAAACAAAAATTATCTGAACAGATATCCCAACTGTACTGAGAAAACTCGCCTGTGAGATTGCTGTTGGTTTAAGGGGTGCTTTCACTAGAAACTTTTGCATATAATTATACCTATCATCCTGAGGCAAGAATTGGATTAGATTGGTTACTTAGTATGAAAACAGCATAAAGAGGTTAATCAGGAAAAAAAAACAAAATGCTTTAAGGTAGAAGTGAGAAAGTAACTGGAACTGTGAGAAGTTTTCTTTGTTGCTGGTAGGTTACATCTTGTTACTCATTTCTAGGCTTTGGTGGAGGGCTCTGGCTCTGACCTAGGAGGCTGAGACTAGCTTCTGGCCCTAATATCCAGACAGCAAGATCTTAAAAGTCTTGAAGGATGAATCAAATCAATTTGACGTTGAAATGACAAAAAAATTCATGTTAAATCTAGAAAACAAGCTGTCATTTGTGTAGGGTTCTGTCTGAAAATAAATATGAAACTAGATGTCTTGAACACTAGCAACAAGGTATTGAAGCTTAAAGAGTTTTCCTTGAAAAAAATAACTTTTTCAGGAAAAGTGACTCGGTAGTATTTTTCATCTCCTAGGGAGTTGACGTTAATGGACGGATTGTGTTCTGCATTTGTCTCAGTTGTGGGAATTGAATTGCTGTGTTTTTCTGTGAACTTTTATTTACTATAAATGGGCTTTTTATTCTAGGATTCTTTTTATAACAGGTCCCATTGCACAAATGAAATATTTTGATAGCTTTTCAGGCAGTGGTATAGACATCTTTCACATATAAAGATCTGTAAGAGTATTTCTGATGTGCTTTAAAAGCCAAAACCAGAATAAACTTACTAAGGAAAGCATAAACTTCTATCTTTAGTCCAAGTTGTAGTTTTTGATAGTAGACATGTAAAACATCTTAAAATCATTAGTCTCCATAATTTCCTTTATACATAACTAAAATGTCTTTTTTAAAAAAGTGGAGCCTGTAGTGCAAAATAATTATGTACTTTTCAACACCCCCGCCCCCCCCCCCCCCCCCAAGATTACTCATTGAAGTATTCGGCAAGGATGAACACGATATTCTTTCTAAAGCCATTTTTTCCTAAAATTTTTGAAATGGTTTGAATCTAAACTTTGTCATTACTCGTATTTCTGGGGCTCTGGAGTTTATAAAAATGGGTTTAGGTTTTAACATTTTAGTGATAGTTAATGGGAATAAGAATGTATGTTAATGGTAGTGGCTTGGCCATAAGTTGCAATGCTTAGTTTATGTATTGGAACTCTTGATTATGCATGAATTTTAAGGGACTATTAAATTAGTACTTTGAGTTAGAAGCTTACCAACTGTTTCATCTCTGAACAGCAATTTGGATTTATTAGGTAAACTACAGTCTTTTCAAATCATTAAATGCTTTAAACTTAACTAAAAAATAGTTAAAACTGCAATATCCTTGTGATTTGCAGCTATCCCTTGGATAGTTTTTAGATGGGGCTTTTTTTGGAACCCTGTCATTCCACAGTTGTGCTAAAACATGCAGGTGATCTACCCATTTTAGTGCTTGAGTTTTATTTAGGCTGCTTTAATGCCCAGTTTTTAACTTAGTACTGGTACTATAGGTACATGTTTATAAGACAGTAAAAATAAATACATTGTCCACCTAACTCCTGTTGAAATGACATTTGTCTTATTAATCCTTACTAATCTTGATATTTAAGAAGTAAATCTTTAAGAATTTGGAAATGACCTATTAGTATTGATGTAGTATGTGTCCCTCTGTGTGTTGAGGTAGGAAAAAAATAAAAAACCAGGATCCCCAAGTATCTTAACATTAATCTTGAATTATAAACTTGTGAGTTTAAACAGGAGATAACCTACTTTAACATATAATTTTTATTATATTTTGCTAACTAGGTATGCCATTTTATTTGGTGGTCACATTTAGTAAATTTCAACTGTGCAGATAGCTGGAGCTCAAGAAAACAAGCTTTAGGTAGAAGGGAAATGGCTAACAAAGATGATACACTTAAGTAAGCAAATATACTCACATCCTAGTTGATTGAGTAAAGATAAAAGTGATAGGGTGTGTGTTTAGTTTGCCCAAGGAATTTAGTCCTGGAAATAGGTGGAAATATTACTCATGTTAACCAGAATTACTTAAAAAAAAAAAAAAAAAAAAAAACCCTGTAAATTGTGCAGTTAGGTTGGAAGTGTGCTGTCTACTTGGGAAACTGAATAAGTACAACTTTTTGGCATTGTGTAGACAATTGGTAATTTCACTTGTGATTGTAGATCTAGTATTAGAGAGTAAATGTTGCATATAACTGATAGGCTAGGACATCTGTCATCCCTGTTTGGTTAGGTGAGTTATTGGGACAAGAACTTAATCATGTGTTTAATGTGTAATCATTTCTAACTATTATCTAGGAATATTATAATTTTTTTCTCCTTTTCATGCCAGGAATCAACATACACTTGCATCTTGACAAGGAACAGGGGTTTTGCTTTTAAACAAAACTGGATCTGTGGGTATGAGAAACTTATAGTTGAAAGTGATACGATAATAACAGTTCAGGCAAATGGAGAAACGTCTTGTGGAAAGGTTCACTTCCTTATTTGTTCAAATACTTCAGTTACAATCAGAGTGCTTCAGCAGTGGCACAGCAGTAATTCCAGCTTAGTATCTGCACAACTGGATATTATGCAGGGGCTATAGGCCTGGAAAGCTAGCATAGTGTTCAAGACCTGTGAACACTGAACTTATTGGTGGCATGTTCTTTCCTGCCAGTTCTCTAACACTCCATTGTGTGATCTTACAGGAAGTAAAATTAGTTTTGTCTAGTAAAATATTTTATACTTGCCAAGCACTTGAGAAGCATTGCCACAAATTAGTATCAGCCAAAATATGTTTTTAAAAAAACAATAGCAGTCAAGAACTTTTGCGATTGCCACTGTAGACATCTAACTTGTGTGAAAGCTTCAGAAGTATTCGGGCATACATAGAGAAAATGAGATAAAATTAACACTTCAGAAGAAAAATTGAAGCTAACTTGAATGGCAGGATAACTTTTTATGGTAGCTGTTAATAAGGTATCCTTTCAGTTGTCTGTAGTTTAAGGGAGATGGGAGAGTCATGGTCCAGTACAACGAAAGGTTCCAACTTACTTTTTTTTTTTTTAATTTTTTTGAAAAAATAAAGGAAAAAATAATGTGCTGATTTAAATTTCATCTCCTTTTCCTTAGTCTGTCCATGCGAATGTGCTGTGTGGAAGAGTAAAAGGGCCCAAGTAAATGTGTTCCAGTGATTCCAATAGGTATTCCAAATTAATTGCTGCTTGTACATTTAACACTTGTTATACTGGGCTTCCAGGATCACCTTAATTACAACTCCTCTTATTTTAAAAAGACAGGGCAAAGGGAGAAATTAGTAACCAGGTGGATAGGTTTATCTGTAACAGGAAAGATTCTTTACTATCTCCTTTGCATAGCTGAAATGTGAAGAATTTGGTGGTATGCTAGCAATTGGTGGTCCTCTTGCAGAGGTTAAAGGCAGTACATGCAAATAAAGCCAAGTCCTTTTAAGGTTAGATCCTAATTCTGATGGTTCAGATTCCTTCTGTTTAATGTTTTGTGAGACCCTCCCTACTTGTAGAGTTGAAATACTTCCTTAAAATATTTTAATGCAAAGAAATCTAGGATACCAATGTCCTTGGGTTCCCAAAATCTTTCTGCATGTATGTTAAATGCACAGATATTTTTGTTAGCTTATAATAATTTGGAAAATGACCTTTTTGGATAATGAAGTGATGTGAATTTACATCAAGGCACAAGAAAATCTGGAAGTGAAATTTAAGACAAGGACTTTGTGCTAGTCCAGAGCATGTACTTTTCTCATTGCCCTCAAGTTATTTTAAGACTTGGTGAAAAGCTTAGAAGAAATTAGTTTCCCCCACTACATACTTCAGAATAATGTATTTTGGTGAAGTGAGAGGACTGGGGTGCTGTACTGACTGAAAAAACAACTATCAGGGTTTCTTCAGTGAAATACAGTTCTACTCTCAAAAGCAATCTAATGACTTTTGAAGAGCAGACAACTTAGAGTAAAAGGTAAAAACCCATAACAATTTCTGTTCATTTGAGAAAAAAAACTAGAAAGATGTTTTTAAAGCCAACTTAGAATTTAGATAGTAAACTGCATTTCGTTTCAGGTGACTTATTCTTGTAGTCTAAGTGGGAAGACATTTTTATGAAAATTTACCTTTTAAGAAACGAGTACATGCAGATTTGAACCCCCTAAGGGTAGGCCATATTATAGGTATTTTACATAACTTACAGAACTTAGTGGAAGTTATTCCTAGAAAAAGATGGAAAAGATAACTGCCTAAGTTCATGTGAACATTTAGTGAACAACAGAAACCTTTAATTTAGTACTCTGTAATCACTGGTAGCTTTCTCAGGATAAAAATACTTGGAAAAAAAAAAGTTATCTTCAATCTCTAGAAAATAGAGGCGAATGCAATGGTTGAAAAGACTCATATTTGCAACACTGATAAGTAGTGCTCACATTACAAACTTTAAAATGTAATACTTTGAAAAATACTTTGTAAAAAACTAAGTTTTGTCCCAAAAGCTTCTCTTAGGAGAAAATTTAAAATAATGGAACTTAATGCACCTAATAACCTGTGTAAGATAACAGTATTTGGGTGGTAGAGGATATTGGTATATATTATTACTGACCTGATTTGATGACCAATGGACCGTATTTTAAGATGCTTCCAAAAGATATTTTATTTTAGAGGACTATTAAAAACCGCAATTAAAGCAATCGTAATTTTTCTACTTTGCTCATTAAGGTATTCTGCTTTCCAAAAGTAGTTTACGTTAACATGCCTTTTAAAGGGGTGCCTTAATCCCCATCCACCACAGATTTTACCTAGGAATAGAAGGATTCAAACCCTATTTGATCCCTAGCTTTTTGCCGAAAAGTGCATAAACAGGAATCCTGAATTTATTATATAGACCTCCTCGCATTATAAAATCGAAGCAAAGGGAAACCAGCGATGGAGTAGAGGTACGTAGACTGAAGAGATGCTTGCAAGTAAAATAATGGTACTAGGGATAGTCAAATTTCTTGTTTGCAAACTTGGTCAATATAAATCACAAGTCCAGAGAAAATCTAGTTAATTTTAAATTCCCTGAGGTTCTTTTACTGAGATGTGTAGTCAAGGAAAAAAAAGGGTGGGGTGAGGGAAGGGGGGGAAACTGCAAAAAGCACCTAGAGATAGTTAAAGTAGGTATGATAGATAAAAGCTGCAAAAAGTTTTAAACCTACTAATTACCACAATTCTATTTTAATCAGCTATTTAGCTGGTACCTACCGCTATATCACCTAGTGTGAAATTTCGGATTTACTGGAATAATGAAGGAAGCAGTGCAGCTGGAGGCTTCAAGTGGGCATGGAAGGTAGGTTACTCTTTCAGCTTAAATTTGGATGAGAGGGACTAGTGAACAACTAACGTGTTTACTGCTTTATACTGCTTGACTGCGAATGTAAAGATAAAAATCGACAGGCATCTTGTAGCACAAGTCTGTGACCAATGGAAGTGCAAGCTACTGTTAGTATAACGGGTGAAACAAAGCAGTGTGAGAGCCTGAGTGAGAAAGTGATGTTCCTAATTCTAGAAGTTAGCAAGAGAGTGGAATGCTATAGCAGAGAGGAGGTAGGAGAAGGGCATTATAAGTGAAATGAAAAAGTTTGAGCAGAGGTATGAATTGAGTTTGTGGTAGCCAGAGGTACACTGGGGATAGGACTGGCAAAACTTCACAGTTTGAAGTTGGATGGCAGAATGGAAGAAGATTGGACTGGAGGGACCAGAAGTGGAAGTGTCAAGATCAACTTGGAGATTTTACTGAAAGTGTCTAGTAGCAGTGTGATAAAGGGCCTAGAGCATGTTAAATGGTCCAATAATTCATTAGTGCATCTTGTATCATCTTAATAATTCAAGGAGAAAAAGTGCTAATGATAGAAATCTGTGAAATGATATTTGAAAAGTAGTCCAAATAAGTATTTTTATTTAAACTTCTGTTTTTATCCAGGTGTCCAGTTTATGCAGTCAGTCTGCTGTGAAAATGAACCAACCATGTTATTGGTGGAGGCCTTGGAAATTTTTACCAGCTGAGAGATTTTTCTCTTACTCAGGGTAAGATGTAATCATAGTGTGCTAGAGCTGGAAGGGACTTGACTTTCTGAATCCACTTGCTTGATTTTATGTTAACGTGTTATTAAACTGAAGCTAAGAACATAAGTGGCCTATACAAACAGCTTGTTAAATATCAAATTTGATTAGTACTCATCAATTCTTCCACCCCACCTCAACTTATGCCTTTTAAAACATGAGTGACTGTCAAATCATGGAATTTTTAACATAATTAAGATCAATTTGAATAATGTAGACTGCACTCAGCTTTGATTTGTCTCAGTAATAGTAGGCAGATGATCCTGCAAAAACTTCATTTTCTTTTTTAATAACCTTCCCTAGTCAGTGTCCAAGTCTTTCCTTTGGTGGCTGCCAGATGATTAGGATCAATAAAAATCTCTTGGAACATATAATGCTTGACAGTGTCACTAATAGGGCATTTGGTAAACCATGTAGCTTGTGTACCCTAACCCTCATAATGACAGCCATAAGAAGGTGAGCATGGGAGGGAAAATGCTAGCTCTCTCTGTGAAGTGAACTGGAGCAAGCCCCTATCTATCCTGGAAAAGGGATACAGAACAAAAAACGTTTTCAAAATACCTCTTCCTTGCTCTATTTATATTTAGCTCACCGTGATAATCAGTAGGACCGATAGTAATGCCATAATCCTATCCACTGGTGTCTTCTTTCATATTTATCATTCCTTAACCAGAAAGGCCTCTAAGCTTGTGTTTTAAGTTTTTTAATGTTGATATTTATTAAAACCAAAAATGATGAATGAATGAATGCTGTGGACTTAGTTTGGTGCTTTTTTAAATGGCAGCCAATTGAATTATAAATGTCTTCACATTAATGGAACAATATGTGTGTAATTCTGCAGTATTTTCCTTTGCACCAGACACATTTCTGAAAATACCTGTATGCGTGCCATGTGCATATTTAAGTTCTACTTAAAAACCCTGCATACTTCCAAAAAATACTTGGAGCAGCTAAAAACCACCTTTCCTTTCTGAGATGACTCACCTGTTGAAATGGAAGAACAGGGTCAAGCAATGGGTACATTTTTAAAATAAAAATTGGAAAGTGACGATCAGTGGATCTTAAGTCTGATATAACATCACTGGCTTTAGAAACCAGAGAGCATCCCCTCATTTTTAACAGGGGTACAGTAATAAGAGTTGTAATTTTTGTTTTTAAGGCAAGTTTTAACATCCAACTGAGACTTTATTTCTTGAAATGTCAGGTGTACTTGCTGCTTACTACAAGGAAACACTTTTCTAAGCATGTTTAAGTACGAGTCCACTGTGTGCTATACTAACAGTAGATAAAGGGTCAGAGTAAGTCTGTAAATATTCAAACACCTGTAAAAAAGACTACAGCTTACACATGCTTTATTTACTTAATTGAAAGCTGCCTTATGGTACATAAAATGCCTTCTGTAGTTGATCTCAGCTTTGTTCACACTGAAGGTGAGTTGTGTCTGGGTTTCCTATGCTCAGGACTGCTCAATTGCTGCTGCTGTCACCATTCGTTTGTTTTCTTTCAGGATCAAGGTGGGTACTTTCATATAAAATCTTGTTTTTAATTCCTTCTCTGGTAAGTCTTTCCTGGATTCTTAGCTTTGCATAATTATACCTACAATGGAACCTAGTAAGGAGAACATGAATAAATTAATATAACATACCTATAGAAACTAATTTGAAATTTGTAATCAAAATTTTTAAATGCTTACAGATGACTGCTAGTGGTTGTGAACACATTCTTAAAGTAGCATTTTCAGATGCTATGCCATAGGTAGGGATGAAATGAGCATTAGGCTATGATACAAGGTTGAGGACTTCGTAAATGAAGTAGAAACCCTGACGTGGCATTAATGCAGTGTCTGATGTCATGCATTCATCTGTTCATTTGACAAGTGACACAAAATGTGTGTGTATATATACATATTTAAAAGGTTAAAGGCAGTCCAGCAACATCATTTGGTAAGATAAATTTCAGTGAGGGTGAGAATCTCTCAGTGGGAGATTGCTCTGGGTAGAGCATGTGCTTTGGAATTAGATAAACCTATTACAATCATGGATCTTCTCCCGAATACTTAGCACACATACCAGCATCCTAAAGTCACCAAGATAAATCCTCCTACTCCAATATCACATGATCTTCTAATTCTACCTGTCAAAAGGAAGCATAAACACTGTAATACATTGCAAGTTATAATAACTTCATCTAGAAAAAAACTGTTCAGAGAAGTATGTTTTTTATATGTAGAAACAGATACTCACTAGTTAACAAAAAATGTCCAAGGCCAGCCACAACAGATCCTAACGAACCATACAATATCGAATCTCGTGCACAGGGAATATTTTCAACATCTAAAATTCCTAGGAGCTTAAAGGGCTAGGAAAAATAAAAAAGAACTTAGATTGAACAAGAGAATATTTAGGGTGGTTTGGCAAAGAATAAAACCAACTTTAATCATCCTGCTTTGGTATATAATATGAATCTAAAATGGAAACCTTGAGAATTTGACCAGAAAGTCCTAAGCAGTAGGGTAAATTAAACCTAAATAGATTATGGTACCATGATTAACAAATTACGGCATAATCAAACATCTGTATGAAATCATTTGGGGATTTGGATATCACTGAAATTTAAAAGCAGCATAATATTCTTCTAGTAATTTGAAAAGCATAGATGGGAAACGTGAAATTGTTCTAACCTTGTTACTTATTAGTATACTACTGTTTTAAATTCCTGAGGACTGCAGATTTTCTGTTAGCTAGTAACATATCAGTTGTGTCTGTAAGAATAAATACTTTGAGACAATTTTTTTTTCAACCTGTGATAATGCCTGTTTCCTGCCTGTGATGTGACGTTACAGTTGGTTGTATTTAATTCTTTGTTGATAGTACATGGTAACCACACCCTAGCTGTGATGAGAAAAGCTGGAAATCTAGAGGGTTGGGGATTTTAGTGTCGGCTCTGCCACTAACTTCTGTAATCTGTAGGACATATTTTTCATCTGGCCTGCAATCTGTAATGAAGGGATTCGGCTGGGTGATAATTTACTTCAGGTGCTAAAATGAATGGTTTTAAAATTCTTTATATAGTCTTCATTGGATTTGTGGATTTGTTCTCCCTCAAAAATACTGCCACTTTAAGCATAATGTTTTCAACTTGAATGTCTTGTCACTCTCACTCTGTACTTACAGGTTTTGGGAGGGCAGGACAGACTTTTTTTTTTAAAGTCACGCTTATGTTTTGCTACAGCATTGTCCTGTTCATTAAAAAAAAAAAAAAAAAAGAAAAAACTTAAGATACTGTTTTCAGTTAATGTAGCTTTTAAAAAGGAAGCCACTTTTCCATTGTTTGGGATGAGATGATACCTAGATGGTAATGTGAGGGAAAAGAAGATTGGAAGAAATGGGAAAAGGACAGTAAAGGGCAAGTCAGGTTAAAGGTTTGGAACATGAAGATACTGTGCTTTGGCTCAAGCTTCTGCAGAAAAGACAATGTGACTTGGTTCCTAATAAAGCAAAAACTGTACTCTCAGATCATTCTATTCCATTTTTTTCGTTTGTCTGCTTGTTCTCCATACCACCCCCCCAACACGTTTACTTCGTGAACACAGCAGGTACTCATTAAAGTTGCAGGCTTGAATGTTAAAAGGCTCTTCAGTACAAATCTTCATACACAAAGAAGTTGGGATTTAATTCTGCTTCTAGGCTTTTCATTTAATTTAGCAAAAAAAATGGTGGTTTCCACCCTCAGGTCAAGAGCCAGGTGGAATTTATGGCCCTGGAGGGGAGGGAGAGTGTGAGCTGCTCTGGGGCTAGGCCATTGCCCTGGGGGAAAGATACTGGATTGAGATGGAAGTGTGGTGGTGTTTAACGTCAGGTTTTAGAAGCAAGTGAGACCAGCAAGTTCTACCACAGGGTAGAATGTTAAGATGGCTTTCACATTTAAGCAGAGATCATAGCAGAGAGAATGAAAGGAACCATCAAGTATTGGCTGCAGCATGCCAATCACTGCATATCCTGCCTAAGACAGCACAAAATTCAAGGCTTCTGAGCTTTTTCACTTGGATTCCCTTACATAATGGAGCCCTAGTACGACCCCAGGATACACCAGAATCTGCAAACTGGGGGGTTGGGGGGTGCATGTGGATAAAACTATCAGCCCCAGTTCTTTGCCAAATGTGTAAAATGAACATCTGAAATGTGCTGTTTAAATGTGCTGTTTAAATCAGCTAGGTAACTTTCTGAGCTTTTTAGAGATTTTCAAATCCCACTTTCAGATTCTGACTCAGTAGGCCAAGGGCATTTATGTTTGAGAAACCCCCCACACCCCGAATTGGGAGAAACACTGCTTTAGAAAAGTAAAATTTTGAAATTTCAAATAATGGAATAATCTATCTTATTTTGAAAGATAAACATCCTTTTTAAGTGATACCTTCTAAAAGCAATATGTGGGTTAGAGGCCAAGGATGCTACTGCTAAACATCTTACAGTGCATGTATTACCACCTACAAAACCGCCTTGGTCAATGTCAGTGCCAGGGTTGAGAAGCCAGTGCTGGTCTAATTAAACAATCTCATAATTTAAAGGGGCCAGGGGCTATTAGGGCCAGGCCCTTTATTTGCCTTGTTTTTAATTCTCACCACCTCTGTGACACTCTGAAACAGGCTTCAGGGTTTAAGAAGAAGGCTAATAAAATGTTGGCAGAGTGGAAGCGGAAGTCAGTCTGACCCTGAAAGCCTGTCATTCCCACTGCAGTATTTAACCCTTTGGTTTTTTAGTAGGTAAACACCAAGGTTAAGAACTAAGTACCTAACTGTAGATATGCAATTTGTATCAAAACTGGGTAAGGATGTGCAAAGACTTTTCTCCCTTTACTAGTGGAAAATTTTCAGCCTCCTGGTAAAGTTGGAGTTTTAGACTACTGATGGCTTAAAAGCAGGTATGGAATACTGTAATGAAGTCTTGAACTTGTATAATATTTTTGAGAGTACATGAACTTTGATTCTCAGAAATGGAAATATAAGAGTCTAAGCCAGAAGTCACTTTGAAGTAGTTCTATTTGTAATGTTCAAGGCATTTAACCTTCTTTTATTCCCTAAGTAGTCTGCAAACTTAAGGTTCACCTGCTATTAATGAATTAAACCTTTAAACAAACTAAAATTGTAGACTTTTTTTAGTAAACTAATATTTTTAAGCTTAGATTTAGAAAGGCACAGTTACCAGCACACCTTGATGGAATTAAGGGAAGCTCAAAAAGAATTTCTAAGCCGGAATGCCAATTTAATAATTTATAGGAAATCAGATAAATTAGAGCTATTTCATTTCCCATTGCTAAGTTTATCTGCATCAGTGCTCATATTCTGCTTTTCCTTTTGTTTCAAAGGAGGAACGGGCCCTACTCCTATTTAAAACCAGTCCTCAGTGTGCAGATGATTACTCTCTCCACTTTCAGACTTTGCTTCTGTGATTATCCTGTCTTTCATTTGCATCATTTGTTTTTCCCCTATTTAATATCAGTCTAGAAACATATAAAATAAATCCCCCTCGACACCCTTTCTCCCCAAGCCACCATCCCATTTTTCTGCTGTGTCATTGCAAAACTAGTACCTCTGTGTGTTTCTTCACTTACAAACCTATGCTCCCTTTAACTTGCTTAAATGAGACATTTAATCCCCTGCACTCCACTGAAACAGTACCACAGAGATCTTAAAGACAATCATTTTGCAAAATCTATCATAGTTTACATCTCTGTATATGTGGCACAGATAATTGTTTTTGAAACATTCTCTTTGCTTGGCTTCAAATACAGTATTACAGTATTAATCAAATTGTTTTTCATTTCTTGATTCTCAGTGGATTAAAGTACTCATGACCCTAAAATGACAGTAGGTATCTCCTATCAAAGGTGAACAATCAGATACAAAAAGGATAAAAGCCCCATTCAAGATCCCAGTGTTCTCACAAAACAATCTAGAATTTTGTATTTGAAGTTATGGTGCCCCTTGAAATACGGAAGTTTCAAACAAGGGTACATTCTGTAAACGAAGCATATTCCAAGTAGGATGTGGGACATTAAAAACAGAAAAGGCACCAACAGTATATAAATCGACAATTTGTTTTGATAGTAAATATGGAAACAATTTATCCAGCATTTGTTCATAACCAGTTGATCTAGGCCAAATTTAGATGGAAAATTACCCCGGAGAAGCAAGAACATTGAATAAGTGATCAAAATTTTTAAGCTGAGCCAGAGAATATCCTAAAACTATAGATTAGGTGCAGTGTGGCACACTGGGTTTTCAGTAAATACTTGTGAATCGAACTGACTAAACGTTAATCTCTCTATGGTTTACTATTTAAAATTCCTCTTGCATTATCTTTTTATGAACGCTTATTTACTCTGTATTGAGGATATAAAAATTGGGTTCCCTGCTCTTAAGGAAGACAAGACATAAATTAACCTCCAGTATAATGCTGTAATGACACAGCAGTGTACAGGGTGCTGGGGAGATAGGGACAGAAGCATCTCAGTCTCCTTTGGGGAGTCACGAAGCCCTTAAGGGGATACCAGAGCTAGCCCTGTTTAGTAACACCCAGAGAGGAAAGCATGAGACGTCACACATGGACTGAAGAGTCAGGGGTAGGTGATGAGCTTTACATCACAGGCCGAGAAATTCGGATTTATTCTGAAAGCAATGGGCTGGTTTTATTTAAGCAGAGAGATGAATTATCCACTTTACAGGGTAGCCCACAAGGACAACTGTGGAAGGCGGAGTGAGGAAGGCAGAGCAGAAAGACACGAATGCCAGCCAGCGAAGCTAATGGTTACATATAATACTGCATACTCCACGTGGTCGAGTGAAAACAAGGTTAATGGAAAAATTCTCAGTCTTTTCATCTGATCCTCCTGCTCTGGATATAAATTCACTCGAATATAACCAAGTTTTCACTCAGCATTTACCGATTCCTTTATTAAGTGTTGTGAAATAGCCTCAAAGACAAGGCATCGGTCCTCAGCTTTTAAAACCCTCTCTTCACTAGCCAATTACGAGGCCTCTGACAGTAAAACTTTCCGAAGGGATCAGCCTTGTGACCAGTAGTAAGCTACCGGTATCGGTCCCCTCATCCTCCTAGTCTGGGTCACTTTTCATGGCAATTAAGGCAAAACTGTCGGGGTGGGGGCTGTACGATTGCAGAGAAGCTCATGGCACAGAGAAGTTCCCTGCCTGGGTCTCCCAGCTCCAGAGGTCGCGTCCCATAGGCGCCGCCCGCCGGTGCCTCGCTCGCCCGTGCCCCACTCGCCCCCGCCCACGGCACGCGCGCGCCCCGCCGCCCCCCTGGGTTACCTTCCCCTTCCCTGGCTCCCCGGGTTCCGGCGCAGCCGCCATGGGGACAGTAGGCACCTCTGTCCCGCCCTGCCGCCGCGGGCTGCCGTGAGCGGACGCCCCGCCCCGGCCCGCCTGGCCCGCGCCTGCGTCCGCGCCGTCCGCCATTTTAGGGAACGCTCCCCAGTCTCCGCGCCGGCAGGACCTGTTGCCTGTGCCGCGGCCGCCATTTCCTTTGTCCACTTGAAGGGATCACGTCTTCTTCACAGGGGCTCTCCCCAGCCCGACGGCCTGGACCAGGGGAGGAGGAGGGGGGCTCGTGAAGCAACCGCGCACCCGGTCTCTTGGCACCTCGAGGCTGCGCCTTTTCCCTCCCCCGCCCCTCCTCTCGTCCCAACCGCCATTTCTAACAGTCGTCCGGGCGCGTGCGCTCGCTCGCGTGCATCGGCGCCGAGCGCGCGCGGCAGGGCGGGCGGGGCCGCGCGAAGGGGGTGTGCGCGCCGCCGCCGCTGCTTTGTCCTGGGAACGGGACCCCTCCCTACCCCCGCCAAGCCCAGGGCCCGGAAGTCGGCCCGTTCTGGCTCGTGGGCCCGCGTCCCCTTCGTGTCCTTTGTCCTCCAGCCCCGGGACAAGTCCTGGGCGCTCCCGGCAGCTCCACCCAACGCCAGCCGCCATTTCGCCCCAAGCGGCGGCCTGTGGCAAAGTGTGGTCCCGCGCCCGCACCGCCTCCTCCCTGCTTTGGTTTCATCAGGGAGGGGCTTTAAAATAGCGCCGCTCGGTTTGCGTGAAGGAGACTGGGGACAAAATGGAGGGAGCACCTCGTGAGTGAGGACGCGTCAGGACGTTTGTGCCCGCCGCGCAGGCGGGGAAGGCAGGCGGGGTGAAGCAGGAAAAGGCCTGCGACACGCATTTTTGAATGTTAGATAGTGTTCCATGTATGTCTCTCCCTACGGGTGCGATTTAACGTGAAATCTGCTTACTGGCGACAGCAGTCATCTGGTGTGAGATAGGGCTTGACCGCGTTCTCGCACTCATTTAAATAAATACAGCGCAATTCCTTTTTCCGTGTGTTTTTTCTTTGCACCCTAAGGAAGATGTCCCCATCAAAATCTTATGCCGCCTTTGTTTCGGTACCTTTATATTTCAAAGTATGTTCCTGGGGAAACGTTCAAGCTTTGGAGTGTGTCATTGTGCAGAGTCATGCTGCTGTGCACACAGGTTCTCGATGATTGTTTGCTATTAACTGTCATAAGTTGAGCGTATTCTTCCTTATGCTTTCATGATCATTTAATATCTTTCTACAAACCCAGTAAAACACACAATTTATGACTTATGTGTTGTTGGTGGGTTGGTTTGTTGTTTTTTTTTTTGGAGTAACTTTTGGGGAGATTAAACTCTGACATACTCCTCTCATATTAAGAAATAGAATAAGTATCACTCTACCCATGATATCCTGCCAGTTTGGGATTTTTAGCTGAAAATCTTGAGCTAACTATGCTTTGAACTCTTGGTCTGGAAAATACTATTTAAGGCAGTAATATTCCGTAAAGGACTGAGGAATTCTTTTGAATTCCTAATAATGTAAAGGAAGAACTGGAAAAAGTACCAGGGCCATCCTATTTTGTTTTTTTATTGTGACTGAGAAATTGCTAGGGTAAACTTAGGGTCCATTTCATTTGTCTTTGAAAATTATTTTCATATGTTATTTCTTTGTTAAAATTTTTAATTTCACGAGAATGGCATAAAACTTGCATGTTTGATTTTTTTTCATAGTTTATAGAGTGAAAGGTAAAAATCTTTTTCACTTTGACCCCTTTTTTCTCCCCTATTTAAGGTAAATACAATTAACAGTTTAATATGTCTCTTTCCAAACTCTTTTCTTCTTTCCTCTTCTTTTTAATTAAAACAACCCTGGAATATAGGGTAAAAAGTGAAAGTCTCTCTCTATACCATACCTGCCCCCGTACATGTGTGTCTGTATATGACACACACGTATCTAAACAGCTACCCTATGTAATTTGCATTCAGTGATTTACTTTTTACCATTATGTATTGGGAATTCTTTCATGTATCTATAGATTCACTCATCATTTTAAATCCTGGTTAGCAATCATTTAATCACTTTCCTTCAGATTGACCTAGAGTTTCATTTTTTTCACTAATCCAAAAAATGCTTCAATGAGCATTTTTATGCATATATCTTTATGCAGAGGTTCAAGTATTTGTGTAGGATAGATTTCTGGAAGTGGCCTGATTCAAAGGGGTATGTGCATTAAAAATTTTAATACATACTGCTAAATTGCCTTCCAAAACTGTTGCCAATTTACATTCCCCATTAACAATGTGTGAGAGTGCTTGTTTCCTCACAACATTTTTAACACTACATGTTATATTTAAAAATTTCTGTTGATCTGATTGGTGAAAAATGGTGTCTTAATTGCTTTAAACTTTTCTGATTGCTAGTATGGTTGAACATTCTTTCAAATGTTTATTGGTCATTCTTTTCCTAAAAATTTACTTATTTATCAACTTTACTTATGGAGTCTTTCATGTTTCAAACATCTTAACTATTTTATTTTATTTTATTTTTTTATGGAGTCCAATATGTCACTGTTTTCTTTTATGGCTTTTGATCTTGTGTCTTCCTGAGGCCTTGCTTAAGTCCTTCTTGACTCCCATATTAAAAAAAATACTTTCATAATTTTGAAAATAATCATCATATACTCTTTCTCATTAATAATTTTGATTATGTCTTTTCTATTTCTTAAAAGACCAACTTTTTGGTGTTATTGACCAAGACTATTTTTTTCTATTTCATTTTATATTTTACCTTTTTTCTATTAATCTGGTATCAATTTTGTTGTCTTTTTTCTATCTTTTTGAATTGACTACTTAAGTTCACGTATTCTCCATCTTTCTTGGTGTGTAACAAATGTTTTTAAGGCTATAAAATTTCTCCTGAGAATCATTTTATCATATGTTGTCACAGGTTTTTGACAATGTTCCTATCACCATTCTTTTCTAAATTTTCTATAATTTCAGCTTTTCTTTCTTTGAAAGTGAATAAATTTGATATGCTTTTGGTATTAATTTTTAGGTGTTTTGTTTTACTCTATGGCCCATGTATTTCTACTTTTGGGGAATTTTAAAAGTTTTTTTGTGTGTGTATTACCTAAGAGATCATTTTGTACATGTTCCATAGGCTTTTGAAAAAAAATGTGCGTTCTCTATATTAGCATTGTTAAACTTATTCATTATAGTAGTATAATGTGTACATTATAAATATATAAAATATGTAACTATGATAATAGCATTACATTGTTTATTAATCGCCATTCAGCCATCTTTTTGTATGGTAAGAGTTGTTTCATTGTATGCAACAGACTGACTGTAGTTAGCTTAAACAAGAAATTTATTGGGAAGATGTGGAGAAGCTCACTGAATTGATAAAAAATTTGAGTCAGGTCCTGAAAAGGACAACATCCAGGACAATTGCTGAGGTCTTGATAGCAAGAACTAAGGGAATTCTTGCTATCACGACCAGGATGACAGTGACAGCCTGTTCAGTCTTATTTCTACCATTATGCATTGCTTTTCTTTTTAAAAAAATTTACTTATTTTTTTGGCTGCATTGGGTCTTAGTTGTGGCGCACAGGCTTAGTAGTTGCAGCATGCAGGCTTAGTTGCCCCAGAGCATGTGGCATCTGGGTTCCCTGACCAGTGATTCAACCTGTGTGCCCTGCATTGGAAGGTGGATTCTTAACCACTGGACCACCAGGGAAGTTTTTTCAGCCATGCTGTCTGTTGTAAGACTCCCTGTTTGTCTCACAGTGGATGCAGATGCCCTGAAAGAGGTGGTGGTTTAGCACAGTGGGTTGAGTGGGGCCAGAAAAACTCTTCTTTAAGGGTTTCTTCTCTCACAATGGCTGTAAATCCCCTGGCACACTATCCAGAGTGCCCGCTTTCATTCTCTCATTTGGGAGAGAGTGTCTGGTGTCAGTAATCCCCTGCTAGAGAGCTAAAAGTCATCTGTAGGTATTGGGATGGTGAGGGGTGAAATGGTTTAGGGATTTGGTGGGGCTGTGTTGGCAAACCCCCTTTCGGAGTTTCTCTCTTAAGCTTGTGTGGGTTTTTTTTTTTTTAATATTTGTTTATTTATTTATATCTTGGCTGTGTTGGGTCTTCGTCGCTGCTTGTGGACTTTTCTCTAGTTGTGATGAGCAGGGCTACTCTTTGTTGCAGTGCATGGGCTTCTCATTGCAGTGGCTTCTTCTGTTGCGGAGCACGGGCTCTAGGCGCTCAGGCTTCAGTAGTTGCGGCACGTGGGCTCAGTAGTTGTGGCTCGTGGGCTCTAGAGTGCAGGCTCAGTATTTGTGGTGCATGGGCTTAATTGCTCCTCACATGTGGGATCTTCTCAGACCAGGGATCGAACCTGTGTTCCTTTAGTTGGCAGGCGGATTCTTAACCACTGCGCCACCAGGGAAGTCCTGGGATTGTTTTTTAATCAGGAATATTGTGTTTGATAATCAGTCTGATTCCAACTTCTCTGTATCATTCAGAAGTTCCTAACTGTCCTGGTCTGCTGCTAGTACATTCTGTGTCTTTCCAGCAGAAGTATCAATTTGTTTTTATATTCCTTTTTTTCATTTCAATAGGTTTTAGAGGAAGGGGTGATAAAAAATTGGGTTCAGTCAGCCCTCTGTAATCAGAAGTCTGAATTTTCCTGCTCTTCTTTCCTATTTGTGTGTGTCCGTGTGTGTGTGTGCACAGGAGCATGTATTTAAGTCTAATGGTACTATAGGACTTGTAAAGAAAACCAGTTGTTTTCCACCACACTTCTCTCTGTTCTGAAGTTCTGCACCCCACAGTAAATGACTTTTATCTCTTTTGGCCCTTTTTCTGGTAGTTCTTTCTTCATATTTCTAAGTAAAATACTCATTGTCCTATTTCTTAATTTTTCAATTTTAGACATTACCTGTTGATAATGAAAATTTATCTCTCTTTTCTACTCCTTTCCTTTCCCCTCATCCTCTCAATATGGTTGTGTCACATTTTAAAAAGCTAAAGCACCATTGAGTGTGTACATTATTATGGCAATGTAAATGGTCATAGCTGAGCCATGTGGGGTACTATGATTTCTTTTCTTGTAAAACTTTTAATTTTTCCTAGAGTTAATAATTGCTTTGTTTTTTTGCTAAATTTTGTTGAGGCTAGCTCTTATTGACTCTCCCTTTCTTCCTGCCTTCCTTCCTTCTTTTTCTTCTTCTCTTTTCTTCTTTCCTTTCTTTTCTTTTGTAAGAGATTATCTAAACTTTAGCATATAATACTCATTTGGCTCATGGGACATTTGGCTCTTGGGACAAATGAGTATTATATACTCCCGCCCTGCTCCCCCCAATAGCTCTAAAGAGCCAATTGTAGACATCTTTTGCCAACTCTGTTCTGTGACTTCATCCTGGTAACTTACTGGCTATAGCGGAAGATTTATGCCGTAGAAGTCAACAAATGCTACAAATCAGAGCTTCTTTCTTTTCTTTCTTTCCTTCTCAAACGGGGTTTACCAATGTACACTGAATGCACCTACCATAAATTTTTCTCTCAAAATTCCCCTACAGAGTCATAACTCTCCACAATATAGTAAGAAACATTGTATAATCTGCCTGTCTTTTTTTTTTTTTTTTTTTTTAAGACATCTCTCCTGCAGCTTGTCTCCTCTTGGTCCAGTCTGAAATGGTTGCTTTCTAAGAGTGATTCCCAAACATCATCCGGGAGATTCTCATTACCTCATGCCTATGCCAAATCACTTGCTTTATCAATTCCTCATCTTCTTCCTTCCTGGCTTACTCCCTCATTTTGGAGGAGTATATCCTCCAGTGGCTTCCTGAAAAGAGTTTGCAGAGAAGGTAAATATTTTGAGATCATCATGCCCAAACATATTTTTCCTCTTGACAGCTTTGATATTTGGTTAAAATTGTGTTTCTAGAATTATTCTCCCACTAGAATTATTATTCCTCCTAGAAATAAAGCAATCTCTTATATAATCATAATGCCATTACCACAGCTAAGAAAATTAGCAACAATTTCATAATTGATCTAGAGTGTACTACATATTCAAAGTTCCCCAGTTCAGAAAACTTCCCCAGTTGTACATTGTTTTTATTTTTGTTTTCAAAGAAGGAGCCAACACTACATTTGGTTATTACGTCTCTTTAATCTCTCTTAGTCTAGGACAGTCTCCCTATCGTCTCTCTTTTATGACATAGACAGTTATTTTGTAGACTTGTCCCACATTCTGGATTGTCTCTTGGTGTCATTTAACTTGTTTATCCCCTTTGTTTTCTATAAAATAGAAGATTAGTCTAGGGCTGCACTGTTGCATGTGGTAGCCACTAGCCACATGTGGCTATTGAGCACCCAAAATGTGGCTAATGCAACTGAGGAACTGAATTTAAAAATTTAATTTGAATTAATTTGAATTTAAAATTTAAAAGCTCAGGGGACTTCCCTGGCAGTCCAGTGGTTGAGATTCTGCGTTTCCAATGAAGGGGGCATGGGTTTGATCCCTGATCAGGGAACTGGGATCCCACATGCTGCGTGCCCCCCCCAAAAAAAATTAATTAAAAAATAAATTTAAAAGCTCATATTCAGTTTCATTATTGGAAAAATTTTAAGTAGGTTTAGAACAACTTGGGTATGCAGATCTACTTCAACTGTAAATTTTATGAAATCTAAATACAGATCAAGTATTTCAAATGAAAATTTAGTATCTGAATTGAAATGTGCTTTAAGTGTAAAAATACACACTGAACTTTGGAGATTCTGTATCCCCCAAAATGTAAAATATTGATTACATTTTGAAATACTAATATTTTGGATGTACTGTATTGGGTTAAAGTATTATATTAATTTCACCTGTGGGTTTTGGTGGTGTTTTTTGTTTTTAACTTTTATTTCTTTTTGGCTGTGTTGGTCTTCATTGTTGCATGCAGGGTTTTTCTAGTTGTGGTGAGCAGGGGCTACTCTTCGTTGTGGTGCATGGGCTTCTCATTGCAGTGGCTTCTCTTGTTGTGGAGCATGGTCTCTAGGTGCACGGGTTTCAGTAGTTGGTGCATGGGTTTCAGTAGTTGCAGCACTCAGGCTCAGTAGTTGTGGCTTACGGGCTCTAGAGTGCAAGCTCTGTAGTTGTGGTGCTCGGACTTAGTTGCTCTGCAGCCTGTGGGATCTTTCCGGACCAGGGCTTGAACCCATGTCCCCTGCATTGGCAGGTGGATTCTTAACCACTGAGCCACCAGGGAAGACCCGTTTTTACTTTTTAAGTGTGGCTACTAAAAATTTTAATATTACCTATATGGTTCACATTATATTTTTAATGACATGTGCTAGTCTAGAAGCCTGGTTAAATTAAGGTTAAATGTTCTTTGTAAGAATACTTCTAGATGTTTTGTGTATTGTGTATTTCTTTTTTCTTTTTCTCTTCCTTTTTTTTTTTTTTTTTTTTTTTGGACACATGGCTTGCCGGATCTCGGTTCCCTGACCAGGGATTGAACCTTGGCCATGACAGTGAAAACCTGGAATACTAACCACTAGGCCATCAGGGAACTTCTTGTTGTGTATTTCAAGTTGCATCGTATCAGGAGGCATATATTGTCCGACTATAAGTGATGCTAACTTTGGTCTGTCAGTTAAGATGGCGACTGCCAGAACTTGCCATTGTAAAGATACACTTCCCTTTTTGCAGTTATAAATCCATGCAGATATTCTGTTACCAAAAATATATTCACCTAATGGTTTTAACATTTTTTGTTGAGCCTGGCCTTGAATCCATGATTACATTGGAGGTTGCCAAAGGTGGATTTTCTTATTTTTGTCAGTTCATCTCCTGTAATTAGCCGATGTTGGTCTGTAAAAAAGAGCTCCTCACTTCTCTGGATTTACAAACTTTATTTATTTAATGTGTTATAGCCAATTAAGGTCATTCTGTTCGAGGCTTGGTTCACTTCCTTGTACATTCCCTGCCCCAGACCTGTAATCAGCCATTTCTTCAAAGAACTCATGCTCCTTTTAGTGGGAATTAAATTGCTTCTTTTTTTTTTTTTTAGCTCTTTATTGGAATATAATTGCTTTACACTCTTGTACCAGTTTTTGAAGTACACCAAAATGTATTTATACATATATCCCCATATCCCCTCCCTCCCGCGACTCCCTCCCACCCTCCCTGTCCCAGCCCTCTAAGGCATCACCCATCATCGAGTTAATCTCCCTTTAAATTGCTTCTTAAAGCCACTTGAGATGAATCTTTTTTTTAAGTATAAGAAAAACATTGATATAATTTTATTCATGATGGTTATGCTTTGTATACACATAGAACTAAAGCATTATACCTCCAAAAATTATTTTCTTCAATCCATGTTAAAGCTAAATCTTGGGTAGTCGTAGGTCTCATATTTGTAAAAGTAAGTGAAAATACCTCTCTGAAAATGAGTATGCAGAGTTCGCAGTCCATTCCTGTTACTGTGTGCTAGGAATTCTGCCTGTGCCTGGGGGCTCTGGGTTGTGTGAGAACTTTTGCTCCCTCCACCACCATCATCGTCTCTCCCTCTCTTGCCATCTCCTTTTTATAAAAATAATCTCAGTCATATTTTTATAACTCCCCAGTTTATTTTTTAACAATCTTTTCTGATATCTATCCATATGAATTTGTGGTTATCTCAAAGTGCACAGATTTACTTACATTTCCTATAAATTTATTAAACACTGATGAGAAAATACTTATTAACTTACTAGCACATCAATATTCAGAGGCTTCAACGTAATTCCCTTTTCAACAAATCATTTTTTACCACCTAAGCCAATATACATTTACATTGGGTTTATGTGTCCCTATGAAAACACATTCCTCAAATTGATCATAAGATGAACCAGCATATAGTGTCCTTCTTTCTGGATATAAATAAATTTTCAGAGGTAAAGTGGTTAAAACACTTCTAGTCTAGATTGTAAGCAACTATGGATGGGGCTGTTCTTATTCAGTAAAAGGCCCTGAAGTAAAAAGGTGAGCAGTATTTTTGTAAAATTTATTTGATTATTTATTTATTTTTATTGGATGCTTTGGGTCTTTTTTGCTTAGCATGGGCTTTCTCTAGTTGTGGTGAGTGCGGGGTACTCTTCATTGTGGTGCACAAGCTTCTCATTGCACCGGCTTCTCTTGTTGCAGAGCACGGGCTCTAGAAGGGCAGGCTTCAGTAGTTGCAGCACATGGGCTCAGTAGTTGTGGTGCAAGGGCTTAGTTGCTCCACAGCATGTGGGATCTTCCCAGACCAGAGATCAAACCTGTGTCCCCTGCATCAGCAGGTGGATTCTTAACCACTGCACCACTAGGGAAGTCTGGTGAACAGTATTATAGGTGGATAGAAGACATTTGTTCTTCACCAAGTTACCTACATAAACTTACTGTAGAGGCAGAGCAGGTTATTTGTCTCAGTGGACTCAGACGTTGACCTGGGCCTTAAAATGCTGTTTTACTTCATTCTGTTCTATTTTGTTGATTTGCTAATTTATTTGCTCCATTAGTTTTGAAATTAGGACAAAGTAGGAGATTCAACTGGTCTAAGAACACAATGTACTCCATAAACCATCTGAATCAAAGATTTTTATTTATTCTTCTGTCAAACATGACAGCTGATTTCCATCTAGAATTATTGTTTAGGATAAAAAACAGTAAGTTAACTGAGGAAACATCTGTGGCCTTGAGCACTGGGACAGAGAGATGTGGAGCCTCATGTGGAGATATTAATGGATGCAGCGTTGTTGAGCTTCTCCAACAAGGGTCTGCAGCACCTAATCCACCCCTGAGGACACAGTCTCGGAGTTGGAGTCATTCCCGTAGTAGAGACCTTCAAGAATGTGTTGTTTCTGTGAATCATAGCTCCCAAGTGATTCCATTTTAGCTTTGTGTTTTTAAATGTGATTGCTTTTTCTACTCAGATCTTTCAGATTGATTTCACCCTTACAAAGTATAACCAAATGATGTGGAGTCTTCTTTTAATTACCCTATTTCACACATAGACATCTCTGCACGGTCTGTCCAGAAACGTTTATCTGAAATGGGCAGATTCCCACCTCCTGTAGCACCGTCCCAATCCTGCTATGCTCTCAAAGGCAAGTTCAACCACCCCTCCTCCATGAAGCCTCTCAGAGCACCTTCACTTGAAGTGATCCCTTCTCTTCCTGAGAAGTAGTAAAGTGTGGGTATTCTGGTAACCATGAGTTACCAGCTCTTTGACTTTGAACTTCTTTAATCTCTCAAGCCATAAAGTGAGGATAATAATTCCCTATCTGTAATTACTGTGAGGATCAAATGATGTAAAGTGTTCAGCAGTGCATAGTGTTAGCTAAATGATCAATAAATTATTGTCTCAACTCCCAGAGTACCTCTTGTCTCAATGCTGACTTGGAGATTATTCGCTAGTTTGAATTGTTAGTTTCCTCACCCCGGATGTGTCATCTCCCAGTTGCCTTGAGGGCAGAAACCATGTCTTTGCCTTTTTACTTCCACATTCATCTGATACAATTCTCTTTCATTCAGGTGATTGAGTATACCTAGAAACTCAAAACATGGTTCTCTATCAATATGACACCATGTACTGAGTGCCAGCTTTGAGCCTGGCAAGTGGCTTAGAAATGAGGATACAATACTGAGCAGCACAAACGAGGTCCTTGCTCTCCTGGGATTTACTTGCTGGTCTGGGGAAATGGATGATAAACAAGTTAGTATAACTAAGATATTAGGGCTTGCACAGAATTAAAATGTGGCTGTAAGTTATAGTGCCTCATGGTGACTTCTGATTCTGAAGGTTCAGATAACAAGGAGACAGCCTGGGAAAATTGGTTGGGGAAGAAAAACAGAAAGAGGAAAACCTGGTGCAGAGACCCCATATGGGAATAAGCTGTGGAGGAATTGAAAGTGAGGTGGGTTGCAGGAAATGCAGGGAATGTTGTTGGAGAGGTGGTGGGCCAGGACCACAGGGCCGGACCCCCAGCTGGGAGTCTGGATGTTGTTAAAAGTGTGATAGAAAGCCACAAAAAGATTTTAGGAGCTAGGTGACACTTTGAGATTTATATCTAAAACTGATTATTCTGGCTGCTTAGGGGTGGGAGCAGGGAATAAGGGATGCCACAAATGATAGAGGAGGTTTTTCTACATACCTAGATTTCAGCAAAGAAATAGGTAGAGCTTCTTAAACGCACCCAAGATGGAACCTCTTTCCAGTGGCTTTTTGTGAGTGCATGCCGTGGGCCCACCGCTTTCACGCAAGTCCTTCCTAAGGTAATCCATGGATGGGTTCTAAGATGTTGCAGAATTTTACCAGTTTGGGAGTCTTTTCTCATTTCCTTATCAAAAAATTAAAGCATAACTCTTTTTAAACTATTCAATTTAGAGACTTCCTTGGTGGTCTAGTGGTTGAGACTCCACACGTACACTGCAGGGGGCACGAGTTTGACCCCTGATCGGGGAACTGAGATCCCACACGTTGCCTGGCACGGCCAAAAAAAAAAATTAGTCAATTTATTTTATACCATAGTCTCTTCTATAGTAAGTAGTATAAGGAAATCAGCTCGTTAATTTAATAATATATCTGCTTAGTGATACTTTGTATTATTATTTTCAATCTTATCTTAAAATAAGACAAAACTCATTTTTTAAAAAGAAGCTTATTTAGAGTGTAACTCTTAAATACTCCCATACAACCGAAAAGACGGAACATTGTGCATATTTTTTTTTATTTTTTATTTTTTTTTATTATTATTTTTTTTGGGGGGTACACCAGGTTCATTCAACTGTTTTTATACACATATCCCCATATTCCCTCCCTTCCTTGACGCCCCCCCCTCGAGTCCCCCCCACCCTCCCTGCCCCAGTCCTCTAAGGCATCTTCCATCCTTGAGTTGGACTCCCTTTGTTATACAACAACTTCCCACTGATTATTTTACAGCTGGTAGTATATATATGTCTGTGCTACTCTCTCACTTCTTCTCAGTTTCCCCTTCATCCCCCGCCCCCTCCCATACCTCGAGTTCTCCAGTCCATTCTCTGTATCTGCTTCCTTGTTCTTGTCACTGAGTTCATCAGTACCATTTTTAGATTCCGTATATGTGAGTTAGCATACAATATTTGTCCTTCTCTTTCTGACTTACTTCACTATGTATGACAGATTGTAGTTCTATCCACCTCATTACATATAGCTCCATCTCATCCCTTTTTATAGCTGAGTAATATTCCATTGTATATATATGCCACATCTTCTGTATCCATTCATTTGTTGATGGGCATTTCGGTTGCTTCCATGTCCTGGCTATTGTAAAGAGTGCTGCAATAAACATTATGGTACAAGTTTCTTTTGGGATTATGGTTTTCTTTGGGTATATGCCCAGGAGTGGGATTACTGGATCATATGGTAGTTCTATTTGTAGTTTTTTAAGGAACCTCCAAATTGTTTTCCATAGTGGCTGTACCAACTTACAGTCCCACCAACAGTGCAGGAGAGTTCCCTTTTCTCCACACCCTCTCCAACATTTGTTGTTTCCAGACTTTGTGATGATGGCCATTCTGATTGATGTGAGGTGATACCTCATTGTGGCTTTGACTTGCATTTCTCTGATGATGAGTGATGTTGAGCATCTTTTCATGTGTTTGTTGGCCATCTGTATGTCTTCTTTGGAGAAATGTCTATTTAGGTCTTCCACCCATTTGTGGATTGGGTTATTTGCTTTTTTGGTATGAAGCTGCATGAGCTGCTTGTATATTTTGGAGGTTAATCCTTTGTCCGTTGTTTCATAGGCAATTATTTTTTCCCATTCTGAGGGTTGCCTTTTAGTCTTGTTTATGGTTTCTTTTGCTGTGCAAAAGCTTTTAAGTTTCATGAGGTCCCATTCGTTTATTCTTGATTTTATTTCCATGATTCTAGGAGGTGGGTCAAAAAGGATGTTGCTTTGATGTATGTCAAAGAGTGTTCTGCCTATGTTTTCCTCTAGGAGTTTTATCGTGTTTGGCCTTATGTGTAGGTCTTTAATCCATTTGGAGTTTATTTTTGTGTATGGTGTTAGGAAGTGTTCTAATTTCATTCTTTTACATGCTGCTGTCCAATTTTCCCAGCACCACTTATTGAAGAGGCTGTCTTTTTTCCATTGTATACTCGTGCCTCCTTTGTCAAAGATAAGGTGCCCATATGTGTTTGGGCTTACTTCTGAGTTCTCTATTCTATTCCATTGATCTTCCTTTCTCTTTTTGTGCCAGTACCATACTGTCTTGATCACTATGGCCTTGTAGTATAGTTTGAAGTCAGGAAGCCTGATCCACCAACTCCATTTTTCCTTCTCAAGATTGCTTTGGCTATTCGGGGTCTTTTGCGTTTCCATACAAATCGTAAGATTTCTTGCTCTAGTTCTGTGAAAAATGCCATTGGTAATCTGATCAGGATTGCATTGAATCTGTAAATTGCTTTGGGTAGTACAGTCATTTTCACGATGTTGATTCTTCCAATCCAGGAACATGGTATGTCCCTCCATCTGTTTGTGTCATCTTTGATTTCTTTCATCAATGTCTTAAAGTTTTCTTCATACAGATCTTTTGCCTCCTTAGGCAGGTTTATTCCTTGTGCATATTTTAAAATATAGGTGGATTAAGCATATTTGAAAAACCAATAAAATGGAATGGGATAGTTGCTGTAAACAACAGAAGGGTCATATATTTTTAGCAAATATCTGTACTCCAGTGGTTGAATCTTGTTGTGGGTAGTTGCAACAATAATGTAATTATAAATCGGAAATAATTATAAATCAGAGTAACGACGATAAAACTACAGAGATTATGCATTAGAAAAACATATTATTCGAAACTGTCAGATAGTCTTCCAAAATAAGGCAAATGTAAACTAAAATATCCGTGAGATACTGTTTCACACCCATCGTGCTCGTATGCTGCTGGTGGGAGTGTGTATTGATGCAGTCACTTTGGAAGACAACTCGTGATTATCCAATAAGGTTAAGGATGAGAGCCCCAGACAACTCAGTGATTCCAATTCTAAGTCCAAAGCCTAGGTTTGCTGACCCCGCCAGTCCACAAAATGATTGTTACTGGTCTGCATGGAAGTAGGTGCAGAAATCGAGAGTACCTTTTGAGAAAACTGTGTAGCATACACACTGCTGAAATATCCAAACATATGATTTTTGTGTTTTATAAAATATCATACCAGATTAAAAATTTAGAAACCAAAACAAAATTGATTCATCATAGATAGTTTGAGAAGTACTGCTCTTCTAGACCAATACTTCTTAAACTTGTTTTGTGTATACAGATTTCCCGGGAATTTAGTTAAAATGCAGATTCTAATTCCGTAGGCCTCTTGCGGCCCAAGATTCTGCATTTCTAGCTCCCAGGAAATACTGATACTGCTGGTCTTGGAACCACACTTTGAATAGCATCACTCTAGATTCAACTTTGATTCACATGTAAAAGGGGACATATGTGAGAATATTCATAGTTGTATGTCTGTAATATCAAAAATACTGAGAACAACCTAAATGTTCTTGAATAGAAGAATGGATAAATTAATTATGGTAAAGTCATCAATAAAAAAATGTGTATTATATATATATACATATCAGTGAAAATGAACTATAGTACCATATTGATATGAATGATTTTTTACAAAGATGTTGCTTAAATTATAAGTAGCACAAAAATATATAAAGTATGATATCATTTATATAAAGCTTAAAATTATGCAAAATAATAATATCTACGTGGGGATGTATATACATTTAGTAAAAGCATAAAGATACACTTAGAAATGATGATATCAAATTCAGGCAAGGGTTTCCTCTTGTGGGGAGGAAGGGGTATGTGATGGGGGAGAGGCAACTAAGAGGATTCTATTTTACTTTATAGTTTATTATTACTTCAACGGGGTAACAAACAGGTCATTCTTTTTTTTTGGTCGTGCAGCACGACATGTGGGATCTTAGTTCCCCGACCAGGGATTGAACTGTTGCCCCTGCAGTGGATGCTCGGAGTCTTAAACATGGGACCACCAGGGAAGTCCCAGATAACTGCATTTTACGCTTTCTAAAAGTTTTAAATATTTTTACAATCACAGTTAAAAAGCAGTTTAAAAAAATAAATAAAAAGCAGTTTAAGGACATCCTTGGTGGCAGAGTGGTTAAGAATCCACCTGCCAATGCAGGGGACCACGGGTTCGATCCCTGGTCTGGGAAGATCCCACATGTTGTGGAGCAACTAAGCCTGTGTGCCACAAATACTGAGCCTGTGCTCTAGAGCCCCCAAGCCACAACTACTGAGCCCGCAGGCTGCAACTACTGAAGCTCGCATGCCTAAAGCCTGTGCTCCGCAATAAGAGAAGCCACAGCAATGAGAAGCCTGCACATGGCAATGAAGAACAGCCCCTGCTTGCCACAACTAGAGAAAGCCTGTGCAGAGCAACGAAGACCCAATGCAGCCATAAATAAATGAATGAATGAATGAAGCAGTTTAAATTCACCCAGTATAAATTTACCCAAATTTAAAGTAAATTCATGAAGTAAGTCTCAAATACATCCTGCCACTTTTTAAAAGTTTGCAGGGTGAGGGCATAGTGGATGGGGGAGAAGAATTCTGAAAGAGGAAAAAGGGGTGGCTTTGAGAACTTGTGCTTTTATTCTCCCTCAAATTTGTTTAAGGACAGTTAGAGCCAAACTTGGGTACCGGGTTTCTACTCCCTGTGGATACCAGCTGTGGGTGAATAATCCGTGCCCCATGGCTTTAGTGAGCACGGTTAAGCCAGCACCAGCTCTATTACGTGTGAGCTGACCTCCCTGGTTCAGGCCCTCACTGTCTCCAGCCTAGGTTACTGGGCAGCCTCCTGGTTGGTCTTTCTGTCTTTCTGCTTCCACTCTTAACCCTCATATGGGCTTCTGTCCACACAACACCCAGAGTTAGTCTTTCAAAGCAAATCAGAAAAGTCATTCACTTACTCCCAGCCACCACTGACTGGCTCATCGTAGTATTCAGAACGAAGTCCGAAGTCCGAATTGCTTAGTACGGCCTCCTTGGCCTCTGTGAGTTGGCCTCTCTTACCGCGCTGGTCTCATCCACTGCTCTCCCCTCTTGAGCCTACACTCTGGCCCCACTGGCCTTCCCGTTGTTTACCCAACACACAAGCTCATTCTTGATTTCAAGGCCGAGAATGCCCTCCCCTGCCTGGATCTTCTCTTGGTTCTCTCCTCCCACCATTCAGGTCTTTGCTCAGAGAGAGCTCCTTAAAGAGGCCATCTCTGGTCACCCTCTCTCAGGGAGCGCTGCTTCTTCCACCACTCTCTGTCCCTTTAGCCCACTTTTTCTTCTTAACCCTGACTCTCACCAGATATTTCATGAGATATTGGTTTACTATCTGCTGTCACATACACTTGACTATAAGCTCTTGGAAAGCAGGACCTTAACTATTTTGTTTTCTGCTTTACCACCAGGGCCTAGAACAGTGCCTGGCACATAGTAGGTAGTCCATAAACATTTGTGGAATCATGGATGAGTGAATCACTGAATGGGTAACAGAGAATTTTGACTACTTGCTGTGGCTGGGTGGCCACATTTAATCTACTAATTGGCAGATAATGCAGGAACAATCTTGGCATATTTTATTACCAGTTTAGAAGACAATAAATTCTTGATAAAACATATTGCTCATTGATCATTCTTGCACATTATAAAGTTATTAAATAGCCCTTTTCCCCAGCATACAGTTAAACAACTTTATATTAATAAGCAGGGTTTACATATTTTCAGGAAAAAAGAATTATTTTAGTGCTCACTATGTTCTAGGTACTTTACATACATTATGATTTTATTTATTTTTCCATTTCTTTTTCCCCCAGCAACTCTATGAGATAGATGTTTTCATTTCATAAAGTAAATGAGGCTCAGAGAGGTTAAGTATTTGCCTAGGGTCACGGAATTGGTTCCATAATCCACATATCTCATAGTCGACATGAAGTTGTATGTTCCATGCCTGTATGAGGGTCATTTCCTGCATCACTGAATGTAACCCAGCCTCCTCACTTCACAGGCAGGAGAACTGAGGTTGACTAGGGCACATGTCCACTCACCTCTTAACCAGAGAGCAGCCTCAGTGCTCGTGGCCCTTTCACACGGCCTCCTTCTGCTCCAAGGATGCAGTCTTTCCTATAGTTACTTGCAGATTCCATAGTTGTGAATTCACCTCCTAGCTAAAATTTATTTGTAACCCCCCACATTAATACAGGGGGTGCTTTTACAGTCATTTATAGCCATACACAGAGGGGCAGAAACTCCAAGTTGCCCACCGCACACGTTCCCAGCTGAGGCTGAACAAGGCTGTGCTTACAGTAGCTCTAATGCTGTAAAAAGCATCCCTTTCCACAGTCTCTTTAATGCCATTTTTTTTTGCATTTTTGTGTTTTTTGTTGGTGATTATGCTGTTTAAAATGGCCCCCAAATGCAGTGCTGCAGTGCTGTCTAGTGTCCTAAGCACAAGAAGGCTGTGATGTGCCTTATGGAGAAAAATATATGTGTTAGACAAGTTTGGTTCAGGCATGAGTTACAGTGCAGTTGGCTGTGAGTTCAATGTGAATGAATCAACAATATCTATTAAATAAGGTGCCTTTAAACAGAAAGGCGCATAAAACAAGTTTCTGTATTGATCGGTTGACAAAAATGTTGTCACGGGAGGCTCACAGGAACTAAATCCTGTGTTTCCCCTAGGAATTTGCTAACTCAGCCTTGGTGACTTGATAGAACACAGCTATAGTGAATGCGAATCACCTGTGTTTCCGGAACACCTTGCAGAGTTGCAGCTGGTTCCAGGGGCCAGTAAGAGGGAGTGATGTTAAAAAAAAGAAACAAACCCCAATCCCTAAAAGAATTAGTATTTAACTGTAATTTAAAAATATGATGGTATTTTGTTGCTGGTAAAACCTTAGTTAAATCTCTAAAACTGCAGTGATTGCTCTCTCCAGGGTGGGAACACTGGGAGAATGTAAAAACAGTTATTCTCAGTCAGTTTCTGATTGTATGTATGCTATAATTTTAGTATTCTTATTTTTGACCTTTTCTAAGCACAGTCATACACTCTCATTGTTAAAATGGGAGATAATTGTAGTAAGGCAGAAAGAGCACTCAATTTGGAGGCAAATTCTGAGGATGAGTCAAACTCTATTGCCTCCTGATTGTGTAACCTTAACAAATCTCTGAACATTTCTGACTCAGTTTTCTAATCCGTAAAAATAAAGACAACAGTCAGTCTTAGCTAACTCACACATCTTAGGTGTTCTAAGGGCTTCTCATCTGACCTTCACAACACTGATAACACCTCAGTTTACAGAGGAAGAAATTGAGGCCCAGAGAGGTCAAGTGACTGGTTCATGATCACACAGCTAGAGAGAGAAGAGCTGGGACTGTGAGCCCAAGACACTGGTCCTAACCACACACAGCCCCAGCCCCGCGGTAGCCCTCACCACCTGCTGTCTCAAACATTTCTGGGGTGTGTGGTGGTGGTGTGAGGGTATAAACCCTGGGGCTAATAAAATGTAAGGTACTACTATTTTTTTCACTAGGGTTAACATTTTGAATGTTAGTATTTCAAAAGGGGATTTTCCCTTAAGATATGTATGTGGTTTTCAAAGAGTTTGTTGGAATCATTAAGTATGCTTTTATTCATTCAGGGACCAATTTTTGTTGTTGTCGTTGCCAAGATTCATTTCTAATTTTATATTGAAAGTGAATTGGAAGGAGGATTTTAAGTGGATGTTTTCTTTTTAGCAATCCTTTGTGGAACTTGTCTTTTGCATTTAGAATGGGATATTTGTGTTTATATTTGGGGGTGATTTTTCAAGGGCACAAAATTTTAAGTCATAACTTTGAGAACTGTTTTCCTAGCAGCAATATAATTTGAAAAAAGGAAAAGAAGAAGGTAAAAAATAGCAGCTTAAAATTAGGGAACTATTGAAAGTCTGTGCAAACTAATAAATCAGCCCTTGGAAACTCCATCCCTCCCTCAAGAAAAAAAAAGTTTGTCACTAAATCGAAACTAAACTTTTCTGTGGTAGGTTTCACTCGTTTGCTCACTCATTTATTCACAGATTTTTTTATCATCTGCTATGTGCCTGGTGCTCCTCTACACCAAGAGGATTCAGCAATGAGCAAGACAGTCCCTGCCCCTCTCTCAGGAAGCTTCCTTTTATTGAGGGGAGGTGGGCAAAAGCAAGTAGGATAATTCGAAATGGTGGTGAGTGTATGAAATGGTACTGTTTTATGCTGATGTGCGACTGCGTGAGACCGTAAATGCTTGTGGTTTTAAACTGCTGAATTTTGGGGTAATTTGTTCTGCAACACTAGGTATCTACGACAGTCCTAAATTCTTGTGTTCAATTATTCTTCCATTGGCATCCTTGGCCAACCTCCAACAACCTGAGGAACCTGGACATTTTTCTTTTGTGAGCTCGGACCCAGGGTACAGTGTTGCTGGGGAAAAAAAAAACAACAACCCACAAAGCAATTTTCACACTCAGCAATGTCGTTTGGACCCTCAACACTACCCTACAATGTTTTCCTAGAGAATTTTCTCCTTTTCAAACATTCTGCACTGTTTTTAAATCTCTGAGCCCCTCGCCTTCCCTCCCCTGCTTAGTAGGTGCCCTCCCTGTCGAGATGAGAAGAAGATACGGGCCCTGTGCCCCCTGCCACTCATCTCTGGCTTTCTGCACCCTCGCCCACCTCTCCTTTTCTTCTGTATCAGAGGAAGAGCTGAGGTAGATTTCTTCATCCAGAATCTTACATTCCATCTCCTCCTACCTTCTCAGGCTCCTTCCTTATTCAACAACTTTTCCCTGTCGCCAGCTCAGCCATATCAGGATATAACCAAGTTCCAGTCTCTCAGCTCTGAAAAAGAAGAAATGTTCTTCCGAACCCACACCATTCTCTGTCTACTCCCTATCTCTTTCTTGCCTCCACTGCTTACTCCTTTCAGTCTGGCTTCTGCTTTCACGAAAACTGTGCAGAGGTTACTGATCTCTGTGATGATAAATTCAAAGGCTACTTTTTATTATGGGAAAATAATAAAATTTTTTTGTTATGGGAAATTTCAAACACATGCACAAATACGCACAGAACAGTGCAGCGAACCTCCGTGTGCTCAACACCCAGCTTCTACAACGAACACCTCCCCACCTGCTCCTTCTCGCCTTACCCTGTGATTATGCTGAAGGAAATACCGGATATTGTATCCTGTATCCCCAAATATTTCAGTATATATTTCAAAAATATAAGAACTCTGAAAGGCCATTTTCAAGTCTTCGTTTTGATTGGCCATTCAACAACATCTAACGTTGTGTTTTATTCCCCCCATAACTTTGAAGTCACCATCCTTTACACTCCTCTTGGTTGCTTTCCAGCCTCTACTTTGCCACTTTCTCATTGGCTTTATCTCCTCTACTATCTCTTCATTTTCCTGGGGCTCTGGCCCTGCTGTCCCTTCTCGCCCTGCCCAGCAAGCCCAACCTTTCCAGGCTGCGCTTGCCACCGCTTTCAGTGGCTCCTGCGGCCCCGCCCTGTATCCTGAACTCCAGGCTCTGCCATCCAGCTCCCTAACCTCACAGCTTTCCCTGCATCTCTCACAGCTACTTCAGCTTGGCAGATTTAGAACTAAGCCTTTCACCTTTCCCACCAAACCTCCCCTGTTGTGTTCTTCTTTGCTAAAAGGCAACACACCCACCCAGGTGCTCAGTCCGGAAACCTGGGAGTAATCTCTTTGCTCCCCGATTACCCTCTACCCCGACCCTGGAGCTAATTGTCAACAAGCTCTGTAGATACAACCATCTGAATAAGTCTAATATCCACTCACTTCTTTCCATCTTCCCCATCTCCATCAGAGTCACCATCATCTTTGAACTGGATTACCATTTTCTTAACTCGTTTTCCTGCTTCCCCTCCATCCCAGCTCCCACCCACCCCCCCTAAACCACTTGCCCCATTCCAGGCACAACAAATAAAATCCTGTTTTATAATCCACTAGCTAAAACCTTTCAGTGGTTCTTCATTGTTTTTAGGATAAAGAACCAAAATTCTTAGCACCTGGCTCCCCTAATTCTCCAGTCTCATCCGTGGCGTTTCCCTCCTCACAAAGTTATTGCCAAGAATTTAGTAGTATTTTAAGTGGTTTATTGAAAAAACTGGACTGAGTAGGTAATTTGAATTGTTACACTTACTTGGACTCATTCTGTCAATAAAACTGTGAATATGTCCCATAGCTTTTTTCGTTTCTATATCCATCATTTGAATAGCCTAAAATTCCATGAAGAGTTATATTGAAACCCCAAATTTATTTAAATTCTAAATTTCCCGCCTTTCTGAGCTTGGGCCTACTTTAGGCTGGAAAATTAGCAGCAGTTTCTGACCCCTCCGAGCTGGGTCGAGGAGAGGGTGGCATAGGGGAGAGCAGCCCTGTCGCGTGGCCGGCGCAGCTACAACTGGGTGATGGTTGTCTGTGGAGGTGGTGTGCACAAGGGGGGCCCTTCTGACCCCACCTCTAGCTGGTGCTCTTAGGTGACCTTCTGACCTGTCTAGGTGGTCCCACCTCTGGGTGTGCTCTTAGGTGAAGTCCTTAGATAACTCCAGGCAACACCCCATCATAGGGTCCACATGTGGTCCCTGGAAACGTTTCCCTTTGCCCTGCCATCTGGGAAGTAGAGCTCATTTCTAAGTGAGTCTTCTCACTCTGCCCACAGACAGGAGCAGTTCTGCCATGGCCTTTCACTTTTCAAATGGCCACCTCACATGTCCCCAGCTCCAAGATCTCTCGAGGGGCCTTTTGGAGCCCCTCCACAAGCTCGAGTGAGAAGGAAGGACCCTCAGCCCTTCCCCCATGGTGGAATGGGAGGGGACACACAGCTCAGCACCAAAGAAAGCCTCTCAGCCTCTTTGTAAGGTTAGAAGAGGGTTGTCATCTAAGGCTGGTGGAACTAGCTTGGATTTTGCCCTTCACAAGGCTGATGTGGATGGTCTAGTCTAGTCGGTATCTCAAATGATGAGTGAGGAACTTAGTGACACATTGTTTGTTATTATTTGGCCTCTGGGGCCTTTGCTGAAACTCTGACACTGAGAGGGGTTACATTTAACATCTGGATGCAATAACTGATATTTTATTTACAAACTCTTTAAAACTTAGTCCAAGTCATTGCATCAACTTATAAGTAATAAAGATACAGTATGTTGAAATTAAATACAATTTTTCTAAAATTAGAATTATAATTAAAAATTAATTTAGTCTGGCCTTGATTGCCATTACTCCAAATTAATGAGGTTTACTATAATTTAAACCACTGGCACAAATTTAAATTCTAAATAGAATTAAACATTTTTTTTTAATTTTGAAAGATTTCAAATAGACCCCCAAATAGAGGAAATAACATAATGAGCTCTCAAGTATCCCTCATCCAGCTTCAACAATCAACCTTTGACCATCTCATTTCATTTATATCACTCCATCCCCTTTTTTTGCTAGAATATTTTAAAGCAAATCACAGACATTGAATTATTTACCATAAATACTAAAGTAGTTATGTCTGAGAGAGGAGCATTTAGAAAAAAGAAATAACTTCATTGGTATTATTATGTTTAATAAAATCACTACCATTAACATTACCTATAACCCAGTTTATAGTCACATTTCCCTGAATGTCTCAAATATGTAATTTTACGGTTGATTTCTTCCAATCAGGACCCAAACAAGGTTTACAAACTGCCTTTGGTGGCTATCTCTTTTGAGTCTATTTTAATCTATTTTAATAAGTGCCATTTTTTTTTCAAGATGTATTTTTTTAAGAAACTAGTTTATTTGCCTGTAGAATTTCCCCTCTGTTGGATTTGGCTAACTAATTGCTGCTGGTTCATTTACTTGTTCCTGTACCCCCCTATTTCCTGTAAACTGGTAGGTAGAGCCAGAGCCTTGATTAGATTCAGATTTGCTGGCAAGAATACTTCATTGTGGTGCCATGTACTTCATTTCTCACTTTCAAAGACTGGCCAAGTGAGACTGAGGTGGTGTCAACCTGATCCTGCCACTTTAAAGCTCCTCATCAACTTCCCAGATGATGGTTTTAGTAGAAATTGATAACAGTGACCCAAATACATCCTTTAATTAGTGGCTACCATTCCCTCCAGATTTATTACCTGGACTTCTATAAAGAAGAGCTTTCCTTCATCAACTATTTAATTACTTTGAAAAACAGGCTGAATGTGAAGGCGGGATAAATGCTTGACTCTTTTCCTTCATTTACCAATTTTCAGAAAGATGTGTTGGTACCGTAGCAACCTCCAAAGACAAGCAATGAGGGTTTTTTTGGGGAGATGTGTGGATGATTAATGTCATTAGAAACACTTGGATTTTTATAAAACTTTTTTGTTTTTCAATCCATTGTAGCCACTAGCCTTTTGACACTCAAATTGTTCCATTTTTGGCTGAATTGGTTCCTGTATCTAGCAATGTGGCCTCTCTGTCACTGGGGTGCCATTGTGTCTAGGCTCTTTCAGTGGGCAGAGATGGAAAGAAAAATTTTGTTAAATTATGAGTTTATATTGATATTCAGATTAGGACATTTATAGTCTGGATGCTCATTGCCACTAGGTGTGATTGTTTCTTGGCCTTTTTAATAGACAGCTACTGTATACTAAATAATAGTACATGTTAATGGGCACAGGATTTTTACTCATGTTTTCTGGATTTTGTATTCCTGTCTCTTTTATGCTGAAAATCTTGGTTCCTAAGATAATATAATGATTTTCTCTATCTACCTACCTACCTACCTATCTATCTATCTACTTTTCATCCTTGGAGTATACCCTGCCAGGGGTGTGCAGTCAATACTGTGTTTTAGTCTTTCTTTATGTGGATATGCCACAAACTTGATATGCAATTAGATTCATTCATTTCATTGGTTAAACATTTTGAAGTTTTAGAAATTTCCCTGCCCTTTGTTAATTTTATAATAAAAATATTTCCAGGAGATATGTTTGAATGAATACCTTGAGTAGATGCATCCAGGAGAGACGGGGCTCCTCCCTTTGCACCTGTGCTCCTCTCTTGCCCCTAAAATACTGCAAAATCACCTTCATGTGTGCTAGGCAACCTGCCAGGGCCTCTGCAGACACTTTCTTGTGTGACCATCTCTATCTCTAAATGAGAGAAATCTTTTTATTACTATTTTGCAGATGAATAAATCGATTCTCAAAGAGGTCAAGTAATTGTCCAAGTCACACAATTAGTAAGTGGAAAGTCCAGAATTTATCACAATGTTATCTAAAATTTATCTAAAACTTATCTAAACCCTATCTTCTTTTCCATTCTGCCTCATTACCTGTCAATAATAATTCAATAACATGTGTAAATTTAAGTCAAGACCTTTGTTCCATCCCATTTCAGTAGAGGTTTAGCATGTTTCTTTTCTACTGCTTAAGGCTACATCCAGCATGTTCTAGCAGCTTTCTTGGTAATCGTCCAAACTAGAAACAATCCAATTACTCATCAGCAGTAGAATGAGAATGAAAGAATTACTGCTAATGTGACAACTTGGGTGAATCTCAGAAATAGAAGGTTGAGTGGAGAAAGCCAGATGTAAAATGTATATGCTGTAGGTTAGCATTTATATAAAGTTCAAAACCAAGATAAATCTATGGTCTAGAAGTTGGGGGGAGGGATCAGTGAATGGGAGGGGACAGCATTGCTGGGTGCCAGCTGTTCTCTTTCTTGAATTGGGTGTTGGTTACAGGGAATTGTTTGCTTTGAAAAAAAGAAATCAGTATTAAGTCAATATTATTATCCTTGTCATCTTTATTTAATGGAAAAGGAAACTGAGGCTTAGAAAGGTTAACTAATTTGCCTGAGGTCACATGAAAGTGGCTGAACTGGGATTCTAACTCTGTTCTCTCTGAGGCCACAGTGCATTTGCTTAACCACTGCATATGCAGCAGAAGATGAGCAGAGGTGGAGGAGGCCATCTGGGGTGTGAGGCTGGTGGGGGTGGGGGTGGGGATGGGGGGGAGGAAGCTGAGAGGTGGGGGACACTGTGGGGGACTTAAACCAGGCACAAGGCTGGGACAAAGTGCATTCCAGAGGCTCCTGGGAATGTTCTAAAATGAGAGAGCCTGGCTTTTGGCTCTGGGGGTGAGGCATGGGGTCCCTAAAGAGCACTAGGGGTTTGGTAAAAGCCATGGTATCTACCCGAGTGGAAAATTTTAAATCCGTGACCCTCCCAACATGATCCTGCCCATTCATCCTCTCCGCTTCCCTTTCTTCACTGTCGATCGGCATCCCTCCTCTTCACCACTAAGATCCTGTCATCACAGTAGGAAGGATGTGTGACGCCAATGTGTCTCTAATACACGAAATCTCAAAAAGGAACCAGAATGAGTAATTCTAATTCATTCTAGTGAATGTATACTATACACATATCCACCCACAGACACCGTATCTATCACACCTTTAGGATGGCTGGAGAGGTATGGCAAATGCCATAATAACAATTAGTGTTGAAGGTTAAGATTTTTTGTTGTATTATCTATTGCAGCTTTGTAGAAAATTCTAAAATTCAAAGCATAAGCTTTTTATTTCCTTGGCAATTGAAGGAATTGCTAACGAATAGGAAGCAGCCAAGGCCCATGATTTATTAACACAAAGAGGTTGTATCACCTGTCCTCCCCCTTTGAGAAAAGATAAGGAGCTATTACAGGAGAGCCACTCTTTCTGACCTAAGACACAGAACTGTCAAGCTTAGCTTGAGCTCATATCAATAAAATACTGTGGACAGCAACCCTTTCCTCATTGCACATAAAGAAAGGCAGTTCTTGGATTAGCAGTCACAACTGGCCTTAGCCTTGCTGTAAGCCTTGGTGCTTTACAGACCATCCCTCATTCCTGATTGGCCCTCAGAGCCTAGCGGGTGAGCTGTGTTATTCTCTGCCCGCCTGGAGCTGGGTGACATTTGAGAGAGGTTCTGAGGAGCCCCCAGTGTTTCCATCCTTGCCACCGATGGGCTAGCATCTCTTATTAGAAGACCACACTGGAAGCTTCTCACCTTTCAGTCTCCACATGTTAGGTCCTAATGGTTTGTTTTCATGGTTTATGAAACTTTATTATAACTTATTAAGTAAATTTATACATTTTTTTAAAGAAGGATAAAGCTAGTATTTTCAATACATACACTGGATTTACTTGTTGAATCTAACTTTCCGTATATAAATTTCCTTCACTGACATTCACTTATATAGACTGTGATCAAAGGACAATGAGTAATTTTTTGCTTTATCCTAATACTTACATGGTATAACGAATTTTTTTTTAATAAATTTATTTATGTATTTACTTATTGGCTGCATTGGGTCTGATGCTGCACACGGGCTTTCTCTAGTTGCAGTGAGCTGCTCTTCATTGTGGTGTGCGGGCTCCTCATCTCATTGCAGTGCTTCTCTTGTTGCAGAGCATGGGCTCTAGGTGCATGGGCTTCAGTAGTTGCAGCACATAGGCTCAATAGTTGTGGCTCACGGGCTCTAGAGCACAGGCTCAATAGTTGTGGCACATGGGCTTAGTTGCTCCTCAGCATGTGGAATCTTCCTGGAGCAGGGATCAAACCCGTGTCCCCTGCATTGGCAGGCAGATTCTTAACCACTGCACCACCTAGGAAGTCCGGTATAGCATAAATATTAAAAAACCCCTTTTTTCGTGGGCAACAAAGAACACACCCTAGTGGCCAACTCCAGTAATTATCATTACATTTTAGCTCTAATGTTGAGTGTAAAAACAAAGTTACAAAAACCCACTGTGTATTTTGTTGATGTGAGAAGATTCCACAGGTTTCTTCCTTGCAATTTCTTTAGATTATTTTAAAACTTTTTGTTGGAAAACAAATCACAGATACAGAAAATCACACAAAAATGAATGTATAATGTAATGAATCACTATAAGGCATATATTAATATTTAATATTTATATTAAATTAACATTTGTTATTAACATTTAATATTGTTGTAATACTATATTAACATTTAATGTATTAATGTTTAATTATAAGACATATGTTAATGAATCATCATAACAACCTTATAACTACTACCCAGGTCAAGACATATAATTTTGCCAGCCACTGAGAAGAACTTCCATGTGCCCCATTCCAATCACATCCTTCTCTCTCAAGTAACCAGTAAAATAACCCCTTACTTGTGTTTCTTTATGGAGTTGTCCCTGAAACAACACTGGGGTTAGTGGCACCACTGGGGGTGTCAAAAATCCACATATAACTTTTGACTCTCCCCAGACCTAACTACTAATAGCCTACTGTTGACTGGAAGTCTTACCAGTAACAAAAGAGTCTATTAACACATATTGTGTATGGTATATGTATTATATACTGTATTCTTACAATAAAGTAAGCTAGAGAAAAGAAAATGTTATTAAGAAAATCATAAGGAAGAGAAAATACATTTACAGTACATACATGTATTTATTGAAAAAAAATCCACATGTAAGTGAACCTGTGCAGTACAAACCTGTCATTCAAGGGTCAACTGTAGTTCTTTTTTTTTTTTTAATTCTTATTTTATATTAGAGTGTAGCTGATTAACAATGTGTTAGTTTCAGGTGTACCGCACAGTGATTCAGTTATACATATACATGTACCCTTTTTCAAATTCTTTTCCCATTTAGGTTATTACAGAATATTGAACAGTGTTCCCTGTGTTATACAGTAGGTCCTTGCTTGTTATCTATTTTAAATAGAGCAGTGTATACATGTTAATCCCAAACTCCCAATATATTCCTCCGCCACCCTTCCCCTTGTAACCATAAGTTCATTTTCTAAATCTGTGAGTCTGTTTCTGTTTTGTAAATAAGTTCGTTTCATTTTTTTTTTTGAAGATTCTGCGTGTAAGCGATATCGTATGATACTAGTCTTTCTCTGTCTGATTTACTTCACTTAGGATGATAATTTTCAGGTCCATCCATGTTGCTGCAAGTGGCATTATTTCATATTTAATGACTGGGTAGGATTCCATTTGTATATATGTACCACATCTTCTTTGTCCATTCCTCCTTCGATGGACATTTAGGTTGTTTCCATGTCCTTGCGATTATAAACAGCACTGTCATGAACATTGGGTGCATGTATCCTTTCAAACCATGTTTTTCTCTGGATATATGCCCAGGATTGGGATTGCTGGATCATATGGTGACTCTATTTTTAGTTTCTTAAGGAACCTCCATACTTTTCTCCAGAGTGGCTGTACTAATTTACATTTCCACCAACAACGTAGGAAGGTTCCTTTTTCTCCCACACCCTCTCCAGCATTTATTGTTTGTAGATTTTTTGATGATGGCCATTCGGACTGGTGCGAGGTGATATCTCATTTTAGTTTTGATTTGCATTTCTCTAATAATTAGCAATGTTGAGCATCTTTTCATGTGCCTCTTGGCCATCTGTATGTCTTCTTTGGAGAAATGTCTAGATCTTCTGCCCATTTTTTGATAGGGTTGTTTGTTTTTTTGATATTGAGCCACATGAGCTGTTTGTAAATTTTGGAGACAAATCCCTTGTTGGTTGCATCGTTTGCAAATATTTTCTCCTCTTCTGTGGATTATCTTTTCATTTTATTTATGGTTTCCTTTGCTGTGCAAAAGCTTTTGAGTTTAATTAGGTTCCATTTGTTTATTTTTATTTCTATTTCTACTACTCTAGGAGATGCCTCAGAAAAGATATTGCTGCAATTTATGTGAAAGAGTGTTCTGCCTATGTTTTCCTCTAAGAGTTTTATAGTATCAGGTCTTACATTTAGGTCTTTAATACATTTTGAGTTTATTTCTGTGTATGGTGTTAAAGAATGTTCTAATTTCATTTTTGTTTTACATGTAGCTGTCCAGTTTTCCCAGCACCATTTATTGAAGAAACTGTCTTTCCTCCACTGTATAATCTTGCCTCTTTTGTTGTAAACTAATTGACCATAGGTGCGTGGGTTTATTTCTGGGCTTTCTATGCTGTTCCATTGATCTACATTTCTGTTTTTGTGCCAGTACCATACTGTTTTGGTGACTGTAGCTTTGTAGTATAGTCTAAAGTCAAGGAGCCTGATTCCTGCAGCTCCGTTTTTCTTTCTCAAGATTGCTTCAGCTATCTGGGGTCTTTTGTGTCTCAAAGAAAAAATATTAAAAACAACAAGGGAAAAGCAGCAAATAACATACAAAGGAACTCCCGTAAGGTTATCAGCTAACTTCTCAGCAGAAACTCTGCAGGCCAGAAGGGAGTGGCATAATATATTTAAAGTGATGAAAGGGAAGGACTTACAACCAAGAATATCCAGCAAGGCTGTCATTCATATTTGAAGGAGAAATCAAAAGCTTTACAGACAAGCAAAAGCTAAGGGAATTCAGCATCACCAAACTAGCTTTGCAACAAGTGCTAAAGGAACTTCTCTAAGCAGAAAAGAAAAGGCCACTACAAGAAACAAGAAAATTACAAATGGAAAACTCACCAGTCTATAAAGGCAACCATAAACTAAAGGTAGGAAATCATCAGTACACAAATGTGACATCAAAACTAGCAATTGTGAGAGGAGAGCACAAATACAGGAGATTGGAAATGCATTTGAATTTAAAAGACCAGCAGCTTAAAACACCTTGTTTATATATAAACTTCTATATCAAAACCTCATGGTAACCTCAAACCAAAAATCTACAATAGATACTCACAAACAAAAGAAAAAGGAATCCAATCTCAACTGTAGCTCTTTCACCCAAGTAAATACCCAGGGAATCTATGCTTGTCCTCTTAAAATTTTTGATATGATTCTAAGTCTGTAAATCTTCAAGTTTCCCCTTGATCCCTTTCTCAGTCTTACAATCTATCTGTTGCAAAACCCGAGTCCATTGACTTGTAAAATTGCCTGCAGTCAGGATATTGCTGACAACATACTCTTAGTACAGTTCAGTATGTTCTGAGTTTCCTACCTTTTGGCAGCTGGATCAAGCTGAGGCTTGATGACATTTAGAATTAGGAGGCACAAATGTCTGGTTGACTCCCTTTTGTTATGTTAGCAAATGATAAGTTAAGCACTGATGCTTAATGCCTAAATCTATTAATTCACTGGGAGTAGCAAAAATGGTAATAGTCTATCACTTCTTTTTCATTTATTAGTCGTAACACTTTCATAAAGAGATGCCTCCCTTCATTTATCATTTCATTATCCAGTGGTAAAATTCACGTAGGAAAGGCAGGAAAAATGCCAATTCTTTCCCATTATGAATTAGTTTTTGAAGATAATGGATTGGTTCCCGGACTTCCTATGTGGTGCAGTGGTTAAGAATCCTCCTGCCAATGCAGGGGACATGGGTTTGATCCCTACTCCAGGAAGATTCCACATGCCATGGAGCAACTAAGCCTGTGTGCCACAACTATCGAGCCTGAGCTCTAGAGCCCATGAGCTACAACCATTGAGCCTGTGTGCCATGACGACTGAAGCCCACATGCCTAGAGCCCATGCTGTGCAAGAAAAGAAGCCACTGCAATGAGGAGCCTGTACACCACAATGAAGAGTAGCCCCCCCGCTTGCCACAACTAGAGAAAGCCCCTGTGCAGCATCAAAGACCCAACAAAGCCAATAAATAAAGTAAATAAAGTTAAAAAAAATTTGTTCTCTAATATTCTCCAAATATGATGACTTAAGTTTTTAAAAATATATATATATAATTTAAAATTTAAATTATAATACATAATTTAAAAATTATATAATATATAATTTAAAATTTAAATTATAACATAATTTAAAATTATATAATATATAATTAAAATTTAAAATATGGAGGAGGAAGAAAGATGGCGGCAAAGTAGAAGGACGTGGAGTGCATCCCTCTCCACAGATGCATTAGGAATACACCAAAAGATGCAATAATTCCCACAGAGAACCAGCTGAACACCAGCAAATGACCTCAGACACCAGAGAGGACTGCAAAGATCCTGACATAACTGGGTAGAACAGAGGGAGGAAAGAAAAAAAAAAGGAGAAAGAGGAGGAGAAGAAAGGAAAGGGATGGGTCCCACACCCTAGGGTGGGGGGATCTGTGACAGAGAGGAGATTGCCGAATTTGGGGAAACGTCCCTTATCTGACAAGGAAACCCCTTCTCCAATGGGGAATTTCCTTGGGTCAGTGGGGAGGCATTTATGATGGTTCAAGGAGGGTGAAGCAGCTGAGCTGTGGCAGACGGGAGGGAGTGAGAAACACACGGAGGGTCTGCACCATGGCTCAGTGTGCCCGGACTGTGACGTCAATTCACAGCTAAGCAGGGGGTCTGGGAGAGGGAACGTGGGAACCAGAGAACTGGTTCAGGGTGAGAAACATTGTTGGTAGTGTGGAGACGGACTGAGAGGACAGGAGCAAAGAAATCTGCAGCGAAGACTGCCTACTGCAGAGAGCTGCGAGGCCATAGTGGCAGCTGGATACTGCTGACTCACAAGTGGGGGGGAGGAGCTGCAGGCGTAGCCTCTCTCTCTCGGTGCCTACAACAGACAGAGGAAGGACCACTGTGGGCCAAGCTAATGCACTCAGGGATAACAAAGGCCCCTGGGCGTGGATGGCCTAGAGTGCCTGCAGCTGAGAGCCAAAAGTATGCAGAGTGGCCGAGTTCTGGAGACATTCTGTTTACACCTGAGCCACTGGCATCCCTCTGCAACAGGCACTGCCACGGCCAACTGAACTGCCATGACCCAGACAGGGTGCCACTGCTCACTCACTCTTAGGGGAAAGAGCCACTATTGTACCCTCTCTCTCCCCACACCAGCGCTTACAGATGAACAATAAAGTAAGCTCTGCTGGTCAGAGAAGAATACAAAAAACCCAAGGTGGGTAGAAGGACACTTACAGCTGAGACCCCAAGGAAACAGAAATATCTGTATTAATTCTATTGAACTGGTCCACTCTGGGGTCAGTTCTAGTTTTTTTTTTAAATTATGATCTTAGTCCTAAGGGACCTACAAGTTTTATAACATATTTTTTATTCTATTTTTTATTCTATTTTTATTTTTAGTCATTTTATATATTTCTATTTCTAGCTAAGTTTTTTGTAGTGCTGATTGTATCTCTCCTACCTTCTTTACATCTCTATCTTTTATACATTTCTATTTCTTTCTTTTTATTTTCATATTTCCAGTCACACTACACTCTTCTGTTGCCCGGTCTTCTATCCTTTTTTAGTTTATTTTATCTTAATATATTTATAAGCAGTATTATCAGTCTGCTCTGTCTCCTTGCTTTATTCTCCAGGTGACACACTGCTTTGGTATTTATTGTTAGGTTTTTGTCTTTATCTTAGTTCTTAGTATAATTGTCTGATTTCATTCTGAGAATCTTCAGTCTGTCTGGTGGTACTCTAGCTCTTTATTATATTTGATCCTAGCTTTCAGTATCTCCCTGGATTTGTGTTTGTGTGTGTGTGGTGTTATTTGTTTGTTTGTTTGTTTTTGCTTTTATTTCTGTTTTATTCTGTTTTGGTTTTGAATTCCTGTTGGTTTTCTCTTTGAATGTCTGATAGCATACTGGGGTTCTTCTGTCAGGTCTTTCTAGTGCCTTATGTTCTATTGGATTCAGTATTTGTGTGTATTATACATGTATGTGTTTCCTTGACTTAGTATTTGTTTGACTCAACACTCAACACTCTGCTGTTAGTCTGGGGCTTGGACAGTCTTCTTTAAACCCCTTTATTGCCAGGACAAGCAACCTCTGAAGTTTGGACTACCATAAAAAAACAAAGAAACACCATGCAGGCAAAGGAGCAGGAAAAAAACCCACAAGAGCAAATAAATGAAGAGGAAATAGGAAAAATGCCTGAAAAAGAATTCAGAGTAATGATAGTAAAAATGATACAAAATCTCGATAACAAAATACAGAAAATACAAGAAACAGTTAATAAGGACTCAGAAGAACTAAAGAGGAAACAAACAGTAATGGACAACAAAATAACTGAAATTAAATATACTCTAGCTGGTATAAACAGCAGAATAACTGAGGCAGAAGAAAGAATAAGTGAGTTGGAAGATAGAATGGGGGAAATAACTGCCACAGGGCAGGAAAAAGGAAAAAGAATAAAAAGAATGGAAGACAGTCTCAGAGACCTTGGTGACAACATTAAGCACACCAACATTTGAATGATAGGCATCCCAGAAGAAGAAGAAAAAAGAAAGGGTCTGAGAAACTATTTGAAGAGGTTATACTGGAAAACTTCCCCAACATGGGAAAGGAAATAATTAACCAAGTCCAAGATGCGCAGTGAGTCCCATACAGAAGAAACCCAAGGAGAAATACACCAAGGCACATCTTAATCAAACTAATGACAATTAAACACAAAGAAAAAATATGAAAAGCAGCAAGAGAAAAGGAACAAATAACATATAAGGGAAAACCCATAAGGATAACAGCTGACCTTTCTGCAGAAACTCTGCAGGCCAGAAGGGAGTGGCAGGATATGCTAAAAACCCTGAAAGAGAAAAACCTACAGCCAAGAATACTCTACCCAGCAAGAATCTCATTCAGATTTGACAGAGAAATCAAAAGCTTTCCAGACAAGCAAAAGTTAAGAGAATTCAGTACCACCAAACCAGCCTTATAACAATTGCTAAAGGAACTTTTCTAAGCAGGAAACACAAGAGAAGGAAAAGGCCTACAAACCCAAAACAATTAAGAAAATAGTAATAGGAACACACATGTCAATAATCACCTTAAATGTAAATGGATTAAATGCTCCAACCAAAAGACACAGACTGGTTGAATGGATACAAAAACAAGACCCTTCTATATGCTGCCTACAAGAAATGCACTTCAGACCAAGGGACAGTATTGACTGAAAGTAAGGGGATGGAAAAAGATATTCTATGCAAATGGAAGTCCAAAGAAAGCGGGAGTAGCAATACTCTTATCAGACAAATTAGACTTGAAAGTAAAGACTATTATAAGAGACAAGGAAGGACACTCCATAATGATCAAGGCATCTATCCAAGGAGAAGATATAACAATTGTAAATATCTATGCACCCAACATAGGAGCACCTCAATACATAAGGCAAATGCTAAGAGCCATAAAAGAGGAAATTGACAGTAACACAATAATAGTAGGAGACTTTAACACACCACTTACACCAATGGACAGATCATCCAAACAGAAAATAAATAAGGACACACAAGCTTTAAATGACACATTAGACCACCTTGACTTAATTGCTATTTATAGGACATTCCATCCAAAAAGTACAGGATACACTTTCTTCCCAAGTGCACACAGAACATTTTCCAGGATAGATCACATCTTGGGTCACAAATCAAGCCTTGGTAAATTCAAGAAAATTGAAATCATTTCAAGCATCTTCTCTGACCACAATGCCATGAGACTAGATATCAATTACAGGAAAAAAACTGCAAAAAATACAAACACATGGAGGCTAAACACACTGTTAAACAACCAAGAAATCACTAAAGAAATCAAAGAGGAAATCAAAAAATATCTAGAAACAAATGACAATGAAAATACAACAACCCAAAACCTATGGGACGCAGCAAAAGCAGTTCTAAGAGGGAAGTTTATAGCAATACAGTCCTACCTTAAGAGACAAGAAAAATATTGAATAAACAACCTAACCTTACACCTAAAACAATTAGAGAAAGAAGAACAAAGAAACCCCAAAGTGAGCAGAAGGAAAGAAATCATAAAGATCAGAGCAGAAATAAATGAAAAAGAAAGGAAGGAAGCAATAGCAAAAATAAATAAAACTAAAAGCTTGTTCTTTGAGAAGATAAACAAAATTGATAAACCATTAACCAGACTCATCAGGAAAAAAAGGGAGAAGATGCAAATCAACAGAATTAGAAATGAAAAAGGAGAAGTAACAACTGACACTGCAGAAATACAAAAGATCATGAGAGACTACTACGAGCAACTATATGCCAATTAATTGGATAACCTGGAAGAAATGGATACATTCTTAGAAAAATACAATCTTCCAAGACTGAACCAGGAAGAAATAGAAACCATGAACAGACCAATCACAAGTATGGAAATTGAGACTGTGATGAAAAATCTCCCAACAAACAAAAGCCTAGGGCGAAGTGGCTTCACAGGCGAATTCTATCAAACATTTCGAGAAGAGCTAACACCTGTCCTTCTCAAACTCTTCCAAAATATAGCAGAAGGAGGAACACTCCCAAACTCATTCTATGAGGCCACCATCACCCTGATACCAAAACCAGGCAAAGATGTCACAAAAAAAGAAAATTACAGGCCAATATCACTGATGAATATAGATGCAAAAATCCTCAACAAAATACTAGCTAGCAGACTCCAACAGCACATTAAAAAAATCATACGCCATGATCAAGTGGGGTTTATCCCTGGAATGCAAGGATTCTTCAATATACGCAAATCAATCAACTTGATACATCATATCAACAAATTGAAGGATAAAAACCATATGATCATCTCAATAGATGCAGAAAAAGCTTTTAACAAAATTCAACATCCATTTATGATAAAAACTCTCCAGAAAATGGGCATAGAAGGAAATTACCTCAACATAATAAAAGCCATATGTGAGAAACCAAAAGCAAACATTGTTCTAAATGGGGAAAAGCTGAAAGAATTCCTTTAAGAACAGGAACAAGACAAGGGTGTCCACTCTCACCATTATTATTCAACATAGTTTTGGAAGTTTTAGCCACAGCAATCAGAGAAGAAAAAGAAATAAAAGGAATCCAAATAGGAAAAGAAGAAGTAAGACTGTCACTCTTTGCAGATGACATGATATTATACATAGAAAACCCTAAAGACTCTACCAGTAAATTGCTAGCACTAATTGATGAATTTAGTAAAGTAGCAGGATACGAAAGTAATGTGCAGAAATCTCTTGCATTCATATACACTAACAATGAAAGAGCAGAAAGAGAAATTAAGGAAACTCTCCCATTTACCATTGCAACAAAAAGAATAAAATACCTAGGAATAAACCTGCCTAAGGAGGCAAAAGACCTGTATGAAGAAAACTGTAAGACACTGATGAAAGAAATCAAAGACGACACAAACAGATGGAGGGACATACCATGTTCTGGATTGGAAGAATCAACATCATGAAAATGACTGTGCTACCCAAAGCAATTTACAGATTCAATGCAATCCCTATCAAATTACCAATGGCATTTCTCACAGAACTAGAGCAAGAAATCTTACGATTTGTATGGAAACACAAAAGACCCCGAGTAGCCATAGCAATCTTGAGAAGGAAAGATGGAGTTGGTGGAATTAGGCTTCCTGACTTCAAACTATACTACAAGGCTACAGTGATCAAGACAGTATGGTACTGGCACAAAAATAGAAAGGAAGATCAACAGAACAGAATAGAGAACTCAGAAGTAAGCCCAAACACATATGGGCACCTTATCTTTGACAAAGCAGGCACGAATATACAATGGAAAAAAAGACAGCCTCTTCAATAAGTGGTGCTGGGAAAATTGGACAGCGACATGTAAAAGAATGAAATTAGAACACTTCCTAACACCATACACAAAAATAAACTCAAAATGGATTAAAGACCTAAATGGAAGGCCAGACACTATAAAACTCCTAGAGGAAAACATAGGCAGAACACTCTATGACATCCATCAAAGCAAGATCCTTTTAGACCCACCTCCTAGAATAATGGAAGTAAAATCAAGAATAAGTAAATGGAACCTAATGAAACTTAAAAGCTTTTGCACAGCGAAAGAAACCATAAACAAGACTAGAAGGCAACCCTCAGAATGGGAGAAAATACTTGCCAATGAAGCAATGGACAAAGTATTAATCTCCAAAATATACAAGCAGCTCATGCAGCTTAATACCAAAAAAGCAAATAACCCAATCCACAAATGGGCGCAAGACCTAAATAGACATTTCTCCAAAGAAGACATACAGATGGCCAACAAACACATGAAAAGATGCTCAACATCACTAATCATCAGAGAAATGCCAGTCAAAGCCACAATGAGGTATCACCTCACACCGATCAGAATGGCCAAACAACAAATGTTGGAGAGGGTGTGGAGAAAAGGGGACTCTCCTCCACTGTTGGTGGGAATGTAAGTTGGTACAGCCATTATGGAAAACAATTTGGAGGTTCCTTAAAAAACTAAAAATAGAGCTATGATACGATTAAGTAATCCCACTCCTGGGCATATACCCAGAGAAAACCATAATCCAAAAAGAAACATGTACCGTAATGTTCATTGCAGCACTATTTACAATAGCCAGGACATGGAAGCAACTTAAATGCCCATCAACAAATGAATGGATAAAGAAGATGTGGTATATATATACAATGGAATATTACTCAGCCATAAAAAGGAATGAGATGGAGCTATATGTAATGAGGTGGATAGACCTAGAGTCTGTCATACAGAGTGAAGTAAGCCAGAAAAAGAAAAACAAATATTGTATGCTAACTCATACATACGGAATCTAAAAAAAAAAAAAAAAAAATGGTACTGATGAACCCAGTGACAAGACAAGAATAAGGATGCAGATGCAGAGAATGGACTGGAGGACAAGGGGTTGGGGGAGCAGGGGGCGAAGGGAAAGCTGGAACAAAGTGAGACAGTAGCATAGACATATATACACTACCAACTCTAAAATAGATAGCCAGTGGGAAGTTGCTGTATAACAAAGCGAGATCAACTTGATGATGGGTGATGCCTTAGAGGGCCGGGACATGGAGGGTCTGGGGGAGTCGTGGGAGGGAGGGAATATGGGGATATGTGTATAAATACAGCTGATTGTCTTTGGTGTACCTCAAAAGCTGGTACAAGAGTGTAAAGTAATTATATTCCAATAAAGAGCTTAAAAAATAAATAAAATATATTTTAAAATATATAATTTAAAATATATTTTATATAATATATAATCAAAATTTATATATTGTATATTATATATAATTTTTAAAAATATATAATATATAATTTCAATCCCTTGGTATATTGAATCACAAATTGCCCCATCTTTGGTGAGTGAATGCCTCTTGCAATTGGCTCCTGCGTCCTTTTTATAAGACCTGGGGATCTTCGATAGCTCCATTGTGATCTGATCTGACAGGATGATACTTCAAGGGTCAATGTATATATTTCATGTTCCAAACCAGGAATCAGCCATTCACTCATTTGCTTTATCCTTTATTACTCATACAACAATCTCAAAGCAATAATATTAGTACTACCACTGCCAATATGATTACTAAAAACAGTTTTTTTAATAAAAAGCTTTTTGAATAGATAACATGTATATAAATAACCGAATCACTTTGCTGTACACCTGAAGCTAACACAACATTATTAATCAACTATGCTCTGATATAAAATAAAAAATTAAAAATAAAAACCAAACCCTTTTTTTGGTATGCTCCCTCACCCTGTTCTTGGGCCATTGAAAAAAACAGCTGTACTGCATCTACACTGTCAGAGCATATGGCCACTACAAATTATGCTCACTTTCTTTTAACTCTCATTTGGACTTAATTCCACAAGTAACTATGCATTTAGTAGAGTTACCACTAGTCTATCTCAATGTCTCTCCAGCAAAAGCTTAGGTTCACTTTCCTGTAAAAAGAGGAGGAAATAATAGGACCAGCTGTGTCCATGTTGAGCTGGATTACTCACAGCAGATAACATTTCATAATGCCTACTTAATAAATTCAGCCTGCAACTCTGTGAATTCTTTTGCATATGTGTTGGAGAATTTCTCATTTATGATCCACTATCCAGTCTTTGTAGTTGGTGGCGGTGGTGATGAGGACAGTAGGAGGGAAAGAAAAGGCTGGACTTTCTCCTTCCTGTTCCCCAAACCAAGGCTTCTCAACCTTGGCACTGTTGACATTTTGGGCCAGATAATTCTTTGTTGTGGGGGCTGTCCTGTGCCTCATAGGATGTTTAGCAGCATCCCTGGCCTCTACCCACTAGACGCCAATAAGACTTTCCTGCCCCAACCCCTCAATGTGGAAAACTAAAATATTTTCAGACATTGCCAAATGTCCCCTGGAGGGTAATCACCCATGATTGAGAACCACTGCCCTAGAAATTGCTGTTTCCACCCTCATGATTGGGCACATTGTAATTTTAAGCAGTAACCCCTGAGTGAAAGGGACTTGTAAGGTACAAAGTCCTGACGAATGCTGTCTTGTCTTTAAGCAATATTAAACTTCCTCGAAGAGAAAATTTGTGGCTAAGAGCTAACATTTGTATAGCATAACATTCATACAATTCACAAAACACATTTCACTTAACACTGTTTAGTGAACTGCGTAGGGGTTATTAAATTTTCCTATTTTATAGATGAGAAAGTGAGCCCCAGAATGGCTCAGTATCTTATATGAGGTCAGAATAGAAGCAGCAGAATAAATGACACATTCTTGGTCACGCTCTCATCGTCGTAGAATGATAGATCCTTTCTATGTTTGATGCACAAAGAGAAATACACACACACACGCAAGCATGTTCACAAATACACTTTTTTTTGTTGCTAACTCTATGGAATGTTTCTTAAAATTTCTATTTGATAAACCAGGAATCCTCCATTATGGGAGTCTCAAGATGTTATTACATATCTTACCACCAGGTGTCGCCATAGTACATTTACACGTGTTTCTTCCACTGGTGAATTCCCAATTTACTAAATTCACCAAGGATTGATATTTCAGCTAATTTTAAATAAGCTGGAATCCATGCACCTGGAAACAGCCCAGAGAATTAAAACAATGAAGAAGGTGATGTATGAGAAGATCAGTGAAAGAGGAACCATGGTAAGAGAGGATTTTTTTTTTTCTACTTTACAGTTGACTTTACATATACAGGAAGGCAGATGCTTGACTTTCATTGCTATAATTCTTTTTAGAAAAAATGTTGCTATGGACTGAATGTTTATGTCTCTCCCAAGTCATTTGTTGAAGCCCTAATCCCCAGTGATGGTATTTGGAGGTGGGACCTTTAGGAAGCGATTAGGACTAGATGAGGTCGTGAGAGGGGGGCCCTCAGAATGGGATTAATGTCCTTATAAAAAGAGGAAGAGACTTGAGATTCATTCTCTCTCTGTCTTCTCTGCAAGAAGGCAGCCATCTGTAAGGGAGCACTGGCAAGGAATCTACTTGGCTGGCACTTTGATCTTGAAGTTCCTATCCTGTGAGAAGTACATTTCTATTGTTTGAGCCATCCAGTCTACGGTATTTTGTTATATCAGTTTGAGCAGACTAACACAAGTGTCCGTAGTATTTTCCCCGTTGTGATTTTCAAATAATGTAGGTACATTTTTTCTTTCAAATGGCCCTTTACCAAATATTTGCGTTTAATTCAGAACAAAGATTGCTGAGATGGAAGGTGGGGCAAGTGTGCTATGGATGCTAAAGGAATGTAAGGCAGTTTCCACTTTCAAGACTCACAGTCTACCTGTGGAGATAAAAATGCCCTTGTGAAAACAAAGCACACAAAGCAACTTAGCATCCAGGACCAAAACAGCCTTTCCAGTCCTAAGGGCCCTGTCGCAGGCTGGGTTCTGTGGGGGAGCAGAATGTTTACTAAGCAGTGTCCTTGGGATCCCTGTGGATGGAAGGGAGGGGTCAGAGCTGGATTGCGGAGAGGAGACGTCAAGCTGGGGTGTTGGCTCAGTGACAACCTCGGCTGCCGCCACCGGAGTTCTGGAAATAGAAAGGCCCTTCAGAGATGTCTTTGATTGAGGGAAGATTGCTAAACCTCTATACTCCTGCATGTACCAGCAGTGGATATGGGCTATACCAGGAAAGGGGTGATTTTTTGAACATGCATATGGGAATGTTAATACTAAATCAAAATGGCATGCCTTGAGTATCTCTGACATTATGCTGGCAAAGCAGATGAGTGATCACAGGACCACTGATCAGTCACAGCTTCTGGATGCCTCAAACATAAATGGCATGGAAGTAGACTATTTGATCTTCCAAAGGTCAAGACTAAGCCAAAGTCCATTTGCAGTTTGGGGCCAGATACTGAAACCAAAGCCCAACTTGCATGCAGCTTTTGACCTAGAGGTCCCACTTCAAGAAAGCTATTCTAACTGCAGTGGATGGTGTTGACTGTATTGTGTCCATCCCTGTGGGGACAGCACCCCTCCCCCTGGGGGGGGATTTACTTTGGAGGAGGAGGCTCCCTGTGGCAAAGTCCCACAGCCTAGGGCAGCTGGGACAATGAGTCACCCTAGGAGGAGGATTGGGTGGGGACATCACTGAGTCCCCCACAGGCTATCAGAGGTTGTCACGGGAGGGAGGGAGCTACGTGGGCAGGATGTAGGGAAAGCTCCCAAGGGCAGTGGGCTCAGGTAGGAGGAAAAAGAAGGGGCCTTGCAAGGGGAAGGGAGCCGGATGCGGGAAGACCCAGAGCAGGCAGGAGAGGCTGTGTCAGAGGAGCCCTCTGAAGAAGAGCCATCTTGTCTTGTCCCCTTGTGTGGAGGGTGGAGGGATGGGTTGAGTTGGAAAAAAGGAGAGAGGAGAGGAAGATTGTCACAGTTTGTCTCTGAGGCTGACATATTCGCAGTGACTCCGGCTGTTGCTGTCTCCAGATGAAATCTGACTTTGCCACTGGCCAGTCACAAGAAACAAGACCTCTAGCTTCTGACTTGCTTCCTCAGGTTGCATTTCTTGCTGCTCAAACACCTTAGGTAAATGTATAATGTTTTGCTATGTCTTCCCCACTTGACACGACTGCTACTGAATCAGTAATGTCTTAGAGAGATCGCACTGATCTGAAAGTAGCCACAGTTTCTACCGAGTCGTTTCAGATTATATGAAGCCACACCTACTCCTTCTGGGGTTCAGACATAATGCATATGCTAGTGAGCGTGAAAATGAACTGCGAGCATTTATTGCTGCCTTGAAAAAATTTAAGTTTTGTTATAAAGATAATATATACTAACATTTGAAAATTATGACAAGACACAAAAGTACAAAGAATTAAATGAAAATCACCAGAAGTATTTATTCCACTTTCTTATATATAGGTGTGTGTGTGTGTCCATACGTTAGAATCATTATGTATTTATTGTTTTAGTTTTGTACCTTGCTTTTCACTTCACATCAAGCAAACTTCCACGTCGCTGAATACTTTTAAAAACCACAATTTTAAAGATGACATAATGTTCCATCGGTGGATAAACAATAATTTGTTTAACTGTCCCCCTTACTAGGTACTTAGGTTTTCTTTCCTTTTCTTTTTTACTCTTCTTTTCTTTTTCTGAAGTTATACCACCATATGAACATTCTTTGTATGCATTTCTGATAATTTACTTAGTATATTAAAAAGAATCTCTCAGTTGCAAGTGATATAAGCCCAACTCAAACTAGCTTGAGGCAAAAAAGGAATGTGTTTGCTTCCATATTAGACAGAAGAAAAGCTGCGTCAGGGTTGGTTGATTGGTCCCAAGGGCTCAAAAGAGGTCCTCTCTCTGTCCTCTCCATTTCTCTCTGTGCTTGGTCTCCTTTTTGCCATGTCTGTGTAATCTTCCTATATGTCAGGGATGTGCCCTGAGGTAGTGCCAGCTTTAAGAGATCCTAAATCATAAACCCCAAAGGGAAAAACATGCTTGATCTCCACCCCAGTATGTAAAAATCCCCAGAAGGGGCTCTGACTGCTCTGGCCTGGTGTGCAAGTGGACACCCACTTTGGGCCAACTGTGTCCAGGGTGGGCACTATAATTGGCAGCCCTCACCAGTACCACATGGTAGAAAAGGAGGAGGAAAAATTCCCTAAGGGAAGAGAGCATTGTCCCCACAAGGATGGATGCTGGACAAAGCCAACATTTGTCCACTACAGTTATAATAAACTCCCAGAAGTCGGATTTCTAGGTCAAAAGATGCATGCAAATAGGGCTTTGGTTTCAGTTTCTGGCCCAAATCTGCTAACTGGCTTTGGTGTGGTCTTGACCTTTAGAAGGTCAAATAGCTTACTTTCAAGTCATTTATGTTTGTGGCATCCACAAACTGGTGATTGACCAATGGTCCTGTGATCACTCATCTGTCTTACCAGCACAGAAATGTCAGTAACACTAAGGGATGTCATTTTGATTTAGTATTAAAATCACTTCACTTTCAAATATAGGCAACTTTCTTGATGTAACTTGGAGTGTAAAGATTTATCTATATTTGCAGAAAATAAAAGATGGTCACTAATTCTTTAACCCCTCTCCCATTGAGAAGCAAGGTCTATGACCTGTTCCCTTGAAGCTGGGTGGGCGCCATGCCTGCTGTGACCATATAAAATATGGTAGAGTCATGCCATGTCAATTTTGGGGTCCATATCTTAAGAAACTGGCAACTTTCACTTCCTGTCTCTTTGAACACCCTGGGAGCCCTGGACCACCATACAAGACATTGCATTACTCTGAGACCACTGTGCTGAAGTCCACAGGAAGGCTCTTTGGTGGACATTCCCAGCTAAACCCAGGCTTTCAGCCACCACTGCCACCTTGTCACACATGTGAATGGAGCTGCCTTGGACCCTCCAGATCAGCCCATCCACCAGCTGAATGAGTGACCTTAGTACCACGTGGAGCTGAGCCCTGCCTGAATTCTTGAGCCACAAAATCATGAAATATAATAAAGTGGCTGTTTTAAGCCATTACATTTTTTAATGTAAATTTATTTATTTATTTATTTATTTATTGGCTGCGTTGGGTCTTCTTTGCTACACATGGGCTTTCTCTAGTTGCGGCAAGCGGGGGCTACTCTTCGTTGTGGTGTGCGGGCTTCTCATTCCAATGGCTTCTTTTGTTGCAGAGCATGGGTTCTGTGTGCACGAGCTTCAGTAGTTGTGGTGCATGGGCTCAGTAGTTGTGGCTCGTGGGCTCTAGAGCACAGACTCAGTAGTTGTGGCACACAGGCAGCATGTGGGATCTTCCTGGACCAGGGCTTGAACCCGTGTCCCCTTCACTGGCAGATTCTTAACCACTGAGTCACCAGGGAAGTCCCTAAGCCATTACATTTTAAGCCAGTTAAGTCTTAGGGTGGTTTGTTACACAGTAATAAATAACTGGACAGTATTGTTGCATGAGGTTGGTGTGGACTACTATCTCACTGTGGGGCTATGGTGCAGGTTATTCATTCATTCTCCTGACAATGGGCATTGGGTTGTTCCCACGGTTTGTTATTAGGAACTTTTTTTTTAAGCTCTTTATTGGAATATAATTGCTTTACACTCTTGTACCAGCTTTCGAGGTACACCAAAGTGAATCAGCTGTATTTATACATATATCCCCATATCCCCCGCGTCCCGCGACTCCCTCCCGTTCTCCCTGTCCTGGCCCTCTAAGGCATCACCCATCATCGAGTTGATCTCCCTTTGTTATACAGCAACTTCTCACTACCTATCTATTTTACAGTTGGTAGTGTATATATGTCTATGCTACTCTCTCACTTCATCCCAGCTTCCCTTTCACCCCCTGCCCCCCCAACCCTGTGTCCTCCAGTCCATTCTCTGCATCTGCATCCTTATTCTTGCCCTGTCACTGGGTTCATCAGTACAATTTTTTTTTTTTTTTTAAGATTCCGTATATATGAGTTAGCATACAATATTTGTTTTTCTTTTTCTGGCTTACTTGACTCTGTATGACAGACTCTAGGTCTATAGGAACATTTTTGTGCATATCTCTTGGTATGAAAATGTAAGAGTGTTCCTGAATACATTTATAAAGGTGCAATTGTTGGGGTGCAGGATACATAAAGGTTTAGCTTTACAAGATTATCTGAAACTGTTTACCAAAATGCCTCTGCTAGTACATGCTCCCTCTAGCGGTGAGTAACACAACCTGTTGATCCACATCCTCTCCAACACTGAATGTCGTCAGTCATAATTCTTGTCCTTTGAATGCTCTTAAAATTGATCACATTGTAGTCTTAATTTTGCATTTGTTAATGAGATTGAACATTTCTTCATATGTGTATTGGCCATATGTGTTTCCTCTTCTCTGAAATTCCTGCTCATGTCTTTTGCCCATTTTTTCCTGTATTGAATTGTTTGTCCTTTTCATTGTTGCTGGCATTTATTGATTTGTTGGAGTTCTTTCATATATTTTCTTTTCTTTTTTTAAAAAAAGATTTCTTTATTATTTAATTTATTTATGTATTATTTTTGGCTGTGTTGGGTCTTCCTTGGCTGTGCACAGGCTTTCTCTAGTTGCAGCAAGTGGAGGATACTCTTTGTTGCAGTGCCCAGGCTTCTCAGTGTGGTGACTTCTCTTGTTGCAGTGCACAGGCTCTAGGCATGTGGGCTTCAGTAATTGCCATGCATAGGCTCAGTAGTTGTGGCTCATGGGCTCTAAAGCACAGGCTCAATAGTTGTGGCGCATGGGCTTAGTTGCTCCTTGGCATGTGGGATCTTCCTGGACCAGGGATTGAACCTGTGTCCCCTGCATTGGCAGGCAGATTCTTAACCACTGTGTCACCAGGGGAGTCCCCATGTATTTTCAATACTAATCCTTAATACTAATTTGTTGCAAACATCTTATCCTAGTTCATAATTTATCTTTCTATTTTATTTAAGATGTCTTTCATGAATAACATTATCAGTTTTAATACAGTCACATTTATCAATGTTCTATTTTTTTTTTAATATTTTGTACTTTGTGCCTTAAGAAATCCTTCACTATCTCAAGGCCCCAATTATATTTGCTTAATATTTTCCTTTAAGTGTTGTAAACATTTATCCTTGATGACCCTGGAATTTATTTTTGCCTATGGAGAAAAGTAGGGCTCTAATTTCTTTCGTGTGTGTATGTGCATGTGTGTGTGTATATGTGCATCTGTGTGTATGTGTGTGTGTATGTGTGTCTGTGTGTATGAGACCATTTTTTTCCTCAGTTCCATTTAATGAATAGAGACTCCTTTCCCCACTGATCTGCCATATTATCCCTATTCTATATCGAAGATCTATATGTAATAGTTATATTTGCTTTTCTAGGCTCTCTAGTCTACTCCACTGGTTAACTGGTCTACCACTGCACTGTACCACACTGTCTTACTAACTACAGACTTGTAATAAATGTTGTCATAATGTGAGAGAAGCCTTCTACTCTAAGATGTCTTGACTATTCTTGGCCTTTTACTTATCTATCTAAATTTCAAAGTCAGTTAATTTTCATGAAAACTCCTGGTATTTTGGTTGTAACTACATTGAGATCATAGGTAACTTGGGGAGAACTGACATCTCTACAATATTAAATCTTCTAATCCAGGAACATGGTATTAATGTACATAATTTTTAAGCCTTTCGAGGTTTTATAATCCTCCTCATATGGGCCTCTGATTTTTCACCTGAAAAACAAAATATTTGAGAGTCATTTCCAATGATCAATATTGCCTGGTTCTGCATATGCCAGTATGTGAACTAAATATTGAATTATGCTATTGCTACTGTTCATATTTGATTCTGTCACCCTCCTCACGGGACCCATTCCAGTCATGTTGGGCACATTCTGTTGTCAGTGTCTTGTGTTCATGTTCATTTCAGAGAAAGTATGATACCGTCAATATAACTTTAGTGTTGTTAAAATCCTGGACTCTGGAGACAGCTAATATGAGCTTAAAAGGATCATGAACTGTCAGTAGCCTTTGCGAAAGTTTTAGTGGTTATCATGTCTGACATGATTGCCTTAAGTTGGTAGTATGCTTTTCAAGTGAATTTCTTTTATTTTATTATTTTTATTCTTAATTGTGGTAAAATACACATAACGTAACATGTACCATCTTAATCATTTTTAAGAGCACAGTTCATGAGTGTTGAGTATATTTACATTGTTAGGCAGAACTTTTTCATTTTGCAGAACTGAAACTCTATACACATTAAATAATAACTCCCCATTTTCCCCTCTTACCAGCCCCTGGAGGCCACCATTCTATGTTCTATACCTATGAGTTTGACTATTTTAGATACCACATGTAAGTGGAATTATACAGCATTTGTCCTTTTGTGACTGGGTTGTTTCATTTAGCATGATGTCCTCCAGGTTCATCCATCTTGTAGTAGGCTGTGTCAGATTTGCTTTCTTTTTTAAGGCTGAATATATTGCATTGTGTGGCTATACCACACTTTGTTTATCCATTCATCCATCAATGGACACTTGGGTTGATTCTACCTTTTAGCTATTATGGGTAAAGCTGCTGTGAAAATGGGTGAATTTTGGTTTAATACCACAGAATTAATTTTGAAAACTCTAAAGTCTATCTTGTGAAGGCTAATTTCCCCTCAGTACTTGCCTGCAGTGAATGGAGATGCCTTTTATTGAGGATGAAGTGCCCCTCAAAGGCCTTCTTGAGGCAGATGAATTTGAGAAAAACAAGAAAACATGAGGGCCAGGTAACAATCTCCTTTAAGGTAAATATAACTACAGTAGAAGCCCTCTCCTCCAATGCGACCAGGATCAGTAGTTGAATTAACAAAAAGATCTATATCAGTTTGGAGTTTCTATACTCCAAAGAACTAAGAATAGAGCTACCATATGATCCAGCAGTCTCACTCCTGGGCATATATCCAAAGAAGAACACGGTTTGGAAGCATACATGCACCCCAGTGTTCATTGCAGCACTGTTTATAATAGCCAAGACATGGAAGCAACCTAACTGTCCATCGACACAGGAATGGATAAAGAAGATGTGGTACATATACACAATGGAATATTACTCAGCCATTAAAAAAATGAAATAATGCCAGTTTCAGTAACATGCATGGACCTGGAGATTATCATACTAAGTGAAGTAAGCCAGGCAGAGAAATACAGATATCATATGATATTGCTTATATGTGGACTCTAAAAAAATGATACAAATGAACTTATTTATAAAACAGAAACAGACTCACAGACATAGACAATAGACTTTTGGTTACCAAGGGGGAAGGGGAAGGGAGGGATAAATTAGGAATTTGGGATTAACAGATACAGACTACTATATATAAAATAGATAAATAACAAGGACTTACTGTATAGCACAGGGAACTATATTCAATATCTTATAACAACCTATAATGGAAAAGAATCTGAAAAAGAATACATGTTATATATATATACATATTATATATATAACTGAATCACTTTGCTGTACACTTGAAACTAACACAACATTGTAAATCAACTATACTTCAATTTTAAAGGAAAAGAAATTGCTTTATACTGGTGATGCTTTAAATGAACAAACAAACAAAGATCTATATCACATGTTTTAACCTAAAACACAAAATGGACATTGCTTTGCTGACCTCTTGGTACAGGGTTAAGTCCTTCTTTTTGAGGAAGAATCAGTTGATTAGAGTTCTGTGTGATTTCTTGAGTAAACCACCTTCATAATTTATTATCAACAGTATCCAGTTTTGGTTACTCAAGTGGAGCAAGAATGTAGACAGATGCTCAATAATCTGAGTGCCAAATCCTTCCAGAGTATCACAATTTCTTCCTTTCATTTTCGACAGGTACCTTTCCCATAGATAGCACTAAAAAAAAAAAAGAAGTAAGTAATCTATATCGAGTCTTTCCAAAGCTTTCCACTTAGATTCCATAGAAACTTTTTTACCCTAATGTGTCATTGGCATATACATATATTTAGGTTACAAAGTTGTAATGAGGTTAACATAAATAACTTTGTAACAAAATTGTATCTTTGCAAACAACCAATTTACATCAGCCAAGGATGCTTCTAGCTATAAAGGGCAGACATGCAGTGGTGTCCAGAAGAGCACTCTCACCACGGAGAGCTTCCAGGTGCTTCTGATCCCGGCAGGTCACTTTACAGCAGGAATGGAGAGCAGAGGTGATGGGATGAACTGGTTACGTGGAGGTCAGTTATGAACATGTCTGTTATGTCTGAATAAAAGTATAAACATTTAACTATCTCAAAGCACTGCCCTTGATTCACAAAATAAAAAGGGAAGACGAATAATATTTAAAGAAATAGAAAAGCCAAGTACAAGTTAAGTACATCCTCTTGATTTTTATCAACGATTAGCTCACTTTAGATTTTGTTTCCTGAGTCTGAAACCTTTTAGTGCCTCTCAGCCTTAATGTGCATGTGAATTACCTGGGATGCTTGAATATGCAGATTCAGATTTAACAGGCCTGGGATGAGCCTAAGAGGCTGCATGTCCACCCTCCACATGTTGAAGAGGGAGTCTCTTAGGGCCTAGTGGGGGCTGATGGGCATCCAGGACTCAGAGGGAGGCCATACCAGATTTTTCACTTTTGTTTTTCACCAGCTTTATTGAGATATGTCACAGACCCTGAGATTCACCCATTTTATGTACAACTCAATGGCATTAGTGTATTCAGAGTTAGGCAACCATCAGCATCATTAATTTTAGAACATTTTCATCAGCCCAAAGAACTCCCCCTATAAATTAGTAATCACTTTCCTCTTCCACTCCTTAATCCCCAGGCAACCACCAATCTCCTTTCTGTCTCCATAGATTTGCCCATTCTGGACATTTTACACAAATACAATCATACAATAGGAAATCTTCCTTCACCTAGCACAATATTTTCAAGGCTCATCCATGTTGCAGCATGTATTCGTACTTCATTCCTTTTTATTGCCCGATAATATTCCATTGTGTAGATATACAAACATTTTATTTAACCATTCATCAGTTGACAGACATTTGGAGTTTTGGAGTTTTTTTTCCAGGTTTAGGCTATTATGAACAGTGCTGCTAGGAACATTAATGTACAAGTATTTGTGTGGACATGTTTCAATTCTCTTGGGTATATATCTATGTGTGAAATCCCAGTCACATGGTATTTCTAGGCTTAATATTTTGAGGAACTGCCAAACTGTTTTCCAAAGTGGCTGCACCATTTTTACATTCTCACCATCAGTGTATGAGAGTCCCAATTTCTCCACATCCTCAACAACATTTGTTATGTGTCTTTTTTATTATACTTTTTGAGAGGATGTGAAGTGATATCTTATTGTGGTTTTAATTTGCATTTCCCTAATGGCTAATGAGACATTTTTGAATGTCTTTTCATGTGTTTATTGGCCATTTGTATAGCTTCTTTGGAGAAGTGTGTTTATTTATATTTCTTTTTGGCTGCATCGGGTTTTCTCTTCTCTAGTTGTGGCATGCAGGCTCCAGGGTGCATGGGCTCTGTAGTTTGTGGCACACAGTCTATCTAGTTGAGGTGCATGAGCTCGGTAGTTGTGGCGCACATCAGCTTAGTTGCCCTGCAGCATGTGGGATCTTAGTTCCCTGACCAGGGATTGAACCCACATCCCCTGCACTGGAAGGTGGACGCTTTACCACTGAACCACCGGGGAAGTCCCTCTTTTGCCCATTTAAAAATTCTGTTGTCTTTTCATTATTAAGTTGTAAGAGTTCTTTATGTGTTTTGGGTGCAAATCCCTTATCAGATACATGATTTACCAATATTTTCCCCTAGTCTGTGGGTTGGTGTTTTATTTTCTAGATGGTATCAGTTGAAGCAAAAGTTTTTAATTTTGATGAAGCCTAATCTATTTTCTCTTTTGATGCTTTACTATTAGTGTCATATCTAAGAAGATTTTGCCTAACCCAAGGTCACAAACATTTACTCTGATGTTTTCTTCTAAGAGATTTGTAGTTTTAGGTCTTACATTTAGGTCCATGATCCATTTTGAGTTAATTTTTGTGTATGGTGTAAGTAAGGGGACATCCAGTTTTCCCTGCGCAGCTTGTCGCAAAGATTATTCTTTCCCCATAGATTTGTCTTGGCACGCTTGTCAAAAATCAATTGACCAGGGTCTTCCCTGGTGGTACAGTGGTAAGGAATCTGCCTGCCAATGCGGGGGACACGGGAAGATCTCACATTCTGCAGAGCAACTAAGCCTGTGCGCCACAATTACTGAGCCTGTGCTCTAGAGCCCTTGAGCCACGACTACTGAAGCCTGCGTGCCTAGAGCCTGTGCTCCACAAGAGAAGCCACAACAATGAGAAGCCTGTGCACCACAATGAAGAGTAGGCCCTGCTCATACAACCAGAGAAAGCCTGTGCACAGGAATGAACACCCAACACAATAAATAAATAAATTAATTTAAAAAAAATCAATTGACCAAAAAACCCCATAAAAGTGAGGGTTTATTTCTAGACTCTCAATTCTATTCCATTTATCTATATGTTTATACTTATGCCAGTATCACACTGTCTTGATTACTATAGCTCAGTATTGTTTTAAAATTGGGAAGTGTAAGTCCTTAGTTTTGTTTTTCTTTTTCAGGACTGAACTAGTCTAGGTCCCTTGCAATTCTATGTGAATGTTGGGATTGCTGAATTAAAATAATTGCACAATGTGAGAGTTGTGAGTTAAGTTTTATTTGGGGCAAAATGAGGACTATAGCCCGGGAGACAGCACTTCAGGTAGCTCTGAGAGACTTCTCCAGGGAGGTAGGGGGGAAGGTCAGTAAGTATGTGATTTTGGTGAAGGGGGAGTACATGCAGTCAAGCACATATTTTTGCAGAAGGTTTCTGCTAGTCCCGAGGAGCAGATGTCACCTGAAGGAATTTAGTGCTTTTCCAGCTATGAGGAGATGCAATAATTGGGCTCATAAAATCAGCTCCTGAAATGTCTAACTATCTGAAGATCTGTTCTGCCAGTTTTTCCAGAGCACAAGTGCCTCATTTCTGCCCTCTACCCTGAACTACCTTCAGGGGGCATTGAAGGTCAGCAGCTGCAGTAGCATGTGATTTAATCCTTGTAGAGGTAGACAGCAAGTGCCAATTTGTAGTTGAGAGGATCAGCATGTCGATTTCTGCACAAAGTCACCTGGGATTTTGACAGGCATTGCATCAAATCTATAGATTAATTTGAAGAGTATTACCAAATTAACAATGTCAAGTCATCCAGGCTGTGAACATGGGATATCTTTCTATTTATTTAGGTCTACTTTAACTTCTTTCAACAAAGTTTTGTAATGTGCAGAGTATAAGTTTTGTATTTACTTTGTTGTATTTATTCTTAAGTATTTTATTCTTTCTGATGCAACTGTAAATTGTAAATGCAATTTTCTTAATTTCATTTTTGTATTGTTCATTGAAACAGTTAGATTTTGTATAGAATACATAAATTGGATTTCATATATTAATCTTGTACTCTGCAACCTTGCTGAATTTGTTTATTAATTCTAATAGCTTATTACTGGATTTCTTAGGATTTTCTATATGTAAGATTGTTATCTTCAAAAAGAGATCATTTGGTTTCTTCCTTTCCAAATGGAAGTCTTTTATTTCTTTTTTCTTTCTTTTACTTATTTATCTATTTATTTGTTTACCTAATTGCCCTTTCACCACATTTTTAGAGCTGTCATTGTTACCTTGATAGGTTAAGTCCTTGACATTCCAGTCATTATACATTTGGAATCCTGAGCCAAGCTCTGGGCTCCTGGGCTGAGCAGAGCTTTTCTTTTAATAAGCTGCCTGGGAGTGTCAGCTTGTCTCCCAAGCTCTGCTAATTACTACCTCAGTGAAGGAGCCATCTGAGGTTAGTTTCCTTCACAGTCAAAGCCAAAGTTCTCACACCTCCAGAGCCTCAAAGGCACACACACTCTGCCCCAAAGGCACACACGCTCTGCATTTCCCTTGCAGTGAGGGTCTTCCCATCCATGTCACCCTGACATTCAACAGTTTGCCAAGGACCAAACTCCTTTCCTCCGGACATTTAGTACACATTTGAACACTTTTTAAACTTTGAAATAGGGAAATGTAAGCATAGTCCCACTGTTAACTCACAGGAAAAATATATCATCCGAGAGCTGCTGATACAACTGTCTCAATAATGTGTGCGAACACATATATGAATGGCAGGGATTGGCAAAGAGTATTGATAAAGAAGACTGAGGTGTCGACACTTCCCAATTTTGAAACATTACTGAGCCACAGTAATCAAGACAGTGCGATACTGGCATAAGTGCCAGCATGCAGTGCAGGCTGGCTGGGATTAAACCCGCCACCTGCGCCTCCCTGGGGTCTTCATAGTGGAGGTCCTGATCAGTTGAGGGGAGGAATGAACCGTGGGTCAGGGGCTACGTTTGTTTTCCTGATAAAGTCTTTGCAGCTGAATTGGTCGCATTGCACTCTAGACTGACAGAGTGGTCAGCTTTTCAATCCACCTGCCTTGGCCAGGCACGCTAATAGCTACTTGTCTAAGTTGTCTTATAACAGGAGGTCTCCATAAAGAACATGATGCTGCCACTAAGAATTAACAGGGAGAATTCAGGAGGGGCCAAAAAGAGGAGGGAGGAGATGCTGGCCTCTATGTCCTGCTCACCTCCCAGAATCCTTCTTGCTGGAATCCACCTTGACTGAGAGATGGGTGTGCCACTAGGAAGGACCGTGAGTCAGACCAAATGTGGGCCAAACAAGATGAGTGCCCAGAGACAACCCAGAAAGTAACCCCATCAGCATAAAACCTGAGACCGTGAGTCACGTGGCAGAGCAGTTCTCCTAGGTTCCCTTACTCTGCTGCTTTCTGCCCAGCCACCCCTTCCCGATAAAATCTTTTGCTTTGTCAGTACTTGTACCTCCCTGGACAATTCATTTCCGAGTGTTAGACAAGAGCCTACTCTTGGGTCCCTTCCTGCAACAGTTGGATGAACTAAGTCACACTGCCGAGTTCAGTGCTGTCCAATAGGGACTTTCTGCAGTGTTGGAAATACTCGCTATCTGGGTAGCCTAACACAGTTGCCAGTAGAATGCGTGGCTACTGAGTACTTACAATGTGGCTAGTCTTCCTGAGGAACTGAATTTCTAATTTGAACTAATTTAAATTTAAAAAGCCACATGTGACAACTGGCTACAGTATTAGTGCAGCTCTATATTGAATACATCGATTCGCAGTAACATGGATGGACCTGGAGATTATCATACTAACTGAAGCAAGTCAGACAGAGAAAGACAAATATGTGATATCACTTAAATGCAGAATCTAAAAAAAAAAAAAAATAATACAAATGAACTTATTTAGAAAATGGAAACAGACGCACAGATTTAGAGAATGAATTTATGTTACTGGGGGGAAGGGTGAGGTGGAGGGACAGATTGGGAGCTTGGGATTGACACGTACACACTGCTTAGATAATCAACAAGGACCTACTGTATAGCACAGGGAACTCTGCTCAATATTCTGTAATAAACTAAATGGGAAAAGAATTTGAAAAAGAATGTAGATACATGTATATGTATAACTGAATCACTTTGCTGTACACCTGAAAGTAACACAACATTGTTAACCAATTCTACTCCAATATAAAATAAAAGTTAAAAAAAAGAATACATAGAAACACAGACACCAAAGGACTCCCCCATTAGAGACACAACTGCTACAGAGTTGCAGCAAATAAAGGTATCCTCTAAAGTAAATTAAAGTACTTTTTTTTTGCTCTTGAGGAGGAAGAGGGTCAATCACCTTTAAAATTTTGATGCACCAGGCAAAGGTCACATTGTAAAGAAAAAAGTTGGAGTGTTTAAAAGAGAAATCTGAGGATTTTCTTTCTAAAAATAGGATGTTATTAAGCAAAACTTTAACACCAAAATAAAAGGGTTTTTCCTTTTTTTATTTGGAAATAAGAAGAAGAATTTAAATGGCATGAGTTTGGGTTCATCTTATAGTCTCTTTCTGCTATTGGAGCCTTCTTTTATTTGCCAAGAAAGTCCCGGCAAATCAGAAAGCTCTAACGAACAAGTGGTAAAATTCTGCTCCAATAACAAGGATATGTTAGTTTGGCTGTGGCAGTGGTTCTTAGCCCTGGAGGCACATTAGAATCACCTGGGTTTTGTTTCCTACTGCGCTGGTGCCTGCACCCCGTCTCCAGAAATTCTGATTTAATGTTAACTGGCCCAGGCTGGAGCCAGACTAAACTTCCCAGTGGTGCTCCTCACTAATCACTCATCCAGCTAAAACCCACAAGGTGATTCTAAGATGCAGCCAAGACTGAGAACCACTGATTTATAACATGAAACTGAGGATCTGGTCACCTGGATCTGCTAATGCTATTAATTCAAGTGAGACACAGGTTTTCAAACTTGTTGTTTTAAATAAAACTTCTATGAAGTCCTGAGTTTTCTTTTACCTCCTTGCCTGTGGGAGCAGAAGGGCAATAATCCTCTTCCTGCTTAGCACATGAAACTCACACATATTTAGAAACCAGAGAGGTCAATTTTAATAGAATTACTACCGAGGAACAAATTATTTGGTGAGATAATTAGTATTTTAAGGGCTAAAGGCTATTTTCAAGACAATTTCTGAAATCCCAGGATCGTACCAGATTTTTTTTTTGCAAGAAGTTAATGTTTGCAAGGATAGTTTGATGCAGAAGAGCATCTACTTTTCTCCAGCTTCCAGAAAAGAGAGCATGCTTTTCTCCTCATTTTGATGCGATATCTTTCACCAGCCCTTAGAAGAGCCTGAAGTTTTCAAATCTAAGTGCCTGAATTCCATCAGCGAGTCTGGAGAGGGGGGAAAACTGCAAGCTGAGAAGATGAAAATTTAAAATAGTGCCGAGAGGGGAACTAACAAATGGAGTATGGGGCTTGCAATGCTTTGCAATTGCATTGTACCCCTGTTAGCTTAAAGAGGTCTATCACCTGCCCCATTTTGCTGTGGAGTTCACAGCCTCTCTGAGGAAGAGCCCTGTTTATGGCTCTTTTCCAATCTTGGACTTCTCAACCAGAAGGGTCCAGGGTGTCTGTAACTAGATTTAAAAAAAAAAAGATCTGTATCAATGAGATGTCACAGCTCCTCTATAAAAGCCTACTTCCATGGTTACTTACTCTTAAAACTGCACTGTCTTGGGTACCCTCCTACATTCTTGGTGGGAATATGAATTGGTGCAGCCACTTTGAAGAACTGTATGGATGTTCCTTAAATAACTAAAAATGGAGTCACCACATGATCCAGCAATCCCACTCCTGGGCATGTATCTGGAAAAGAAGAAAACTCTAATTCAAAAAGATGCAGGCACCTCAGTGTTCACTGCAGCACTATTTACAATAGCCAAGACATGGGAGCAACCTAAATGTCCATCAACAGATGAATGGATAAAGAAGATGTGGCACATATACACAATGGAATATTACTCAGCCATAAAAAGAAAGAGAGAATGCCATTTGCAGCAACATGGATGGACCTAGAGATTGTCATACTGAGTGAAGTAAGCCAGACAGAGAAAGATATTATATGATAGCACTTATGTGTGGAATCTAAAAAACTGATACAAATGAGCTTATTTACAACACAGAAACAGACTCACAGACACAGAAAACAAACTTATGGTTACCAAAGGGGAAAGGGGAGGGGAGAGATAAATTTGGAATTTGAGATTAACAGATACAGACTACTATATATAAAATAAACAAGGACCTACTGTACAGCACAGGGAACTATATTCAATATCTTGTAATAACCAATAATGGAAAAGAATCTGAAAAATAATACATATGTATGAGTATAACTGAATCACTTTGTTGTATACCTGAAACATTGTAAATCAACTAATTTTCAGTTAAAAAACAAAACAAAACAAAACAAAACTGGGTACATCTTTCATTGGTTGAATGTGACCCCTCCCTGTTGTATTGGGTGGGCCAAAAAATGCCTTCGATTTTTTAAGTAAAAATAAAAGACATTTTTCATTTTCACCAAGAACTTTATTGAATGACGTATTCACCCTTTTGTTCCACTACCTTCTGCCATTTTTCAGGCAACTTCATAATTCCATCTTCCCAAAACTTTTTATCTTTTTGAGCAAAAAACTGTGCGAATTGAATTTTTTTCCATTAAGAGAATTTTGTAAACATCGAAATAAATAGAAATCCAAGGGGGCAAAGTCTGGTGAATATGGTGGATGAATCAGAACTTCCCAGCCAAGGGACTTCCTAGGTGGCACAGTGGTTAAGAATCTGCCTGCCAATGCAGGGGACGTGGGTTCAATCCCTGGTCCAGGAAGATCCCACGTGCCACAGAACAACTAAGCCTGTGAGCCACAACTATTGAGCCCATGTGCTGCAACTACTGAAGCCTGCATGCCCAGAGCCCATGCTCTGCAACAAGAGAAGCCACCACAATGAGGAGCCTGTGCACCACAACAAAGAGCAGCCCCCTCTCACTCCAACTAGAGAAAGCCCCCATGCAGCAACGAAGACCCAATGCAGACAATAAATAAATAAATAAATAAACAAATAAATAAATAAATAAATAAAAGAACTTCCCAGCCAAGCTGTAGCAGTTTTTGCCTGGTCATCCAAGAAACATGTGGCCTTGCGGTATCCTGACAGAAGATTATGCGTTTTCTTTTGACTGATTCTGGATGCTTTCCATTGAGTGCTGCTTTCATTTGGTCTAATTGGGAGCAGTACTTGTGGGAATGAATCGTTTGTTTTTCTGGAAGGCGCTCATAATAGAGGACTCTCTTCTAAGCCCACCATATACACAACATCACCTTCTTTGGATGAAGACCAGCCTTTGGTGTGGTTGCTGGTGGTTCATTTCGCTTGCCCCACAATCTCTTCTGTTCCATATTGTTGTACAGTATCCACTTTTCATTGCCCATCACAACGTGTTTTAAAAACGGAATGTTTTTGTTACGTTTCAGTAGAGAATCGCATGTAGAAATACAGTCAAGAGGGAGGTTTTTTTCGTTTAACTTATGTGGAACCCAAACATCAAAGTGATTCACATAATCAAGCTGGTGCAAATGATTTTCAGTGCTTGATTTGGATATTTTGAGTATGTTGGCTGTCTCCTGCTTGGTATAAACGTTGATTGTTCTCAACTATTGTTTCAATTTGATTGCTATCAACTTCAACTGGTCTACCTGACTGTGGAGCATCGTCCAGCAGGAAGTCTCTGGCACAAAACTTTGCCAACCACTTTTGACATGTTTGACCAGTCACAGCACCTTCTCCATGTGCTGCACAAATCTTTTTGTGTGTTTCAGTTGCATCTCTACCTTTCTTGAAATAATAAAGCATAATATGCCAAAAATGTTGCTTTTTTCTTCCATCTTCAATATTAAAATGGCTGCACAAAAATTCACCAATTTTGATGTTTTTCTTAAATGCATGCTGATATGACAGCTCTCACATGCAATCTAACAAAATTGTTTTTAATGACGTTAAAGACAACTAAGTGTTACTAGAGTCACCTTACGGAAAAAACTGAATGAACCTTTTGGCCCACCATAGCTAAAGCGTATTTCTTCTGTGGAGACAGCAAGCAACCTGTTTACATCCCTTTGATAATAGACAAGCCCCTTTCAAATTACCAGTGAAATTCTTCCCAGGCCAAGCACCTGTAGCTCCTGTAATTTTTCTCACTACTAATAAAGATAATTTCCATTCTCCAGGTGCCTACTGTGTGTCAGGCATGGGTAGTAAGTACTTTACATGAACTGTTTCATCTAATCCTTCAATAGTCCTATGAAGTAGATAGCATTATTCTCATTTTACTGATTAAGAAACTGAGGTTTAGAGAGAATATTTTTCCCAGGCAGAGGGAGCAGAAAGTACCAGCCCTAAAGCAGATGCCTGGCTTGTGGTCAAGGAGGGCAGAGTGGCTGGAGCAGAGTGAGTGGTAGAGTAGTAGGGGAGAAGGCTGAAGAGAGGAGGGGCAAGGTCAGGTGGGGGCTGTAGTCCGTGCTGAGGCTTTTCTCTCCATGAAATGGAATGCACCGGAAGGGTTTAAGCAGTGGGGTGAGGGAATTTAACCAGATTATTCTGGAAGCTGTATTGAAGATGGACAGGAGGGAGTCAAGGACAGAAGAAGTGAGGCCTGTTAGGAGGCTATTGCAGTAATCCAGGCGATGGATGACAGTGGTTTGAACGAGGGTGGTGGCATTGGGGGATGAAAAGGGGTTGGATTTTGGATATGCTTTGAGGGTATAGTTAATGAGATTTGCTAACAAACTGACATGTGCGGGGGAAACAGTCACGGATTGCAGCAATGTCTTTGGTCTAAGCAGCTAGAAGAATAAAGTTGCCTTGAGCTGAAACAGGGAAGACTGCCAGAAGGGCTGGGGAGTGAATTGGGAGCTCAGTTTGGGGCCTATTAACTGAGGCTCGTTTAACATTCAAGTGAATTTCAAATAGCAGCTGGATAAGTGGGTATGAAGCTCAGGGGAAAGGTTCTTGCTGAAGATAAAAATTTAAGAATCATCATCGTACATGTAGTATTTAAAGTCATAAAAATTCCCTCAGAATTGATTATAGATACAAGAGAGAAAATGTCCCAATACTGAGCCCTGGAGCACGCTGACACTTAAAGACCGAGGATATGAAAAAGAAGCAAAAAAGGACTTGAGAAAAGGGGCTAAAAAGTAGGAGGAGAACCAGGAGAGTATGGTGTCATGGACGTCAACAGAAGAGATTCAAGAGGGAGAGAACATCAGCTGGGTCACATTTCGCGGATGGGTCGAGCAGGAAGAGGGCTGATAGGTAACAGGACTTCACTGGTGACCTTGAGGGCTACTCAGTGGGGTGGTGAGGGTGAAAGCCTGGTTGTGGTGGATTCAAGAGAGAAAAGAGGAGAGACATTGGGGGTGGCAGAAGGACAGTATGTTCAATTATTTCAAGGAATTATGTTGTAAAGGAAGGAAGCTGGAGGGGGAAATGATGGGAGAAATAGAGATGTTTCTTTGTTGATGGGGATGGTTCAGTGGAAAGAAAACATGATGGTGCACAAGAGAGAAGAGATGGGCTGGAGTGACTTCCTTGAGTGGGTGAGAGGTGTGGAACCCCCCTCGTGATGGGGGCTTGGTCCGAGCAGGGCGGTTCACCATAGTAACAGGGGAGGAGGCTGAGTGCACAGACGCAGATGCAGGGGGTGGAGGGAGGGGGGAGTGTGCAGGAGGTCTTTTCTGATTGCTTCTATTTTCTTGGTGATGTACCAAGCAAGGTTGCTGAGAGGCAGGCTGGGAGGAGGTGTTGAATGTTTAGGGAATGAAGAGAAGTTATGAAGTCATCATCTGGGAGCAGGAGAGGGAATAGACTAGTAAGTATAGTATGTTTGTACGGCGTCATTCTGGTCCCTCTTGACTTTATCACGAATTTTAAAGGGGCACTAGAGAGTGTGATTGTGTGTTTTTGTCCAGCCATTGGGGGGTACAGGCCCAGAGCAGGTGGAGAGTTAGATTAACCATGGTTATAGTTTCATCAAAGGCCTCAAATTAAGGGAGGGGCAAAGGAGTGGAAGTCATGAGCAAGTGAGTGATCATGGTGATTAGTTACAGAGACGGGGGATGAGGAGAGAGGATAGGACATGGGGACGCTGGGGGGGGGGGGTGGTCTCTAGGTAGTAGGATGGTAGGTCTCAGTGGGGTCGTAGGGTTGTTGGAATTGGGATATTGACTGAGTTAGCTTGGCAGAGAGGAGAGGCAGCCTGAGAGGGAGCTATGGACAGGCTGCAGTTGTTGGTAATGACAAGATTAAGGGTGGGACTCTGGCTGTGGTAAGACAGGAAGGGAAGAGGTCCAGGGCCTGGGGAACCCAGGCCAAGCTGACCAGCGCTTCTTAGGCCAGTGTGGCCCCTCTGTCCTCCCAGAGAGTCTCTAGTAAGCATTCTGCTCTTCATGTACAGGCACTAGCAGCTTTGCTTGGGGAAGGGGCCCCAGAGGTGACCATTAGGGCAAAACGGAAAGGAGAGGAGAGGGGAGCGGAGCGGAACAAAGCCTGCGCTGCCCTGCGCTCTGTGTTTACGATTTTGACTACATGTCTGTATCTTCCACAATATGTTCATGGGCAGCAGGCGATGATTCTGAGTGAACAGCTGATCAACTCAATGAAACAATTTGTGTGCAGCCTCGAAGGCACAGCTGGTTTGAAGCCAAGGCCTGCTGAAGGATCCTATGCCTGGGAAATGAACCTTCACTTTACTTGGCCTCCTGAGTTTTCTGGGTTTGTTTTGCACTAGTAACTTGCAGCTGGGGAGCAGAGCGGAATGCGTCCTCCTCTAGGATGGGCAGGTGAGGTGGGGCAGATGTGTGTGTGTGTGTGTGTGTGTGTGTGTGTGTGTGTGTGTATGTGTCTCTTGGGAGGGCCGGACAGAAGAAGTATAACCCCTCCCACCTGCCCCATGAGAGTAGCTGAGGTGAGCTCCTGTGTCCACTGGAATCCTCACTTTGCATAGCTGTCCCTCTCTGGGGACCAGCACACTGGGGCAGCTCTTCTCTCTGCGTAGGAGGATGCTGCCTTATCTTATTGTCTCCTGCACTGTGCAGCCATCTTTGTAAGTTTCTGTGCTCTTTGCCATGAAAGAAAGTCTCTGTGGACTTACTGTGTATGTTAGTATCTCGCCATCCATAGCTCCATCTTCCTGCTGTGACAGTTGTGCAGGCTGAGTCCCTCAAGCTGATGAGGGACTTGATTTACTTGACTTGGTATAAAGGGGCATGGGGCCTTGGGAAGTCACTTAACTTGTCATGCCTACGTTTTCTGGTCTGTAGAAATGAGGAATCACTTATATTATTCTATAAAGTTGCTAAGATGATCAAATGAAATAGTTATGAAAATGCTTTGAAGCTCAAAAAGTTATTACTTGTTAGCATTTTGTTATCTTTGTAGAAATAACAGCAAATGAGGGCAAGAAATTCCAGAGGGAGAGAGAGCAAGTGTGAATTACATCCTGGATGGAAGAAGGCCCTAAATAATGTAAGTCTTCGAGGAGCCAGCCATTCTAGACCAGATTCCCATAAAAATCAAACTGGGAAGAAATAAAGAAAAGAAGTTAAAGTTCATTGCTGAAAAACCATGTATTTCTTTGAGCCCCTGTGGGAAATGGGTTATTATTTTAGTGTGGGACTAGGAATATAATTCAGTTTTTCCCAGTCAGAGCCTTTTGATGTGTTACCATGATTCACAGGCTATGAGTCACATATTAAAATTCTCTCTAGTATATTACTAATAGTTTATATTCTTTAAAAAGGAGATGAGATGAAGCAGAGGGATTACATAATTATTTTCTTTTCAGCTTATATCTTGGATTTATCTGACATGATAATTTAAGGAAGAGAAACTTTCCTTCCTGCTGAGGAAAAACACCTTATTATATTCTTCAGTAATCACATTTTCAAACTGCTTGTTAAAATCAGCCTTGGTGCTGTTGTTACTCACACTTTGTAACCTACTATGTAAGAAATTAATTTTTCTAAGGCTAGGAAGAAGGTTAAATCGGTATGTGCCTCCCCCCCCGCCCAAGATTTCTTCACTGTCAATAGTTATTCTAAAATACATTTATTATGTATTTTTGAATTTTTTTTTGAATTATGATTATCGAGATTTAAAAATCCATAAGTTCATCAAAATGCAATTAAGCACACTACTTTCCTACCACCCACTCACGTCATCAAAGGATCAATCAAATATAATACAAACATCAAGCCGGGATAATAAAGCTAGTTTAAAGTAAATTTCATTTATTCCATTTTATCGAAGAAAGGCCTACCTAATCAAAAATATTCTAATCTGGTAGAGTCGAGACCTATTGATGATTTGAACCTTGTTTAGATTCTATTTATTTAAATGCTGTCGAATGGAAAGTTACAAACTTCCTGAAGAATAAAGGAGTTTATGCCCTACTTTAGCTCGACTACCTTGACTTCTTTAGGGCAGACCCACACCGGACTTCTCAGGATATTGAAATGTCGACGGCAGTGATGAACACATATCAGTCACCAGAGTAACTACAATGGCTTCGGCACTTTGCATATATGCTTCTTTTTTTTTTTTTTGCTGGCTATATTAGCATTTATTTTTGTTTATTACCATCTTCCTATGCTTTAGCCTAATTCCAATCCATATGCTGCTTTAAGAGGCAAGCAATTTCCAGGCTAAAGCCTTCGACACTAACGAGGGTCAATCCCTTCTCTGCCACATCTGCAATTAGAGGCCAATCCAAGATGGCACAAAACCCCCAGAGCCAAGAAGGTATTGCTTCCCAAAGGGACTCTATACCTCCGTGGTGGCACTGAGTGGCCTTTCACACTGGTCAAGGTGGTCAGACCTGAGACATCATGCCCCAGGAATATGGCGTCTGAAGTGTCACTGGAAGGCGGAGTAGATGCCACTGAAGCATGCACACGAAACGCAGCAGAGCCAAAGAGAAAGTGTCACAGATGGAGATGTTATAATAGGAAGGAAATAATGGACCAGAGTTATCAAAGCCAAAAGAGAGGAAAATCAACAAGGATCAGTACAAGGGAAAATTTCAAATACAGGGGCAAAAGGCTCTCTGCTAAAGCCTTGGAAGTGTGTAAGGTCTAATCAAATGTCAGCTAACCTCATATCATGTGTCCTATTTGGGGTAATGCATCTGTTAAAGCTCTAAACTTAGGGGAGGAAATAATGCAAATAAAAAACACTAAAAGACAGAGCTTCTAAACTTCTAGGACTAGCCAATTGGAATCAGGACACAGGCCAAATCTACTCTATAGTACCACCAAAAACCAAGGAATAAAGGAAGGGAAGTTGGTTGGGGAGCAGAAGAAACTACTATTTCCCAGCCCCTAAGGGGTAGAATATCTTCTCAGATGGTAGGTGTAAATCTTGATGCAATGATCCCAACGGTCTAAGACCAGCAGCTGCCCCTTAGGAGTGAGGGCGATGCCCACTGGACAGGTGAGCCCCTGTCGAATAAGGACGCTATAGCCCCCGCCCTTAGGAAAGTGGAGGATTTCCTTGCGACTACTGTCAGCCACGATGAGATCACCACGGGCATTCACGCACATGCCAGCAATGCAGCGGAAATCCTCGTTCTCCGAGAAGAAGTGGCTAATCCGGCGACCCAGCTGCCCATCAGGGCAGAACCAATGGAGAAGCCACCCTCCAGGTGGTGCTCATTCTGCCAATTCTCCAGATTGAGGCCCAAGCCCTGGGTGAAGTACACGGTGCCTTCAGTGTCACAGGTGACGAACTTGGGCTGCAGAGCACTGCAGAGGCAGCTGTATTTGACCACCCCTGCTCCTCAGTCAACAGTGAAGCACCAGAGCTTTCCACCTTGCACATCAGTTACCACAGACTGGCCAGATGGAAGGGCTGTGATGCCCCAGGGTTTGCTCAGCTGGCTCCTGTGACAGGCCACACAGTGGCCTTTCAAGGTGTACACCTTGAGGGAGTTGTCATAGCTGTCAGTCACACCAGTCAGCCCATGGCAGTTCATGGCCACGGAGAGAGGAGTGAGATTGGGCAAGTCAACCCCCAGGAAGCTCAGCACAAAGCTATCAATGCCACTGGGGCTGCGGCAGATCTCCTTCAAAAAGCCTTTGCGCGTCAAGACTTGTATACGGTAGTTGCCACGGTCAGCAACCAGCACCTCGCCTTGACTGGTCACATAGAGACTGACCGGAAGGTTGAACATGCCTGGAGTGCTGCCTTTGGCCCCCATCTTCCTGAGAAAGAGGCACTGCTGGATGTTGGCGGCTGTGTCAGAACCCCGCTGTTTAGCAGGTGAGGGCCTCGGGCTGGCAACTGCTTCCTCGGGGCTCATGTCCATCTCTTTAAACGTAACAGAGGAAGAGGCAGCAGAGGCTGCAGCCTCCATGGCCCAGGAGTCTTCCATGTTGACTGTCCGGGGCTTCTCAACCGCCCGCCCGATGTGGAGGGGGCCGACGTGGCCGACCTTCAGGAGCTCCAGGTCCTGCAGGGTGAGCTCCCGGGGCAGGCTGGCAGTGAGCTCTGGCTCCTCCTCATCGGCTGTCTCTTCCCGTAGTGCTACATCTGCCTGCTTGATCTTGGCCAGGAAGTAGTCACAGGGAGACACAGCCTGCACCTCGGCGATGTTGAGCAGGTAGCTCTGCTCCTCTACCGCTTGACTCTTGGACTTCTCAACCTCAGCCAAAGAGCCTGTGAAGAACTTCCGAGAGCGAGCCAGCGCCTCCTGGACCCCGCGCTCCTCGTGCCCATACCCCTGGAGGACTGCTTTCCACCGCGCCTGAAGGTCCTTGGAGACTCCGTCCGCGGCTACCTGCCGCCGCTGCAGCTCCCGCATGAGCTCCCGCAGACGGGCCAACTTCTCTCCAAAGTCCCGACGCCTCTCCTCTGCTGCCTCTTTGACAGGGAGCGTCCAGTGGCCCGCAGGCTGGTGGTCTGCCTCCCGGCAGGGCTCACACAGCGCCACGCCACAGCCTCGGCACAAGCGCCGGGGCAGCCGCCGCCCGCGAGCCCCGCACAGGAGCAGCCCCGCAGCCGCGCCGAGCCCAGCCGTGTCGATGATCTCCAGCACTGTCAGGTTGTCCGTCCGCTGGGTCAGGCTGGTTACGCCGGCAACCTTGCTGCAAAAGGGGCAGCGGGCACCACTGATGCTACCGGCCAGTAGCTCCTCCAAGGCACTGGCGGCAGATGGTATGGCCACAGGGCAGATGCGTGGGCCGCAGCGGCTCCTCTGTGAAGGCCTCCGTGCAGATGGGGCATTCCAGCTCTTCCCGGAGGGCATCCAGGTTCGGGTGGGAAGCTGCTGCTGCAGCCATCGCTCTTCCCTTGAAGGGGCCGGCTAGCACAGCCCACGACGGAACAGCTTAGTATTCATGCTCCAGCGGGTCAAGTCCTGCTGACTGCCCGTGGCTCCGAAGCGGCCGCCGCTCTCTGCGCACGCGCCAACGCGTGCCGCATATATGCTTTTCATCCATCCCGCAACACTCAAGTTTGAGGAAACAGCCTCAGAGAGGTTAAATCATGTGTCAAAGGTCAGTCAGCTAGTGGGTGGCTGAGCCAGAGCTCCAGACCAGGTCAGCCTCTTACCAGCATTGACATGCCGCCTAAGTAAATATTCTACCAAATGAAAGAAGAGACTCAATTTGAAGAATTTTAACAAAGCCACTTGATTCAGGTTCGAATTTTAATTTGGAAGCCAAGTAATTTAGATTGGCTCTCTGCTTGGTTAACCTAGCCAGTCAATTTTTATCTCCCTGGGTGCCTCTGGAGCTGAGTCCTAAAGAATATGCACTTGGAAGAATTAAGAGGAAAAAAATTTCTTCGGACAGTATGTCTTCAAAAAATCATCCAGAGCTCATTTGTGCTGTGGCTTTTCCCCAGAGCCAGATACGAATGAGGTTTTAAATCAGTTTCTTTCTGCCCAGAAATTTCAAAGCAAGAATGTTCAGAAGGAGACTCAGGGAGAGTAGGACAGGAACAAAAATGGAAGTAAACTTGACTGCATGATGTTACCTCAACGTGGTCAGTTTTGTCAAGGTTGTCCAACAGCTGTGACCCCGCTATGACTAGACTGGAGTCCTGTGTTTTTGGTAGTCGTGTGAGGGTCCTGCGGCCAGGGTGTGCCTTGTTGTTCCTGGCAGGAACTCCACAGTAGGCAAAGGAGGAGCTCCTCAACCCAACTGGGCTTTAATTTAAGGGAATCAGCACAGGAACTGTAGGATTCTGTTCCCAGTACAGGAATATGGAGAGGCTGAAAGATACTAGCTAAGAAAACATGTTTCGTGGGAGAAATTTATAGCAGTGTTATCCCCTAGGACATTTCAACAGATGTTTCCAATAGACCAAGTACCTACTCCCACCCACCTCCCCCTTTACAATACATGGAATTGAAGCATAACATACATTCAGAAAAGGGTATAAATCCCAAGTGTAAAGCTCAATGAATATTCACAGTGAGATACCTGTGTAACCAACATCAACTCAGGAAGGAAGATACTGCCACGAACCAGAAGCCCCTCCACAGCCGCCCCTCTCCTATTTGTACAGAATAGATCTGTTTTGCCTGTGTTTTTGCTTCACATAATTGAAATACATTGTTGTACCTGGTGATGGTTAATTTTTTAAAATAAATTTATTTATTTATTTAATTGGCTGTGTTGGGTCGTTTTTGCTGTGCATGGGCTTTCTTTTCTTAATTAATTTATTTTTATTGGCTGTGTTGGGTCTTCGTTGCTGCACACAGGCTATCTCTAGTTGCGGCGAGTGGGGGCTGCTCTTCGTTGTGGTGCGCGGGCTTCTCATTGCAGTGGCCTCTCTTGTTGCAGAGCATGGGCTCTAGGCACGTGGGCTTCAGCAGTTGCGGCTCATGGGCTCTAGAGCACAGGCTCAATAGTTGTGGCATAAGGGGGCTTAGTTGCTCCATGGCATGTGGTATCTTCCTGGGGCAGGGATTGAATCCGTGTCCCCTGCATTGGCAGGCGGATTCTTACCCACTGCGCCACCTAGGAAGTCCCGTGGGCTTTCTTTTAGTTGCGGTGAATGGGGGCTACTCTTCGTTGTGGTGCACGGGCTCCTCATTGCCATGGCTTCTCTTGTTGCAAAGCACAGGCTCTAGGCGTGTGAGCTTCAGTAGTTGCAACACATGGGCTCGATAGTTGTGGCTCACAGGCTCTAAAGCTCAGGCTCAATAATTGTGGCTCACGGGCTTAGTTGCTCTACAGCATGTGGGATCTTCCTGGAGCAGGGATTGAATCCGTGTCCCCTGCATTGGCAGGCAGATTCTTTTTTTTTTTTTTTTTTGGGGGGAGGTACACAAAGTTCAATCATCTGTTTTTATACACATTTCCCCATATTCCCTCCCTCCCTCAACTCCCCCTCCACCCTCCCTCGAGTCCCCCCCACCCTCCCTGGCAGGCAGATTCTTAACCACTGCGCCACTTAGGAAGCCCCGGTGATGGTTAATTTTATGTGTCAACTTGACTGGGCCATGAGATGTCCAGACATTTGGTCAAACATTATTCTGGGTGAAAAACAAACAAAAACAACAAACAAAACCCCTGAAACATTATCCTGGGTGTGTCTGTGAGGGTGTTTTTGGACGAGATGACTGTCTGAATACATAGACGGAGGGAAGCAGGTTGCTCCGTGTGGGGGGGAAGGGGGGCTCTGTCCAAACCAGTGACGGCCTGAATAGAACAAAAGGCTGAGTGAGCAGAAACTCCTCCTGCATGACTGTCTTGAGCTGAGACTCGAAGTCTTTCCTGTGTTTGGACTCAAACTCAAACGTGGCTCGTCCAGGTCTCTAACCTCCCAGTGTTGGGCTGAACTTACAGCCTTGAGCAATCTTGGGTGTACAGCTCGCTGACAGATCTGGAGACTTTTCAGTTTCCACCATCGTGTGAACAAACTCCTTATAATAAATCACTATATAGATATTTAATTGGTTCTGTTTCTCTAAAGAAAACTAATTGATACATACCCTGCTTGCTTTTGCAATATTTTAACTTAATGTAATGAACAAAGTCTGTGTTAATTAACAAACTTGTATGTGGAGCTGAGTATGTGGAGTGCTTATCTAGCATCTGTCATGTCTTATCAATGAAATGTTTATTTTTCCCATTGTGTTTTTTCTTGGATTATAATTTTGTTGAGATGGAGGTCTCCAGAGGACTGTACATCCCATTTTCAGTCTAGCTGAGACTTCATGCCTCCCCAAATGAGGACAGTTATAAATGATGGAACCAGTAAGTGTGAAATTCCACCCAGACCCTGAATGCACAGGGCCGAAAACCTGGATCCAAGCCAGTAGTCAGAAGTGTGCTCACTGAATGGATGATTTACCTAATCTGGAGGTGAATGAAGAACCAGACCCAACTCAAAGTAGCATGGTGAGTATATCCAATAAAGACTTGAGACCATCATTCTACATAGTGAGCACCACTTGGCTTTCACATTAATGTTTCCTTGATAGAAAATAGGGGATGGAGGAGGGGAGAGAGAACTATATCTGGGGCAGGGGTGCCTTCCCAAGCGTTTCCACGATAACTGTCCACACTGGTCAATTGGTCAGTCATTTATTGAAATATGATCCAGATGCTATTCAAGGCTTCCCTGTCCCTCTGCCTCCTGCATTCATATAATGTCACATTATCCTTGATATAAAACTTGGCCCCTTCACTGGTTTCCACTGGAAATCCATCTGTACCAACAGTTTTGTGAGTTTTAGTAGAATTCTACTACAGGTTTTGGAGTAGAGGGTTCATTGTAATGCAATGTACAGTGCCCTTGTCTCATTCCCCATCCCCGCTCTTTCTCAGAAGCTCCACAAATTACTCTTCTGATCTTATGGTTAGTAATTTAATAAACATCTTGTGTCGCTTGAGAATGCCCTGGGAGGTCTTACTCTTAGCCCCAAGGAGCTTGTCAAAGTATTTCTTCCAAACACATCCAGCACTTTCCCAAAGAGATCTAAGGAAATAAACATTTCCTCATCTCAGTATAACTTGACCAATGACATGAATTTTCTATGCTCAGCATTGGTCTAGGCACAGGGAAACTATAGGAGAATATGATTCCCTATCCTCAAGGCATTTAGAGTCCTGCTGGAGAGACAGTATACATGAAATAGTTGGGAAATAATTCAATGACAAGCTATGAGCTAACTCAGGCAGTGAGGGTTGAGAGAGAGGCTAGGCCATGCTACTCAGCTGGGGAAAGGATCTCCAGGTGGGTCTTGTAGGCTGGGCAGGATTCGGTTTGGCTGAGTGGTGGGAGGAGGATTGTTCAGAGCATGGACACAGCATCAACAAAATAAGGAGTATGGCAAGGAGTGTGTGTGTGTGTGCATGTGTGTGGACCAGGAGGAGACTGGGCACTTGCTGAGAACTGATGAGAAAGAAACTTGGCTGGGAAAATGGGGGTGAAATTAACCAGGGCCCCAAAAGCCAGAAAGAGGTGTGGACCTTGGACTAGTGAAATGGAGAATCCCAGCAGGTTTCTCTGCGCAGAAAGGGAGGTACCACAGGGAAGCCACTTGAGGAAGCCCAACCTGACAGCAGCGGCTGTCACTCAGGCCCAGGTGTTGAATGTCTGCAGTAGGAGGGGCAAAAGGAGGGGGGGGGGTGGGTGAAAAGGCACATCTGAGAGAAAAGGAAGCATTGTCAGAGTTGATCTCCATCGGCTGTAGGCATGATGGGAAAGGCCCTGCCCTGCGGGAGGCAGCCCCTCTGAGCACTCTGCTTAGAATCAGAGTGACGTGGGCCCTGGGGTGGGTTACAGGTGCTCCTGGGTCTAGATGAGTGTCTTTCCCTCAGTGGCCCCCTCCTCCTTTCCTGCTGTCATCCTCTCGTCTTCTGTGTTAACTCCTGCCGTGACACCTCCACACTCCACCACCACTGTGGCTTCCTGAGGCTCTGCTTAAAAGAGGCTCCTAGATAAATACAACATTGCCAACCAATTAGACTTCAATAAAAAAATTTTTTTTAAAGAAATTACAAAATTTTAAAAAGAGTCTCCTAATGACCCAGTGAATAAATAATAAATGAGTTGGTCCTGCCACTGGGAGGGAAATCCTCTCTAAGTTGTTGAGAACCTGGAATTGCTTGCTTCCTCAGAAGGGATTCCTAACTGGGGAACTATGGAAAGGTTTTAGGAGGTGCACAGACTTAGGAAGTTACTAACCTCCCACTGAAATCCAGTGTTTCCCGTTGTTATAAATGCAGGCAACAAACCACAGCAGTTCCAGCAGGCCTGTGACTCTGTCACCAGCAGAACCCACAGATACTGTCTATCGCATCAGCTGTTTTAGGTATCAGGAATTAATGTTTGCACTCATCACTTTCACAATTTTGATAGTTATAGCAGGCTTGCTGCTTGATCTTGCTCTTAAATATGCTAATAACAAATAATCACAATTTTTTAAAATATTTGATTTGTTTCCTTTATAAGCCTATGTAATTTACTTTTAACGCATCTAGAAATAGTATTCTTAAAAGAGGTCCACAGACTTCACCAGACTGCCAAACCAGTCTGTGGCACAGAAAAGGTTAAGAAACCCCACTAAGTTTTCAGTTTGGGTCTAAGCTGTGTTCCTGTGCATGGAGTTGCTGCATGGAGTTCACAGTAAATATGACTCATGCATCAAAGAACTGCCAAAACATGGGACTCAATAGAACACGGTTGCCTGGAAACTGAAGCCTGATTAGATTGTTCCTTTTTTTTTTTAATGGAAAGAAAGCATTGATGCCTATAGCAGGCTGACTCGTGGTCTCCTTGCTCCCACGTACCTCCAAAGACCACTCCTGAGAGTGTCCAGCCCCCAGCAGAGGTCAGAGGATGAGCCCCCTCCCCTGCACTTCCTGACCTGCGATCTCTCTCATTCCCTGGTCTGCTGCTTGTGCGAGTGGCGAGGGCCGGGATCAGCGTACTTTGAAATAATCAAAATCATCCTCCTTGTCCTCAAATATTCATTTAAGTATTTCCTACGTACAGAACCATGCGCTGGGTGAGAATATATTACAATGACCCTCAGTTTCCCCATGAATTCATAATAATATCTCACATTTTATTGCACCTAACAAAGTACTTTCATGCTTCCCATTTAATTTCCACACTTTTGAAGATGATGCTATAATAATCTATCTCACAAATGAAGTATCTGAAGCATAGAAAAGTGAGGAAAGTTGGCCCCAGCAAGTAGAAGAGCCAGGGCTTGAAAATAAACCTTTTGCACTGCGGCATCTGCGGGCCTGGGGTCCTGTGCTGTACCTTGGTGCCGGGGTAGCCCCTCTGACCCACTGCTGGGTGTCAGTTTCTCCGATGCTCCTCGTGACAGGTGGTGGGGGATGGGTGGGGCCGTGGCTTCCCTAATCAGACCCATGAGAGTGGCCAAGGGGTTAGAAATGACGGTGACAGTTGCCACCTGGCAGCTTGGAGAAACAGAGTGCGTTCTCCCCTGTGCTACTGAGTGTGGCTCCCTTCATAACCTCCAAGGAGATAAATCCTCAAAATGCAGCATTGAGCTGTTATCCTAGACCGGTGCCCATGGGGACTTGCGGGTCTGGGGAAGTAGCCCTGGCCTCCAGCAAGGTGCGCCGTGGGGGAAGAACCACAGTTCTCAGGCCCCACCCCATCCGGGACAAATATCCCAGAGGACCCCACCTCTCCTCTGTTCCTCAGTTAACCTCCTAGTTGCAGTCTTCATGTCCCTGAATCTTGACTCCTCGGACGGATTATCTCCACCCGTTCTGTGCTGATGTTGCTGGAGCGGAAGGTGACGCATTCGGCCTGGGTCTCGCGGAGTCCGGCGAGCCTGGGTGGTTCGTCCGCTGCAGCGAGATGCGGATACGATGTTCTCCCGAGAATCTAAGCCACCAGCTCGGTGCTCTGTTGTGAACACCATTCTGGCGGCAGTTTTTAAAATGTGGAAGTCAAGGAAAACCAGATCCCATTTCTTCAGACTTCTCAACAATTTTGTGCCTGAAAAAGACTGTGTTAATGATTTCACTTACAGACCTTGAGGAATTATACGAAGTGTTAAGTAGTCTACAACGAAGTAAAAATTTTAAAAATCTATTTGTATTACCTTCCCAAAAAAAGCGCAATCTGAGAAACTGTAGTGTTTCTGTCTCAGAGATACCGGGTGAGCAGTTCACACGTAATAGATTCTGTCACCCGAGAGTTTCTCTGTTCTTACAAATGCTTTTGTAGGAGTGGAAAGCTAAAAATAGAGCTGAAGATAACATTCATAACCTAAAATATACATAATTGGGAAGGTCTGCCAGGTACAGTGATTCCAGGGGCTGCTAATTTTCTGCTGCACACTAGCTGTTTTGATAATCCCCCTAAATTTTTCAGGTTGCAATGCTGCTTAGCACACAGCACTGTCAGACATTTAATTCACAGTATCTGGGGACTCGAAGGTAACGTGTGTGTGGCATTCCAAGGGAGGTAGCCATTCTCACCCATAGGGTATGAGTTGCGTTTGGATTTCCGAAATCCAAATTCCACTTTGATTTTTCAGAGTGTTACTGTGTGACCTGGAGAAATTGCTTCACATCACGTCTGTTGAAAAGTCTTAGTCTGTCCTATCCGTGAAAATGGACGGGACCCTTGTCCGAAAGGGTTTGAGTACATTGAAGAGAGATATTTCCACATTTATATGTATGTAACGCTTAGGAATGATGTACCCTCATTCTCGAATCGACGTGACTTTCCAGGTCTTGCACCTACAGGTACCTGACCAGAACCTCTGTCCCAGTTCCAGTTTCTGAGTGAGACAATTTCTGATGCAATTTGGGTTCTAGACTCTGGGAGGAGTGAGGTCATTTAATATGAGGGCTGGGGGCTGGGGGAATTCTTAGAGAGAGATGGGGGTTGGGGAGCAAGCATCCTTCGCCACCTCCCTGAGCCTTCCTGGGGGTGGGAGGTCTGTTCTGAAGAAGATATGAGCTGGGGCTGCTCCTGAGACGTGGGACCCGCCCCCCCCCCCCCCGCCCCCCGCTCTGGTGTGCAAAAGGAAGTCATAACGAGACGACCTCTTCCAATATCCCATCACCTCTCCTCACCTCCACACTGTGGGAAAATCTCCAAAATGTACCGGCCCTAACATTTTACGGGCCAGTATCTAAACCACAAAGATTTCAGCCCTTTGTTTTGTTTCGAAACAATATTAACCACCCACCCAAATATTTTCTTTTGAAGCTGCTAGGCTATTGAGTGTTTAAAAAGGAATTTGTTGACTGAAACAAATGTTTTGGGCTTCCTTAAATAAAACATTTGCCAAAATAAATGCAGCCCTTGGCCAAGTGTCTTCCTACAAAGCAGGGATTGGAGTGAAGCTGCTGCTTGCATCCATCTAGGGCTCGGCCTGTTTATTTGAATCACGTGGATTTTCTGCCCAGCTGCCTCAGAGGTTTCTGACAGAATCACACAGCAAACTGCTGCAATCCTCCACTTGACAATGGCTGCAAAGTCTTTGGTGCCAAAGGCCAACAAGGAGTTCGGTGGTTTGAAATTATTATTCATCTGGCTTCTTCATAATAATGGCTATCTCTGAGAGCCTCACAGCTAGCTGTCCTTGAAATGGAACGAATTTTGTTGTTCCCATCTTAACTGTTATTTCATATTTGCTTTCTTTTCCGCCTAGATGTGGAAACTGAGACACCAAGAGAAAGCAACCTGACTTGATGGTAGTGATTTTTTTTTTTTTTTTTTTTGAGTTTGTGAAATGCGGTTTTATTTGAGGTTGTACCCGATTGATGGTAGTGATTTTGATTTTGTGATTTAGAAACTCCAAGTGGAGTGAGAAAGTCATTCTCTAGGTTTCTGGAAGTACATATGAATGGGCTGACTTGGCCTCCACAGCCTGTGGTCCTTCTGTGGCAAATGTAGGGGCACACCCTACTCCTCTGACACCTTACCTCTTGGATTTGCTCTGGGCTGCACACTGTGCGGGATTAGGTGGAAACCTAGGTCAGTCACCCAGGCGCTTGCTCCTGAAATGGCTGATAGGTGAGGTAGGTGGTTTCAAACTTCTGTTCAGATCACCTGGATAAGTGTACCTGTTTTCCCCATCACACTGCGCTAGAGGCCACAGTGACAACTCTCTTTGTGCTATAGCCTCTCCATATTTTTTCTTTCAAAATTTCCAAATATGCATAACAATAAGGAACATAACAATCCCCATGTGCCCACAGCCCCAGCTTTAACCATCACCAACATTTTGCCAGTCTTGTTTCATCTACGCATCCTTCCTCTTTTTTTTCCTGGGTATTTAAAAGTAAATTCCAGACACTGTATTTCACACTTAAATTCTTCAGTATGCACCTCAGATTTCTTTGTTGGAAAATTATAATGCCACTATCACACCAAATAAAATTAACAGGAATTCCTTGGTGCCATCTAATACCAACTCCATACAAAAATTTCTTTCACAGCCAATTTGTTTAAATTGATGAGGTCCCCTCATTGTATTTGGTTGACCTTAAACTTACGGTGGAGAACTCAGGGCACAGGGTGCAGGAGTGTGGCTGTGTCAGTGACCCAGACCCTTTCCCTCTGAAGTCGCTTTTCCTTTGGAAATTCTCTCTGGATTCCCTTTGCCATTACCTTACGTGGATATAAGTTGTATAGTGTTCCCATTTAAAATTCTGTCCTAGTGACTACAAAAGAAATTCTCCCGTATGTAAATTGGTGCAGCCACTGTGGAAAACAGCATGGAGATTTCTCAAAAACCTAAAAATGGAACTACCACATGACCCACAAATTTCACTCCTGGGTATATATCTAAAAAAACCCAAAACACTAATTTGAAAAGATACATGCACCCCAACAGCAGCATTATTTACAATAGCCAAAATTTGGAAGCAACCTAAGCAACCATTCATCAACAGATGAATGGATAAAGAAGATGTAGTATATATATACTACTCAGCCATAAAAAAGAATGAAATTTTGCCATTTGGAACAACATGGATGGACTTGGAGGACATTACGCTAAGTGAAATAAGTCAGACAGAGAAAGACAAATACTGCATGATATCACTTGTATGTGGAGTCTAAAAAATACAACAAATTAGTTTATACAACAAAAAAGAAACAGATTCACAGATATAGAAAACAATCTAGGGGTTACCAGTTGAGGGAGGAGTACAAGGCACAAAATATTGAGAGTAAGATAGGTTCAAGGATGTGTTGTACAACACAGGAATATAGCCAATATTTTGTAATAACTGTAAATGGAAAGTAACCTTTAAAATTGTACAAAAATTTTAAAAAATTAATTAAAAAATCCCCCCTTTTTATATCTTCCTTATAACAAATACAATAGGCTGGCATTATCTAAAAGAACATTACAAAGACAAAAGAAAACTTGAAAGAGCCACAAAAAGAACTCAAAGACTACACAAAATTATGTTTACAAACTACAGGTCACTGACTCTACAATAACTAATGTGATTAACAAGCACAGAGAGCGGATTCCTTTGCATGACCTGGTTTAAGGTAACTGTATTCTATTCCCAGCAACCCAGCACAGCTTTGTCTTGGTCCCTTTCTACCAGCTCCCTATCTCCACGGGGCCAGGGAAGTCCTGTTACCCAACACAGCATGTAATTGTGTTATCTTGTCTTTCCCCAAGAACAATATGAAAGCTTCTTCTCTCAAAAAACAAACAAACAAAAAAACCAAAACTAAAACCGAAACCAAAAAAACCCAATATCTTTGCCTGTCTCAAACTTTCCAGCCCCATGTACCCCACCCTGGTAGTACCTGGTTTTCCACCTGGGAGGACAAGTCAAATTCTCAATCGATCCACAAGGCAGGGTTGGTTCACAAGCCTTTCCTGGTGTAGCCTGCCGTCTCTGTTAGCCATAGATCCTTCCACAGCAAAGTATGCATCAGTATCCTCATCTGGGAAATGGGATACTGTTTCTATCCACCTCATAGGCCTGTTGTGAGGCTGAAATAAGATCATGCCTGTAATACCCTTATATTACAGCTTGGCGTAAAATGGCAAGAGTCAGTGAATGACAGTGATGGTGACAGTGATAAAAGGTGAAGATTCTGATGATGCTGACTTAGGAGTACTCCTCCTCCTTCCTCACTCACGCACTCACCCACCACCTCTCATCTCACAGGAAAGTCCTCCTGCAAAAGTCTACACTATAACAACAGAAACGGACTTCATGTAGGGAGGTGAAAAGATTTCCTCTCAGGTGGAGATATCTCTCTGTATGAAAATCCCAAGCTGATTGAGGTGGGTAAGATTCTGGAGTCAGGCATCTACAGGTGGTGAGATATCAGTGGAAAGGGAAAACTTTGTCATGAACGGGAGGGAGGAATAGTCTTTTTATTCTTCTTAAGCGGAAGAGGAAAGAGAAGTAGAGAGCAGAGAAGAGAGTGGCAGGGTTGGAAAGAGCCAGGAAGAGTAAGAGGGTCGGGGAAGGCCATGGAGGCTCCACAGAGATGGACACCTTGACACTTACTGTTCTCTGGGAAGTCATTTGTATTTTTACATTTGTGATTTGTGAGCCTGTTATCCCATCCCTGCTCCAAAATTTCCATGAAAGGCTACAAATTTCAGAACATTTCATGCTTTATGTGCGAGGAAGTTTGTGAAAGTCAAAGAGAGGAGTACATTGGGAGACGAAAGATTTGCAGAAATACTTGGGAGAATACTTTGGATTTCCACAGGCCATGGTTTTGGGGGGCTTCCAAGGGGTGGCCTGTCTGACATCAAGGTTGCACTAACATTGCAGTAGCCTTGACATACTGATGATAGGATGTACCCACGCATGGTAAAAGGAAGCGAATCTGTTCCCTCATAGTCACTATAATAGCGTACAAACATTTGAAGGTGTAATTATCCAATGTTCTTGGACACAGAATTTACTTTCCTAATACAGAAACCAGGCCTTTCCTAGGATGCATTTGTTTCATCAAAATTTTATCTCAAAATATCTGGATAAAACATTGGTTCTTATAGTAAAGAGCAGTTTTGAAACAGTCACCTTGTAAAGTCTATATACTAGAATGAGGCCAATATCCGTAAAGAGACGATGCAAAATCTGTTCTATTTTGTTCAGTACATACCCCACTTCTGGCCCAGTTATCTGGGTAATGGCAGGGGTCACCCTTGGTGATCTGACTCTCCAACTTCATGTCTCTATTTACAAATACGTCACCTTTCACCTATAGGGATGATGCTACTGGACTCAGCCTTGCTGGAACTGAGTGCTGATCTTCTAATCCTAGGGCTTGGCTGGTGCTACTCCACCTGTACCTGGTGGCGTGGTCAGCAGGTGTCTGAGAGAGGGGAGTGTTAGGCTATAGAAGTGAGGACAACTGTCTCATGGTCCAGGTCCCACTGGCACAGTGCTTGCTCCTGCAGAGCTAACTGACCTTTCACTGTCCAGACCACAAAAAACCAAAGCCATCTGTTTCATATCCCACATTTCTGCGTCCCAAATTTTCCCGGGAAAGTTTCCAGGAGTTTGAGCTCCCGGAGCTCGCCATCAACTCTAGGCCTTCAGCAACAAAGGCCGTGCTGGGACTCACATTGGGAGAAGCTGTGTTTGCTGGGAGTGTTTCGGGAGGGAGATGGAAGCGGGCAGAAATGGAGAGGATGCCGCAGCAACAGCGCTAGCATTTCTCGAGCCCCTGCTTCATGTCAGGCACTGAGTTAGGGCCCGGACACGCCCTGTCTTGTTCACTCCTCATGACAGATGACAGTGTAAGGTAGGTGGGAACAGCAGCCCCATGCTCTGATGAGACAACTAAGGCTGAGAGAGGGTCCATGACTAAACTCAAGCCACATTGCTAATTCTGAATCAGGTCTGTATGACCCCAAAGCTAATGCTCTTACTATGCTATTCTGCCTCTTTTTCCGGGTTTGAGGCTATGAAGGACTCCGTCCAAATCTGCTGTCCTTTCTTGCTCTTCCTAACTTTGGAGACTCCAGGTCTCTTATGTTATTCTGGGTACCTAGGTTGGGACAAGGTGGGCCTGAGAAGTCTGCTTCTGCTGGGCTCTAGGCTGTGGACAGTGCTGCAGCCTCTGGCCAGTGTTTGGTCCACGGGATCTGCTGAGGGACCTGCAGGAAACTCCCCCAAAGTGCCTTAATGGAGAGTACCCTGGACTTGCCCCAGGACGCCAGTAGGGTAGCAAATGAAATGACAGAAACCCCGTTAAATTTGAATTTCAGGTAGAAAATTATTTCGTATATGTATGCCTATGCAATATTTGGGATATACTTATACTAAAACATTATTTGTTGTTTATCTGAAATTCAAATTTAACTGGGCATCCTGTGCTTTATCTGGCAACCCTAGACCCAGCATCCTCTGGGACTGAGCGGCTGTGCGTGGTGACAGGTATCCGAAAACTCCAATCTCTAAGCCAGGTCTGAGGCTCTGTTTGAGGCTCCCCAGACCTTCCCTGGTGGCCTAGGGACGTGGGGTGCCTGAGAGCAGTGGCAGATGCACGGGTCTGGCAGGAGTTACAAGAAGAGCACCCATACAGTGAACCCTGTACGGAGGGGCCTACACACAAGGGGAGCCAACGGGGTGCCTCCTGGTGTCTCGAGAATGGAATGACTGAGGAACAAGAAGGGGGTTTGAGGCAGAATAAAATAGGAGGCAGAGCCCGTCAGCCAGTGTATTAGTTTACTAGAGCTGCCATAACAAACTACCACAGCCTGGGTGGCTAAACAACAGAAATGTATTTTCTCACAATTCTGGAGGCTGGAAGTCCAAGATCAAGGTATTGGCAGGTTTGGTTTCTTATGAGGCCTCTCTCCTTGGCTTGTAGGAGGCCACTTTCTCCCTGTGTCCTCATGTGGTCTTCCCTCTCTGCATGTCTGTGTCCTAATCTTCATATAAGGACACCAGTCGTATTGGATTAATACTCACTCTTATGACCTCATTGTAACTTAATTACCTGTTTGGACCCTATCTTCAAACAGGGTCACATTCTGAGGTTCTAGGGGTTTGGACTTCAACATATGAATTTTGGAGGGACACAATTCAGCCCTTAATAGCCAGAAAAAGATTCAAGAAGCACGCGAGTTGGTTTGTGCAGGGGAATGGCTCTGTCACGGTGCCCTGGGGACCTCGTTCACATCCACAGAGGCCACAGAGGCCAGGCTTGAATTGCAGCTGAAGCTAAATCTTGGCAGAACACCCTGTAATCTTCCTGGAGCATAAGGGCATGTGGGACTTGTAAGGAGCTGCAAGCCCATGTTCTACTTGTCTCCTATCTTCCTAGGGGGCTGTTGTGAGATAGTTTCTCATCCTCTTTCAGGTCCCTATGATGCATGAGACTTTCTGCCTTGTCCTCCCTGCTCTTGGGCACAGTTGCAGGCTGTAAACTAGCTGCAGCATGACGTCAGCTCCTCAGCAACAGGGTGTCCCTCCATTTGCGTTGCTGTCATCTGGCCCTTCTTGTTTCAATGCTGCTCTGTGCACGGCTGTGGGGAGCTGGCATCTTTGGCAGCCTCTTCCTTGCACCTGTCCATGTAAACAGTCTGTCCAAGTTAGGGCTTATTGTTTCATTATTAGCCATATCTGCCAAGACTTACCTTGTGCTTACTCTTTGATTCGGGTGGCAGGAAGCACAGACAGCCTGAATACAAGCAGGCACCTGTGTAGAGTTGGGGAAGGAGCAAATAAAACATAAAGCAGTTCTTAAAGGAGAATGGCTTGTGGGGGTTGGCCTCATGTGGTCACACCAAGGTGAGGGGCACACGAAGGACACTTACTGTTAGAGTGTACTCAGGGGTGATGGGAACTGAAAGGCTCCTGACAAGATGATTGGAAATTTTAAAAATTGCTAGAAATAAGGACTGGATAGCTTCTCTTACACAACCCCCCCCCCATTTTGTTTATGGGTTTGTTTGTTTGTTTTAATCTAAAAGGCTCCACAGATATTAAATGCTTATTCCTATTGACTGTGGACATTTTGGAGGATAAACGTCCCAGAAGAAGGGACGCTGTACTGGTAGGGTGAATAGTTGAAAGCGCAACAGCAGCAGAGTCATTTACTACCTGGGTTCAAAGAATCAGGGGTTCAAATCATGTCTTCTTAACTTACAAGCGATGTTATCTCAGGTAAATGATTTTACTTGTCCAGGCTTTAGTTTTTTCAATCAGCAAAGTGGGAATTTTTCATCTGGGAAGCACTTCGAGTTGTTGTGAGGACTGTATAAATGACTCATGCATTTACTATCCGCCTAGTGTATGCTAAATGCTTTATGTATCTTATTTAATTTTCACAATTCCCAGAGAGGTAGGACTGTTATTATGTCAGTTTTACAGATGAATACACTGAGGTACTGAGAGGTTAAGTAACTTGACCAAAGTTAAAGCTAGTAACTGGCCCAGGATTTAAACTCAAGCGGACTCACTCCTGAGGCTGCTCACTTGTCAGTGGGCCACAAAGTAAACTAGAAAAATTATGCAAAATGTTAGGTAGAGTACTTAGCCCATAATAAGCATGCGACATGGTAGCTATTATTTTAGCTTTTCCTTACTTGAATTTGACAAAATTAACAAGTGTGAAAAAGTATACAAAGAAGCAGGAAAAAAAGATGTCTTCTTTTTTATGTTTCTTTTTCAAAAATTCCACAAAAATCTTGTTTGCCATCAGAAAAAAATTACTGGAAAAAAAAAAAAATCAAAACACCACCAAAAAACCAATCATAATCCTACAAGGGAAGAGGCGTTTAGGTGAGGCCGGATGAAGAAAATCAGGTTTTGAGCGCTTTCCTGAAACTCTGGTTCCCTGCTGGCCGAAAAATACAGAACACCTGAAACCAGCTCACAAAATATTGGAAGCCTCCAGGGCAACACAAGCCTGGGACTGAAATCCAAGCCTTGATCGGTGAAGGTTGTGCAGCCACCTTCTGGGTCGATGTCTAATACAGTAAACGTGGCTTTGGCCCTCAGGAACCTCCTAGGTCCCTTCGGGCCTGTCTGAGGCCTTAACTGAAGATCACTCAGCAGTGAATTCGGCCGGCTTACTGATGGACCGAGGAATCATTTGGGACTCTGGATCCTGGTGTCTCCTCACTTGCTGGGGCTTGCGGTTTGCGCTCGGTACCCGCTACCCGGAGGGGAGGCCTCTGCCGGGCATTGTGGGGTCAGCGTTCTGGTCTCCTTGGCAACGCCTACTGGGGAAGGCCGCGGGGCGCACTACAGGACGCGGCAGAAAGGACTCGAGAGGCCCTTCGAGTCCTGAGGCCACCTCCAAGCCGTCTGGCCCTTGGGTTCCCGAGCCTCGGACTCGCAGGAGAGGCCTGGGCCCGGCATGGCGGAGGCGCGGTTCAGCGGCCCCCGGCGCGACGGCACGCGGCACAGGCTGCTGGAGAGGATGGCGCACCTGAAGCGGGATGGCCCGCCGTGCGCGGAGCCCGAGGCCGTGGGGCGGTGCGCGGCCGGCGACGGCGGCTCCTGCTCGGGCTGCTGGTGCTGGCGGCGGTTCTTCCGGCGGGGCGCGGCCCGCGGTGCGCGCAGGAAGAAGGCCCGCTACACGTGGCCCGGGCCGGCGGCCCAGGAGCGCGGCCGCTGGGGCCCCGGGAGCCTGCGGAGGCTGCTGCAGAGGCTGGCGGCGTGGAGGCGGTGCTACCTGCGGCGCGGGGAGCGGCCCGAGAGGCTGGAGGAGATCCCGCTGCTGGTGCTGGACCGCGCGCAGGCCGGCGACTAGGCTGCGGCTGCCGGGAACCCTGCCCTGCCCCGCCCGCCCCCCGCTCCGCCCCCAGAGCTTTCGTTTTGTTTCGTTTAGTAAAGGCAAGAGATGAAAATAAACGCACTTTTATTTGAATGAAAGAACACAGGGTTTTTTTTTTGGGGGGGGGGGGGCATGTATTAGAAACCAAGCATCTCTGTGTTGAGGTTTTAGCGATGTGAACTGGCTCCGTCCTTTTGTTTCAATCGGGCCAGGGCCTCGATTCAGTAACAGAGCTGGAAGGCAGTCGCCGTAGAGGCCCTGGGTCCCTCTGGCCCTTGTGCGTTCTCTGGCGGTTGCTGCCAGCCAGGGCCATTGTCTCTCCCTAAACACCCCCTGGAAAGAAGGTGGGCACGGCAGGGACCTTCAGTTGGAGCCAGGCCCTCTGGGATTAATTTTTTTTTTTTCTTTCAAAGAGGGATGCTTGAGGTCTTCACCTCACATCAACGTGAGCGAACTCCGCTTTGATCTTTTGTTTACAGGCGTTTATGAGCTCGTGGAAACCAACATGAGAAGCAAGGCCTGGGGGCTGTATGTGGGAGTTTGAAAATTGTGCTGCAGATAAAAATGCAAAGGGAGAAGAATCCGGGAGACTCTTGGGTGGGTCTTTAACTTCCTTTTCCTCATCAATAAAAACTTGCTAATGATACTCTGCAGCGACAGGCCTGTGAAGATGAAAGTAAAATATTAGAAGTGAAAGTGCTTAAATACACTGAAAGAGCCATAGCAGTCAAGGTGTTTATTAACCTGGTCTAAATGCCTCTCCCTGGCTACTTGCAGAGCACTACCCAGCCTGTAGTCCTCCCCTCCCAGCCTGCCCTGCCAAAACCTCCCTTTAAACTGGCAAGCTGGAAACACTGAGCAGTGGGCCTCCGGGTTCTTCACTTGCAGTTGCTGATGTCTCTGGGGAGCTCCTGAAGCCTTCCAGGGGTGTCCCTGATCTCAGGAGGCCTCTGCCTGCAGCCACTTGAAGCAGGGTTTCCGTTCCTGGCAAGAGGCTGAAGTCAGGCCTCGGCAGTGAGAGTGCTGAATCCCTAGCCTGTAGACCAGTAGGGACCAGTGGCCAGTGGCAAGCCTGTCAGCTGTGTAGAAATGAATTTCCATCTAGAGATGGAAAGTAGTGAAATAGTAAAGTGTTTATTAGGAAAAAGGGTATGTGTGGATAGGCACACCAGCAGACTCCAAGACAGAGTTCTGCCCTCATGCTAGTTTGAATCACTTTTACGGGGCATTTCTTATGGGTTTCCTTTGGCCAATCATCTTGCTTTGCCTGGTTCTGAGTCCCTATTTGGTTTATCTCAGGGTCCTCCCATGTGTGCACACGCATCTCATAGCCAAGGTGGATTCTAGCCAAGAGGCCTATGGGTGGTTGTGGGCCCCCTCCCTTTTGACCTCCGAGGAGCCTTTCTGCACATTGTAGTCGCCAAGGTCTCCTTGCCTTCAAGAATGAGAAATATGTGGTCTCTTATCTTTTATCTGGGCAGGGCCCAGCCTCCTCTCTCCGTTGTCCTGCTGTTTTCTTTCTGGAGTATCGGTCCACAGGGAACAAACTCCAACTGTTCACCCTGGGGGTCCCCATCCACCTCCTGCCTCATCCCCATGCCCTTGACCTAGAGAATCAGTCTTTGGGGAAGCGGGATGTGGAGGATCATCACCTGTTTAGTTCATTGCAGTGGTAAGAGTGATGAGGGATCCCGAGACTGAAATCTAGGAAACTGAGAACAGCAGGAAAAACAGGCATAGGCCAGAAAGCTGGGGCCAGGAAGGGAGGTGCCCCACAGGACAGAATTCTCTGTAATTGAGGTTAGTTGTAATTTGTACTTTTACTAATTTCTTTATTCCTGGCATCATCCAGACAGCTTAAATTATTCTACAGGGTTGTGATAGGGGAATACATTTTCACCAGAAAAGCCATTAAGCCTCATAGCCAGCATCCATCCTTATAAGGAAACCAGTCTGCCTATCTTGCCTTACAGCAGATTGGATCAGGGATCCCAAGATGCCCGAATTAAAAGCTGTTCCATAGGGAGCAGCCCAATGGAATCTTCCTTGCTTGGATAGGTTGATACTAAGAGGCCAAAAAAGGAGAAACCATTAGAAGAATACCAAATAGCTGAATCCTCAAATACTGGAACAGAGGTGCTGTTGAATAATATGTAAGAAATTGCAACTATTTAATGTTTCCTGGGTTTATTTCTTTCCGAAAGGAAAGAGCCAAACTAAAGCAGAGGTAATTCTTTCTGATCCTTAATTTGAATGTAGCTGTGCCTTTTTGCTTTTGACTGACAGTCCATGGCCTCTGCAATCCTTCCTCTCCACGAGGCTAAGGAAATTCGCCTAGACTCTGCCTGGGTTTGTGTTGGACACATTTCCACCAACACACACACACACGTGCATGTGCGCACACACACCCGTGTCAGCTCTGTGTATAATATAAGCACATGGCATAATGTAAATGTTTAGCTTAGAGAATTTATTGTGGTGGCTTAATGTGTGTCCTTTGTTTTCCTATTTTCACTCTTAGGTAGCCACACAAAGCCTTACATTTTTGGTAATGCTGTCTGCCTGTGATTGGCGCCCCCGGCAACTGAGTCTAACGCATTCCTCCCAGGCCAAGAGAGTGGTAGCCTCTACTAGATTTGCTGGGCTGATATACCAGCGGGTATCTCCTGCCAAGGCCCAAATTCAGCAGAAACATGGCCTTGGGGTGTGGATGCTACCTCAGGGTGTTAGGAATGGAGTACCTGCTGGTGGTCTCTTCCCCCATTATACCCTTCTCCGCTCCCCCCTCCCCTGGAATTTTACAGTATTTCATGGTGACAGTTTTAACTTCTGATCCCCTGGGGTTGGAGTAGTGCCAGCTTGCGACTCGGTCTTCCTCCTATATCCATCGTCCTTTGAACAGAAAACCAATAAAAAGAAATGCAGTGCCTTACTATTCAGCCATTTTTAGCTGAGTGTTTTCTGGTGCTGATGTTTCAGAAACATGTCTCTTGGCCAGAGCAGGTAAGTAGGGTTGGGACTTCACTTAAGTGAAGCTCTTTTAGTTTTAGTTGTCTCTTGCCCAGGCTTTTCTAACCCCAGGATTTCTGTAAGATAGCTCTGCCTCAGGGCACTTCAAGGGGAAAAATGTTTGCTGTGAGGAGCCAGAAGACCATAGGTCATGAGGCAGTTTTGGGACAGGCTTCTCCCTCTACTTCTCCTGAGCCCCTTCCCATCATATCCACCACTAACAGCCAACTGTTCTGTATTCTCCTGGCCAGATCTGAAGGACATGATCTGATTGGCAGGTAATTACCATGGTTCCTGGGGATGAAGCCAGGCTACTCCACAGACGGCCAGCCAGTCTAGAATCTAGCTCTCTTTGGATCAATGGGTCCACCCCTCATCCAAGCCCCTGGTTAAGAGAAGCCTAAACTGCTTCCCTGAAATGGCAGTGGGGGTGGGCTAGGGGCTGTGTTGTTTGCATTAGAATGGACCATGGACATGCGCGGACACCATGGTGGAGATATTCATTTTGAGTTAGTGGCTGTCATCATGTGTAAGCCCTGAGGTGGGCATCCAGAGAGAAAATATCCTCACCAATTCTGTACCCTGGACACCTTGAGATGGGGTTTCTAGACTGCTTTTGCCTTAAAAAGTTGGCTTGGGCTTTCAGTCTTGCTTCCTTTCTTCCTCTTTAACGGTAAACCTTTTTCTTTATAACAGTGTCATTACTCCCATGTTCATCTGCAGTTCTCAGGTGATCTGTACGCAGTCTTGTGAATATGGCAAGGCAGGCAGTCTCATTGCTTTTAAAAAGAACTGCGAGGCTCAGAGAGGTTGTACTAAACTCTAATAGCAAAACAGGGATTTCTTATTTCAAGTTCAGTACAATTTATAGATAAGAAATGCTGTGATGCTGGAGGATCTTTGTAAATAGAAAATTTTATTTGATAAATGTCTGGTACATGGGAGGTGTGCTTATTGAGTTAAAGAACAAGTGAAAGCACTTGAGGGAAACTGGTAAACTTTTCGTATGGAAAATCTCTCTTCCCAAAAGGAGAATGTCATTAGTTCAGAGCTTTTCCTCAAGTAACAGAGCTGCCATCAAAGGTAGCTCTTTTTCTATTCCAGATAGAAGAGGAAAGACACCGAAGGCTACTCTCCACAATTTTGGGAGCCCATTGACTCCAATTATAAAGTGAGGCAACTTGCTATGTGAGGAATTACTTCCTTTCCTAATGTGGTTTATTTTAGTTTATTTTTTGTTATTGTTTTTGGCTGCACGATGTGGCTCATGGGATCTTAGTTCCCTGACCAGGGATCGAACCCAGGGTCCTGGCAGTGAGAGTGCTGAGTCCTAACCACTGGACTGCCAGGGAATTCCCCTTAATATGGTTTAGATTTCTTCTGATCTTGAAGGAATAATAAAAGGTTATGTCCAGATTAAATAGATCCAGCCAGCCTGTGGCCTGCGATAAAAAAAAAAGCTCTGATCAGCAGGATTCTGGCTTACCACTAACCAGAGGACCCAGGGCCTGGCATGCCCACACAGTCTGCCATGGTAGACTTGGGATCCTGAAGGAGGGGGCTGGTGAGGGAGAAAGAGCCCTGTCCCCCCACCCATCAGTGTCTCCATGGAGAAGGATGTCAGCCTCCGGAGAAGCTCTGAACTCTGAAAAGAGATTTTATTATTTTTATTTTATTATTTATTTATTTAGGCTGCTCGGGGTCTTAGTTGTGGCACTCAGGATCTTCACGGCAGCATGCAGACTGCTTAGCGGTCGCATGCGGGCTTCTTAGTTGAGGCATGTAGGATCTAGTTCCCTCACCAGGGATTGAACCCGGGCCCCCTGCATTGGAAGTGCAGTCACTGCGCCACCAGGGAGGTCCCAGGGGAAGAGTTTTTAAAGGCAACATTTGGGATGAGGGCTGTAGGGTGTGTGACTTTCTTCTGATTGGTTGGTGGTGAGGTAACCGGGTGGGGTTCCAGGAGTCTTCTGCTCAGCCTGAAGTTACCGTCCTCCACCTGGGTAGAGGCCTTTGTTCCTGTAGAACTCAAAGATAAATTGTCATGTATATCTCTTGAGGAAGTAGGACCCTGCTTTATTGCTGCACTTTTGGTCTTTGACTGCCTTTCCTTTGTTTCTGCATTCCCTCACTTCCCTGATTAGTAACTGTTTGAATCTGCCTTTGGAACTCAGGGAAGGTCTAGGAGGCTGAAGCCTTTTTTTCTCCAAATAAGAAACAGGGGACAGGGCAAGGCTTTTGTGCCCAATAGGGTACAAAAAGTATCCTGCTTGGTTTCAGAGATTGTTCAAGAGAGATTTCTTTCTTTCTTTCTTTCTTTTTTTTTTGCCATGCTGTATAGTGCAGCCTGTGGGGTCTAGTTTCCCAATCAGGGATCAAACCCGTGCCTCCTGTTGTGGAAGCAAGGAGTCTTAACACTAGACCTCCAGCAAAGTCCTCAAGAGAGATCTTGATTTACTTTACCCTCTGAAAGAGAGGGGGAGGGAGGCTGCAAATTTGGGTTACTACTGAGGAGCCCAAGAGGAGGAGCTCACTAGTAAGCCAACTTGCTGAGAGTTCCAGAGATTTTGCTCTGCTAAGGGGCTCCAAGGGATGTATAGAGGGCCAGGTTTAGGCATATGAGGCAACCTTCTCCCATCAAGGAAGAGAGGTAAGATTTAAGATGCCTCCCTACCCCCATAATATGATTTGTATGAGTACAGGGAGACTTCCTTTATTTACATTTATTCCACACTGTATTTCTGATAACCGCTATGTGATTTGAATCATTTCAAAAATATTTTCTAATTGTGGTAAAATACACATAGAATTTACCAGCTTAGCCATTTTTTAGTGGCATTAAGTACATTCACATTGTTGTGTAACTATCACCACCACCTATCTCTAGAACACTTTTCATCTTGCAAAACCGAAACTCTGTACCCATTAAACAACAACTTTCCAATCTCCCCTTGAAATCTAGCAGTATCCTGCAGGGCCTTCCCAGTACAAAAGCTCCTCCATGTCCCCTGTTTCTTGTCTGTAGAAAAAAGGCTTTAGTCTCCTAGGCCTTCCCTGAGCTCCAGAGAGCAGGCACAAGCGGTCACTAATTGGGGAAGGGAGGGAACACAGAAACAAAGGAAAAGCAGTTAAGTAAGAAAAGTAATGACAATAGTTCAGTGATAAAACAGAGTCCTAGTTCCTGCATAACGATCTGACTTATAAGACATAACAATCTGACACACATCTGCAGAGTTGTTCTGTAGGAACTGAGACCCCACCCAGCTGGAGGATGGCGACTACATGCTGAGCACAAGCACTAGACCCCAAACTGGTTGGAACCAGAAGGCTGATGATTAAAATTGCGGAAACATTATCCTGTTACCTCGCCACCAATCAATCAAAAGAAAATCATGCACTCTGCAGCTCTTACCCCAAATGCTGCCTTAAAAAACCCTTTGCTGAAAGTCATCAGGGATTTCAGGTCTTTTGAGCATGAGCTGCTCATTTTCCTTGCTTGGTGCCTGCAGTAAATGCTGTACTTTGCTTCGCCACAACCCAGTGTCAGTAAACTGACTTTGCTGCATGGTAGGTGAGCTGACCAAAGTTCAATTCTTACACCCTCCCTCCTAAGCCCCTGCAACCATGGTTCTACTTTCTGTTTCTATGCATTTGACAATTCTAGGTATATCATAAAAAAGGAAACACACAGTATTTGTCTTTTTTGCACTTGGCTTATTTCACTTAGCATAAAGTCTTCTAAGTTATCTATGTTATAGCATATATCAGAATTTCCTTCCTTTCTAAGGCCGAATAATATCCCATTGTATATACATACCACATTTTGCTTTTTTGTCATGGACACTTGGGTTTCTTCCACCTTTGGCTATTGTAAATAATGCTGCTATGCACATGGGCATACAAATACCTCTCTAAGAACCAGCTTCTAATTTTTGGGGGGTAAATAACCAGAAGTGGAATTGCTGGATCATATAGTAATTCTATGTTTAATTTTTTGAGGAACAGCCATACTGTTTCCATAGTGGCTGAACCATTTTACAGTCCTACTAACAGCACAAGTGTTCCAATTTCTTGAATTCCTCACCACTTGTTATTGAAACAGCACATAAAACATTGACCTGCTTAAACTGATTTTGCTTCCTTAAAACAGGTTGTTGATTAATGAAACCTTTAGTTATTTTGCAGAGACAGCACTGGCCATGTGCAAAAGGGGGACCCATGTTGCTAGGATGACCTCAGAATGTTAGCACAAGTTTGTATGCCTGAAGCACAGTGAGGCCAAACAAACTGAAACATCATAGTTTGGAGCAGAGAAAGATTTATTGCAAGGCCATGCAATGAGATGAGGTGGCTCATGCCTTAAAAAGCCCCAAGCTCCCTGAAGAGTTTCAGCAAAGTACTTTTAAAAGCAAGATGAGTGAGGGGGGTCACCAGGTGTTTGATCAGCTTGTGCACAGTTCTCTGATTGGCTGATGGTGAGGTAGAAGGGCAGTGTCACAGGGGTTAACCTGTTATCAGTTCTTAGGCTCCAGGAGACCCGGGGCTATGTGCTCATGGTGTAATTGTGGCCTCCATTGCTGAACCCAAAGTGTGATGGCCCCTTCCCTCCTTCCTCCCTGGTGCTGGCCTGTGCACAGTTGGGGCGGGGGCAGATCCACTGCTCCTCTCTGTGTGAGGGCTGGGCCTAGCCCAAAGGACTGGCCCCATGCCCACTGCCTACCCACTGCACAGGTGGGCAGGTGGGAGCTCTGCTCAGGGGTCACCAGCTCCTGGGCTGCCTCATCAGTCATTAACTGACTGGTGAAGCCAGTGGCGGGCTGAACCCATTGCTCCTGCTGCCTCAGACAGCAATCCCAGTAATGGGCACATCAACCACCTCCATGTGGCCACCACAGTCTCTGTCACTTGTGTGCCTCACTCTGCTGAGAGCTGGAGGACAATGTTGCTGGAGTGGCCCAGTACTTCTTCACACCAGGCCATTTTCTGGTGTTGCAACTTTCTGCTCAGGGTGTTAATAGCAGCAAGGCAGGTGTGAGCTATAGCAGCCCCACTCAGCCATTGTTCAGTGCCACAGTGGCCTCTCCCCCAAGCAAGCAACTGTTAGTGAGCAACTATCAACCAGTGACCATTAGTGGGCCTGCTTAGCCATTGGTCAGTGCCACAGTGGGCTCCTCCCCTTTCCCTCTTGTATATAAAAGGAGCCCGAATTCAGACTGAGGTAAGATGTTTCTTTGAGACTCCAGTCTGCCATCTTCTCAGTCTGCTAGCTTTCCAATTAAAATCATTATTCCTTGTTCCAACAACTCATCTCCTGATTTATTGGCCTGTGATGCAGTGAGCAGAACAAGCTTGGGCTCAGTAACAACTTTTTGGTGAGTCAGCCAGGAGGTTTGTTGCTCGAGGTCAGCTGGCTCTGGTTGGGGAATCTTCAGGTAAGGCCCTAGCAGCTGCTGGGACCACTTGTTCTGAGGCTCTTCCCTTGAAAATTCCCTGAAGCAGCACTAGCTGTCCCAGTGCTTGGAAGTTGGAGCAAGGAATCAACATTTGGGAGCCAAAGGGCTAGTAGGGTAAGTCATGCTGGTGTGTACAACTGGGAACATTTCCCCCTCTCAATTTGGGCTTTTCCTTTAAAGGAAAAGCCAATTTGTTCATTTGATTGGGGTACCCTGTTGAAGAGGGAAATTGTTATTGAACTTTACCTGAATTGTGAACTGGTTCATTTGCTTTTGTTTTGTATCCATTCATAATGGAATCTGTGTCTTTGGTGTTGGAATTTGTACTTTTTGTGTTTTGTTGTTCTTGAACATATCATTATCATACATAACAATATGAACTCCACCTGTCCCTACGGAAACCCTTTGGGGCATGTCCTAAATAAATGGGCAAAATATAGCAGTGGGCCTATGACTAAGAAAGATATGATATTCTATTGTAATAGTATGTGGCCCCAATATATGTTAGCATCAGGAGAGTGATGGCCCTTGAATGGCTCACTTAATTATTATACAATCTTGCAATTAGAATTGTTTTGTGAAAGAGTAGGTAAAAATGATGAGATTCCATATGTAGAAGCATTTATGCATTGCATCAGGAGGAAAAGAAGTCAGATGGCTGCTGTTTTATGGTACATCAGTCTGAAAGTAAAACCAAGGGAAAACTTGTTCTATAAGAGGGAGAGAGAGAATGTGAGAGTGAGGACATGTTGTTTCAAAACTTAAACCCCACTACAGCCAACCTGGCTCCCCCACTGGACAAGCAGACTGCACCAGCAGTTGTTCTGACTGCCCCCATGCCACCAACATATTCACTGCCTCCTGTTCCCCTACTTATGGGAATCAATTAGAAGTGTACATCCATGAGAGACAAGGCATAAGTCTCAGGGTGTTAATTCAAACTCTGGGGAACATCCCTCAACCTGTTATCTACTTCTCAAAACAACTAGAACAGACTGTTAAGGGATGGCCCCCTTGCCTTCGAGCAGTAGGAGCGACTTGTGACATATTTCAGGAAGTTGAGAAGTTTATCCTGGAATAACCCATTACTGTGCATGTCCCTCACCAAGTCCTTTCTTTACTGGAACAAAAAGGGGGCTATTGGCTGACTTCTGGGAGAATAAGAAAATACCAAGCCATTCTCCTAGACAACCCCAGTACCAGACTTCGGGCCTCTTCAGCCTTAAATCCAGCCACATTGCCCCTGATTGATGCTGCACAATCCCCAGAGCATGACAGCTTACGTGTTACTGAGCTGGTGTACTCTAGCAGACTGGATTTAATGGACCAACTCTTGGCTGAGCTGGATATGGAACTGTTCACTGATGAAATCAGCTTTGTGGACCAGGGTAGGCGAAGCGCTGGGTATGCGGTGCTAACCCTCAGAGAGACTGTTGAAGCAAAGCCCTTCCCCCAGGGAGCTCAGCTCAGAAGGCAGAGATTATTTCCCTGACAAGAGCCTTAATGCTCACTGAAGGCAAGCGAGTAAATATACACACAGACTCTTGCTGTGCATTTTCCGTGGTGCATGCTCACGGCGCAATCTGGAAAGAAAGGGGACCCCTCACTTCAAACAATGAAGACATAAAACATGCTTCTGAAACCCTGTCACTATTAGAAGCAGTCTACAAGCCTTCACAAGTGGCCATAATGCACTGCCCAGGACACCACAAGGGTGAAACTCATATAATAAATAGGCGAGCAGTTAGCTGACCAAGCCGCAAAGAAAGCAGCAAAGGAAGGGGATTTTCAAGCCACGATAGGGTCAATTCTACAGATTGACATCAAAATACCAGCCAGTGTATTCAGAAAAGGCCAAGGAGAGGGCCAAGGAGTGGGCATTCACTCTTGACCACACCTTGCCCGGCTGGAAATGTTGTGCACAAGGAATTGTTTTGATTCCTGAGGCCCATTTGGACACTGTGCTGCAGCACATTCATAATAGTACCCATTACGGGAGAGATGCCACCTTACAACAGATTCAAAAATATATAATGGGTCCTAGCCTGCAAAGGGCCATCCTGCAAGTCACTCAAAATTGCGCGATTTGTGCTAAAAATAACCCAAAGACTGCTGTCAGATCTCCCCAGATGGGGACTCAGCACAGATGAACCTACCCCACCGAGGACTGGCAAATAGATTTTACTCAAACGCCTCAAGCCACAGGGAATTTCAGATACCTGCTAGTATTTGTGGACACAACTGAGTATCTTTCTCAAGGACCTGAGAGCCATTCCTTTGAAATGTTATTATCGGGAAGGGTAGGGCTCTGTCTCCCAGTCCCTATGGGAGGATAGACTCCTAACTCCAATAATTGCCAGCGAGCAGGCACAGCTGGCCAAGTCACACTGACCAATCACAATTGCAGTGACAAACCCTTTGTCATTTGTCACTTGCGCCCCCAACCGCTGCTACTGCCACTGCCATTCTCCCTTTAAAATGCTCAGTCACCTCTGCCCAATTCAGGATAGAGCTCAACTCTTTCCCTTATTGTCAGTAGTAACTGAATAAAGTGTTTTCATCTCTTTATCCAATGTCTGGCTTCGTTTCTCTTTGACAATGGCATAAAGTAAAGGTCCAACTTCATTCTATTCTGTGTAAAGATAGCCAATTTTCCCAGCAACATTTGTTGATTGATCATTTGAAAAGAACAGAGAGCTTATCATTCAAATGACTCTCAGGTAAACACTTTTGTAAAATGAGGAATTCTTTTGTGTGGCAAACAACTAATTTTTAAAAAATGCACATCTTCATATACTAGATTTTTAAATAATGCTCTGTTTTACATAAGGGCAATTTATAAAATGCCTTCTTGTGTAATGTCTCATTTGGCCCTTCTAAGAATCCTGGGATCAGTAAGTAATGGAGGCCTGGAACCCCATTTCCTGCCTCCAGCCCCACTGCCCCCTTGCTGCAAGGTCCCTGACCCCAGCCCTCCAAGGCTGGGTGGAGCTGCTTACGGTCTCATTCTTTGTTTTAAGGCAGATCTATGGACCCCGGAAAGTGATATTAAATTGGAAACCACAAGCAGGGATTTCATGAGGTCAGAACTAATGATTTAATTCTATTATACCTTCAGTTAGAATAAGGTTAATAAGAAGCCATTGCTACAAGTTGGATACCTCGAGAGGGCAATCGGATTTACAGCCCTTCTGTTTTCCTATTAGAGTCCCTGACTATCGCTCCCAGTCCCTGTGTTCACCCTAAGAGGATCTGGGGGGTGGGAAGAGGTGTGGAGGAATGCAAGACCCGTTCTTCCTCTTGGAAACAAATTCTGTACTTGTAGTTCAGGATAGTTATCTCCATCTTCGAAACAGAAGCCTGTTAGCTACATGGTGACAGTGGGGGACACAGTCTTGCTTAACTCTGCAGCTGTCAGCTGATGGGATAGGAATCCAGCTGGGTTGATTGTCCCTGACAGCTGCCTTCATCTCTCATGGGCACACGCTTGTTGCTGCTCAGCATCCATTTCTCATGCTGCCCAATAGGAACCACGTCCTCCCCTCAGTCTCAGCCATTAGGGATGGGCTCTGATTGGCTTTACCAGTGGTTCTCAATCCCGATTCACCTGAGGAGTTAGAAGGCACTGGACTCCACCCCTGCAGAGTCTGGTATAATTATTATGAGTAGGGCCTCGGCACAGGTTTTTTATTTGTTTTTTAGTAGACTTTACTTTTCAGAGCAGTTTTAGGTTCACAGCAAAACTGAGCAGAAAGTACAGAGTTCCCACATATCCCTTCCCTGCTCCCACTCGTGCATAACTTCCCCCGTTTCCACATCTCCTCCCAGAGTGGACTGTTCGTTACAGCGGATGACCCCACATCATTATTACCCAGAGTGCATGCGCCCAGACAAATGCCATGTTGGGGCCGAACAGACGATGAGGCCCAGTGAGGCCAAGCAAACTGAAATGTTGGGGTTTGGAGCAGAGAAAGGTTTATTGCAGGGCTGTGCAAGGAGATTGCAGGGCTCATGCCCCTCAAAACCCCGAACTTCCCAAAGGGTTTCAGCAAAGCGTTTTTAAAGGCCAGGTGAGGGAACAGGGTCACAGGGTATGTGACCAGCTTGTACATGATTCTCTGCTTGGTTGATGGTGAGGGAACAGCGTGGTGTCACTGGGGTTTAAATTATGATTCCTTGACTGCAGGAGGCCTGGGTACCCCCCCCCCCCCCCCCCCCGTGCTCCTGGGCATCATCTTCTATTAACATCTTCTATTTGGTGACGGTGGGGGGTTTCACATCTGTAAAACAACTCAGGAAATGTGCATACTTCAGAGAGTAGCTAAAGCAGTGGACATGGGGCAAGGCCCTGTAGGGTCCTGCTCAGTTACAGCATTAGGGTTCACTCTTGGTTCTGTGCATTCTGTGGGTTGACAAATGTATAATTTAAGAGCATGTATCCACCATTATAGTATTATTCAGAGCTGTTTCACTGCCCTAAAAACCTCTAAGCTTTGTCTATTCATCCTTTCCTCCCCCTCCCCACCCCCAAACTCCTGACAACCATTGATCTTTTTAGTGTATCTATAGTTTTATCTTTTCCACAACATCATATAGCTGGAATCATATGGTATATAGCCTTTTGAGATTGGTTTCTTTCACTTAGTAATATGTATTAAAAAAATGCTCTGGTCGGTTCTAACACATATCCCTGTTTGAGATTCTGCCTTAAACCAATCAACATATTCTGTTTTGTGGTTGTGGTGTTTGGGTCAGAGATGGGCAAGTTTTCCCAATGGGTCTAGTCAGAGCAGACTTCGGTACACAGGCTCTTTTCTGCTGGCTGCAAATGAGAACACCTATAGCCCATCCCTGCTGTAGCCACAGTAACACCTGGAGGAGAGGGCCTGCCTGAGGCTGGAGCCAGTACTGAGGAGGTGTTGCTGAGAAATGGGGAGAAACTGGGTCCCAACACATCATATGAGCTTAGGTAAGAAGGTAGGATAAAGCTGTGCCCAAAGCCAGATAGACCCCTGGGCTGTTTGGATGGATGGGTTAGGATGCTTTTGGCTTCAACAACAGGAACTCAATTCGAAGTGGCTGACAAGGACATTATCTCATAAGAAACCCACAGGGAGACCAATCCTAGGTTGTGTGATCAGCAGCTCACTAAAGAATTAAAGACCCAAGTTTTTCTATCTCTGTGCTCTGCTCTCTTGGTGTAGTGGCTCTATTTTTAGGCTATTAGATGTAAAATGGCTACAGCAGTTCCTCTGTATCTTCTAAGTATGAGAGCACCCAAAAGAAGAGGAGGACTGTATCTTCCAATCCTCTTCATAAGAGGGAGAAAGACTTTCTCAGAATCCCCCCAGCAGACTTCCCTCATGTCTCAATGGCCAGAAGGGGAATGGGGTTACCAATAATGGCTAAGATTATCAGGATTGACCTCTGGCCCAGGGAATAAGGTCAACATTTCAGAGAGTTGAATATCTAAATAAAGTGGGAGTTTTAGAGAACCCTGATTCTCTAAAGAGAGAATTTTAGAGAAGAAAGGAAGATACATGATGGATAAGTAAAGAGTGATCTTTATTGCTTTATCGCCATTCAAGCCAAACTTTTTTGCAGATGGCCTGACAGAGGTGTTGGGGACAGACCCAATAAGCACTGTGCAAGGATAGATGATGACAGTTCCATAAGGTCAGACTGATACAGCTTTCGAGTCCAGCAGGTCCCCGGTCCACCCCTGAAGCTCTGTTACTGATAGGCCGCTTACTAACTGGCATCTCACAGATGGTGTGGGGTCTCCTGGCTGCCTTCCATGCTTTGGCAGTGCAGCACCGTGGGGACCGACAGTGTGGGAAGCGGTGAGTCTCTGACTTTGCCAGGCTGTACATGCGGCCTTAGGGAAGACTGTCGGCATCAGCAAAATTGCAAGCGAGTGCTGGAGAGAGCCAAGCGGCAGAGCTGGAGGGCGGGACGCACGTGGAGAAAATGGGATGGGCTCACAGACGGGCTTGCGAACCTGCTTGCCTCTTGACAGCTGTTCGACCGAGGGAAAGCTGTTCAGTCTTCCCGAGTCCCAGTTCTCCATCTCTAAAAGGTGGATAGTAACATCTGCACAGGCTAGATGAGGACTACATGAAGAAATGTACAGGAAAGGGCCTGGCACAGAGCAAGGGCTGTAAACACGTTCTCCATTTCTCCCAGAGCACCTGACGCATGAGAAAGAGCACAGGCTTCAGAGGAGACTTGAGTTTGTCTCCAGGCTCTTTGCTTTAGCAAAGGCCAGTTAGTTTTACTCCTCTGAACCTCACTTTCTCTCCCAGCTGTGAGGATTATGTGAGATGATATAAAGGTACAGAGAGGTGCTCAAGAACGCTTGTCCTTCCTTGGAGGCCCACACTACTTGACTTGAGATGACAAAGCCCAGATAGGTTCGTGGAGGAAGCTTCTTATGTCTGCTGGTGAGAAACCCGCCCCCCACCCCCCCCCCCACCCCCCCATCTGTCCTTAGACCCGTGTTCCTTTAAGAGCTGTTGGCTGGCACCTGAGTCAGAACCAAGTGTGGTGTTGGTTAGAAGTGCTTATTCTTGGGCTCCATCGAGTCTGTTGACTCAGACTATGGAGAAGTGAAGCCTAAGGAAATATGTTTCAAGCTTCCCAGGAGATTCTTAGGCCTGCAGCTCGGGGAGCATCTTGGAGGGGTGGGAGTTGTGGGGAAAGGCCTTGCTGGGGCACTGGGTCACCTCTGCTTATCTCTCCTAGGCCCACCTCCTGGGCCAGGCTGGCCCTTTCCTGAGCCTGTGCCAAAGCTGCCTAAGCGTGTTGCACCAAACCAGTAGAAAGTGACTGTGGGGACCGGCAATACCCTCCTTTTACAGAGGAGCCACCTGGGCCTCAGAGAAAGGAAGTGAACTTGTCCTGTGTGTCAGGGCCGGGGCTAGAATGCACGATTCCTGTCCTCTCCCATTCAAGCAACAAGTGCAAGCATCCGGCCCCAGGGTCCAGGTGGGCAAGGAAGTGGGTGGTGGTCAGGGAGATTTTCCGTGCAAGCATTTCTGGTAAACTGACTAAAGAGGTCTGAAAAACAAAACAAAAACTAAACAGCCAGAATCTCCAAGACGCCAGTATAGTAATTTTCCTACGTACGAACCTTCAAGTTGTGAACTTGCAAAGATGTGAACGTGTGTTCACATGTCCAGTCATGTAAGTTAGTTCATGTGTCTGGTGTACATTGTCACGAGCGTGCATCTGCTACAAGTGGTTGCGCTTTTGTGTACTTTACTTACGGTACTGTATAGAGTACGGTAGTACAGTATCTATTTTTTATTTTTATTTTTTAATTAATTATTTATTTTTAGCTGTGTTGGGTCTTCGTTGCTGCGTGCGGGCTTTATCTAGTTGGGGGCTATGCTTCATTGAGGTGGCTTCCCCTGTTGTGGAGCACGGGCTTCTGGGTGCACGGACTTCAGTAGCTGTGGCACATGGGCTCAGAAGTTGTGGCTAGCGGGTTCTAGAGCACAGGCTCAGTAGTTGTGGCGCATGGGCTTAGCTACTCCACGGCATGTAGGATCTTCCTGTACCAGGAATCAAACCTGTGTCCCCTGCATTGGCAGGCAGATTCCTAACCACTGTGCCACCAGGGAAGTCCCAGTATCTTTATTTCAAGCCCAAGATGTCCGGAAGCAAGCGTAAAAACAGCGGCACATAGCTGATTGTGTTAGTTGGGTGCCTAGGCTAACATTGGTGGACCCACAAACAAATTGGACTTATGAACATGCTCTCGGAATGGAACTCGTGCATATGTAGGGGACTTACCGTAATTTGCTTTAACTTCCTTTTCTCATTTTAGATACACACTGACTTTCATACTGTATAGACTTCAGGCCCTGTAACCTGCACACTGGCAGTCATGGATGATGGCAAACTGAAGGCTGTCTCTTGGCCCAAACCTCACTTTTGCGAACCAGCCAGGGGAGGGGAAGGCAACCTTGACCCATGGTTGCCTCTAAGCCAGCTTCCCCAGGCCAAGGAACAGAGCTCACAGACCAAGTTGAGACACAGTGTATTGAATCATTTGAAAACACACAGCCTGAAGCAAGGAGGATGAGATGGGGTAACACACAGGATGGGGTACAGGTAGGGTGGAAGGACCACACAGTTATGCAGTGTTCATCGGGGCAGCAGCCCAGATTCCCTCCCCACCGGGAGCTCTAGGGGCCTGGGGAGTGAGGGCCCTGAAATCTAAGCCGCGTTAGCTTCACGGAGGATCCCATTGTCTCTCTGCCGCAGCAGCTCACCCCACTGATGGGGGGGTTGTGGGGACCAGAGCTGAGGATGGGCAAGGCGGCTCAGCAAATGCAAGATGTTTGAAGTCGACATTCACTCTACTGCGGAGGGATGCAGGACGAGCTTGCCTGGCCATAGCTGTGCTCAGCAGTTACCCGTGGAATCGCCGGAGACTTTCCCTGGCGGGCTGGAGCCAGAGTGGTGTCACCAACAGGTGGCCGAATCAGTCATGTTTTTTTCCTTTTCTGTATTGCATGATGCTTTGACATTTTGGGGCCTGGCAAACCTGGGGAGGGACTGCTGCTGGAAAATGAGGGCTTGCTCCTGTAGCCCAGAGCCTGCCCACATGACTCAAACTCTCCAATCCTCTGCCTGCTCAGTTTGCCTATCCTGCCTTGCCTGTTTCTTTCTAGGAAAAACACAATAAAGCCTCCCACTCATGCTTCCTCCTCGCTCATTCTCCCTCCTAACTCACCTTGGTGCTTTCCCATGGGGCCCGGTATGCTTGTTTCTAGGGATTTGTGAGTATAAAAATGCCTTCCTTCACGACAGTCACTTCTGTGTCTGCATGTCTTACCACATCTGGTGCATTTTAAAAACAGTGACCAATTTAAAACTCATGACTACTGCGTACCTCATGTACTTCATGCATATCTAGTGAGTTTTGGTACCTTGGCTGCATTTTACTGTATTGTGGTACTTAGTAAAATATTTGGTAAAAACATAAATGTGTTTGAGTGTGTTGTAGTGTTTGGAGTGCCAGCGTGTCACACAGTGTATAATGTGTATTTGGAGCTTCACGTGCCTCCTCGGTCTTCCCATCCATCCTCGCTGTTTAGCACACATGTGTTCTACTTATTTTATCTGTATGGAATATGTCTCACAGGTAACTAACTAGTTAGCTATACTTAACCCATCTTCCGAGTTTTGTGTATGTCTCACAAGCTCTTCTTCATCATGACTGCTTAGCCTGTAAGTTTGTCTTTCCCGGGTGTTGACCGTGTCCTCTGCAGCAGACGTGCACATTCTTGGTCATGTTGCCCCCACATGCTATGAAAGGCTATGGAGCTGGAGTCCCCCTACAGCTGGTGCTGGCCTCGACCTCCCAGAAGGGCCTTGTTTCCTCACAGCCTCTCACTGTGAGCCGTTGTACTGGGAACAAAATGAGCAAGTGGGAGCAAAGGGATGTCCAACCTGGGCCCCTGGGTGTCTGAGGCCTGACTTGTCACAGGAGCATAGGGCCCAGCACCTGGCCCTGCAGCTGGTGCAGGGTCACAGGAGACTGCTGCAGACTGGCCACTGACCCACACAAGTGTCTGCCTCGAGGGCTCCTGGGGACTTGGGGGGAAGTGCTCACTGAGGTGAGGTGCACACCTGGGGAGGGACAGGTGCTGGATCACACAAGGTGATACGGCTCCCCCGGGGCGCGGGGGGCGTGCAGGCAGTGCTAAGTCTAATGCCTGAGTCTCGAGGCAGGGGAACATAATAGACCTACTAGGGATTATTTTGCTCTCACAGGACGTTGGATGAAGGATTCTTTCAGATTTTATGATGGTTCTTTCAGATTTGTTCAAGCTCCCTTTCTATAAGCATCAGATAGGTGTCCGTGGAGGGCTAGACCAAGGACCAGTCTGAGCGGCAACAACACTCTCTCCTCTCTTGGTTGCTAATGATGAAAGCTCAGTTCCTGGCCACACTAGTTGCCCCAATTCTGTCTTTCCTTGGGATGAAACCTTCACATCAACAGACTCTGGTAGTCTTTCCTGCAGACAGGTCCAAATTTGTCAGAATTCCTGCTAAGTTCAGGCCTGGCCCCATGTCACCCACGTATGAGAAGAAAGCACAGTCTGAGGACAGGAAATCACCAAGTGCGGTAAAACAAGCAGTGATGTCTCCTTTGGGATCATGTCTCCTTGTAGAAAAAGCCTAGGCCCTGGAGGTGGCTAGATGAATCTGCCTTTGGATCTGTTCTGAGAGTTCCTTTGTGAAATGGGTAACATCTTTCCTCGAGTCATGGTGAGGATTCGAATCCTGGCACATGGTGGACATCCTGTGCATGATTGTCCCCTGGTAGGAGGGAAGGGCGGGTTCCACGAACCCGCCCTTCCCTCCTGAGAGGTGTCACCAAGAATTACTTTAACGTTTTGTCTCCTATGGAGCCTGTTTCGAAAACTAATCTGCCTGGCTCCATTTATTAGTTTGTTCTTTCATATTAAAAAATCTTATTTTACTCAAGTTTATTTTCCCTATTTTATTAATTAAAGACATTTATAATCAAAGACTTTCAAGTAGCACAAGGTAACCAGTATTATCACACTCACTTGATGCAATCTGAATCACACAAAAAGAACAATGCAGTGCAATGCAATTGTAATGAAAATTAATACCTGAGACCATCATTATTACTTTGAAGTACTTGGATACCCTAATTTCAGAAGCTTTACTCCAGATTAAATAGCATTGAAAGCACTGGCTGGTATTTCCTGAACATTTACTACATGTCAGGCTCTGTTCCAGCAGGTTTGCAATTTACCTCAGTGGATTCTCACCATCACCTGCTGAGTAAGATGTGTTGTCAGTCCTGTGTTATAGGAGGACAGAAATGGCAACATTTGTGGGTTAAACAGCAGCTGGAAACACAAGGAAAAGCAGATGCTTGGCTTATTTCTTTCTCCCGAGAAAGGAACTGTGCCCTTAGGAGGAGAACTAGATCTTCTGTTTGCTCTTAAGAGTGGTATTGTCCCTTAGACTGTAGCAGAATAAAATGATCTGCACAGATGGATAATTTTATACAAAAATTTTGTTACTGCAAGTTCAGAATAAACTTTGGGGAAATAGAGGCTGGATCATGATCCATGAACCCTTCATCTCTTAGGTCCTTTATCAACTGTATTTAAAGATCTAAAAATTTTTTCCAATTGTAACAGAATATTTTAAAACAGCAATCCTTAAATTTTTTTCTATTTCTTCCTTCTCACTCCCTACCTCTGCTTCCTAAGCCTTTATATTTCCAGATATACGTGTATCTAATGCAGCAAGCAATGTGATACAAAAGATCAGGTGAAGAATTTAATTAAAATGATCCTGAATGTGTTGTTCCCATACACAACTGGCAGAGGCTCATGTAAATTCTCTTGGGAGCAACACAACATCAACATGAGCCTGAAAGGATCTCCATAGTTAAAGTTCCAGGGAACATGAACTCACCTTAAAAAAATTATAAAACACGCAAGGAAGCAAGGTGCTCTATACATGAGCATGAAAGAAGAAGCTAACGGCAATATGCACATAAAGATATAGACACTGGAATTATTAGATAGGGAATTTAAAAAGTATGTTTAAAGAAAAAAATTTTAAAGCTTAAAAATATAAGCAGGGAGCAAAAGATTATAGAGAATGACTAAGCAGATTTGGAAAAGACTCAAATAAAAATCCATGATATGTAAATATAACTGAAATTAAAAACTCAGTGGATAGATAAAGTAACAGACTGATCCAGTTAAAGATAGAGACAGTAAACTGGCAGGTAGATCCACATAAATTACTCAGGATGCAGAACAGAGAACCAAAGAAATGGGAATACATAAAAGAGAAGTTAAGAGATACAGAACATGGGTAGGTTGTAATAAAAGTCCGGTTGGACTATTTCTCTTTCTAGAAAGCGATATTAGAATAGATAAGAAGAAATGTTCAAAAGAATTATGGCTGAGAATTTTCCAGAATTGTTGAAAGACATACTGTGTCTTAGATTCAGGAAGCCAGAAGACTCTCAAGCAGAATAAATAAAAAGTCACCTCTACCCAGACAAGTTATAGTGAAACTACAGGCTACTAAAGGAAGAAATAGGTAATGTGAACAAACCAGTGACCAGTAATAAAGTTGAATTGTAACAAAAAACTCCCCCTAAATGAAAGCCCAGGAGCAGATGGCTTCACAAAAATTTTCTACCATTTAGAGAAGAGTTAACACCTGTTCCTTCAAACTATCCCCAAAAAATTGCAGAGAAAAGAATGTTTTCTGAATTCATTCTATGAGGCCAGCATCACCCTAATACCAAAAGTAAACAAAGATACCACAGAAAAAGAAAATTGCAGGCCACTGACACTGATGAACATAGATGCAAAAGTTCTCAACAAAATATTAACAAGTCAAATGCAACAATACATTAAAAGGATCTTATATCATGATCAAGGGACATTTATCCCAGAGCTGCAAATATGGTTCAATATCTGCAATTAATCAGTGTGATACATTACATTAATAAACTGAAGAATAAAAATTCTATGATCACCACAATAAATGCAGAAAAAGCTTTTGACAAAATTTAACATCCATTCATTACAAAAACTCTCCACGAAGTGGGTAGAAGGGGAACATACTCCTGCATAATAAAGGGCATATATAGTAAGCCCACAATTAATATCATATTCAATGGTGAAAAGCTGAAAGCATTTTCTGTAAGGTCAGGAAAAAGACAAGGATGCCCACTCTCACAACTTTTATTTAACACAGTATTGGAAGTACTAAACACAGCAATCAGACAAGAAAAATAAATAAAAGGAATCCAAATTGGAAAGGAAGAAGTAAAACTGTCACTGTTTACAGATGATATGACTCTATGTGTAGAAAATCCTCAAGACTCCGCCAGAAAACTACTAGGGCTCATCAATGAATTTGGTAAAATTTCAGGATACAAAATTAATATACTGATATATGTTGCATTTCTATACACTAACAATGAACTATCAGAAAGAGAAATTAAGGAAACTATCCTATTTACAATTGCATCAAAAAGAATGAAATATCTAGGAAGAACTGTAACTAAGGAGGTAAAAAATTGTACTTGGAAAACTATAAGACACTGATGAAAAAAATTGAAGACAACATAAACAGATGGAAAGATGTACTGTGTTTATGGATTGGAAGAATTAATATTGTTAAAATGACCGTATTACCCAAGGCAATCTTCAGATTCAGTGCAATCCCTATCAAAATTCTGATGGCATTTTTCACAGGTCTAGAACAGATAATTCTAAAATTTGAATGGAGACACAACAGCCAGAATAGAAAGCTCAGAAATAAACCCACACTTAATGGGTAATTATTCTATGACAAAGGAGGCAAGAATATACAATGGGGAAAAGACAGCCTCTTCAATAAATAGTGTTTAGAAAACTGGACAGTTATATGCAAAAGAATCAAACTGGACTACTTTCTCTCTCTGTTTTTTAAAAAAAGTTTGTTGGAATATATTTGATCTACAGTGTTGTGTTAGTTTCTTCTGTACAGCAAAGTGAATCAGTTATATGTATACATACATCCACTCTTTTTTAGATTCTTTTTCCATATAGGCCATTACAGAGTACTGAGTAGAGTTCCCTGTGCTATACAGTAGGTCCTTTTTTTACATGAAGCACGGAAATAAATTCAAAATGGATTAAAGACCTAAATGTAAGACCTGAAACCATAAAATTTCTTGAAGAAAATATTGGCAGTACTCTGACATCAGTTTTAGTAATATTTTTGCATATTTTTTTTAAAGTAAGGAAAACAAAAGAAAAAAATAAACAAATGGGGCTACATAAAATGAAAAAGCTTTTCCTCAGTGAAGGAAACTATCCACAAAACAAAAAGGCCTCTATTAAATGGGAGAAGATATTTGCAAATGATATATCTGTAAGTGGTTAATATCCAAAATACACAAAGAACTCATACAACTCAACATCAAAACAAAAACAAAAACAAATAAAAAATAACCCAATTAAAATATGGGCAACATCAAGTGGGGAAAGCAGGGGGTAGGGTTGGGGTGGGATGAATTGGGAGATTGGGATTGCCATATATACATTACTAATAAGAAAAAAAAATCAAATTTTACACTTTAAATGTATGCAGTTTATTGTATGTCAATCTTATCTCAATAAAAGTTCTTAAAAAAATAAAAAGTAATACTTACCTGACAGGGGAGATACCATGATCACGAAGGTGGTTTTCCCAGGACGAGGCTTACCCATTGCACTGCGGGTGTGCTGACCCCTGCGATTTCCCCAAGTGTGGGAAACTCGACTGCATAATTTGTGGTAGTGGGGGAAAAAAAAAGTAAAAAACAAAAAAACAAACAACAAAAAATAAAATTTGGGCAGATGATCTGAATAGATATTTTTCCAAAGAACTTATATTGATGGCCAAAGGCACATGAAAAGGTGCTCAATTTCACTAATCATCAGAGAAATGCAAATCAAAACCATAATGAGATATCACCTCACACCTGTAGGAATGGCTGTTATCAAAAAGATAACAAATGACAAGTGTTGGCAAAGATGTGGAGAAAAGGAAACCCTCATGTACTGTTGGTGGGAATGTAAATTGGTGCAGTCACAATGCAAAACAGTATTTAGACTCCTCTAAAAATTGAAAATACACCTACCATACGATCCAGCATTTCCACTTCTGGGTGTTTATCTGGAGAAAACAAAAACACTAATTAGAAAAGATATATACACCTCTATGCTCATTGCAGCATTATTTACAATAGCCAAGTTATGAAAGCACCCCAAGCTTCCATCAATAGACAAATGGAAAAGGAAAATGTGATATATATACAATGAGATATTAGCCATAAAAAAGAATAAAATATTGCTATTTGCAACAACATGGACAGACCTAGAGAGCGTTGTGCTGAGTGAAACAAGTCAGACAGAGAAAGAAAAATAGTGTGATTTCACTAATATGTGGAATCTAAAAAATAAAACAAACATAACAAAACAGAAACAGAGTTATAGATATGAGAATAAACAGCTGGTTGCAGGAGGGGAGGGGTGTGGGGGGAGGAAAGAAATAGATGAGGTAGATTAGGAGATACAAATTTCAAGTTGCAAAATAAATTAGTCACAGGAATGAAATGTACAGTGTGGGGAATATAGTTGATTAACTATGTAATATATTTGAATGGTGATATCATAACTAAACTTATTACGGTGATCATTTTGAAATGTATAGAAATATTGAATCACTATGTCATGTACCAGGAGTTCCTACATATTGTAGGTCAGTTTTACTTCCAAAACAAACAAACTCACAGAAAAAGAGATCAGATTTGTGGTTGCCGGAGGCAAAGGGTGGGGGGACGGGGAATTGGATGAAGGCAGTCAAAAAGTACCAACTTCCAGTTATAAGATAAGTACTAGGGACATAATGTACAACATAGTGACTATAATAAACACTGCTGGGGACTTCCTTGGTGGTGCAGTGGTTAAGAATCCACCTGCCAATGCAGGCAACACGGGTTTGATCCCTGGTCTGGTAAGATCCCACATGCTGTGGAGCAACTAAGCCCTTGCACCACAACTACTGAGCCTGTGATCTAGAGGCCTCAAGCTGCAACTATTGAGCCTGTGTGCCACAACTACTGAAGCCTGCACACCTAGAGCCCATGCTCTGCAAAAAGAGAAGCCACCACAACAAGCCCACACACCGCCACAAAGAGTAGCCCCTGCTAACCACAACTAGAGAAAGCCCATATGCAGCAACAAAGACCCAACACATCCATTAAATAAATGATAAATAAATAAATAAATTTATTTTTAAAAAAATCCACTGCTGTACATTATATGTGAACATTAAGATTGTAAATTCTGAGTTCTTATCACATACAATTTTTTTTCTATTTTTAAAATTTTGTATCTATATGAAATGATGGATGTTCACTAAACATTGTGATAATCTTTTCATGATGTAAGTCAAATCATTATGCTGCACATCTTAAACTTATACTGTGCTGCATGTCAATTACATCTCTATAAAACTGGAAGAAAAAATTGATCATGCAGTAGGTTATTAATAACTTTCGAAGAATTAGAATACAGTCAACATTTTTGGACTACAATGCAATTAAATGGAAAACCAACAAAAGATAATTAGAAAATTCTCATAAGTTCAAAAATTAATGCACATAATTCTAAAAAACTTGTGGGTGAAAAAACAACTCATATTGAAAACTAGAAACTATTCTGAACTATATGATACCACTAATACTATGTAACAAAACTTGAGGAACACAATACTTTGAGGAAAATATATGATTAAATTAGGTAACAAGATTCTGAAGTCTGAAAGAAGCTGAGAATTCATGAAAAACAAAGAATAGCATAATAAAACCAAAAAAGCAAAAGAAGGAACATTAAAAAAAAAGCAGAAATTAATGACAGACAATATAGTCATACAATCAAGTACAAATAAAACCAAAAGTTAATCTTTTGAAAAAAAGAAAAAAACAACAAACTTGTAAAACAGACAAGCCAATGCGTCAGTACTGATAGAGAAGTGTGAGAGGAGCAGGGAGAGAGAAAAAAGAAAAAATATTAATAGTAAAAAAGAGGACACAACTATAAATCTAGAAGAAATTAAAATGGTAACAAAGGAATATTATGAACAATTTTATACACTATATTTGAAAAGAATAGATAAAGTGGGTAAATTCTTACAAAAATACAACTTACAAAAAATAGAGTTGAGACACAGTTGAACATCTGAATCATCTTATAATTATTAATGAAATTGAATCAATATTTTAAAATATTCCCACAAAGAAATCATCAGGTCCAGTCAGCTTGACAGCTTACTTCTACAAAACATTTAAGGAAATGATCATTCCACTCATATACAGACTTTCCTAGATAACAGCAGAAACTCTTCCTAATTCATTTCATAAGGCCAGCACAAGCTTGAATCCAAAATCAGACAAGGGCATTTCAAGAAAGGAAAATTATATGCCAATTTCGCTCAGAACTTAGAATATCTTATTTATCTACTTATGTATCTATGTATCTACCTACTTACCTACATGTATGTCCTCCTGTCTATCTATCATAAATTCAGCAATACGTTAAAAAGATATTATGACCAAGTTGGAAATTGGGTTTAAGCCAGATATGCAAAGAACACAAAGTTTAAATTCAGTAAAAATCAATTAATGTAATTCACCACATTAAGAAATTAAAAGAGACTTCTGATTCTGGCCATTATGGACTAATAGGGTTCCAACTTGCTCTCCTGCTGTAAACAACTAAAAAATCAAATGTAAGATGTGGAACAACTGGTTTCAGACATTGGAAAACAGGCAGTGCAGGACTGTGATACCTGAAAGAGGGTAAAGGAAATAAATGAGGTGAACCTCATAGTTGCCTTGGCTTTCTGCCTGGAGGCACCTTCTGGACCACAGCGTAGGGAGGAGGGTCGCAAGCCGAGCATGTCACTGAGTTGAGAGGATAGAGTTCAGAGTTCAGGAAGGCAGAAGATGCTGCAAGTTGTGGGACAGAGTTCTAAAGAGGATATAGTTACACAGAAAAAAAAGAGAACCAGCATTCTCCATAGGGATCCTCTTGAGACTTTGCTTGATACTAAACTACAAGAAGTGGGTAAAACTTCATGAATCTGGGCAAAGAATGACCTGGAAGCTTTAAGCTAAACAATTTCCAGAGCGCCACAGGACAGAGTCTTACCAGTCAGACTAGAAAGGCCTTGTTAATCATCTGGGGTATTCCATAGTAAGACCTAAAGGGTCACACCTTAATAGGAGGGCTAAACCACCAATAGAGCATGGGCTACTACAAACCTGCCATAAGAGCTTACAAACAAGCCTCAGAAAGATTAAACAGATATACAAATAATTTAATTGACAGCCAGAAAAAAACCCCTCAACATCATTTAAAACACAGACACTCAGCGATGTAATATTTGAAATATATAGCATTCAGTCAAAAAATATTATGTATGCCAATAAGCAGAAAAATGTGACCCATAACCAGAAGAAAAACCTGTCAATAAAAACAGATAGACTTTAAAAACAAACCAGAAATGAAAGATATGATAGAATTAGCAAATAAGGACTTTAATATGGTTATTATAAATATGCTCAAGGATTTAAAGGAAATCATAAACAGAATGAGGAGAGATGGATGATTTCTGGAGATTAAAAAATATAATATACCACGTGAAAATTTCACTTATTTGGATTTATACCAGATTAAGCACTGAAGAAGAAAATATCAATCAACATCAACACATAGTAATAGAAACTATCTACACTAAAGTACACAGGAGAAAACAAGACTAGCAAAAAGAGCAGAGCATCTGGCCCTGTGAGAACATCAACACATTCTAACATGTGTGTATTTGGAGTTTCAGAAGGGAAAGGAAAGGGGTGGGGTGAGGAGAAGAATTGCAGGAAAAGTAGTTGAAGACATAATGACTACAATTTTTCAAAAATTTGAAAACTACAAGAAAACCACTGTATCACAAGAAACATTAAAGGAATTCTTTATGTGAAAGGAAAATGATGCCAAATAAAAACTTGGATCTACACAAAGAATACTGGAAATGGTAAATATATGGGTAGATATAAAAAAATTTTTTTGTCATTTAAAATTTCTTCAGAAGATAGCCATTTTAAAGCAAAAAAAATGACAAATTTTTGTATGGTTTATAACATACATAGAATTAAATGTATGAAGACTATCACAGAGAATTGGAGAGGATAAATTGAAGTAAACTGTTTTAAGGTTCTAACAATATATGTGAAGTGGTATAATATTATTTGAGTGTAGACAGTGATAAGTTAATGATGTCCAAGTTATGAACCATGAGCAACCACTAGAAACAAAACAAAACAAAACCCAAAGACATACGAGCCTAAAACTGCCCTAGAAAAGTAATCTTAAAAAAAAAAAAAACCCCAAAGACAGATTGCTAATAAAGTAGAGAAAATGGAATACTAAAATATGCTAAATAAATCCCCAAAGAGTCAGGAAAAAGGAATAAACAAAGAAAACACTGGACAAATGGATAAGTGGTAGATTTAGATGACACTGTATTGATAACTGCATTCCAGCTGAATGTCCAAGAACTCCAATCTAAGAGATTGTCACACTGGGATAAAAATGCAAGATTCAACTATATGCTATATATAAACAAAACAAAACAAAACCTACTTTAAATATAATGACACAGATTGAAAATAAAAGGATGGAAAAAAGTGAACCCTAATGTAAATGAAATTTAGTTAATAATAGTGTATTCATTGGTTCATCAATTCATAAATGTGCCATACTAATGTAAGATGTTAATAGAAGGGGAAAATATGTGTATGAGAGGCTGTATATGGCAACCTCTCTGTTTTGATTATTTTTTCTATAAACTCATATCTGTTTAAAAAATAAAATCTATTATTTTTTTAACATGAAAAAGTCAATTGGGCAGAGTGAAGATGGTGGCATGGGAAGATGCAGAGATGGCATCTCCCCACAAATCGATTGGTTGCTAGAGTTGGGCGGGCAGACCTGAGGCCCAAGGAGACCTAGGAACCCGAAGCAACTGGGTAGGTCCAGGGGGAAGTCAGGGGGGCTGGAAAGGGGAAGCCAGATGGGACCGGCGCACCTGGGGGTGGCTGGGTGAGGGGGGAGGTTCCTGCCTGGATGGACCCATGGGGGCTGGGGAGATCACAAAACCACAACTGGGTTTCTCCCACCCAGGAGGCCTGCTGAGCTCCTGGGCCTGGGAGCCTGCTGAGCTCCCCAGCGGGGTCCTCCACCCTCCAAGGCCCCCTCCAGGCTGCCTGGGTCCTGGGGTGTGGGAGGGAAGGAGGAGGGGCAAGGAGGTGGAGAGGCAGACTGATGGGGGTGGGGGCTTTGAGATCAGGGGATGGGGAGGTGAGAGGGCGTTTCGCCTGCCCTCTTGGCCAGGGAGGCTGACTGGGCTCCCGGGCCTGGTCCTTCACTCTCCGGGCCCCCTCTGGTGTGTGGGTCCTGGGGGTGTGGGGGGAGGGGGACAGGGGGAGGGAGAGAGGCAGACAGTGGGGGTGGGAAGGGATTTCTCCAGGTCAGAAGAATAGGGGAGGTGCCACTGGGTATTTCTTCCAGGCAGGTCCTCCACCCTCCAAGGCCCCTCTGGGTCATTGGTCCTAGAAGTACAGGAGGGAAGCAGTGGGGGGAGAAGAAGAGACATGGAAGGGGGAAGGAACCCTCTGGGATCAGAGGATTGGGGGAGGAGCAGCAGGCATTTCCGTTGCCCATTGGCCCGGGAAGCCTGCTGGGCTCCCAGGCCTGGTCTCCAACTCTCCAGGGTCCCCTCCCAAACACATTGGTCCTGGGAGCATAGGAGCATGGCCTGGGGGCATAGGAGCATGGCAGGGGAAGAGGAAGAGAGGCAGATAGGTGGTGGGATGTTCCAAGATCAGAGGACCAGGGTAGGTGTGGAGGACTTTTCCCCTGCCCACTTGGGCCCAGTGGACCTTCTGGGCTCCCAAGTCTGGTCCCTCAGTCTCTGGGGCCCTCTCTGGCTGAGTAGGTTTTACAGGCATGGGAGAAAGGGAGGAGAGGGGAAGAAGAAGAGAGGCAGACAGTGGTGGGGGGGACCTTGCAGGACTGGAGGATCAGGGGAGACGCTGTGGGAAATCTCCCTACCCACTTGGCACCAGGAGGCCTGTTGTGCCCCCAGACCTGGTCTTCAGTCCTCCAGGGACCCCTCTAGGTCTCACTGGTCCTACGGGTATAGAAGGAAAGCAGGGAAGAAGAGGAGAGGCGGGCAGGGGAGGGGGCCTTCTGGGATTGGAGGATCAAGGGAGGCAGGGAAGGTATTTCCCCTGCCCACTAGCCCTGGGAATCCTGCTAGGCTCATGGACCTGGTCTTTCACACTCCAGGGCCCCCTCCAGCTGCTTGGGATCTAGGAAAGTGTGGGGTGGGGGAGAGGAAGAAAGGTGGACAGGGACCCTACGAGACTGGGAGATCTGGGGAAGTGCCGCAGGCATTACCCTAGCCCAGATGGCCCTAGGAATCCTGTTGGGGGTCAGAGTCTTGTCTCCTTGCTTCCAGTGCCCCCTACAGCTGTGAGGGTCCTAGGGAAATAGGAGGGAGGGGTTGAGGAAGAAAACCTGGGGGGTGGGAACCTCCAAGATTGGAGGACTAGGGGAGGTGCCTAGCCTTTCTCCAACCAACTTGGGCCCAGGGAGCCTACTGTGTACCTGGACCTGGTCCTTTGTCCCCAGGACCAGAGGCATTCCTGGGCCCCTCTGCCACATTGGGCCTAAACCCCATTTTCCACCACCCCCAGGGCCTTTTCTAAGCATAGGCCCTGCCCATTGCCTAACCCCCACCCCCGCCTTGTCTAAGCCCCACCCCCACAGCCAAGGCCTTTTCTGGCTTTTCTTTTTCTTTTTTTTTCTTCCCATCTCCTCACTTCAGCTATTGCAGTTGTTTTACCTTCCAGTTGTTTTTCCGTCTATTTTTTTAAAAATTTTTTTCTAACATATCTGTTAGTTTCCTATTCTTATTGTATTTCTTATCTTGCTATTGTCCTGCTGTCCTCCTACTTTTTTTTTTTTTTTTTTTAGTTTTTTTCATTTTCTTGCTCCACATGGCTTGTGGGATCTTGATTCACAAGCCCGGGGTCAGGCCTGAGCTCCTGAGTTGGGAGCTCTGAGTCCAAAACATTGGAATAACAGGGAAACCCAGTTCCCAGGGAATATGATTAGAGTAAGGTCTCCCAGAGGTTCTCACCTCAACACCAAAGATCCAGCTATACTCAACAGCCTACAAATTCCAGTGCTTGAAACCTCAGGCCAAACACTCAGTGGAACAGGAACACAATCCAACCTATCCAAAGTGGGGGGAAAATGAGATGACAAAAAAATATGTCACAGATGAAGAAACAAGGTAAAAATACACAAGAACAAATAAATGAAGAGGAAACAGGAAAAGTGCCTGAAAAAGAATTTAGAATAATGATAGTAAAGATGATCCAAAATCTCAACAACAAAATAGAGAAAATATAAGAAAAAGTTAATAAGGACTCAGAAGAACTAAAGAGCAAACAAACAGTAATGGACAACAAAATAACTGAAATTAAATATACTCTAGCTAGTATAAAGAGCAGAATAACTGAGGCAGAAGAATGAATAAGTGAGCTGGAAGATAGAATGAGGGAAATAACAGCCACAGAGCAGGAAAAAGAAAAAAGAATAGAAAGAATGGAAGACAGTCTCAGAGACCTTGGTGACAACATTAAGTGCACCAACATTCGAATCATAGGCATCCCAGAAGAAGAAGAAAAAAAGAAAGGGTCTGAGAAAATATTTGAAGAGGTTATACTGGAAAACTTCTCCAACATGGGAAAGGAAATAATTAACCAAGTCCAAGAAGCGCAGAGAGTCCCATACAGAAGAAACCCAAGGAGAAATACACCAAGGCACATCTTAATCAAACTAATGATTTTAAACACAAAGAAAAAATATGAAAAGCAGCAAGAGAAAAGCAACAAATAACATATAAGGGAAAATCCATAAGGATAACAGCTGATCTTTCTGCAGAAACTCTGCAGGCCAGAAGGGAATGGCAGGATATACTGAAAATCCTGAAAGAGAAAAACCTACAGCCAAGAATACTCTACCCAGCAAGAATCTCATTCAGATTCGACAGAGGAATCAAAAGCTTTCCAGACAAGCAAATGTTAAGAGAATTCAGCACCACCAAACCAGCCCTACAACAATTGCTAAAGGAACTTTTCTAAGCAGGAAACACAAGAGAAGGAAAAGACCTATAAAAACAAACCCAAAACAATTAAGAAAATGCTCATAGGAACACACATGTCAATAATCACCTTAAATGTAAATGGATTAAATGCTCCAACCAAAAGACACAGACTGGTTGAATGGATACAAAAACAAGACCCTTCTATATGCTGCCTACAAGAAGTGCACTTCAGACCAAGGGACACATATAGACTGAAAGTAAGGGGATGGAAAAAGATATTCCATGCAAATGGAAGTCAAAAGAAAGCTGGAATAGCAATACTCATATCAGACAAATTAGACTTGAAAGTAAAGACTATTACAAGAGACAAGGAAGGACACTCCATAATGATCAAGGAATCAATCCAAGAAGAAGATATAACAATTGTAAATATCTATGTCCCCAACATAGGAGCACCTCAATACATAAGGCAAATGCTAAGAGCCACAAAAGGGGAAATTGACAGTAACACAATAATAGTAGGAGACTTTAACATGCCACTTACACCAATGGACAGATTATCCAAACAGAAAATAAATAAAGACACATAAGCTTTAAATGACACATTAGACCATTTTGACTTAATTGATATTTATAGGACATTGCATCCAAAAACTACAGAATACACTTTGTTCTCAAGTGCACATGAAACTTTCTCCAGGATAGATCACATCTTGGGTTGCAAATCAAGCCTCAGTAAATTCAAAAAAATTGAAATTGTATCAAGCATTGTCTCTGACCACAACACCATGAGACGAGATATCAATTACAGGAAAAAAATTATATTAAAAAAAGAACATGGAAACTAAACAATACACTATTAAACAACCAAGAAATCACTGAAGAAATCAAAGAGGAAATCAGAAAATACCTAGAAACAAATGACAATGAAAACACAAAAACTCCAAACCTATGGGATGCAGCAAAAGCAGTTCTAAGAGGGAAGTTTATGGGAATACAGTCCTACCTCAAGAAACAAGAAAAATATTGAATAAACAACCTAACCTTACACCTAAAACAATTAGAGAAAGAAGAACAAAAAAACCCCAAAGTGAGCAGAAGGAAAGAAATCATAAAGATCAGATCAGAAATAAATGAAAAAGAAATGAAGGAAACAACAACAAAGATCAATAAAACTAAAAGCTGGTTCTTTGAGAAGATAAAGAAAATTGATAAACCATTAGCCAGACTCATCAGGAAAAAAAGGGAGAAGACTCAAATCAACAGAATTAGAAATGATAAAGGAGAAGGAACAACTGACACTGCAGAAATGCAAAAGATCATGAGAGACTACTACAAGCAACTATATGCCAATAAATTGGATAACCTGGAAGAAATGGATACATTCTTAGAAAAGTACAATCCTCCAAGACTGAATCAGGGAGAAATAGAAAATATGAACAGACCAATCACAAGTATGGAAATTGAGACTGTAATGAAAAATCTCCCAACAAACAAAAGCCCAGGGCCAGATGCCTTCACAGGCAAATTCTATCAAACATTTCGAGAAGAGCTAACACCTGTCCTTCTCAAACTCTTCCAAAATACAGCAGAAGGAGGAACACTCCCAAACTCATTCTATGAGGCCACCATCACCCTGATACCAAAACCAGGCAAAGATGTCACAAGAAAAGAAAATTACAGGCCAATATCACTGATGAATATAGATGCAAAAATCCTCAGCAAAATACTAGCTAACAGAATCCAACAGCACATTCAAAAGATCATACACCATGATCAAGTGGGATTTATCCCTGGAATGCAAGGATTCTTGAACATAAGCAAATCAATCAACGTGATGCATCATATTAACAAATTGAAGGATAAAAATCATATGATCATCTCAATAGATGCAGAGAAAGCTTTTGACAAAATTGAACATCCATTTATAATAAAGACTCTCCAGAAAATGGCCATAGAAGGAAATTACTTCAACATAATAAAAACCATATATGAGAAACCAACAGCCAACATCATTCTAAATAGTGAAAAACTGAAAGCTTCCCTCTAAGAACAGGAACAAGACAAGGGTGCCCACTCTCACCATTATTATTCAACATAGTTTTGGAAGTGTTAGCCACAGCAATCAGAGAAGATAAAGTAATGAAAGGAATCCAAATTGGAAAAGAAGGAGTAAAATTGTCACTCTTTGCAGATGACATGATATTATACATAGAAAACCCTAAAGATTCTACTAGAAAACTGCTAGCACTAATCGATGGATTTAGTAAAGTAGCAGGATATAAAATTAATGCACAGAAATCTCTTGCATTCCTATACACTAACAATGAAAGAGCAGAAAGAGAAATTAAGGAAACTGTCCCCTTTACCATTGCAACAAAAAGAATAAAGTACCTAGGAATAAACCTGCCTGAGGAGGCAAAAGTCCTGTATGCAGAAAACTATAAGCCACAGATGAAAGAAATCAAAGATGATACAAACAGATGGAGGGACATACCATGTTCTTTTGAATTGTATGGAAATGCAAAAGACCCCGAATAACCAATGCAATCTTGAGAAGGAAAGATGGAGTTGGTGGAATTAGGCTTCCTGACTTCAGACTATACTACAAAACTACAGTGATCAAGACAGTATGGTACTGGCACAAAAATAGAAAGGAAGATCAATGGAACAGAATAGACAATCCAGAGGTAAACCCACGCACATATGGGCACCTTATCTTTGACAAAGGAGGCAAGAATATACAATGGAAAAAAGACAGCCTCTTCAATAAGAGGTGCTGGGAAAACTGGACAGCTACATTTAAGAAATGAAATTAGAACACTTCCTAACACCATACACAAAAATAAACTCCAAATGGATTAAAGACCTAAATGGAAGGCCAGACACTATAAAACTCCTAGAGGAAAACATAGGCAGAACACTCTATGACGTACATCAAAGCAAGATCCTTTTTGACCCACCTCCTAGAATAATGGAAATAAAATCAAGAATAAACAAATGGGACCTCATGAAACTTAAAAGCTTTTGCACAGCGAAAGAAACCATAAACAAGACAAGAAGACAACCCTCAGAATGGGAGGAAATATTTGCCAACAAAGCAATGGACAAAGGATTAATCTTCAAAATATACAAGCAGCTCATGCAACTTAACACCAAAAAAGCAAATAACCCAATCCACAAATGGGCAGAAGACCTAAATAGACATTTCTTCAATGAAGACATGCAGATGGCTAACAAACACAGGAAAAGATGCTCAACATCGCTAACCATTAGAGAAATGCAAGTCAAAGCCACAATGAGGTATCACCTCACACTGATCAGAATGGCCATCATCAAAAAATCTAGAAACAATAAATGTTGGAGAGGGTGTGGAGAAAGGGGAACTCTCCTGCACTGTTGGTGGGAATGTAAGTTGGTACAGCCACTAGGGAAAACAGTTTGGAAGTTCCTTAAAAAACTAAAAATAGAACTACCATATGACCCAGTAATCCCACTCCTGGGCATATACCCTGAGAAAACCATAATCCAAAAAGAAACATGTACCATAATGTTCATTGCAGCACTATTTACAATAGCCAGGACATGGAAGCACCCTAAATGCCCATCAACAGATGAATGGATCAAGAAGATGTGGCACATATATACAACGGAATATTACTCAGCCATAAAAAGGAATGAAACTGAACTATATGTAATGAGGTGGATAGACCTAGAGACTGTCATACAGAGCGAAGTAAGCCAGAAAGAGAGAAACAAATACCATATGCTAACACATATATATGGAATCTAAAAAAATGGTACTGATGAACCCAGTGACAGGGCAAGAATAAAGATGCAGATGTAGAGAATGGACTTGAGGACATGGGCCTGAGGGGGTGGTGTGGGGGCAAAGAGGAAGCTGGGACAAAGTGAGAGAGTAGCATAGACATAGATACACTACCAAATGTAAAATAGATAGCTAGTGGGAAGTTGCTGTATAACAAAGGGAGATCAACTCGATGATGGTTGTTGCTTTAGAGGGCCAGGACAAGGGAGGGTGGGAGGGAGTCGCAGGAGGGAGGGAATATGGGGATATATGTATAAATACAGCTGATTCACTTTGGCATACCTCAAAAACTGGTACAAGAGTGTAAAGCAATTATATTCCAATAAAGAGCTTTAAAAAAGTCAATTGCATTTTTATATATGAGGAACAATGAGTCAGAAAAATATAATTAAGAAAAAAAGGATATCACACTAGCAAGAAAAAATATCAGGAACCTAGGGATATAGCTCACAAAATACACAAAAGCTCTTTAGGGAGAAAATTACAAAACTTTATCAAAGGACACTGAAGATCAGTATACATGGAGTGATAGATCATATTCTTGGATAAAGACTCAATATCATAAAAACAACGGTTCTTTACAAATTGATAAATTCAACGCAATTCGAATATGATTTGTGTGTGGGTGTGTAACTTGAGAAGTTGATTCCAAAATATACACGGAAGAGTAAAAGACCAAGAATAACCAAATAACTCCCAAAAGAAGATGGAGAAACTTGCTTTACCACATATTGAGACTCATTATAAAGCCTTAGTAATTAAAACTGTATCATTAGTCTAGAGATAGTAAATAGACCAATGGAATTAGAGAGAACCGAGAAACAGAGTCATATACATATATGGAAACTTGTTTAATGGAAATGAACCTTGTAGGTCAGTGGGTAAAGGAGCGACTATTCAAATATAGGCAAATAGTTACCTATATGGAAAAAAAATAGGTAACTCACACAGACACACTAAATCAATTCTGGCTGGATTAAAGTCTTAAATACAAAAAGCAAACAAAACATTTAGAAGAAAATGCAGGAGACTATCTTTCCAAATCAGGCAGAGAGATGTATTTCTTAAGATTCAAAAAATATTTACCAAAGAGAAAAATATTGATATTATTGACTATTTTAAAATGAACTCGTTTATCAAAACATACCTTAAAGATAGTGAAAAGACAAATCTCAAACTGGGAGAAAATATTTGTAGCACATAGAATTGTCAAAGAATAGTAGTCAGAATATGTAAGTATTTTCTACAAATCAGTAAGAAAAAGATAAATAGCCTAATAGAAAAAAGGCTAAAGATAGGACAGACATTTCACAGAAAAAAAAAAAAAGCCCAGAAACACATAGAAAGATTCTTAATCTCATTAATAGTCAGGAAAATGCAAATTAAAAGCATAGCTAGATGCCAATTTATGCCTACCAGATTGACAAACATTAGTTAGTCAGTATCAAGTCTTGGCAAGGGTGTAGAGTAACTGGAATGAAAATCTTCCACTGGTGGGAATGGAGAGTGTTACTACCACTTTGGAAAACAATTTGGATTACCCAGTGTTCACAAGATGATACAAGGACTTTCAGATATTTGTTACATAATATATCTAGCAGGGGCTTTGGTTTTCCCATAATACACGTAGGAGAAAAGTGCCATGATCCTCTTCTTATTTCTAAGAGAAGTTTGTTTTTTTTTCTCAAGTATCTGTAACTTTCAGGAATACTGAGATGCCATTTACAACATTATAATTAAATCAGTGAATTAAGTAAGACAAGCAACCAAATATAGGTTTCTTTGGAGGTTATTTTCACAGGATGTGGCAATGATTTTTAAAGTCATAGCTGTTTAACAAGACACTGCTGCTCAGAGTTGCAAATAGTGATGAATATTTACATATCACTTTACATGGGAGAACAAGACACATTCTGTTGAAAGTTCTTAACCAATCAAGCAGATTCTTTGAATGACTTTTGCGATGTTGAGTGTTGTCCTCCTAGCGGCTGTGTGGGAGCAGGGCATAGCTCTCACCTCTGAATAATGAGAAAGGATTTTTCAAGCCCAGGCTCTGAAATTTCATTATATGACATTATAAGAAAATAACTAGTCTGTGGAGCTCTGTTTGACTAGCAGATGGAGAGAGGGCTGAATAGGATTTCATTTAATGAAAATGCAGTGAGAAGAGTACGTTGTTTCTTTCTAAAAATTAATAAAGCTGGAGGTGCACATTCTCTCTAACTTTGCAGCTCCTCTCCCAGAGAAAGGGAAACCCTTCCATCTTCCCTCTAGCTTCCATCTGCAGCAGAAGGTATGCCTTACAACATTCACAGAAGTATCGCTCACAAGAGCAATAAACTGAAACACCCAAATGTCCATTAAAAGTAGGATATATAAATAAAACTGTGGTATAGTTATACAACAGAATACTATACAGCAGTGAAAATGAACTATAACTACACACAAATATACATGTATTTGAAAATATATGTAGAGTTTTTTAAATCACAGGGAAACATACAAAGTGATTCCATTTATGAGAAGTTTAATATAGGTAAAACCAGATCATATACTGTCTAGTGATGCATATATGAGTATTAAAAACCATTAAAAACAAAGCAAAGGAATGATTAAAACAGAGTTCAGGATAGTGGTTATCCCCACAGTGGAGGGAGGAGGAAGTGACTGGGGAGGGAGACGGTGCTTCTGAGGTCCTGTTCATGTTCTATTTTTTAAGCTGGGTGGTGGGTACAGGGAGGTGTTCATTTTATTGTTTTTCAGACTGTACATATACATCCTATGTATTCTTTCACACACACACATATATATATATATATATATATACATGAACCAAAATGTTGTTTAAAGAGTGAATGGGACATGAAGGTGCATGAACTTTTGTTGTGGAGAGAAATTGGGAAAAGTTGCCTTGGTTTTAGCTGAGAAACCATGGAACATGTTTTATGCTGATAGGAATGATCCAGTGGAGAAAGGGAAATTGATGTTTCAAAGGAGAGAAAGAATAATGCTGGAGCAAGTCCTTGAGAGATGAGAGAGGGTGAGATCTAGTGATAAAGGAAGAAGGATTGGCTTTTGAAAACAGTAAGGACGTTTTTCCCATTTTAACATGGACACCGACTCTGGCTATAAGCTCGGATGAGTATGTAGGCTGAAAAATTGCAAGATGTGAGACAGTAATTGATATATGTATTGGTCTTTGGCCCCGATTCCAAGCACAGAACTCTTAGAACCCTTCCTTGTAAATTCCTAAGTGATAAGAGCACCAGGAGCAGCTTTCATTCTGTTGAGGCCACTCTGGTCTCCTGATGGCCCCTGGTCTCCAGAAAGACCAAGCCATGATCAGAAGCTTGGGGTTTTTACCACCACCCCACCCCTCTGCCCACACTTCTCTAGAAGGGTGAGAGGGGCTGAAAATGGAGTTAATAATTGATCATCCCTATGTGAAGAAACTCCATAAAGTCCCAATAGTATGGGGTTTGGAGAGCTCCCAGGTGGCTGAATACATTCGCATACCAGGAGGGCGACGTGCTCCAGCTCCATGGGGACAGAAGCTCCTGTGCCCGGGACGCTCTCAGACCTTGCCTTGTATTTCTCTTTATCTGGCTGTTCATTTGCGTGTGTTTTCCTTTAAGAAACTGGTAAATGGAAGTGTTGCCTTGCGTTCTGTGAGCCTCTCTAGCAAATCAACCAAACTCAAGGAGGGGGTGGTGGGAACCTCTGAGTTGGAGCCAAGTTGGACAGAAATTGTGGGTAACCTGGGGCCCTACTGCTAGCGGCTGGCGTCTGAAGTGGGGGCCGTCTTGTGGGACAGAGCGCTTGACCTGTGGGATCTCATGGCATCTCCAGGTAGGTAGTGTCAGAATGAAGTGGTAGACCAACCCGTTGGTGTCATGGAAAACTGCTTGGTGTGGGGAAAATCCCCACACATTTGGTGACAGAAATGTCACCTGTGACGTGTTCTGTGTGACAGTAAAGGAGAAACCCAAAGGAGGGAGAACTGAGTGCTTTCCCCCAATACAGAGGTCAACTGTCTAAATTGTCTCTATTTTCAGTGAAGCATAAAGTGAGATTCTCAACGGACATGTGTGTGGGGAACACACGGGAGGTCTGAAGAGAGACAGTCTGAAGTGTCATCCAGGAGAGCAGTGAGCAGGCATACAAGGGGCTTGCAGGAAACTGGCGTGGTGGTCAGAGACAGGAACACTGAGACAAAACTGGCCAGCCCAGTTGTGTGATTTCACCCCAGCAGCATTCAGCGCATCAGGCACAGACACGGAGAAGTCTGGGTCTGATCAGGGCTGGGTTTGCCAGGCCATGAGCTGGGTTTGCCAGGCCATGAGATAAAGGGAGACAGGGGCACAGAAGTGGAGGATCCTGGGAAGGAAATAATTTAATTACTGACCATGCAGTTTAGGCTGAGTGAGAAGAAAAGTGAAAGATGGCAGTGGGAGTAATATTTACTAAAACAAGTGCTGAATTGAATGGATCTGGGATCTTAATGAAGTCAAAGACGTTGCAGTGTGTGGGGTACTCAGGGCAGCTGGGAAGTTAGTGGTCAGAGATGCTTGAAATGAAGATTTTAGCAGAGGTGCAGTTACTGGTGATGACAAGTCTAAGGTTTGGGTGCTTGGCGGAAGTGAGGAGATCAGAAGCCTGAGACAGTGACGGTGGTTCTCAACCCAGGATAGGACTGCCTACCTACCTCCTGGGGGCATTTGATGTGGCAATGACTGTGGAGGGGGTGAAAGGCTGGTAATCAGTGGACAGAGTGTAGAGATGCCACATGGCTTATAATGGGCAGGACTGTCTAGCACAAAGGATTGTCCTACCATTATGGCAATAGAGCCACAGCTAGGCTAGGGTATTAGATGGGTCACCTGCATGAATGCAAAGTCACCGATGACAGGAAAAAGGTGGAGAGGAAGACAGAGGGAGAGAGGGAGAGTGGAAGAGAGCCATGAGGGAACAGCTGGTAGAACTGGATAGCCTGGTTTCAGTGGAGCCGGAGGTTTGGAAGCAGCAATGGGAGACCAAGAGCACACACCCTGAGGGAGGGCGCACTGCAGGGGACAGCTGGGCTTCGCATAAAGCAGGGAGGTCAAGAAACATTTTAAAAAGTGGAGGCTATTGGGCATTTTCCTGTCATATACGGGGAGTTCCAGAGGGTACATTGGAAGGGGGGCCAGTAAGGATGAGAAGGAGGGCTAGCCAGATGAGAGCCATGCCCGGGTTAGCTGGGAATGAGGACTTGGACCTGGATGCTTCTGGTGATCTAAAGTAAAGCATCAGGGATGGTTGTAGCCCTGGTGGTCTCTCACAGGAAGATGGATAATCAGTTCAAACAATGGTCCAGAATCCTGAGTGCATGGATCAGGGAACTTTAGGTAACCATTCCCTGTAGTAACTCCAGAGGGTTCAAGTCTATGCTTTGCGTTTATTAGAGTACTCCTTGAATCACTTATATGGATTCAGTCAAACCCAGGAAAAATTTGGAAAATCCTATCTCATCTCTATTGAATTTTGGAGACGATTCAGCTACGAGGTCCTACAGACGTTCTTGTGTCCAGGCCGCCTGACAGAGTCACCTCATCCAGGAAACTCTCATTTCTATGGGCAGAGTAGGCTGGGACCATGCAGAACTGAGTCCTATGCACTAGAGCAGTGCTTCTCAACCATTAATGTACGTGTGAATTGCCTGAAGGTTTTGTTAAAATGCTAATGCTGATTCTGATTTAGTGGGTCTGGAGTGGACCTGGGTTCTCCACTGCAGAAAAGCAGTGTACCTGAGTGGAAAAAGTAGAAGCCTTGCAATTGGCTAGGTTCAAATATGGGCTTTCCCTGTGCTGTCTGTGCATTCTTGGACTACGAACCACTCAGCTCCTTTTGCGTAAAGCAGGAATACCGTCACAGGCTGTTGTGACGATTAAATGAATAGCCCAAGGAGCACACAGCAGGGGCACTGTAAGAGGACTTCTCTTTCCCCTTTGTCTCATCCACAAAACCCACTGCCTTTCCGGATTCAAGGTGACACCTTTTCATAGTCGTGGGCATACTGGCCTTCTGTGGAGTGTCAGCTGCCTGCCAGGGCCGCTCTGTGGTGCTCACTCACTGATGCCAGTGAGAGAGGAAGGCACGGAGTCGTCTATCTTTGATTGGGGCCAGGGCTGGCCGCTCTGGCTCTTTTCAGCTTTGTAATCTGAAAATTCCAATCCCTATTTGGGTGGATAATCACTAGCCACCAAGACTGAGAGTCCTAGGTAGACTGAGTGGCTGTCCCTTGTCTCATTTTTCACTGCTCTCTACCATGCATATTCCTTTTCCAGTGGAGTGAGTAGAGCAGGCCTCCCACTCTCCCTCTGTGGAGTCTTAGTGACTTTGGTAACTTTATCCCTGAGTCCACCTGCCTGCAAGGCTATAAGGATAGCCTGGTGAGGCATGTGGCTTTCTCTGCATGGCTGCGGCTTTTTAATTTTGTATTTTTTTTAATAAATTTATTTTTTTATTGTCTGTGTTGGGTCTTCATTACTGCACACAGGCTTTCTCTAGCTGTTGCAAGTGGGGACTACTCTTCACTGTGTTGTGTGGGCTTCTCATTGCGGTGGCTTCTCTTGTTGCGGAGCACGGGCTCTAGGCGCACACGTTTCAGTAGTTGTGACATGTGGGCTCAGTTGTGGTTCACAGGCTCTAGAGTGCAGGCTCAGTAGTTGTGGCACATGGACTTAGTGGCTCTGCAGCATGTGGGATCTTCCTGGCGCAGGGATTGAACCTGTGTCCTCTGCACTGGCAGGCGGATTCTTAACCACTGCACCACCAGGGAAGTCCCCGCTGCAGCTTTAGAAGCAGCTGAAGGTTGTCCAAGGCACTAAATCCCCCTAATCACTGGAAGTTAAGGGTGTGAAGGAAACAGCCTGGCAGTCAATGGCCTCCCTAACTGAGACCCACTAAGGCCATGAGTGTCTCGTAGAACCAGGCAATTCTTTCCAAGTCAAGGAATCTCAGGGTCAGGGAGATCAAGGTAATTGGCTCTACTCCACTCCTCAACAGCCTGGGGGTGGTACATTCTTGATTGGGTCCACAAAACCATCCCAGTGAGGACAGGGCTGCAGGGCACAGGTGTGCCCATCTAGCCTTTGGAAATGAATGCCTCCCTTAGGTCCCTTAAGCTTAAACTTAGCTTTTCCCTGGGCCTTGACAAGATAGAAACTATTCACAGTTTCTAGTGCAGGAACAAGGTATGATCAGAGGATTTTCCTTTTGGGGAAAGAATCAAAGGGACAAGCTTGAGAGGGTTCAGCAGTTCTCTGGATTCAGAATCCATGAGGAAATAAGTAGCTGCCTGCCTCTCGCCTACCTCTTGGAATGCATAGCACGGAGCCTCTCATCTTTATGAGCACAGACTTCTGCACACTTAGAACAAGGTCAGTATCTGGGTGACAAGGAGAACTTCAGGAGCAGATAATAACGGGAAAGAAAAGACCATGGTCCCTCAGTATATTTGGCATCCTTTCTACAGGTAAGACTAATTGCTTTACCAGATATGAGTTGGTGATCAACTTGTTATAGTCTATTAGAAACCTATTTAGACTGGGGGTTGGGGGGGGTAGTTTCCCTTTGGTTCCTGTCCTTGAGAACAAATGAGTTGTAGACCATTCCTACCTAGCAGATTGTAGACAGGCACTGACAGACCACAAGTGACCACCACTATTGTTTTAATAATACTTAATCAGATAAGTTTTTGAGGGAAGTATTACTTGGCTAGGTGTAAAAGGCCAATGGAGGCAGGGGAAGGGTCAGGTTGGAGGTGCAAAGAATAGGTTTGTAGAAAACAGGGAGCGCAGTCACCCAGGCTCATGCTCCCTTGATGCTTCTAGGTGGGCAGTGTGTGTGCACAGGCAGTGGAGGTGATTCCCCTGCAGCGGGAATCTCTCCTGCAATCCTGGTGGAGAGAAGAGGGCATGTTCTCCCTTCCCAGCCTTGCCTCCATCCCCCAGAAGCTGGGGCTGGCACCACTGCCTGGGAACAGGTGTGGTTATGCTCTCTTTGACAGTTAAGAACTTGGACCATGGACCTGAGCTCAAGAGGAATACATGGGAGTAAATGTACATGCAAATACAAGAGGAACATATGATGGAGAAGGACGGACTATGTCTCTGCAGAGCAGATGGGATTCTTGGGTTTCAAAAATAACTTCCCTAATTGGGTGTAAGACGACAAGGATGTGCTGTACAATGCGGGGAATATAGGCAATATTTTGTAATAACTGTAAATGGAGAGTAACATTTAAAACTGTTTAAAAATAAAAAATAATCAACCCCCACCCCCACCACAAATATATAACATTTGCAGTCTCCTGGAGGTCAGAAAGCACTATAAAACATTTCTTATAAAAGTATTTTTTAATAAATTGATGTATTTCAATGTTAACATGATAGCCCAATGCTATATCAAGGTAGCAAAAGTGAAGATTCCTGGTTTTTTTTTTTTAATATATATATATATAAACACTATGAATGACAGTACATTTGCATTCAACTTCACAAATTATCTTCAGGTTCATGAAGATTCTTGAACAGCTGTAACACCTTTCGAACAGTGAAGGTGTGTGTTGACTGAGTTGACAATGAAAGTCTAATGACTGAACTGCACTCTAAACCATACTGAAGGGAAGGGGTACAATGGCAGTATGGCCAGCTTGCTGAACAAAACCCAGGCCTTTTAAACTTAGTCACTGAAAGAAAATACAACATGTATCAAAATTACAGAGTGTTTTATAGAAACGGAGCCATAAGAAGACACACAGATGAGAACCCTGAAGCAGTGAATGTGTTTCTACCCGTTTTGTGATGGAAAGAAGCCATGGATATAGAGTCCCGTAGCTGTCTGTAGGGTTGAATCTCCTCACACACACAATGCTGTCAGTTGGTGAAAACCAGAACTCCCTGCTCTGTACGAATGCTGGTGAAGGTAACTTGCACTATTGCTGTGGTCAGAGCAATAGTGGGCTGGATTTCAGGCATCAAGTGGAGGCTCTCTTTACTGCTGCACCACTGCCTTCTACCATTCCACAGGCCACACTTTGCAGAGCTGATGCCCTTTTCTTAGGGTTGAAAAAAAGAAAATACAAAACCCGAGGGCACTGAAAACAAACAGGAGAAAGCAGCAGCATCTGACCCTCTGCACACTATATTACTGTCCAACCCACCATGAGAAATGTGTTTCACTTGGTTACAACTACGAAGAAAATATCTGATGCCATCACATCACATGTATCTTAATGACTGGATTTTTTTATACAGGATTTTTCTTAACAGAGATCAGGTTGAGAACAAGACTCTTTTCCTCCAAGGGCAAAGGAAAGCTGGCGAGATGCTAGTTAATTAAATTCATCCTCAATTTTGAACCATAGTGAACAAACTGACTTATTAAATGAGATTTTCTAAAGTAAAGACATTTTTTTTTTATTTCTCAACCTCAAGTACAATTAGACTGCAAGGAATCTCATGTCCAGAATTTTATCAGGACATTATTTATGATAATTGGCCTTAGGCCATTATTTGTTTTTACTAGGACCCTTAATACTATTTTTAAACTCCAAATGCTGCAGATGAAAGTAAATACAACAAAATAATAAAATCACTTATGTGCTGAGGTGCTGGATTCTGGATAAGCAAAGGTGGAAGTTTCCTGGCAACTCACCGAGAAGTGCCTCAACAATGGCTACTCCTTCCTGTGTGTCAGTAGCACAGATTTAAACTCACGTATATTTGAATGGATTAAAAAAACTGGAAGCCACCACGTTATTAAAAACGAAAATCCCAAGCAAACTGCATCAAACACTTTTCACTAACCTGGGTTTTAGAGTGAACTGATTCACTGTCAGAGTCTTCCCATTTTATTCTAAATCTCATTTTTAGACCTGAACCAGGTCAACTTTTCATAGAGTTCACATATTCCTTTCTGTCACATCTCTTAAAATAAGTGCTCTGCACCCCTAAAGAACTGAGAATCACTTGTAAAGGCATTCCTCTCCAGAAACAGAACAGTCAAAAGCATAAATTAGGTTAAGTGGCTTCGTTTTCCTCAGGTCAAACCCAAGGTTATTTTCCCTATGAACAGGGTGTGCTTAATTTGATAAAATGACTCAAAATCAGCTATGGAAAAGTTAAAAATGTAGTTTACTGAAAGATATGTATCCTTATAAAGAGCAATAGCAAACAATCCAATCTAGAAGTTTAAATAAAAGAAGATGATTTTAAAACTAACAATATATATAAAGCTGAAGTCACTGCCTTGGATAATTTACACACTGCATCCAATATTTTATGTAGGACATTCATTCTTAAGGCAGAAAAATTGAACTTGACATGTAATGACTTGGCTCTTACATCCAAGGGTCAAACTGGGAGTAGACTTGAGCAGACAGAATCCTTGCTAACGAGGACTTATCTGGTGGTGACAACTTCATTCTTAGAGTAGGTTATGTAAGAGACATACATTTGAAAGAACAGAAAAAAATGAATTATAAGACACATAAATATGAGTTTTCAACAAGAGGTCAATGAGACTAGGCTTTCTATTATGAGGTGAAACTACTCCCGTAACAAACCAGCAAACTCCAACGTACTCTTTCCGGTATGGTACATAAAATGTTTAAAATATCAAAGTATTAACTTTTTGGAGAGTTTTACTTTAGACTCTAGTTTCCAAGGTGTAGTATAAAAGGTAGCCTGAATAGTTAAAAGCAGTTGAATGTCAACTCACACTGCTACTCAGAAGGCTACCACTTAGGATATTCCTACCCCACTAACAAAATCCTGTGCAGGGAGGATATCAGCATATATTAAAGTAAAAATGAAGCCCCCAATACATGTGCAAAAACACTCGCTACTAGCAAGAATATCTTTAACGAAAAACATCTTACTTACAGACTCAGAGGCATCAAAGCCAGACTGCCACGAGAGTGTACCACCCCGTGGAGGTGGACGGATATTTGGAATGAGAGCCACTGTTAGGTGGGAACCTCAGGAGATGTGCTACTCGGAGTGGAGGGAGTGCTAAGAGCGCCCAGGTCGGGCACCTCTCACGCAGACCAAGGTCCCAAGCCCTCAGGGCTGTGTGTGCTCCTTCACCTCTGTGCATCCTGGTGCCAAAACAGTAACAAAAACAAACACAAACCTAAAAGACAATTCTTAAGCAGGTGATGGTGACTATAATTGTGAGTACCTTCTTGTGTGCCTATTATTTATGCCGTAGCTTGGGCAATTGTCAGAAGTGTACAAAGATTACCTGCCTAATTTTTGAAGACATGAAGATTTTCTTCTTTCATGGTGGCAGGAGTCCATGCAAGATTTGTAAACAGCGATACAAAATACTGTAAACATAACTTAACAGAGCTTGTATAAAACAGAAGTAAATCCAAATTTACAAGTGGGTAAAAAAAACAGAGGGCAGCTTCATACAAAGTTCTCCCTCCTGCGCCAAGTGATTTTTTTTTTTTTTTGATTATAAATATAATCCTGAGCTGAAAAACTGGGATTTGGGGGAGAGCCATCTTTGCATACAAAATATCCAAAGGACGTTTACTCTTTTACTTTTCTCTAGTGATATTCAACCGCCAGAGACAGTTCTGAATGTGTGACTTTGGAGACATTTACAGTTTAGTGTGGCGCCCGGGTCTGGAGCCTGCGGCAGCACTGGCCATGGAAGCGGAGGCTGCAGCATCCTCTGCTTCCTCCAGTTCGTCCTGGAGCTCCTGGCTGACACTAGACTGCAGGGCTGCAGGAGTGAGCCACTCCTTTGGGAGGCAACTCTGTAGAAAGGGTATACAGGAGCTGAAGTAGGCAAGTCGATTGATCCAGCGAGGAATCTCTTTCCCACAAAGAATCTGCAGAGGAGAAAGAGTATAGAATTAGGCGAGAGGTTAAGATTACCTGGTTCACTGCCAAGGAGAGGAGGGTGGGGGAGGGAGGTGGATATGCAGAAAAGCTACTGCACATTAGCCTTTGGTGCTGTTACTTCTGGCCTTTAATGACAAGCAGCTCCCGAACTTGGAAGCCTGGGGTCCCCCTACTGTCAGCTCCATTCCTTCCTTTCTGAAGAACTTTGTTAAGTCACTTATTTTTTACATCTATAAAATCAAGCTAATTCCATTTGGCCGCTTTCTTTCTTTGGTCTTTGCAACTGCTTTGAGAAGCATGTAAAAGTATTTTGAACACACAGAAGAAAAGACTTAAAATATCATTTCGAGTAACAGAAGCTCCAGGTAGTTCTCATCCGTATCCTGTTCTTAGGACTCGTAAGCCCCCTCTTTTCCCAACTACAAATAGTAAGAACTAGGTCTTTTTATAACACCAACTCTACGCTTTATTATCCTCCTTCCCTTCTGCATTCAAAACTAGGCTTAACTAGCCCATGCTTTACTGTCCCTGAGGTGTTTCTGCCCCCAGTCATGTCAAAGATTATAATTATTATAATTATGATCTAGAAGTACCATCTATTTTAGCTTAGTTGGTTTCAAAGTATCTTACGTTCAAAAATTAGCTAAAACATAAATAATCCTCCCATACCTGTAATCAAGCCATGTAACTTTTCTCCCTAAAGGTTCAGCCCTATGCCTTAATGGCTACATTTAAATACTATGTTTCTGTCTTAACTACAGGGCTAGGGGGTGGTCTCACTGGAAGGAAGGTGGCATGTTTTGATCATTTTTGATTACCTGGCCCAGAGCACAGAGAGGTAGACAGTACTTAAAAATACTTGAAGAATGTGCATGAATTAGATCTGAGGGAAAGCTGATCAATAACCTTATGCCATTCCTACCTGTCTATTCTAAAAAACACAGGCAAACAAGTATTATATTTTACACCTATGACATAACTGGGATTATGTGTATTTGAAGGTGTATTTGAAGGTTACCACAGAAGTGGTGACTAGGAATGGCTAGGTTAATGCTATAATAAGCCATTGCTGACTATCCAGCAGCTGTTTTCTTCCTTCTCCTTCCTAAATCCTGATTTTATTCAGTGATCTATTCTCCATTTATGAATATGCTTCTTGGGAAGCTGACTTCATCCCAACACCTGGGGGTGGCTTGACTAACCTAAAACAGAGGTTTGTAAACTAAAGCCACCTGTTTTTACAGGTAAAATTTTATTGCAACACAGCCATGCCCCTACATATTTTTATGGCCTATATAGTTCTTGGGCTACCATGGTGGAGGCAGAGTGGAGTCCAGGAATAGTCCACAGGCCTAAAATATTTACTATATGGCCCTTTCAGAAAAAATGTGCAGATCTGTGATCAAGCCAATGTCTTTCAAACTTTGAGTCAAGATCCATTTAGCATTGTAACTTGAATTTTTAAAAATGAAACAGACTGAACACCAAGTGGGGAAAGTGGGGAGGGTTGGGGGGGATGAATTGGGAGACTGGGATTGCAATACATACATTACTAATAAGAAAAAAAAAATACCAAACTGTACACTCTAAATATATGCAGTTTACTGTATGTTAACTGTATCTCAATAAAAGTTCTTAAAAAAATGAAATAGACTAGATAGTAGGGTAATTGTGACACTTGTTTTAGTTATGTGTACATATCTGTATACACTGAAACATGATGTAAAATGTTTCTTACTGTGGGTAGTGGTCAAAAAATATTTGACTCATATAACAAAATTACTTTTGCATTTAAGCTTCAACTCAGTAATCCCTCTAGGACTTTATTCCAGAGACACACTGGCAAAAATATGAAAAGAGGTGTGCACAGGGTTATTCATCACACCACTTTTTGTAACAGCAAAAGACTAAAAAGAACCCAAATGTCATTAATAGGAAACTGACAATATATTTTGGCACATTCAAACAAGGAGGACCATTCAGCTGTGAGAAGAAATGAGGACTATCTTTATATACTGTTACAGAATAAACTCCATGATATAAAGTGAAAAAAACAAAGTAGGTGAAAGTGTGTTTAGGATGCCCCCCAAATATAATGGAGGACAGACACAGAATAAGTTACAGACATTCCCATTCTAAAAGAGAAAACATGGAAGGAAGAAATTATTAGTCCCAAGCAATTTCAAAATCTGACTGGGCAACCTCCATTAGGTTTCAAGGCCTGGGACTAATCGTCTGCTGCCCTCAGTTCTGTTGTCTGGGCCCTTGAAATAATCCTTTCTCGCCCGCCTGTTTCCTGCCTGCAGAATTTGGGAATCCCAGAGTCATCTTCCATTTTGTCCTCTTTCCGTCCCTATCAGTCCAAGCTGGCAGTGTTTCTGCTAATATAACATCCTCAAAAATGTGTATCTCCCGTGTATGTCATGGGATTCACTCTATTAGACAAGAGGTTCCTCTACAGGTCTTTCCTGGAAAATCCCATTTCTTTTCCCGATTTCCACTAAGATGGTTGAGAGGATCCATGAGTCTCATGTTTAATCTTTCCAGCAGCAGCAAAAGGTTACCCAGTCATACCCTTGGCCTTCTCTCCACAATACGCTTTCCTAATAGTAAAGCCCCGAATTTTACCATCTTCTGCAATCTGGACTGGCTGAGTAATTCCAAATCATCAAGTGCTGATTCCTTTTTGGCCGTAAGTTTTCTTCCCTCAATTTATCTTTCTTTGAGAAGAAATCAGGTTATTATCTTCAACACTTTGCTTGGAAATCTCCTCAGCTAAATATCCAAGTTTATTGTTCACAGTTCTGCTTTCCACGTAACTGTTGGATAAAATTCAGCTAAGCTTCTTGTCACTATATAACAAAGACTTCCTTTCTTCCAGTTTCCAATAACATGTTCCTTATTTCCTTCTGAGCTCTCACCAGCAGCACCTTTAATATCTATATATTTCTACTAAGTCTATTCAAGGTAATCCAGGCTTTTTCTATCAAACTCCTCAATACTTCTCCAGCCTTTACCTATTACCTAATTCTAAAACCACTTCCACATTTGTAAACGTATTGTTAAAGCAGCAGCTCACTTCTAGGTACCAACATCTGTACTGGCTCCCCATGGCAACTTTAACAAATTATCAGAAACTCAGTGGCTAAAATAATTCAATTTTTTTCTCTTACAGTTCTAGAGGCCAAGGCAGAAGGGTGGACGGGAGTGGATGTCTAGAAGCTAGACATCTATGAACACTTTTTTTTTATATTTGACTTTGGAACCATGGAAAAGTTTTATATAACAAAATTAAACACTAAATTTTTTAAAAAATTATTACCTTTGGAGAATGCTAGGGAACTGCATCAGGGGTCCCCAAGACCACCTCTGTTAGATGATTTACTAAGAGGACTCACAGGACTTGGAATACAGTTGTATTCACAGCTATGATTTATTACAGTGAAAAGATACAAAACAAAATTAGGAAGGGAAAAGGCACAGAGGGTGAAGTCCAGAGGAAATCAGGCACAAGCTTTCAAAGGTCGCCTCCCAGTGGAGTCACATGGGATACACTTAATTACCCCTGTAAGGAGCTGTGACAACATAAGTGAAGTGTTTATTAGGGGAGCATTAGAGACCCAATATCTAAGGTTTTTATTTGGGCCTGGTCATAAGGGCACCCTCTCCTAGCAGGTACCAAAACTGCAGACTCCCAGAACCAAAGCAGGTGTTTAGCATAAACTGCATTGTCATACAAACAGTTCATGCACATGAGCCACTCTTACCTGCAGGAATTTGGGAAAGGTGGGACCCTCCGGAAAACCAAGTTCTCAGATGCAGCCAAGGGCAACTTTGTACACAGGCCTTTTTAAGGATGGCAGTCTCCAGGCTGCTTTGTTAGCTTTTTTTGCACAGTCCACCCCTCAGCCAAGCTGTTATAATAGCAGAAATTATCAAAGGATCCTATGCAGCAGTGAGACCAACTTTAAGTATGATCTCAGTTATACTCTTTAGGGATCCTGGACTTAGTCAGTTAGAACAAACCCCATTAACCATAAACATTTAAGTTTTAGTATGAGCCTTCTTTATCTGGTCTGAGGCATCAATTTAGGCATAGCACAATGCTGGCCAGTAAGTTGAAGTTGACCTGAAAGATTTTCAGGACTGAGGCAATGCCATGGTGGGGTGCACACAAAAGAAGGGAAATACCAGAGGCTATGCCTAGAAACTATAAGCTTACAATGTGAGGGCATTCTAAGCAGGGCAAACATTAGGCAGTACAGGTTAAAAAGGCCCCCAATGTGTTTTCTCACTGTGGGTGGGCACTGTGGGCCTGCTACAGACTGAATGTTTATGTCCCTTCAAAATTTATATGTTGAAATCCTAACCCTCAATGTGCAGGTATTTGGAGATGGGGCCTTTGGGAGGTAAGTAGGTCATGAGTGGTATTCGTGCCCTCATAAGAGATCTGGGAGCTCCCTCACCCCTTCTACCATGCGAGGACACAGTGAGATAGCCTATAAACCAGGAAGCAGACCTCTCACCTGATACCAAAGTCTGCCAGTTCCTTTTCTGAGACGTCCCAGTCTCCACAACTGTGAGAAATAAATTTTTATTGTTTACAAGCCACCAGTCTATGATATTTTGTTACAGCAGCCCAAATGAACTAAGACAGGACCTCTGCTCTAGGGTTTCTGATCCCGTCTGAAAAATCAGCTGAATGTTTGGTTTCAGAAGGACTGCCTGAAGGCAGTCAGTTCCAAACAGTTCTGTCTGTCCAAGACGCGAGGTTATCAGCCTCGTGAGTGTGGAAGACATCTGCTCATGTTTAGTGTGGGGAGTGCAGGAGCTAGGGCTACCCTCTGCTGTCCTACAGCCAGCACTGTCACTGTGATTACAGGCTCAGTGGCCTATTTGAATTCAAAGTGCTTGTAGCAGCCGAGGCAGACAGAATGTAAAGTTCTTCTTTATAGAGAGGGAAAAGGCAGTACTGAAAACAAAGATTATTAACACTGTCACCCCTCCTAGTCTCCTCCTCAGGTGCCAGGGCTTTGTTTTGTTGTTCTTGTTACAAAATCAATGTGTCACATTTAGCAATCATAACTTTACATTTAAAGAAGGATTCCCTACTCTCATCCAGACCTTTTGTGTGGAAGGGAAGTATATAAGAGGAACAAAAGAGTTTTCAGAGGAAAATACTTTCATATAATTTAACGAGATAGATGCATTATGTTAGGATTGGTTGGGATCAAATCCTGAATTTCCAGAAAATTTCAAAATGGGTTTATGTAGCCACTCACTCCTTTCCTCCTTTATCTACTTAGTGACCTAGAAAAGATTCCCCCAATTCTGCGGATAACTGCGTTTGGTAATCAAACTACCTCACTCAGGTGTGTGCTCCAGCAGAAAGGTGTGAGAAAAGCAGAATCAGGCCAGCACTCCATTGCTGCAAACTACAGCTAATTCAGACTGTCATTAAGTGACCTGCAATGCAACATCTCCGAGAGGGGGCTGACAGTTAAGTTCTGTCAGGAGTGGGCAGTGGGGTCACAGTCCTGAGGATGTGTGTTCCCCCAACTTGCAGCTTTTGGCAGTAATCACCAAGTCAGGGATGCAATCAGTCTCTGTATAAGAAATACAGAGCTGACCAGCAGTTCAGTTTCAGGTGGTCCCAATGGAGAAAAAGCCCTTTCCTTTGCCCCCCCCTCCCCCAAGAACCCAGATGGTTCAGTCAACATCCACGATGTTTTACAGTTTAGGGCTCCAGCGACGGGTGTCCTAAATCTGCAATGGTCCCGAGCCTACACCTGTTTTCAGTTTAGCCCACTTTCTACTGAGGCTGAAACAGTGCAGTGTGTAGCAGACAGACTATCTCAGGTTTTAGCTTAAGAGTCAAGTCTAGGCAATTACGAGTGTGAATTCAGGATTTCAAAAAAAGCAAACGGGTTTGCTTTGGTAGTGGTAAAGCTGAGATGCTGCAGGGCCAAAGTGTCACGTTTCTAAGTTCAAGCAAGGCTTTCCTAAGCCCTTTCTAAGACCCACTCAAAAATACACACATCAGGCTGAAAAAAATCATTAGCTTCTTCATGTTAGACATCTGATTTTACAAGAGCTCATTAGCAACTAAAGACGCCTTTGAAATTTTAGAAATATATTTCCATCTGGAGATTCTTTCTTTCATGTTGTCTCCCTTTTTCCAGAGGCTGCGATGGGCAAAAATCATAGTAAAAATCATCAGTTATGGAGATTTTTCTTTAAACTAATCAAAGGATTTAAATTCCACCCATCTTATGGCAGCAAAAAGCAAGGAAGTTTTGTCCCACTAACACTTTTTCTTTGCAGCTTTCCCTGACTGAGATGATCCCTGTATCATCTATGAAATTACAAGAATAAAACATTTTATATCAATTTCTATCATATCCATAGATGCAATAACTGCAAAATACAAAGCCATTAAAAAATTCTCCTTTTCTTTCCTCATTGAAAACTTACTCAAACTCCTAGCAGTAAATTTAGCATTTACAGGTTTAACATTACAGCTGTTTGGGGAAATCCCAGCTGGAATTGGGGGTGTTCAGGGGTATGCCTCAGCAGCAGCTGGGCTGAAAAAAGACTGGCGTGTCCCCCTCTCCACCTTTAACTTTGCTCCAGCCCTGGGAACTGATTTAAACCATTTTGCTTCGCACTTGGATGAGAGGACGACATGAACGTTTAGCAGCCAGGGCAACCCGCGAGTCGGCGCTCTGGGAGCTAGATCTATCATTTTCTAATTATATAGGTAACTTTTACCTCTCCAAACAGACAGCAAGCAGCTCAACTGTTATTTCTTACTATGGATAATGCCATAGCCACCCAGGCATCAAAGGTTTGCCAGTCCCCATCCGCTTCATCCTTTCTTCCCTCAAACAGTCCTTCAGTCATAGCTTAGTGAGTCAGGGTCATTCCAGCGAATCCCACTTCTGACAATGACTATGTCAGGGCTCCAAACAACCACCCCCAGGTACGATAATTTGCTAGGATACACATGATTCAGCATACAGTCATACCCATGGCTAAGATTTATTCCAGCAGAAGATACATAACAAAATCAGGAAGGGAAAAAAAGGCGCATGGGGCAAAGTCTGGAGGCAACAGGTAGTAAGCTTTCAAGTGTCCTCTCCTACTTGGGTCACACAGGACAGGCTTAATTCCCCCAGCAATCAGCTGTGACAATATGTGTGAAATGCTGTCTACCTGGGAAACTCATTACTGTCTCACTGCTCAAGGTTTTTGTTGGGAACTGGTCACACAGGCACCCTCTGCCTAGAAGGTACCAAAATTCCAGATTCCCAGAGGGGAAGCAGATGTTCAGCATAAACCAAACTTTAAACAAACAGATTAGGCACAGTGAACCACTCTTAACCGTGCTGGGAGTCGTGGGGACCCTCCTGAAATCCAAGCGCCCAGATGCCAGCCAACCTTGCAAGCAGGCCTTCCTAAGGACAGCAGTCTAGAGCCTGCTGTGTTAACTTTTCTCTGAACAGCACAGGAACTAATTCTTTTTTTGAAGACTGTTAAGTAACAGAAGAAAATCAAGACATCTATCCTACCTTTCCTATGTGGACTAAAGCTCAGGGCACAAGGGGGTATGGGGTATTGCCTTTATTTATCCTGATTCAAAAAAACTTTAAAATTATGACAATTGGGAAAATTTCAACACTATTTGCATCAGATTAAGGAATGAACGTTAATTTTTTTAGGTGTGATTCAACATCCTAAGGATGGCGGCTTGGAGAGATAAAAAGACCTTAGGTCAGTTGAGACAACTGACCATACTGACATGGAGGCTGCCTTATCCTGGACTTCTTGTTTTGTGAGATAAAATATTTCCTCATTGTTTAAGTCTACCTGAATCAGATTCGAATGCATCTGACCTGTAGTATAGGGGTTGGGAAACCATCTATAAAGGGCCAAACAGTAAATATTTTAGGCTCTGCAGACCATTTGGTTTCTGATAGAACTACTCAACTCTGCTGCTGCAACCTGTAAGCAGTAAAGACGATAGGTTAAAAGTTGAGTACGGATGTGTTCCAATCAAATTTTAATGGATACTGAAATGTGAATTTCATATAATTTATACATGTAACCATATATTCTTCTTTTGACCTTTTCCCAACCATTTAAAAATGTAGAAACCATCTTCAGCTTACAGGCTGTACACAAACAGGTGGTACACTGGTGCTGGTGTGCAGATTGCAGCAGTTTGCTAATCCCTGTGGTAGAGAAGCATTCAAATAACTACAATGTTGATGAAAATCCTTAGAATTTTTGGAACAATTTTGAATAACAGAATACATGTATCATCAATTATAATTAGCTAGGGTTTTCTACCTGCAACTGGTTATATGACACAGAAACTATGTTGTCAAAGATGTAGAAGCACATTAGACTTAATAACTTTTTTTTTATAACTTTATTTTATTTATTTATTGGCTGCATTGGGTCTTCGTTGCTGCACATGGGCTTTCTCTAGTTGCTGCGAGCTGGGGCTACTCTTCATTGCGGTGCACAGGCTCCTCATTGTAGTGGCTTCTCTTGTTGTGGAGCATGGGCCCTAGGCACGTGGGCTTCAATAGTTGTGGCACATGGGCTCCGTAGTTGTGGCTCACGGACTCTAGAGCACAGGCTCAATAGTTGTGGTGCACGGGCTTAGTTGCTCCGTCGCATGTGGAATCTTCCCAGGGCAGGGCTCGAACCCGTGTCCCCTGCATTGACAGGCAGATTCTTTACCACTGCGCCACCTAGGAAGTCCAGACTTAACAACTTTTTAAGAGTGCCTAACATTAAATTTATTTGCCTTGATTATATAGGGTTTACTAAAAATAGCCCCTTACCGCCTTCACTATCCAGAATTCTAGTTTCAGTTCTGTCACTGACAAGCTGGCGAGCCTCGGCTAAGTCACTTAACTTCTGAATCTCAGTTTCTTTAACAATTCAGCACTCATACAGGTGAAAGCATGAAAACTGTGACCTAAAAAGATGGCTCCAGGATTGGAGATTGTTCTTCAGGCCCTCAACCCTAATATGGCTTTAGGGTTAGAGCAGGGCTGAGGTGGTGTTAACAGATGCTCAATAAAGCTATTAATTTGGGAGAGAGAATAAACTGGAACCAGAGGAAGTACTGATAAAGTATAACCAGCACTGAACTAAGTAGTCGGGGTCTGATCTAAATTCTCCTCAATCTTTGATAAGTCATTTCCCCAATCAGGGCCTGTTACTTAGTTTATAAAATGAGGAGACTGGATTAGATGCTAAAATCTTCGCTAATTTTAACATTCTAGGGATCTTTAAATGCATTCCCTACAAATTTAAGAAAGCTTAGAACTACCTTCTCTCTTCCTCGAAGACTTGGTCACCTCTGACTTGGTCACCTTTGCGGTATCAATGCACCCACCAGATTAGTGGGTGCTTCTGCAGCCTTTATGAATCATCTGGGGATCATGTTAAAATGGAGATTCTGATTCAGTACATCTATGGTGGGACAGAGATCATATACAAATTCCTACATGATGCTAATGCCACTGGTCCTCAAAAAATAATTTGAGAAGCGCAGCAACAGTCTGCTGTAGTCCTGTCTGAAACCTATGCTGTGGAAGCCATGGGGGCAGTGAAAAGGGCCGGGTAGCCAAGCAGCTCTGCAGAGGAGGTCACTGAAACAGCTGCTCATTTTCTTTTTCACACATTTCACACAATTTCTGTGGTATTTGATGTGGCCACTGCAAACAGCTGCTAAGGGTCAGAAAACCGGGAAGCTGTTTCAAGTGCTATTTAATTCTTTAGACATTATTGGATAATCTTCTGCTTTCTTCCATTTTCTAAGGTCCTTTCACATGGATCTACTTTGGGTTTTCTGTTTGGCATTCAAGAACTGGGAAGGCAAATAAGCGCATGTGGCAGAGTAAAATTTCAAGACAGGAGAAATAAATTACTTATTAATAAGAAAGAGCCAGAAAAATTTCAAGTTGGCAACTAAAATTTAGGAAAGAGAAATCTTAGTGGCTAAGAAGCAGAAGTCACTTAGGCATCAATTTAAAAAATTTTTTAATTATTTTTACTTTTTTCTCCCCAACCCCCAAGCATTAATTTTTAAGTGAAAATATAAGATTATAATGAAATAAATTAGGATAAGAAGAAACCCATTATTGTATTCACGGTACTCACTGCAAAGTCATGAATAGAATTATAATTTAAAACTGTGTTGACTCTAAAGTCACCAACTTTGGAAAGGTCACTCATATAAAAGAAATATTCACATATAAGAAATAAAATACCATATGTTACACAACATAATGAAAAAAAAAATAACTGATTAAATATAGTGGGACAGAAAGTATACTAGTAAATGTTATTTATTTGAAGAACTCATAGAATAAAATTTAATTTACCTCTGATAAAGCCGAAGAAAAGTGATTGCAGTTTTTATGCATCAAATGATAGGCATTGCCTTTGTATTCTTTTCCCAATTCTTCTACAATTTTTTCTATATCATCTTCTAGGAAGTCGGTGCTCCCTAAAACAACAGCTTCTCTTAAAGAACAAAAAGAAGAGAAAAAAAAAGAAAATAAAAGAATATAGCTGTGTGAGTTATAGGTATTATAGGCATGCTTAAAGACATTTCCAGAAATGCTTATTTCCAGGAATATTATGACTGATGCAACAAAGCCAGGTTAATGTAATAAGACTAAAAGGTAAATGTGGTATTTTAATAATTTCAATTATTTTCGTTTCTACTTTTTAAAAGCAATAAACTCTTAGGTATATCACTTCTAAATACTACAAATGCAAAATAAGTCATTTTTTTTTATTAAACAGTGTCATTATATTAAAAATGTAATACCACAGCTATTTTTGCTACTATCGCATTAGAAGTTACGTTATTAGAGAAACAGATCCATGCTGCAAATACTCTTGCCTAATTACACTCGCCATCAAATGGCTGGTCATATTCTCACTTAGAAATAATCTTTTAAGTTATCTGTCATTGGGCTGCAGTGAGATGAACTGTCAAATGACCAATTTTTAAAAAAGCTTATAAAACCAACCACCTCCCCCCCCCCCCCCCCCAAAACAATACACCAAACCAAAAAAGAACTCCCTCCCCAAACTACTGCCTTGGAAATGCAACAGACATCATTCAATAGAAAGCAGAATTTTAATCAGATACAAGTTAGGCATCCAAGAAAGCTGACAATACTTGGAAAATCCTTTTATCTAGCAGTTTTGACAAAAGGGAGACCTAAGGAACGGATTCAGGCTGGCATTATAGCACTTCTGTGTGTAAATATTTCAAATTAGTTATAGGCTAAGAGAACCGTTAACTTAGTAGTGATAAAAAGGAATAGCCCTATATTGAATTTCAATATTGTAACCTCATTTCACTATTTTTCACCTGGCAAGTTAACTATCATAGGCCGAGAAGTTTCTTTAAAGCTCCTTGAAACTAAGATTCTAAACATCACTTTAAATATAAAACAATTAAGGAATGGGAATTTGATTATTAGCATTCCGGTTTTCAGTGCTGTCTACTACTCATAAGGCTCCAGGGTACACTCGTATCCATACATTCCTGGTTTATCAATGCGTATAATACAAGTACCTTAACAATAGTTTCTTGTCTAATCTAGTCAAATTATTTTAGTTTAGTTAATTCAAGTTTATAAACAGTGTCCCTTTCATTGGGAAAATAAAGAGATTTTTAAGAATGTTGGGTAGGTCACAATAAAACTTTCCTCCATCTCCCCCCAAATAGGAGACTGAGGGGAAGCAATGGTTAGACAGGAATGTTTTCTAAAGTAGAATTGTATACCAAGGTAAAAACATTTTAAAGTAGACATGATAACTTTTGTGGGTCCTCAATAAGAGCAAGACTTGCTTATTTCCGGCACTTTATGTGGCTGATTACCATCTTTACACAACAACTCAGATTTGATTTTAAAGTGTCAGCAACTAAAACAACATTAAAGAAACATTTTAAGTTCCTAGATTCTAATCTACAGAATGAATCTGTATGCCTTAAAACAAGCTTTGGCACCTAAGACAGTGTAATAAAAATTATCCTCCCTACTTACTTAAATTTAAATGTTTCTCCTAGTTCAGAAGCATTTCCTGGGGAAATTTCAAATATTCCAGAAAAGGGGTAAGGATGGCCACCATAAGCAAATTCTGAAAAGAGAAAACTCATGATTTTTAGTATTTATCACATAAAACTTAACCAGTATGCTGAATCAGATTTAATAAATGATGCGGATAGTAATGATACCACCTAAATATTTTTCAATTTAGTAATGCTTCACAAACATCCTATTTCGCTATTGCTTGTATAGAACAGTTGACGCAAAAGACTTGAAACTCTAATAACAAAAGGTGCTCAAAGGTAATCCTGACTTCTAAATTTACTTTATATTGGCTAGAGGAGAGTGACTAACATTCAAAGGTGAAAAAAGTCCCTGTGTTTACCTATCACGCCAAAGTACGTAGGTGCTCCATTCAGTGTTTTGCCACTTTCTAAATTAAAGTGACCAAATTTCAAACTTGTACTTTACTGGAAAAACGTCTAATAACAATGAGTTTTCATGATTCCTGGGATGAAGACTCTTGGTTTATCTTCGAATAAGAGTGAAACATTAGCAAACCAGAAAAACTGAATTCAATTCCCCTCACTTGAGAAGAGATAAGCTGCAAAATTAGCATACATATCCACTCACACACAAAGACACACACTTTCCACAGCACATCTTTAAGCTAGGAGAGAGCTACTTGTACTACAGCGAATGTACATCTGGGCCCATCAGATATAAACTCTCATTCAGAACAAAAATGGAGAAAGGTTTCAAATTAGGAAGGAAATAAAATTTCTGGCTACAATTCTGATATGAGACACTTCTATATTTAAGTGGCAAATCTTAGTAGACTTATTTAAAGAATTTCAAACAAATGCTTAATCTTGTCACTTAAAATTTATTAAATATAATCTTATAAGGTATTAGAACAAAACATGGAAGAGAATAAGGTAATTCTATAATATATTTACTTTTGATTCAGGACTTTCAGGAAAAAAAAGCAGTAATGTAGAATATAAAGTATTTAGTATTTAATTCTGAAACAAACATTAAAATTTTTTTTAATGACAGAATTTTATAGAATATTGTAGATAAGGTTAGACATGGAAAGATATTTTGATTTTTAATTTTCTCAATTATAGTAAGGAAGTTGTAGACCCACTCATTCTTCTATTCAAGAAGCAATAATTAACATTTAGGAATGTATTTGGCCCTGGCTTTGCTGTTTTGAGCCATGTTTCTAATTATTCCTAAGTCACTTTATGAATGGGAGCAATGATTAGGCAGATAAAAGGATAATGGATGAGTATATAAGAATACTTGGGTTCAAGTCTTAGTTCTGTTAATTAGCAGTATGACTTTCCACAGGTTTTAGTTTTAGTTTCTTCATCTGAAAAAAGGAGAAAATGCCTTATGCTTCAACCTATCTCAGAGCAGCATGGTCATGTGGTTCAAAATTTGATGACACTTTAAAAACTGTAACACACCATACAAATTCAGTTAAAAAGGAATATACACACAACTTTGGCAAAAGCCAAATCAATGAGGGAGCAAACCCACAGACTACAATTTCGCCTGTATCAATACTCCAGTCACTGGAACTTTCAGCACAAACCTCACTGCTTTTTGGGATTATCTGGTAGATGCAGTCTTTAAAGTAAAATGGAGCTTATATGGCAGATCTTTATGGCCAACATTTAATATGGTACACTGCACCCAGAAGTAGCTCATTTAGCATATAAAGAAGGGACAGTAAAAAGCCACACTGACACATTTAAGTAAATGAGCCTTTTCTTTGTATTAGCTAAAGCTGGTATGTAGTCTTCAGGGGTAACTGGGAGTAAACTGCAGGAACATATTCTAAGGGGTGATAAAGACTTCCTAGCTGAAGCAGATAAAAACATTTCTGCTAGAGGTTGACTTTATGATTCAAACTAGTATATTATTACAACCTTGATGAAATCAGCAATGTGATTGATCTTACGCAGAACATTCTACTTACAACTTGATCAGATAATCTTGTACCAAGAGAGAGAATTAGAACAAAGGAAAAAGCTGTTGAAACAGAGCTGCTTGGTTTGAGTGACTCCAGTTATGTTTATCATAATGAAGGGTAATAAAAAATAAAAAGGGCTGAGTTAATGAAAAAGGCCATCATTCTTAAGCAAAAAGCTAAATGTAATCAAAGGCAGGATTTGCTCAGTGATATTTTTAAACTTTACAACCATACATTTTTAGGTCTACAAAAACAAATTTATTACTGAAATTCCCTCAGGAAATTGGTATTTCAAGTATGACATTCTAGTACCAACCTTTTTCCAACCAAAATGATTATTTTTATCATACTGCTTTTCAAAGTGCAAGGTTTCTGAGAAACATCAATATCTATTAAAGCAAAACTGTCATGGTATAACAATCTCAAAAGGAATATTTTTTAACACGTAGTGTCTAGAATAAAACATAACCAAATCAATGAACACTTGTGTACTTTGAGTACTTTCTCCCCAAATACACTCCATTTTGGGCATTTCCCCAAAATACAGTATAAACAAATATGGGGAGATTTTCTTCAACTTTCTACAATAAAGTAGGGAAGTACTTAAAAAAAAAAAAAAGCTACAAATATGATTTTGCAACTCCCTTAAATCAGAAAAAACTTCAGAAAGTATATTTAGACTGTGTGTACACGTACCTCTGCCATATACCTCAATTCCTGAATGAAAAACTCCAATTCCAATGGATGAGGTGTATTCGTTCATCCAGTACTAAAGGAAAAAAAAAAGATTCAGATATTTGTTCATTTATAATTCAAGTCCATGTTATAGGAGACTACTACTTCCCAAATCTTTTACTGAACGTTTAGGCCTTTCTAATCCCTTTTCTTGGTATCTTCCTTACAGCGCTTACACTCTAATGCTAACGATGTTTTCAGTCCTGACCTTCCCTTTGCTTATGCCACACCCCATATGGAATGCCTTCCTGGGTCAAAATGTATGTCTCCATTTGTGTGTAAGCATCTTAGCTAAGGCTTACATAAGCCATAAAATTTAAACCTGGTTAGGTTGGGAAACAAAGTGATAGAAAAGCTCTCCTCTTAATGACTTTTTAAAGAATCACATATAGCATCTGTGTTCATATCTATTTTTCTTCTATCTTAAGTGTCCCCTTTCATTCTCTGGTGTGCTCCCTGAAGACAGGGATATTCTATTCTTTTTCAAAAACATTTGGCATACATGTCCTGATTCAGCTCAAAGTTTGACAATGATAATATAAGAAATAAATAATATGAGGCACAAAGATTAGAACAATTTTCTTACCACTGGCATGAAGAAAAATTCCAAGAAAAGGTAATATTTGAACTGAGGTTTTAGAAACAAATAAGATTTCTCCACACAGGAAATATGGAGGTTAAAGTGAGGATGGGGAGGGCCGGGTGGGGAAAGAGAAGAAATGCCAAGTAGAGGGAAGAGGATGTACACAGGTAATGTGATGTGCAGTTCTGTGAGATGACTGTGAAAGTGGTTAGTGTGGAGTGGAGAAGTTACACTTAGAAAGCAAAGGAGTTAACACTAAACAAACACTTAGGTAACACTTAACAGTGTTACAACCCTATACAACTTCTCCCAGGTTAGAGAGTAGATAATCTGACTTTAATTTTTCTAGGTTTATTCAAGTCTTATCCTTGGCTTTAGACCTCTAGCCAGTTTCTCCCAGACCTGGAAAAATGCACATTCTCATACACTGCTGAAGGAAGCATAAATGATAAAGGACACCTTTTCCCCCTAAAATGTTACTGGAAGAGAAATTAAACAATAACAAACAAGAAATATTTAAAAAAGAACAAGGGACTATCTCACCTAGATATCAAAATAATCATTAAAATAGTATGGTACTGTTGCAGGAACAGATCCTTGTATATATAAGAATCTAGCATATGATAAAGGTGGTATATAAAATTAATGATAAAGGATAAGTTAGTATAAATGCATTGATAAAATTGATTATGCATAAAAATACATCTCACATATCTAAAAATTCCAGTGTGTCTAAAAATAATCATATAGAAGAAAATAAAATAAATTAAAAAAATCTTAAAAAAACGGACTTTCTACAAAACAGAAACAGACTCACAGACTTAAGAGAATGAATTTATAGTGGGGGAAGAGTAGGAGGGTGGGGGGGGAGGGACAGACTGAGAGTTTGGGATTGACATGTAGAAACTGCTATATTTAAAACCGATAACCTAACAGGGACCTACTGTATAGCACAGGGAACTCTGCTCAATATTCTGTAATAAATTTTAAAAATAAAGAAAAGAAAATCTTAGATGGGAAAAGCCAACCAAATCAAAATCTAGACTATATAGAGGAAAACAACATTTAACATAAACATTTACAACTTTTTATTGTGTAAAACTACACAAGAACAAAAGATAAACAATACACAGGAAGAAAAAAGTTGTAACACTAAGATCAGTATGAGAATACAAGTCTCCCTGTCTCTCTCATCCTATTTGATTCCTGATTTTGTATAGTCTGAATCTAGACAGCAAGTTAGGAAAGTGAGTAACACTTTTTTATCTGAATCAATTTGATTTTGGATGCAGAGTAGTGAGGGTACATATAGTAAGGGATTTCTCAAAACATTTATCCAAATCTATTTAATTCCGGAATTTGGGCAGTAGAAGTTCAGACAGCAAGGGATACTGTATACAAAAACTCTATTTAAAACAAAAATAACCCCCACAGACAAAGTGAGCAATCATAGAAGAAATTAGTGGCTAACAAATATGGACTAACAATCTCATTAGTAAATAGAAAAGTGCTAGCTAAAACAATAAGCTACAATTCTTTTTTTTTTGGGAGGTTTTTTTTTTTTGGGCTGCTTGGCTTGCACTTAGTTCCCCAATCAGGGACTGAACCCAGGCCCTCGGCAGTGACAGTGTGGAGTCCTGACCACTGGACTGCCAGGGAATTCCCTACCATTTTTTTTAATCCATCAGATTGGCAAATATGTAAAATATTGCTAATACTTAGTGTTGGTAAGGATGTCAGGAAGATACTGCAGACGTGAATCAACGCCAATTAATTAAGCATTTCACCTCCTGAAGTCTAGACTACAGAAATGCTTGAACATGGGCAGACATGTTCCAAGACACTAACTGCAGTTGCCTATAGTACTGAAAAACTGGAAACAATCTAAATATCAGTAGGAGAATGGCTACTTTTATAAATGACCATAAATCCACATCATGAACTATTACACAGCTACTAAAACGAATGAGTTAACTCGGCACATAAGGGCATAAAAAGATATCTAAGACACACCCAGTAAAAAAAAAAACCAGGTAAAAATATATTATCTGTAGCAAGATCACATTTTTCTAAGTTAAATAAATAGGCCCTCTGTGTATGTTTACATGCTAAGTATGGAAAAATAAAACAAAATCACCACCAATTACAACAAAAGAAAGTCTGAAGCATTACAGATAAAACTGTTAACAGTTTGGGGGGAGGGGAGTAGATACAGCGTAGGGGTGGGAATACAGGCATGTAAAGGAAAACTTTCACTTTCAACTCCGTACATTTCAGGATTGTTTTCTGAATTTCATGAATTATGTGTATTAACTTTTATAATTAGAAAAATGTTAAAGTAAAACACTATATTCTCTTAGCTTAACAGGTTTCAATTTATTTGAACATTTTTACTATCTTAAAAGAACAGGCTGCATATATATAAAACATAAGCAGCTGCATTATTTGTATTAGCAAGGTACTTATAACAACTTAAATGTGTACCTATAAGGCAATGGTTGAATAAACTATGATAAACAATATGTAAAATATTACAAAGCCATACAAAGAAGGGGGATACTCTCAAGAAACTGATAGGGAGTAATTTCCAGGATATATTTGTTAGGGGAACAAAAAGAAAAGAAAAATGGAGACGTGGCAAAATGCTACAAAGGCTGGTTTGACGGTGCTTCCACTGGTCAACTTTGGGAAAATCTGCATATCAAAAAGAATAAGGACAATAATGGAATACAGCATGTTGAACAAAAAATAATCTTAGTCCACAGTAATACCAAAAAAGAAAAAAAAGAAAAAACCAAAAAAAACTCCCCCAAAATGAAAACCCCCCCAAAAATAAAATGAAACAAAAAACCAAAAAGTGAAAGGAGAGAAAACTCTTCTTTACAAAGGAAAAGGCAGCTAATAAACATGAAGTAAAGGCAGAATTAGATAGTTTTGCAGCCCCCAGCTGATGCAGGCAAGGATCATGGATGTTAAAACCATTGGGAGAAGGTTGTTGGAGAACAATGTTCCCATGGTCTTAAAGCATCAATCCCACACTTTCCTAAATTATAAGGAGAAAAGATACCATAGCAATGGAAAATTATAGTGAATATCATCTTATCCAAGTGATTAAAGTGATTGTCATCAATAGCTGGACGAACTGATACTATGTGCCTCCTGATGTGATGAAACAGAAAGGCTGTAGCTTTTCCTTTGTTACTTTTCTTGTCAAATATATTAAATAGAATATGACCATGAGGAAAAATCAGATAAGTCTGGATTGTGGGACATTCTATAAGAAAAGTAGCCTGATCTTTTTAAAAAAATAATGACGTTAAAGTCAAAAGAAGGGCAGCTATTCTTTAAGGAAGGTTAAAAAGACACGATAACTATCAATACGTGCAACGAAGGAGGCTTGACTGGATCCTAGACTTAAAAAAGAACAAAAAGCCGAAAAGACATTATTGGGGTAATTGGGGGAAATATTAATATCGACTATGCATTAGATAAATTATTGTACTAACTGAAAATTTCTTGGGAGGGGTAAATAGTTTCATGGTTAGGTAGACAATGTCGTCTTAGGAAATACATGTTGGAGTATTGAGAGATGAAATACTAAAATGGTTGTGAAACTTTCTGAGTTTTATGTAGAAGAGGGTAAAAGAAAACAAATACAGGTAAAAACTGGTGAATCTAGGTGAAGAGTATATAAAACATACTCTTCTTTCACTTTTTTTTTTGAAGATTTAAACGTTTTAAAAATAAAAAGTTAGGGGGAACTAAAAAGAACAATCTATTCCTTTCCTCGTTCCAACAGAAGAGATGCCTTTTCAAGTTTCCTGCTATCCTCCCACTTTCTCCCCCTTTTTATAGACAGAGAGTAGAAAATACCACAAGGTGATCATGCTAGTCTGCATAAAAATTCTGTTAGTCTTTTTTAAAAAAATGAGTTATAATTAACATAGAATATTAGTTTCAGGTATACAACACAGTGATTCAATATTTTTATATATTATGAAATGATCACCACAATAAGACCAGCTACCATGCATCACCATACCAAGTCACTACAATATTGCTGATCATATTCCCTATGTGGACATCACATCCCCACGACTTCATTATTTTATAGCTGGTAGTCTGTGTCTCTTAATCCCCTTCACTTATTTCATCTATCTTCCTACCCTGCTCTGCTGTGGCAACTACCAGTTTGTTCCCAGTATCTATGAGTTTGTTTCTGTTCTGTCTTATTTGCCCATTTGGGTTTTTTTTTTGATTCTACATATAAGTGAAACCAGACAGAATTTGTTTTTCTTTGACTTATTTCATTTAGAATAATACCCTCCAGGTCTACTTATGTTGCTGCAAATGGCAAGATTTCATTCTTTTTTTTTTTAATGGCTGAGTAATATTCCTCTGTGTGTGTGTGTGTGTGTGTGTGTGTGTACACACACCAAATCTTCTTTATCCATTCATCCACTCATGGACATTTAGGTTGCTTCTATATCTTGGCTACTGCAGTCAGTGGTTTCCTTGGCAGCCAACTTCTAGGACTTAAATTGTCTTTCCCAATTGAGAAATCTCATTGCTTATACTGTTTACAATCAATAATTTGATCTACTAACTGATTTCCTTAACAATGGCACCAACAGGCTTTTGTTCTGGATGCAAGCAACTCCTATGTAGTTAGCTTTTCTCTTTTTTACACTGTGAGCACTTCTCTTTCAAAAAATATTTTCGAAAAGAGATAGATAACAAAATTGTCTAAAACAATCAAAATGTTTTAAACTCTTGGTAAACTGAACATTTATTTCCATTTAAGGTCTAGTATCACTTAATTTTAACAATTTATTTTTTGTTGACCAGTAAATAGCCTTCTGAAAGTGCTTCTATAATAAATTTCTATAATGGAAATTGAAATGTTTTATTGAGATAGAAAGGTTTTCACAGAAAGGAAAACAAAAAACAAAAAAACAACAAACCTTCACAGTGACTTTTAGCCAGAGTTAAACAGGTTAAGATGGGAATGTACTTGTCAGAGTGGGGATCCTGGACTCAGAAATCTTTTATTCTCTGCTCTTTCAGTTGAAAATAATCTCTTCCATGTTTAGAACTTCTGTATGTTGCTTGGGGATGTGGGGGTGGGGGTGTGTGTGTGTGTCTGTGTGTATACAACACTACTTTAGTCTAAAATTTCCCTGCCTTCAAGACTTTACATTCTACATATAAAACGATATATTTTGACACATTTCATAAATTGGAAAAATCTATAAAATGAGAGAAGCAGAAATGAGAGAGAAATGTACCACCTAAAAATTTGGTCAGTCCTTTGGAGTTTACAACGAGACCTGACCTATATAACATTTCTAAAGAATTGCTGAGACACTGCAATGAAAAATGAATACCTGATAGCTTTGCAAGTGGTAGTGTTACCTCCACTCTCAGATGGAAAGTTGGACAATCAGGTCAAGTGTTTCTGCTGAAGGTTATAGGCAGCCAGCAAGTTGCTAGGAAAAACCCGCAAGTTGCTAGGAAAAGGATTTCTTAACCCGGAGATACTCCTTTGAACAGTATTAAAAAAACAGAAGTTACCCACTTTTAACATTATTTGCTTCCTAAAGGCTCTGTCTCAATATTCTATGCCAGGCAGGAATTAACGCTGATGTTGCTTATTCACTGTTAGCAATAACAATGAGGGACTTGGGCCTTCCCTGGTGGTCCAGTGGGTAAGACTCAGTGCTTCCAATGCAGGGAACTAGATCCCAAATGTCCCAACTAAGAGTTCACATGCTGCAACTAAAAATCCCGCATGCACCAACTAAAGATCCTGCATGCCACAACGAAGATCCCCTGTGCCTCAACTAAGACCCGACACAGCCAAATAAATAGATATTTAAAAAAACAACAACCCAGTATTTAAAAAACCAAAAAAAAAAAAAAAAAAAAAAAAAAAATGAGGGACTCAATGGCTCTTTGCTTTTCATGTTCTTTGTATCTTCTATCCCTAGAAAGGGCCCCAAATGTAAGAGTTAATTTATTTTCTAAATTAAAGCAACTATTTACTTAGAAATCTATTACCAGATATTGCCACTGACCTTAGAGAAACAAAAACGATTATAAAGAATACTATGAGTAGTTGTATACAAACAGGTCAGATAACTGAAATGAAATGTATAAATTCCTGGAAAGACACAAAGTACTGAAACTGAATCAAGAAGAGAGAGAAAATCTGACTAGATCTATAATGAATGGGAATGAAAGCAAAGAGGATGAATTAGTAATTTTAAAACTACCCTCAAAGAAAAGCCTACAACCAGATGATTTTGGTGAATTCTACCAAATATTAATTAATTTATTTATTTTGGGCTGCGTTGGATCTTTGTTGCCGCACACAGGCTTTCTCTAGTTGTGGTGAGCAGGGGCTACTCTTCCTTGTGGTGTGCGGGTTTCTCATTGTGGTGGCTTCTCTTGCTGTGGAGCATGGGCTCTAGGTGTGAAGGCTTTAGTAGTTGCAGCACATGGGCTCAGTAGTTGTGGCTCGAAGGCTCTAGAGCGCAGGCTCAGTAGTTGTGGTACACGGGCTTAGTTGCTCTGTGACATGTGGGACCTTCCCGGACCAGGGATCAAACCTGTGTCCCCTACATTCGCAGGCAGATTCTTAACCACTGTGCCACCAGGGAAGCCCCTCTACCAAATATTTAAACAAGAATACTAATTCTTCACAAACTGCTCAAAAGACAGAAGAAAAGGGAACACTTCCCAATTCATTCTGTGAGGTCAGTACTAATTTGACACCAAAACCAGGCAAAGGCATCAGAAGGAAACTACAGATCAATCTCTTATGGATACAGACTCAAAAATCCTCAACAAAATACTGGCAAATTGAATTCAGCAACATATAAAAAGGATTATACACCATGACCAAGTGGTATTTATTCCAGGAATGGAAAGTGGATTTAATATCCCCCCAAATCAATTACTATAATATACCATATCACTAGAATAAAGAACAAAATCCACAAAATCCAACACTTTTTCATGATCAAAACACTCAATAAACTAGGAATATAAGGAAACTTCCCCAATTTGATAAAGGGCATCTACAAAAAACTCAAAGCTAACATCATACTTAATGGTGACAGAGTTAATGCTTTCCCTTTAAGATCAGGAACAAAACAAGGATATCTGCCTTTGCCACTTCTATGAAACACTGTACTGGAGATTCTAGCCAAGGTAAATAGAGAAGAAAAAGAAAAAAGGCATCCAGATTGGCAAAGAAGTAAAATCAAAATGACATGATCTTGTATATAGAAAATCATAAGTAATCCACTAAAAAAAATAGTAAAAGTAGTAAACAAGTTCAGTAAAGGTTGCCGGTACAAGATTAATATACAAACATCAACTGTAATTCTATATACTAGCAATAAACAATACGAAAATGAAATCAGGAAAATTCCATTTACAGTTGCATTAAAAAATATGTAAGGATAAATTTAACACAAGAATTACGTAACTTTGTATATGAAAACTATAAACATTACTGAAAGAATTTAAAGATCAAAATAAATGGAAAGACATTCCATGCTCATAGATTAGAAGACTTAATATTGTTAGGATTGCAATACTCTCCGAATTGACCTGATTGATTCATTGCAATCCTTATCCAAATCCCAGCTGCCTTTTCCACAGAAATGATAAGCTAATGCTGAAGATTCAAGAGACCTGTAATAGCCAAGACAATCTTGAAAAAGTTGGAATACTCACACTTCCTGATTTCAAAACTTACTACAGGGTTACAGTAATCAACACAGTGTGTAACTGGCATAAAGACAGACACTTAGACCAATGGAATAGAATTCCGTTCAGAAAGAAACCCTTACATTTATGGTCAACTGATATTCAACAAAGGTGCCAAGACAAATCAGTGGGGGAAATAAACAGTCTTTTCAACAAATGGGACTGTGACAACTGGACATTCACATGCAAATCAATGAAGTGGGACTCCTATCTCACACCATATACAAAGATTAACTCAAGATGAATCAAAGACCTAAATGTAAGAGCCAAAACTACAAAACTCTTAGAAGAAAACAAAAGCATATTTCGTGGTCTTAAATTAGGCAATGGTTTCTTAGTTGTGACACCAAATATACAAGCAACAAAGAAAAAATTAACTGGACTTCATAAAAATTAAAATCTTTTGTGATTCAAAAGACACTATAAGTGAAAAAGCAACCCACAGACTGGAAGAAAGTTGATGAGGGATGTATATCCAGAATATATAAAGAACTCTTATAAATCAAGAACAAGACAAATAATCCAATTAAAAAATGGGCAAAGGATCTAAATAGATGTTTCTCTAAAAAAGATAGACAAATCAAAACTACTATTAGATACCATTTCATACCCATTCAGATGACTATATTCAAAAAGACAGATCTAACAAGTGTTGACAACAGTATAGAGGAATTGGAATCCTCATACACTGCCTTGATGGGATTTTAAAATGGTACAGCAGTTTTGTTTATTTCATTTTATATTATTTTTTAAATTTAAAAAAAATTTTTATTTCATATTGGAACATAGTTGATTAGCAATGTGTTAGTTTCAGGTGTACAGCAAAGTGATTCAGTTATACATATACATGTATCTATTCTTTTTTAAATTCTTTTCCCATTTAGGTTATTACAGAATATTGAGCAGTGTTCCCTGTGCTATACAGTAGGTCCTTGTTGGTTATCTATTTTAAATATAGTAGTGTGTACATGTCAATCCAAAACTCTCAACCTATCCTTCTCCCCACTGTTCCCCCCTGGTAATGGTAACCATAAATTCATTCTCTAGATCAGTGAGTCTGTTTCTGTTTTGTAAATAAGTTCATTTGTATCATTTTTTTTTAAGGTTCTGCATACAAGCAATATCATATATTTGTCTTTATCTGTTTGATTTACTTCACTTAGAATGATAATCTCCAGGACCATCATGTTGCTGCAAATTGCATTATTTCATTCTTTTTAAAGGCTGCATAATATTCCACAGGATATATGTAAAATGGTACAGCAGTTTTGGAAGAGTTTGCCTAGAACAGGTAAATTTATACAGATAAAAAATAGATTAATGGCTACTTATAACTGGGAGGTTTGCAGGGAAATAGGGAGTGATTGCTAATGGGTATGGGGTTTCTTTCTTGGGTGATGAAAAATGTCTAATATTGAAATCAATGATGGCTGTACAACTCCATGAATACACTAAAATCCACTGAATTGTACACAAAGGGTGAACTATATCTCAATAAAACTGTTTAAAAAATGCTAGGAATAGAAGTAAAGGATTTACTAACTTATACCAAATGGTAGAAGAGTATATAATTTCATAGTTGGCAAACCTAAACAAAAACTATTCTATAAATACCATGAATCCTCCAAGGACAAAATTTCCTTCAGATACAATACATACTTTGTTCCTTTAAAAAGAAATGTAATTTGGCATTATCAACAAAGTTTCCTCTCTGTTAGCAAAGTGAGAACCAAGAAATTCCTGAACAAAAAAGTTTTCATTTCCCTGTCTTCCTTCTAAGAAATGGTCCAATATAAACTTTAGAAGAGTAAAATATACAGATTATGAGTGTGGGGCTCTTGACGCTCACCCCCCTCCAAGTGAAAAAACTGCTAGCTACCTGAAAACATTTTCTAATAAATAACACAAAAGATGGTCCAATTAGTTCTTGAACTCTTATCCGCAATCAAAAATCTTTAAATAGGTTATTTCTCAAATTGCAGACTGCATTCCTAATTCCAGATAGCTGCCTTCAAAAATATGTAGAAAACAGACTATAAACAAATAGCATATCAAGAACAGAAAAATACTGGCAACTCCCTGGCAGTCAAGTGGTTAGGACTCTGTGCTTTCACTGCCGAGGGTCTGGGTTCAATCCCTGGTCCGGGAACTGAGATCCCTACAAGCCACGAGATGCAACTGAACAAAACAAAACAAAACAAAACAAAACTAAACAAAAAAAAAAAGAAGACAGGAAAAAAAAACCCAACTCTAAATATATGTATTCTGGTCAGCCATCTCTCATATGTGAACAATAGCACATTACTGAAGAAATTTTATGAAGTAAATTAGATGCTTTCCCTTGGTGTGATTTTTTTTTTTTTTCCTGAATGGACTCTAAAGAAAAGTGGATAAACCTTCCACAGAGATGCTCTCCAAATGTTACTGTTTCTGTTAGGGCTTCCTAGCTCTATTATTAGAGAACATGCCTGGAAGGCTCACTCTCTAAAAACTGGGCAGGCTGCCTGTGGAAGACAGGCGTTTAATTCAAGGTCAGCAAGCCTTATCGAGTCCTTCTGCCTCAAAGTCCTGCCAAGGCTATGCAGACAATATGGATGATGCCTATTTTAAGTGGAGATTTAATGATATAACTATAAACAAACAAAAAATGTACAGCAGCCCCTCGGTATCCTCAGAGGATTGGTTCCAGAACCCCTGCAGATTCTCAAGTCCCTTATTTGAAATGGTGTGGTACAGCCAGCCCCCTGCATGTGTGGATACGGAGAGCCGACTGCATATGAGGACTGAGTCTTTTACTGAATTGTGGAACTCCTCTACAATGATTTGCTGTTGGTAGTTATTCATGCTGAAGTAATTACTATTCTCTCATAGTTTAAGATTTTTGAAATTAATAGTAGTGTTTCTCAGTGCTCTTCCAACTTGGTTTCCATCCTTTGTCATTACTTTAAAAATTATTTACCATTGTCAAAACATTTCACATGGCATCTCTGGAATAAAAATCTCCCCACAAAGCTCAACAGAGCTTCTCAAACTTGCTATGTGGAAATTCATGCTTTTGTACAACCATAATATTGATATTTTCTAACAGAAGATATAAATATGCAACATGAAATCACAGCCAAGAACACGTATCCATGAAAAACAAACAAACAAACCAAGCTGCTGAATTAGATATGACTGGATGTTAGCAAGATTTCTGTTAATTTTTGTTGGGTATGTCTTCATTGATTTTGTTGTCTAAATAGCAGATGCCAAAAGTTTAAAATTACATACTTGGGAAAAATGGATAATACAGGACAATTTTATTTAAAGGCTTAGCTTTTTATGTGAACTGGGAAAAGACCACTTTTATTGCCAGAGTTTGGTCCAAGTCTAAGAGTACAACCAGTATTCAGGAGACCAGCTGAACTACTGCTCTGAGATAACTGCAGAAGCTGGGATGACACTGAGGCCAGCCCTGCAGAGAAATTTTACCACACAGGGCCACGTGGTGAGGGAGGAGTGACATGGAATACTAGGGGTAGATCCACTAAAGGAAACTATATATTCAAGTTTACCCAATGTTGACAACTATACAATCCCTCAGGGATTGATTATATGAAAAATCAGATGTTTTCATTTGAAAGTTTACAATTTGATTCTTCTCAAACTTTTCCCAACATACCAAAGGAAAACAGTAAACCAGCCAGCTGCTACCACTGAATAGTATCTCTTAAACCATGAAACAACAGCAGAGTTACCAGACATGTCCATGTCAACCACCTACTAAACGATTGGTCAGCTTCATCTAAGGCTATTTTTCCCTTCCGATCAAACAGGAAAGCCCACAGTGTTCCTGTGTTCCAGTTTGGATCACAAGAGTATTGCTCCTATTATCTCTGAATTTACTTCGGAGTTTATTGCTTGGATAGAAAAAGGTTGATACAACGAACACTGAAGCATCTGAACTACAGTGGAAAGACACTGGGCTGAGTGTCAGGAGATGGAGGTTCTTTGCCTTGGTTTCTTCACAGATATTTGGTAACTTTAATTTTTTAAAATTTTTAAAATTTTATTAAAAATTTTTAAAATTTTATATTGGAGTATAGTTGATTAACAATGATGTGTTACAGGTGTACAGCAAAGTGATTCAGTTATACCCATACAAGTATCCATTCTTTTTCAAATTCTTTTTCCATTTAGGTTATTACAGAATATTGAGCTGAGTTCCCTGTGCTATACAGTAGCTCCTTGTTGCTTATCTATTTTAAATACAGCAGTGTGTACATGTCAATCCCAAACTCCCAATCTATCCCCCTCCTATTATGACATTTGTTAGCTTTTTTAAAAAAATTTATTTATTTATTTATTTATTTTATTGGCTGTGTTGGGTCTTTTTTGCTGTACACGGGCTTTCTTTAGTTGTGGTGAGTGGGGGCTACTCTTTGTTGTGGTGAGCCCGTGGCTTCTCTTGTCACTGAGCACGGGCTCTAGGTGTGTGGGCTTCAGCAGTTGCAGCACACGGGCTCAGTAGTTGTGGCTCGAAGGCTCTAGAGCGCAGGCTCAACAGTTGTGGTGCATGGGCTTAGTTGCTCTGCAGCATGTGGGATCTTCCTGGAACAGGGATCGAAACCGAGTCTCCTGCATTGGCAGGCAGATTCTTAACCATTGCACCACCTAGGAAGTCCCGATATTTGTTAACTTTTAAAGGTACCCACTATGTCTGAAAAAGCATTTGACTCCAATTCAGATACTGGAGCCAGAATACCTTGGTTCAAATTCTGACTTCACTATTTACTAGTTGTGTGACCTGGGGAAAGATACTTATCCTCTCTGTCCTTATTTATAAAACGCGGATAATACCAATAGTGTCTTCCTCAGAGGACTTATTATGAGGATTAAATAAATTAGTATGCATAAAGTACTTAGCAGGGTGCTTGACCTATAGTAAACATTAAGCATTAGTAGTAGCAAACACATATATTGATATGATCCTTCCCTAATACTCTGTTCTACACCTTGGTAAAGGGTTGTATGCATGTGTAAATAAGCAGATTGGTTCTGGCTGTTAATTCTCAGGATTTTCAAGAATCTTTGAGCGTTGATGTCAAATTACCAATAGCAATGATTCACTAAACTGAAAAGCAAAAAATGGCAGAGTTAATATGACTCTAAGACTACTTTAAGCAAGTATTTATATTCTTGAAAAGTACAAATCTGAGTAAAAGGTCTCTATAAGTAAGGCAGTGGTTTTGTAGGATTCTTATATATTCATGAAGGACATGAGCAGAGGGCTGGAGAACCAATCTCACTTTGGTGCTAAGACCTTACAGTCCTGTACTTCCTAAGTCCGTGGAGATGGCAAGTAAGTAAAGAAAGTAAAGGGCCAAGGAAGGACCACTAATACATGCTTTGCCTCCTCTGATACCAGCCAGTGTCACTGAAGTTTAGAAGGCTTATCAAAGCATTCCAAAGTATTAATATAAAAAGGTAAAAGGAAACAATTCACAGAAAAAGTATCATCTTGAAATCTGTGGGAAGGCAATAAATACATAAATAACTGCAGTTACTTTCGAGCTCAATCTTGTTTCAATGCAAAAAATTGGCCTAAATATTTCCACTTATTATTTTAAAGCACTGCTTACAAAAGTGAATTGACTATACTATATTATAGTCATATATTAAACTGTTAAGTTCTTCTGACAGAAGTTCTTCATTAAACTTCATTTTAGTCAGTGATTTGCTTTATTCATTTAATAAAATGTTATGCTTCCTATTTGAAAGCAACAATGATAAATGCTATCTCCCTAGTCTGGAACTTAAAACACTTAATATGACCACTGAGAGCCTGGGTCTGACTTCCTTAAAAGGCAGTATTAAATGATCCAAGTATAAAGTATGACTGTTTCCCCTAAAAACTAGAACCAGGATTCACGGGATTAAAAGTATTTTAATTAATTCCCCCCAAAAGGTGTTTAGAACAAGGCATTTCAATTACTGAGTTAAAAATCAAAATAAATTGTGACTAGTAGAGATTGTGGGGGTAATTATTATAGTGCCATCTCATATAAAACTGTCCATGTTCACACTGTTAAATTACCTTATGAAGTCTTTCTAGTGCCACTGGATTTAGTCCAAAATAATCTTACAGCAAATGTTATTTAATATTGATAGCAAATCATAGTTAAATGCTATCTTTGGTGCCTTAGCATTGGGCTAGACAGAAAGCAGAGACAATAAAAACTCACTGAATGAACTGAGATTTTCTAGTATATTTTTTAGATGAACTCATGAACATCCAGTGCTATGTCTGTTAATTCACTTTATACTGTAAGAAGTATATATATTCTATTCCATTATTATTATTTCTAAGAAAATGTCCAGTATTTTCACTACCAGAAATTATCTAATAAGCACATGGCTGACTTTCTATGTCTTAGAAAAAAAAATTAAAAAATTTCATTACAAAGTTACTTATAAATATTGATAACAGTAGGTATTAAGCCTCAATCTTTTAGAGTATGTAATCTTTCCTGATTATGAAAGATTTGTCAGTAATTTTTTAGTTAATAGTGTTTCAAATTTAATAAATGTTCTAGAAAAAAAGAAATTTTCTTTTCTGAGACAGTGTAGCCAAACATAAACATATGAAAGCTAGCTTAGCCAGATTTCCTTGTTTGCTGCCACAGTCCCAGTTTATATCTGCTTCAATATAACTATTTAGCCTGCAACCCTCTTTATTCTCAAGTCTCAGTTTTGATGATACAATTTAAAGTTAGCTTAACACTGGCCTTCTTAAGGACTGTACTCTTTGAGTCTTAAAAGTCCTGATCTCATGAGTGTGAGTATACCTAACTATATACTGACATGATAGTCTAAAAACCAAGGAAAATGTGGTGACACGTATTTTGTACAGAACTAAGGTTTCCTTCTCTTTATTGAATAGACAAACTAATTTTCAAGAACAAATTATTATGTTTACCAAAGGATCTAATTTCTAGAACCACAACAAAAGCTAGGCACAGGATGACTGGATTACTTAAAGCAGAATAGATTTTTAAAAGTCAAATCAACAGTGAACTGGGCTTCCTAGGTGGTGCAGTGGTTGAGAATCCGCCTGCCAATGCAGGGGACACGGGTTCGATCCCTGCTCCGGGAAGATCCCACATGCCGCGGAGCAACTAAGCCCGTGCGCCACAACTGTGGAGTCCATGTGCTGCAACTACTGAAGCCCACGCACCTAGAGCCTGTGCTCCACGACAAGAGAAGCCACGGGCTCACCACAACAAAGAGTAACCCCCACTCACCGCAACTAAAGAAAGCCTGTGCAGAGCAAAAAAGACCCAACACAGCCAATAAAATAAATTTATATAAAAACAAACAAAAAACCAGTGAACTAAATGCCCCTTGAATATTTTATTTTATTTTATTTTATTTTATTTTATTTTTTGGGGGGTACACCAGGTTCAATCATCTGTTTCCATACACACATCCCCGTACTCCCTCCCTTCCCCGACCCCCCCCCACCCTCCCTGCCCCAGTCCTCTAAGGCACCTTCCATCCTCGAGCTGGACTCCCTTTGTTATACAACAACTTCCCACTGACTGTTTTACAGTTGGTAGTATATATATGTCTGTGCTACTCTCTCGCTTCGTCTCAGTTTCCCCTTCACCCCCCGCCCCCTCCCATACCTCGAGTTCTCCAGTCCATTCTCTGTATCTGCATCCTTATTCTTGTCACTGAGTTCATCAGTACCCTTTTTAGATTCTGTATATGTGAGTTAGCATACAATATTTGTCCTTCTCTTTCTGACTTACTTCACTCTGTATGACAGATTGTAGTTCTATCCACCTCACCCCTTGAATATTTTTAAGACTAAACCTATTTTTTACAATCCACTCTTTGACTCTACTAGTGATGATAAGTACATGGGATAGGGTACTGCCAATTCTTGGTCCTGAACCATATCCACACAAGAAAACCATGTTCTTGGCAAATTTCTCATATCAGGCACTTAATTTAGTTGTGTGAAATATTTTGGTAAAACTCTGAAACTCCTTTTAAGGAGGCCTATTTGTACTTGACTATCCTCCTGGATTGGGTTCTAAAATTGCATGAGATCTGAGACAAAGTTTTAACTTTCTGTACCCTCCATGTTACTTAGTGTATTGTATTATACTTAGATCACTCAAATGCTTGATAAGCTAAAATGTAGCAAGGAATATGTAATGCGTTTCCCTCTGTCCTGTTCTTCACTCATTCAAGAAATATGTATTGAACACCTACTATGTGCTAAAAATTAGCAATACAGAAGCGAACACGACCAAGTTCCTGTTCTCATGGAGCTTGCATTCCTGAGAGGTATCTTTTAAACTGCAGGTTTAAAACCCACTAAAGAATCCTGAAATCAATTCAGTGGGTTGCACCAGCTTTATTTTAAATGAATAAAACAACTTATCAGAGGACATCACACACAGCAAGGTGTTTCAGTTACATGTGTGTATAATAAGTGTTATGTAAAATGTATATTTTAGTTGGTCCAGGATAAAATTGAGAAACAGTTCTAGAAGGTTCCCCTAAACTGCATCTCAGTTTAAATCTCATTTTAAATTTTTACTTACTTGCAAAGCTATAAATAAAGCAAGTTAGACAACTTTGATTCAATAAAATGTATGTGTTAGGGACTCTGCTAGACATTGGGGATACAAGGATGATTAACTCACAGTCCCTGTCCATAAAGAACTCATTAAGAATGTAAATAATCAATCACAATCCGATAAGTGTTAAAACAAGTATGTGTATATGTAATAAATTAACAACTCATTTTTTGGGATACTCCAACATGCTTTCACTTATTCTGTCTTTCACAATAATAGTCCACACAAAATATGTAAATCACTTTTGGGATATTCAAGCAAGTAATTTGTGCCCAAGGCCACATAATGAGTGGCTAAGCTGTAAACAGCCCAGGTTTCTTAGCCTTCATCTACTGCTTTTTTAAATCACGACTCCTTCCTAATAGATAGTCTCATATGGCTTTGATTTTCTTTATATGATCTTGAAGTATTCTGAACAACTTCAGAATAAGATGGAGATCATTACTATTAGTTCATCATTTTTTCTTAAGTGTGAAATTATGGTGACCTACCACGTACCATCACAAGTAAAAAGAAATAGCCATCGCTTACTCTTTGCCTAAATGCCATATGACATGCCCACCTTATCACTAGTTTAGTAATACAGAGACCTCCTATTCTGGGAACTATAAAACCTTCAAATCTGAAGGAGAAGGAAAATCTAGAAGATATGTTCCTTTTGGAAACTAGAATTTCGACTGTACTTCAACCATATAACTCTTTTTATACTATTCAGTAGACTAGAATACATACAACAGATTATACTGAGAACTGCTAGAGACAATTAACACGTTAACTTTATCTGGTGGTTCATTTAACTTATTGTCGGACAGTGAGCTAGAAATTATAATTACACTATGGTATACAAAGCAATCTAAAGCTAAGTTGTTTATTTTTAGTTACCATAAATATTTAGACATATAAATTAGTTCCATTAAATTCATCTGGAAGAAAGGCTGAAGACCAGCTGTCAACTCTAACACCGAAGGGGGAAGAAAGGCTACACAATTAACCCCAATTTTATATATATAGTATGATGGAGAGCTTGGAGATGGTGTCAAATGTATAACAGCCCACTTTTTTTTTTTTAAGAACTTTTACTGAGATATAATTGACATACAATCAGCTGCATATATTTAAAGTGTACAATTTGATTTTTTTTATTAGTAATGTATATATGGCAATCCCAACCTCCCAATTCATCCCACCTCAACCCCCCAGCCCACTTTTTAAATCTAAATTTATTTTTAACTTTTATACAATTTTTAAAAGGTTGCTTTCCATTTATAGTTGTTATAAAATGTAGGCTATATTCCCCATGTTGTACAATATATCCTTGAGCCTATCTTATACCCAATAGTTTGTAACCACTCCCCCACCCCTCTACTGCCTGCCCTGCCAACTGGTAACCACTAGTTTGTTCTCTGTATCTACAACAGCCTACTTTTAATGCTTCAATCTGGGTAGCACTTTGTTCTGTGTACTAATACTCCTTTAGATAAACTGAAAAAATTCCAAAAATTGAGTTAAGTGCTGCAACTGCTGAAAGTATACAAATGGAAGCTCATTTAGCTTCTACAATCCTGAAAATAACAGCACTAGCAATAACAATAGCACTTTCTAGTGTTTATCATTTGCCAGGTATCATTCTATGCATTTTGCTTAAATTCACTCATATGATCCTTAAAAAAACCCTATGAGCTAGGTACAGTACTATTCCCATTTTATTTACTTATATTTTGTCTGCGCCATGCAGCATGTGGGATCTTAGTTTCCCGACCAGAGATCAAACCTGCACTCCCTGCATTGGAAGTATGGAGTCTTAACCACTGGACTGCCAGGGAAGTCCTATTCCTATTTTAGAAAGAAACAGATGCACAGAGAAGTTAAATACTTTTCCTAAAGTCACACAGCTAAAAAGCAGGACGTAGAATACAAATCCACGCAGCCTGATGCCAGGCTAAACCACAAAGACAACTGCATTTCACTACTTTCAATAACAGATTCCATACAGCAGGCATAGAAGGTAGAGAAGGCAGGCCTGCCTCAGCTCTGACTCTTTCTCACATTGATACTCTTGTTATGAATATGGGATGCTTTGGGACTCTTCAAGTGCCACCTGACTGGCTAGAGAGACCCGTCAAGATACCAGAGCAAAGCAGGTCCCCGAAGGTGAGCAGCCAGGCGTAGGGTTGAAACCCAAAGCCATTGCAAGTGTCCAGCAGCATGCTTCTCCATCCTGCAAGCAGCAGCAATGAACACAGCACACAGTCGAGGAACAGACTATTTCAGGATGACAAGCCCTAGGGGAACTTCAGGTAAGTCCAAGAAACCTTTTTAAAGTAATTACTATGTACCAAGCTCTGGGAATAAAAAGAAGAGTAACACACTGACTGCCCTCAAGCTCACTGCACAGTGAAGAATTTAGAAATCTATGCCGCTGCATTATTGTTTTGATACCCACAGATAAAACAGCAGGTCAGAATGAATGGGGATTGAAATATCACAGTTCTTGCTTACTTCGTTATTTGTTAGCCTTTTAAAAGTAATCAATTTCTTTACAAAATTGATTTATTCTTTAAAAAGATTCCCTTTTTCTTTATTTAACTTGATTGCTCGGGATCTTAGTTGTGGCTCACAGGCTCCTTAGTCATGGCATGCAAACTCTTAGTTGCAGCATGCATGTGGGATCTAGTTCCCTAACCAGGGATTGCACCCAGGCTCCCTGCATTGGAACACAGATTCTCAACCACTGCCCCTGCATGGAAATCCCTTGAAGTTGATTTAAAGAGACATAAACCTCCAGACTGAGAGCATCATGGTACAACATGGCGGACAGTAAACAGAGATAATATTGAAGTATCTCACTAAGTCTCCTCAATTCAAATGGACAAGGAAAATATTATAGCATATTCATATGCTGACTGGAAAGACGGAGGGGTGGGGGCTGATGAGAGAGAACAGAAGAAGACAATTCTGAGAGTAAAGTCCTTGCATAGCAGAGTATGGGCTTCAGCACACAGTGGAAGGTTTGACAATTCATTCCCAATTCATGGACAATTATTCCCACTCCATTGTAATAGGAGGGAGGCGAACAGTGGTGGTGGAAGGATGAGAAAATTCTCTTCAACTGTTTTGTTAAAAATTTTTTAAATTTAAGTGAAATAAGCAGTAAAGCCATCAGCTGAGAGTAAGGAATGTGGGAAGAGAGTATGAAATACTGAAGTTGTCTTGGGAAAGTCAGTTGACCAGAAAAATAAGGAAGCATTGCCAGATGGCATTTAGGGTCCTCCTGGGGTTTGTGGTCATGATCTTAAAGTGAGATTAGTCTGTATGGTTGTATATTTTTCTCTAGCTGCATCTGACTGCTGAAGTGTAGAGTAGACGGAGAGTTCAATTTAACTACAGTTGCCAGACCAGTACGACAGAGGGGATGATTAAAATGGTAGACTACAAAATCTAACTTAGATGGGGGGTGGGGGGAGTCAGGGAGTGATTATTTGAAGGAATTGACTCGTGATTGTAGGGGATGGCAAGTGTGAAATTTTCAGGGCAGGAGATGCAAGGAAGAGGTGATGTTACAGCTCGTCTGGAGGCAGAATTCCTTGTTCCTTATGGGACCTCAGTCTTTTCTCTTAAGGTCTTCAACTGATTGGATGAGGTCCACCCATATTATGGAGGATAATCTGCTTTACTCAAAGTCTACTGGTTTAAATATTAATCACAACTAAAAAATATCTTCACAGCAACATCTAGACTGCTGTTTGACTGAAAACTGGGTACTCTGCCGTAGCTAAGTTGACATGCAAAATTAACCATCACAGAACCATTTACAGAAAAGGTTTAGGATGTAGGGGATTATTAAATATCACTACCCATTCATGAGTTCCAAAAAGCACAGTGAAAGTTACTTTAGGGATGGATGTAAAATTAGGACAAATGAAAAGAGAAACATAACACCTCCCAGGGATGAGGGGTGCTATACGGTGGTTAAGGACACAGATTTTAGTATCAGAGCTCTTGGTTCAAGACTGCTCTACCACTTATGATGTGATTCTGAGCACATTCTTTAAGCCTGTTCCCTCATTTTTAAAAAGGATATGAGAGAATGGCTTATTGCAATGGCTGGCATACAGAAAACATTAAAAAAAAATGTTAGCTCATTATTATGGGAAAAGTTTCAATATTGTAAATCTATCAATTCTCCCCCCAAATTATTCATAAATTTAATGTCATTATATTTAAATTTTCAATGACTTTTTTCACAAGTTGATTTTAAATTTTATTTGAAAAATAAATGTCTGGGAAAAATAAAGAGAATTCTGAAAGAGAATACAAGAAACTTATCACCAGTTATCAAAACACAGTAGGACACTACAATTAAACATCTGTAATGGTGCAGGAGAGAAAATAAGTGAATAATGAAGGTCAAGAAACAGACTTACATATCCATCATCATTTAAGACAGGATAAATGTGGCATGTACCTCCAATTAACATGGGGAACCATGGATTATTCAATAATTAGTACTGGCTTTCCACTTGGGAATAAACAGGTAGATTATTTCTATAATTTTAGGCTAGAGGAAAGCCTTTCTAGGGATGACATGAGGATGAAATGTCATAAAACTTAAAAAAATTTGTGGACTACTGGGTATATAGTTAAAGGAACTGAAAGCAGAAACTTGAACAGATATTTGTGTACCCATGTTCACAGCAGCATTATTTATAATCGCCAAAAGGTGGGAGCAAACAGTGTCCATTGATAGATAAATGGATAAACGAAATGTGGACTATTATTCACCCTTAAGAAGGAAGGAAATTCAGACACATGCTACAATAGGGATGAACCCTGAGGACACTATGCAAAGAGAAATAGGTCAGTTACAAAAAGACAAATACTGTATGACTGCACTTAAATGCGGTATCTAGTCAAACGCATAGAGAAAGAAAGCAGAACGGTGGTAACCAGGGACTGAGGGGAAGGGGAGGTGGGAAATTGTTGTTTCATGGGTATAGTTTCAATTTTGCAAGATGAAACAGTTCTGCAGACTGGTTGCACAACAACTGAATGTACACTGAACTACACAGCTAAAAATGGTGAAGACAGTAAATTTTATGTGTATTTTAACAAAATTAAAAAAAAAAACCCAAAAAAGACAAAAAAGTACAGAATTTTTTCAGAGCCTTACAGAGTACTCCTGAAAAAGAAAATGAGTAATAGCCACGAAAACTTTGGAATAATAAAAGGAAAGTGACCCAGCCATATACTAAATATACTATGAAATTATAATAATTAAAATAGTGTAGTAATGAGACTAGAATTAATTCTGTATGGGCAAGAATTTAGTATTATGATAAGAATAACATTACAATTTAGTGAGGAGAGACTTTTACTTCAAATAACATGGGGTTAATTAATTTTTGAGTTATTGTTTGGGGGATGGGGGGACTATCAGTCATACACCAAAATACATTCGAGATAAATTGAAACAAAATTATTTACGTGTATCTCATTTCCCTTTATTATTGTTTTGCCTTTCTCATAGTTTAAGATTACTTTGGCAGTCTTCTCTTTATATTCTATTAACCAACTAGGTGATACTTGAATAATACTTATAGTGCTTTGTAATTTAAATATTCTTACAGAAAACCTGACAGCCAACAACTGGAAAGTCTAAGTATAACCTGTCTTAAGAAAAATCCATTTAACAAAAGAATTCACCTAAAGTAGTAGGCTCTCCTTGGTATTTAAAAGTATTTAGGGACTTTCCTGGTGGTGCAGTGGTTAAGAATCTGCCTGCCAATTCAGGGGACATGGGTTCCAGCCCTGCTCCAGGAAGACCCCGCATGCCACGGAGCAACTAAACCCGTGTGCTACAACTATTGAGCCTGCGCTCTAGAGCCCATGAGCCACAACTATTGAGCCTGTGTGCCGCAAATACTGAAGCCCACGTGCCTAGGGCCCATACTTCGCAACAAGAGAAGCCACCGCAATGAGGACTTGTGCACCACAATGAAGTGTAGCCCCCACTCACCACAACTAGAGGAAGCCCATGTGCAGCAATGAAGACCCAATGCAGCCAACAAGTAAATAATAAATAAAAATAAATAAAAGTATTTAATTTACAAGTTTCACTAAATTCTATACTGTTAACGTTATCCATCACATGACCTTGGGATTGCTATACACTATACTACCACAGTTTGAAGGGTCTGCAGCATCAACATGCTTGAACCCTTAAGATTTGAGTATTTGCCAATCACAAAAGATTTCCATGCTTTACTTTTTGAATACAGTTGACCCTTGAATAACACAGGACCACTTAATACATGGATTTTTTCCAATAAATATACTGTGGGCCCTCCTTATCCACAGGTTCTGCATCTGCGCACATGGAAGGTCAACTGCGGGATTTGAGCATCTGCAGATTTTGGTATCTGGCATGGGTCCTAGAACCAATTCCCCCATGGATGCTGAGGGATGACTGTACGTCAAAATTTCCATTTTAAGTTACTAGGTTAACATTTATTCCATGCCAAGTCAAGGGACTGCTAAAAGGGAACACTGAATGTTTTTGGGTTTACAAAATACCTTTCACAGATGGTGTGGTAGGCAGAATGACTCCTTAAAATGTCCAGATCCTGGTCTCCAGAACCTGTGAACATGCTATATTACATGGCAAAGGGACTCTGCAGATGTAAAGTTATAGACTTTAAGATAGACATTACCCTGGAATATCCTTGTGAGTCTCATCTAATTATAAGAGCCCTTAAAAGCAGAGAACTTTCTCTGGACAGAGGTAGAATGCATGTGGGAGAAGGTGAGGCCAGAGATATCTGAACTGTGAGAAGGACTTAACACATTATTGCTGGTTTGAAGAAGAAGGATGCAAGAGGCTTTAAGCATCTAAGAAAGGCCTGGCTGACAAAACAGCAAGGGACGGGACTTCAGCCCCACAACGGCAAGCAACTGAATTCTGGTAACAATCTAATGGCTTGGCAGCAGATTTGTCCCCACAGCCTAGGCCAGCTGACACTTTGCTTTCAAGCCTCGTGAGACCTAGGGCAGAGGAACCAGCCTAGTCCACCTAAACGTCTGATGTTACAGAAGTGTGAGAGAATACATTTGCAATGTTTTAAAACAATAAATTTTGGGCAATTTGTTATTGTGGGAATATAAAACAAATATATAGAGGGACTGAATTCTTTTATATACTAAACCAAAAAAAAGAAAAGAAAAAAGAAGAGATACTGTCAAGGATAACATGGGGGGCAGATTTATAACTTTTTTTAAAAGCTAGACTCACAGGTCACTGTTTCTATGTCAAGTGACAGGAGAGTCACTGGCCCAAGAAGCATACTTGGTACAAGAAAATTAAGACTAGCTCCTATTAACTAATTAATCTTATCAAAATTCAGGAACTGACAATGTTTTTGGAGGGATTATCTTTCAAGGAGTGACTAAGATCCAAGTTCAAAGAATAAACAGATTAAGAACATTTCTTCAGCCTAGTTCCACAGTGTTTAAAAAAAAATGTCAAAGAATAATTAACATTTTTTCCTATCCTATTCCCCTTCTTGGTCACCCAATTCCAAAAATAAAGCTAAAATCCGGCAATGAACTAAGTAAAAGAACAAGAAAAAAACCCAGGAATAGGTATATGAGACAGGAGAAGAAGGGTCAGATGATGTTTTCATGCCGTTTAAGTACTGGCACCATTCCTAATAAAACTGCCTAGTTAAAATCCCATTCACTTGGTAAATATTTACTTACAGAACAGCTTCTAGCGACAGGCCCTGTTCGAAACAATGGAGATAATACGATGCTATCATGGGACTTACAGTTTAGTGGGATGCACAGAATTATAATGCATGCAGTGACTGAGACATGTAGAAAGTATAACTAGGGCACAGAAGTTAAGCCAAGTCTCTGATGAATAAAGGCTAACCTACAGCTAGAGGGAGCAGGGGGTTATAGCTGATCAACACTGGAATAGGATGCTTCCGGCAGAAGGATCAGCACGTGTAAAAGATACTGGGTACAGTATAGCCTGTTCAGATAACTGAAAAATTTCATTGTGTGAGCACAGAGAATGTATGTTGTGGGGAAGGGAGGCAGTGAGGGATTGGTAGGAAATGGGCCTGTAACAGTCAGACAGGTGCATCACAAAGGGCCTAAGACTTTACCCTGTAGGTGAATGCTAAGCAGAGGAATGGCACAATCATTTATGTTGCAGAAAGATACTTTGGTCACAGAAGGGAAGATGGATTACAATGAAGTAATACTAGAGACTGAAACTAGTAAGAAAGCTATTATACAAACAGAGATAATGAGGGCCTGAACTCAAGAAGCAATAGTGGAAATGGGGATAAGATAACCAATTTAAAGAATATTCAGAAAGTAAAATATATGACAGACATCACAGGTTCCCAACTAACTGCAATTCCAGCTCCCTGCCTACCCACAACTCACCACAAAGGCTAGAAAACCCAGACACCCCTGTTTCTCAGCTTCATCACAGTCACTTGTGAGTCAACTCTGGACAATCTCTCAGCAACGGAGGGTGGTTCTGGCAAAGCATCTCCCCTCTATTAAAAGGACAGAGGTGTACGTGGAGAAAGGTCCTCCTCACCTGTCTTGGCCTGCTGAATGAGGACACTATGACTGGTGCTATGACCGTCACATTATAATTATGAGGGGACAAAGCAAGAACAAAATCCAACACACCGAGGACAGCAGAGTGGAAAGATGAAAAAGCCTTGGTGCTTGATGACCTGGCTGAGCTGCTGAACTAACCCAGGGACTGTTTATCTCTGGATTAAGGATCTTTGCACTTTAAACCACTGATTGTCAAGCTCTCTGTTACTTTTAGATACAAGTAACCAAACTAAGAGACAGGGCCTTGTGACTTGAAAGGTTTGTAATTAAGAGGAATTTAAGTTTTACTCCCAAGGTTCTGGCTTTGGAAACTGAGCAGAAGCAGGTGTTAGCTATCAAGATAAAATTACATCACAAGAAATGTGGGGGACAGGGAGGGTTCAGTAGAGTAAGGGGGAAGGGTCTGAGGTCAGGAAGGGAGAAAAGGGAAAAAAGTTTGTTCCTGGACATGCTGATTTAAAGATATTATGGAAGAGTATATTTAAGGTGAAGAGTGTATTTAAATGAGTCTGAAATTCTTTAAAAAAGCCTGAATTAGATCTACAGATGTATGGGAAGTCAAATGTCCCACCTGCATGCCCTCACTCTCTCTCACAGAAGTCTTACAATGGAGACAGGAGGATCAAAAGAATGGAGAATAGACAAAAACTTCCTCATTTGAAGAGTCCTAGAAAGTGTTTCTTATCTATTAAGACTCTGAAGATGTACAAATACTACTTAAAAAATAGGAAAATTCTTTACAGAATCAATCTACAAACATCATCATACTACTGCATATTTTTACTTTATAAAAATTCATTAGTAGCACAAAATCTGGATCTATGACAAATGAAGACCTTGTGCTAAAGTGACTACACTAGAGACTGGCTCAGCAATTGAAACTAATCTGAATCACCTGCTTTACTATGTGTCAGTAAATTAGCAATATGTGAATAACCTCATTCCCAAGGCTTGGAAAATAACTCCAGGACATGTTCTGTTGGTGGTAGATACTTACCCCAAAGTACAGAGAGGAACATAACCACTGAGAAGGCAGCAAGCAATAATTAAGTAGTGCTAGGTAAGATTAAGTAACCTTTTGAAGATTATACTCTTTCTCCATGAGAAGGAAGTATAATTCAGATGACCCTGATACAATTATTTTCATATATGTGGCAGAGTTATGGAAGGAAAGAAGTGATCAGCAGCTCCCAATTTACCGAACAGGAAAAATACAATCAGCTAGAGCAGGCAAGTCTCACAGAGAAAGTAGTACAAGGATACACCGCAAGAGGTCCCTATAAACAGTGATTAGAAGCACAAATCAAAGGCTGATTTTCATGTTTACAAAGTCTGGACTAGACAGACAGCTGCTGTACTAGGCCTGTACAGACAGACCACAGCAATCCTCATCAAAGGCATTTATGATGAATAGGAAGTACTACCAAAGATAAAAGAAATTTGCCCTTGACTTCAAGCAAAAATGTTTCAAAACCAAAACAGACTTGAGAAAAATAAGTATAATAGATAAAAATTTGTTCCTCAACCCACTGGTTTTAATTCTAAAACAAAACTCTGATCACACTGCTCCTCACCACAAGAACTTTAAATGGCTCCTTCTGGCTCACAGATGACCCCTCAACCCCAAACTAATAATTCTAATCAAACTGAACGTTTTGTCTCCTTTCATGCATCCTACACTCTAGCTATACTGAATTTCCCAAATCCAACCTATGCTTTCCTACTCCTGCCACTCTGCTCATGCTGAAAGCTCCCTGGCAGCGAAAATCCTACCAACCCTTCAGGTTTTGCCCCCTTTATCTTTCAGCATTCCCTGGTCCTACAAGCACACTCAGGCTTCTTCTTTACATCTTGTTCTGCTCTCATCAGAATCATGGTATTCTGTTTTGAATTGTTACCACTGTTGTACCTCCCCTATAACACTCTAAATTCCATAAAGAAGAAAGGATAATTAATTCCTTTCTGTGACTTCTACAGGGTCTTAACTAAATAATTGTATGTTGCTGAGTTAGTGACATAAAACACTCAGACCAAAAGCCCTTAGAAGAACATAAAAACACAAATTTATTAGAAGTCTAATAATTCAGCTATTTACCATTCTGATAAACATTCACATGCTCCTTCTCCTCCTGTTGACAGGAAAAAAGCAATATATAAGAAATAAACATAGGAATTATTCAGTAGAGAAAATAATGAAACAGACTCTGTGGTCTAGAAAGTCTATATCCTATTTATAGTTATCTGGGCAGGTTTAACCTACCCTTTTCTCTGTTTCCTTTGTAACTACCTACTTTACAAAAGTGATGTGAAGAATAAGATCTTTGTTACCTAGTTAATATTTCAAAAACCTTTCAGAACACTCCTCCCTTTAAAACATACTGGTTTGTGTATCATCTCTAGCTTTTCCTACGTTTACTACATAGTAATGATTTTTGTGACTCACAGAATACCTAAAGTGTAAAGAAGCCCATTATAAGCCAAAGAATGTATTTTCAGTTTCATTAAAAAAGCAAAACACTCTCTTCCTCTACTTTCACAGGTTTCTTTTAGACTATGAAACCATGGCCCTCTGGTCAGTGCATAATCCTAATTTATAAAGGGGTTTAATCTAGAAAAAAAGGAATGCTGTGCTCTGAAGAGCAGAATACATCCTGAGGGACGGTTTGTAACCATCTTCATGAATAAACAAGAAACCAAATTCAGATCACTGTGGGGGGGACATGGACACAGAAAAAGTAAAAGAGCAATAAAAATTCTTGCAAAATAAAGGCATCCACAGCTATTCACAAAAAGTTTAAATCTAGAGAATTATTTCTTAACCAGTAGCACAGGCCAAAGTACCACGCTTTTCTAAAATCTATAGTTATGAGTACTCTTTTCTGTAACTTTCTCTATCATGTACCACTTATCTCCTTTCACCTCCAAGTTTATATGTGAACTCAACAAAGAACTCCTCTCAAGTCCGAAGCAGTTTCTACGACCTTCTCACAAAATTCCCAGGTTGTGGCATGGAAATTCCTTTCTATCCATGATGTTACACTGTAAATTAAAAAACTTAAAAACAAAAGGAAATAAAAAGTTTATATCTGTGAATGAGAACCGAGACTCCCGACCTCCAGTATTTTTGCTCTTCTGCATCTTCAAGCCAACAAAAAAAATTGTTGGGAACTTTTTCATTTGTCAATCCACTTAAATTTTAAACATCGCAGGTAGAGGTGACCCTTATAAAACAAGAACTAATCAACCGAAAGCAAACAAACCCAAGCACGCATCTAACTGCAACAATAACTGTGTACTGGGTACTGCAATGACAACTGTAAAGCAACCCAATCCTTGGACTCAATTCTGTGTGCTCGCAGTACTCCAAAGTTAGATGACGTAACTAACAAGTTCTTCCCGTCCCTCTCCAGTGGTCACGTCAGATACCTGTTGCATCACCTGGAAAGTGGTCTCCAGAATCTAGAGGAAAGGAGCACCACCATGATCCCTAAATAATTCAGCAGCACTATTTTCTGGATAAATTTTAGCCTCATTCATTTTAATGAGGTTGCCTTGGAGGCAAGGGTGTGTTGGCTCCTGCTCACCTTTAAAGAGACTCTAGCACAGGCACCGACAAGCGGTGACTCTCCGGACTTAGAGGGGCTTGGGAGTTTCTGAAGACTTGGGCTAGCAGGGCAGAGCAGGCAATCGGGGTGGGAGAAGCGGGGCTGCCCTGTAGTCCGGGTGGTGGAGCGGGAAGTCCGACCCGCGACCCAAGCTTCGCGGAAAGGACACCGCTCATTGGCCAGGGGGTCGGGCCCAGCCGAGGGTCCGGGCCAAGCCGGGGCACGCGAGAGGTTCAAGGCGAACCCAGTCTTGGCCAAAGCCCCGGGGCAGACTGGGCAACGCTAACAAGCGCGTCGACGTTTAAGGGGATTAAAAAAATAATACTCCCCTCCCCCCACCCCGGAGAACCAAGCGGGAGGCGGCGACGAGAGGCAGGAAGCGCGTGGGGCCGGGTCCGAGTCGACCGGCAAGAGGATGCCGGCCTGGGCCGCGCTCGGGCCGCCGGGGCCGTACTCACCATGTCGTACACGTTGAGCACCACCAACTGGTTAGCCCCCATCCTCCTCCCGGCGGCCGCCGCCTCGCCCTCCCGCTGCTCCGTCTCCGCGGGGCCGAGGCCGCTCCCACCCCCGCGGACGCCTCAGGGGGCCGGAGCCGGGCACTAAGCGCACAGCCCGGCCCGCGGCAGCCGGGGCTGGAGCATCGGGAGGCGAGTCGTTCCCGGGCGCCGCCGACAGGACCCTCTGCGCCGACGGGGCCGGACCGCGGGTGGCCCGCTCCGGCTCAGGGACCTCCCCCCGGCGGCAGACACGTGGGGGAAGGCGGGGCCCGAGCGAGGGGCGTGCGCCAGGCGCCCGGGGGCGGGGCCGGCCGGCGCCTGGGCTGGGCCCGCCTGCGCTCTAGCCTCCACAGGCGCACTCGGACCTAAGATGGCGCAACCTCGGTGCCTCTCGGCGCGGGAGGGGAGTACCCAGAAAGACTACAGTTCCCAGCATGCAGTGAGGAAGCGCAGAGGCGGAGTTTCAGCAACTGCCGTCCTTCATCGCGGCGTGTTGCCAGCCGTCGACTACAGCTCCCGGCATGCCGCGGGGGCCCGGTTGTTCGCGCCAGGCCTCCTGGGGAGACTACAGCTCCCAGCATGCAGTGCCTGCGGTCTGCGCCGCAGCCATTCCAGTTCGCCTCTGCGGGCGGTGAGGTTTATTACCTGCATCTCCTCACCGCTGCTGTTGCGGTTAGTTTCTCTCGCGTTGAGCTCGATGAAGCCTTCGGGATGTGGCAGAAGACCATATTGATGACAACTGTTTTCTAAGTTCTTTATTATTATTATTATTATTTTTTTTTTTGCAAGGGCAGTGGTGGGGAAATAGAGGAAGGTGGGTTTCTAGGGGGGGAAGGGGTGTAACATGCATCCAGTTAATCCTCAATGTGGAATTTTACGTTTTATGAAACCGTCCTGCTGAGATGGGAAGAGAGTACGATACTCATAGATTAGAACAACCCTGGGATGCAGTAGGTGCTTTTGCATTCATTCAAAAAATATTTGTTGTGTGCCTGCCCTTTGCCAGGCCTTGATGTAGGCACTGGGGGATATAGAAAAAAAATATCGGTAGGAGGGAGGACAAGCAAAATATCGGTGATATGTGCTTTGAGAGAGTTAAAATAGGATGAGGTGATTGAGAGTAACCTTAGATAGGCTACCGTGTGAAGGTCTAGGTGACCAGGTGAGGTTTAAGCTCAGATCTGAATGACAAAAAGCCAGACCTGCAAGTATCAGGAGACAAATAACCCATTAAAGGGGAAGAGCAAAGCTAATTGTCAACCAATCAGAAAGCAATTCCACAAGTGCCCCGGAAAGGTGGCTTGGATATTGGGTAGTGGGTAATACTGAAGAAATTAGATTTGGTGTATTTTGGAAGTAGACTCCACAGGACTTGCTAATGGATTGGATGTTGAGTTTGTTAGGGAGAGAACACTCAAGGATACTTTCTATAGAATTTTGAATTCAGAAATTGTGTGGATGGTGGTGCCATTTATAAGATGTGAAAATTGGGAAGAACAGCTTGGGAAAAGGGAAATCAACAGTTAAGGTTTGGTCGTGTTAAGTTGGAGATACCATTTAGACATTTGGAAAAACTGGAGTTGTGGCCGTGATAAATGAACTCTAAAGCCTTAGGACTGATTGGATGACTTAGGAAAATGTGTAGCTTAAAAAAGGTAAAGGGGTCAAAGACAAAGATCTAGGACCCTTCACGTAGAGGAGAAAGAGGAATCACAGAGGCAGGAGCAGTACGTGGTAACACAGAAGCCACAAGTGTTAGATTCAGCAATATGGAAGTTACTGGTAGCATTGATATGAGCAGTATAAGGGGAGGAGTAGGATCCAGAGAACATTTGGAATGGTTTGAGGGGTGAACGTAAGGTGAAGAAATGGAAACTATAGGCAGCTTGGGGCAATAGTGGGATAAGGCTGTGTTGTCAATGGAGGACATTTTAAAGATGAGAGATACTAAAGTATACTGTGTGTAAAAAGAGAGAAATTGATGATGTAGGTGAGAGGGGGGATTTCCATGGGTGAGGTAAGAAGGGGAAGAGATCCAGTGCGTAAGTAAGGGGTTGGCCTTTAGTAGGAGGGATGCTTTATCTGTAGTGATAGCATATAAGGTAAATGCAGGTGCACAGTAGTAGTATGGAAGGTATAGAAGACATGAGGGCAGTTCTTTTCTGATTTGATTTTCTCAATGAATAAGAGGCAAGATTATCACTGGAGAGCTGAGGAGGGATGGGGTGTAGGGAATTTGAAGAGAGGAGAAGGTGTAAAATAGGGAATACAAATATACTAGGGAAATAGGGTTGAATTGCTAGGCAGTGTTGAGTGACAGTAAATGCTGTGTGCATGATAGTTATTTGACTATCCTCAGGTTGTGGACAAAGTTCTAAAGTTCATTTTTGGTATACCCAGTTGCTGTGCTTCCCTTCCCCAGTGTGGCCTTCCTCTCCTCCTAACCTAATTGAACAAACTACAGGTGTGGGGAAAGGCAGGCACTCTCCATTAACACATCATAACACCCCCTACTGAGGGCTCAAACATTTCAACTCTTGCTCTAAACACTCCCTTTGCCCTTTGTGATCTCAGCTACTCTCTCAGCTGTAACCATCACGGGTAAGCTGAAAGATCTGATGCCCCCATCTCCAATCCCCATCTCTCTCTTGAGCACAAGGGTAGTATAACATGCAGCCTATTAGACTTCTCCACCAGGTGTATTAGTTTCCTATTGCTGCTGTAACAAATGACCACAAACTTAATGGTTTGAAAGAACACTACACATATTTATTATCTTACACTTCTAGAGACCAGACATCCAGAATGGGTCTCCCTGGGCTAAAATCAAGGACTATGTTCTGTCTGGAGGCTCCAGGGCTCTGCTTCCTTGTCTTTCTTTTTCATCTCCTAGAGGCTGCTCTCATTCCTTGACTTATGGTCACATCACCCTGACCCCTGTTTCTGTCATATCTTCTCTGACTCTCCTGCCTCTTCCTTTCACTTAAGAGGACCCTTGTGGTTTCATTGGGCCCACCTGGATAATTGAGGATAATGTCATCTCCAGATCCTTAACTAATCACATCTGCAAAGTCTTTTTATCCTATGTGGAGTAATATATATGCAGGTTCTGGGGAATTGGATGTGGACATCTTTGGGGAGCTGTTACCCTGCCCACCACACAGGATGTCCCAAGCTCACTTCAAATTAACCAGTTACAAAATTGAATTCTCTGTCAGATGATGAATTGAGCTGTATTGCTCATGTAATTTAGGTACTGATCCACCAGTAACTGAAATTATCCATCACTTATTCATTCATTCATTCATTATTTCACAAAACAATATTGAAGCCCTCATGAAGTTTACTAACCACTGGAAGACAGAAAAAAAGTATGTATTTATTAATTTTTAATTTAAATTGAAGGGCACAAGCAATCATAGAGCATAACAGGGAGACATTTGGGGTGGCTGTCAAGAGACAGTAATATTAACAAAGAAAGTGTAATATAAATAGTTGTAAATGAGGTATTGGAGGCTGAAAAAGACAAAAGAAGGAACACTAAGGTGTCAGTAAGCACCAGAAGCAGCTATCACCCCTAGGCCGGAGGCACAAAGAAGCTGGGATTTAAACAGTTTTAAAGCTTGGAGGAGAGTCTGTGGAGGTGGAATCCAGAGCTCTGAAGGGGGAAGTTCAGCAGGCCAAAGCTGCTGGTGCCTCTGAAGGGTACAATGACGTGGGTCCTGGAAATTTTTAAAAACTTAAAGCTGGACATAAACCACTGCTCCTGAAATCTGCTACCACTGTTGGGATGAAGACGTATGACTAAGCTCACACTGATAGGAAAAGTGGGAAACGGGAACTGCTTTTCTTCCTCCTCCTGCTGGTGTCCCTCCAGTACCTGGTACTAGAGAAAGCTACCAGGAAGCCAGGTCTAGAGCAGAAATGTGGTTTGTGGAGTCCTGGCCTCAGCAAGGAAAGGCAGATTAGAAACTAGAAAGGCAGATTAGAAACTAGAAAGGCAGATTTGAAACAGAGAGTAGCCTCATTACAACCTACAACAAACAATTTCTTAGGCAACCTGAGAGGTTTGAAGTGTTATAAGGGAAAATACATTTTAAAGCTTATTGCTGCCTGAACTGTATTGTAGAGATGAAGCAAGTCCAACTGTGTTTTTTAAATTACTTGAAGTATAACTGACAATATTATATTATTTTCAGGTGTACAACATAGTGATTTGATATTTTTATAAATTACAAAATGATCTCCACAAGTCTAGTTACTGTCTCTCACCATAAAGAATGATTCCAGTATTATTGACTGTATTCCCCATGCTGCACATTACATCCCTGTAACTTATTAATTTTATAGCTGGAAGTTTGTACCTCTTAATCCCCTTCACCTATTTTGTTCTTCCCCCAGCCCACTCCCCTTTGGCAATCACCCATTTATTTTCTGTACCTATAAATCTGTTTTTTATTTGTTCATTTTTTTGTTTTGTTTTCACATGTCAGTGAAATCATACAGTATTTGTCTTTCTCTGCCTGACTTATTTCATTAAGCATAATACCTTCCAGGTCCATCCATGTTTCACAAATGGCAAGATTTTATTTTTATGACTAATAGTCCACTGTATGTATATTTTAATTTTCTTTCTCTATTTCATGAGAAAAAACAAAGCCACTTTGAATCCTTCTTACAAAGAGGTATACGTATATTTTAAAATACAAAAATATGAAGTAAAGTTTAAAATCTAAATAAATAGAAACCATGATGGTATGCTATTTATTTTATTTATTTTTTAAATTTTTTCTCCCTCTTAAAAAAACAAAGTTGGGTATTTTTCCTGTTTGATGTTTGTTTCTCTAACTTTAAAAAAATTAAAGTATAGTTGATTTACAATAATGTGTTAGTTCAGGTGTGCAGCAAAGTGATTAATTTATATTTTTTGCTAGATTATATTCCATTATAGGTTGGGATGATATGATATTGAATATAATTCCCTGTACTATATAGTAAATTCTTGTTGCTTATCTATTGATATTTTATGTATACAGTAATATCTGTTAATCCCATATTCCTAATCTGTCCTTCTCTCCTTCCCTCTCTCCTTTGGTAACCATAAAAGTTTTTTTCCTGTTTCTAGTTATGGCCTTTTCTTTGCCATTGAAAGAAGTCCTTTTAACATTTCTTAAAAGGCCAGTTTAGTGGTGATGAACTGCTTTAGCTTTTGTTTTTCTGGAAAACTCTTTATCTCTCCTTCAATTCTGAATGATAACCTTGCAGGATAGAGTATTCTTGGTTATAAGTATTTTTCTTTCAGCATTTTAAATAAATTATGCCACTCTCTTCTTACTGCAAAGTTTCTGCTGAAAAATCAACTGATAGTCTTCTGGTGCTTGCCTTGTATGTAATTAGTTGTTTTTCTCTTGCCTCCTTTAAGATTCTCTCTTTAACTTTCGACAGTTTAATTATAATGTGTCTGGGTGTGGCCTCTTTGGTTCATTTTTTTGGGACTCTCTGTACTTCCTGAACTTGGATGTCTGCTTCCTTCACCACTTTAGGGAAATTTTCAGCTATTATTTCTTCAAACAGGTTTTCTGTCCCTTTCTCTCTCTTTTCCTGGGATCTCTATAATACAAATGTTAGCATACTTGATGTTGTCCCAGAAGTCTCTTAAACTATTCTCATTTTTCTTTTGTTTCTTTTTCTTTTTGCTGTTTCAGTTGGGTAATTTCCACTAGTCTGTCTTCCAGATTGTGAATCTGTTCTTCTGCATCCTCTAATCTGCTACTGATTCCTTCTAGTGTATTTTCCGTTTCAGTTATTGTTTCTTCAGTTCTGATTCATTCTTTCTTATATTTTCTATCTCTTTGTTGAAGTTCTCAGTGAATTCATCCATTCTTCTCCCAAGGTCAATGAGCAGCTTTATAACTATTACTTCACACTCATTATCTGGTAAATTGCTTATCTCTTTTTTGTTTAGTTCTTTTTCTGAGGTTTTTGTCTTGTTCTTTCATCTGGAAGATATTTCTTTATCTCATTCTGTGTTTGTTTCTATGTATTAGGTATATCAGTTATGTCCCCCAGTCTTGAAAGAGTGGCCTTATGTAGAAAGTGTCCTGTGTGGCCAGTTCCGTACCTGTGCTCACCAGAGCCAGGTGCTCTAGGGACATCCCCTGTGTGGGCTGCATGCACCCATATGTTGTAGTTGGGCTGTGATTGCTTCAGGCACAGTGGTGGGCAGGGATGGTTCCCTGGAGTGGGAGCTGCTCTGGAGGGGTGCTGGTGTGGGCCAAAACTGCATGCTGGGTGGAGTGGGGTAGGAGCTGCTTTGGAGGAGCTGGTGGGCTGGCTGGGGTGGGTCCTCAGGAAAATGCTGGAGCAGGGCATGTTAGCTAGGTTGATTGAGAATGACAGAAATGGTGCCTTGACAGGTGCTGGGCCAGCTAAATGGAAAGAGAACTTAAAAAAAAGTTCCTGAAGTGCTTCAGTGCCCAGAGAAAGTTCTACCAGATCCCTGCTCCTTTGGCACACATCCTAAAATTAGTCAATGAATCTTCTTCTTGTATGACCCAGGTGCTTTTCAAGCTGCTGCCACTGGGCTGGAACTTGAAGCCAACAAGTTTGTGGGTGAGCCCTTCAAAAGTGGAGCCTCAGTTTTCCACAGCCCTCCAGGTCTCCCAGGTGTAACCCCCACTGGTTTTCAAAGCCATACATTATGGGGGCTTATCTTCCTGGTGCAGGTCCCCTGGACTGGGGAGCCTAACATGGAGCTCAGACCTCTTGTTCCTCAGGAGGACCTCTGCAGTTATGATATCCCTCTCTCTTGTAGGTGTGGGAATGTGGGTTTTGACTAGACCACTTCTCTACCCCTCCTGCCCATCTTGATGTGGCATTCTCTTTATATTCTTATTTGTAGAAAGTCTTTTTAGTCTTCAGGTCATTCTCAGAGATAGTTGTTCTATATCTAGTTGTAGTTTTGGTGTGTAGGGGGGAGATGAGCTCAGGATCTTCCTACTCTGCCATCTTGATCTGGAACTGCTGTTTCATTCCTAATTGGTACAGTATGACCTGGGTACCACAAAAGCATTGCTTTCCAGGCACTGTGATTGAACCAGAAATGAGGTTGGTTTGCTATTTTGGTTGTCTGTATGAGGATATACCCTTGGGAATTTCATTGGATGGACAGATAATTTAATATTGTTGTCCATGTGAATGTGAACTGTTTATGATCTTCTTTTCTTATGGGATGGAACAGAATGCATTTTTCAAGTCAGTAGTTACTTTCCATATGCACGAGGCCTGGTTAACCTGCCCTAGCATTGATTCCACATCTGGCATACTGGATGCAGTTGGCACTAACTACTTGATTAAATCTGCAGTAGTCTGCAGTAGTCATTCTCTAGGATTCATCCATTTCCTGCATGGGCCAGACTGGTTATTAAATGAAGATCTGACAGAGACCACCAACTCTGCATCTTTTAGGTCCTTAATTGTGGTACTAATATGTCCTATTCCCTGGAAAATGATAATGATTTTCTAACTTTCTCAGGAGTGTGTGTGGGGACAGTTTCAGAAATTTCTATTGTTGACCCTACTCCACAAGCTGGGGGTTCAGTGTGGGCTTCACTCCAACTGCCAAGTATATCAATTTCAGTTATGCACTTGGGGACTGAAGTAAGTATCCCTGGGGTGGCCAAAGCCACTTTGGCCCTCATAGGTCTCACTCTAAAGGAGGGGAGCTTGATGATACTTTGGGTCACTAGGTATCAATGTTAACTCAGACCTGCATCAAATAGTCCTCAAAGCATCTGATTATTCCTCTTTCCTCAGTACAGTCACCTGAGTAAATGACTATAGGTCTTGGGGGGAATTGTCATGGTATAGACTTGCCACAGTGTTTCAGGGTCCTTCTTCCTACGGACCTGGCCACCTCTTCAGTTAACAGATTCTGGATGTGAAAATCTACTCAGGTCTAGGGACTGGAGCAAAAGACTGTGACTTTTTATGGGGACAACTGCCCTCAGCCTCCTCCTCCATTCTTTTTTTTTCTTAGATGTTATCATCCAACAGCCTTGTTGGCTGCATGATAATTTTGCCACTAACATCACTGTGTTCTATCTTCAAAACTCCCTGTAGGTCAAGCCCCCATTGTTGCACCTTTTCTGTCATTATGGTAACTGTGGCCTCCTGGCTTCAGGAAGTGAAGCACCACTACCAAGACTCTTACTTCAGGGCCTCATCTGCTTGATGAGCCCTGTGGCCACCTCACCTATTGTCATCCCTAGCTGCAGAGGAGAGCCTTCACTGGACGTTTTAGTGATGCTGGTGGTCTTCTCATCAAAATGGCTTTGGTGATTAGTGTGCCATCTGGACCTTCTTATGGGACATAATCTTCTGGGTCTTCTGGTCTTGTATAATGTCTCCATTCCAGCCTTTCCACCTCCCTGAGGCTTTTTATTCCTTCCTTCTACCAACTGCCAGGACACTCAGGTGTTTTTGTTTTGTTTTGTTTTTATTTTTACTTTTTTACTTTGTGGAGAGCAGGCCAGCATTTTTTCTAGGCTTCTGAGACCCATTGGGTCCTTGCTAGGGCATTAGTTAAATCCCATATTCTGAGAAAATGGCTCAAACTCAACAAATTCTTACTTGTCCAGTTTTAAAGAGCCCTCAGAATCCAATACCAGGCATACTCCCCTGGCTCCTCCAATACATGTAGGTTCATTTTTGTACTTCTTTCTTCCCTTATCAGGCCCAGCACCAGCTGGATTATGTTGGGATTTAACACGTCAGAGGAGGTGGAGGGGTCCTATTGTCTTGTGGGGGAGAGGCTTCTTCAGCATCTTCCAGCCCAGCAGAAGTGGAAGATTTTACTAGAGGTAGATAGGCCATGTCTGCATGCCCGGAGGGTGGGTGTGGGGTGGAGTGGGTGTGGCGAGACAACATATTCAGAGGCATCCATCCAGATGACCCTGTCCCGATTTTTCCAGTTCCAGTTTTTCCCTACCAGTGCCTCGACCTTTGCATAACAGACCTGTCTTGATTGAGTGTTCAAACATCTGTAGAGCCCTATGATTCCCAGGTCTTCAGCCTGCTGTTAAATTGGTCTGCCCTTTCACTACTGGTGATGCTGATCTCTTTATAAGATACCACTGAGGTACTCTGGTTCCTACATTTAACCTTTAACGGCTGTAGTTCTTTTTTCCACTAACCTTCTGCAGATTGTCAAGGGATAACAAGTATTGGTGAGGATGTGGAAATAAGGGGACCCTTGTACTCTGTTGGTAGGAATTTAAATTGCTTCAGCTGCTATGGAAAACAGTATGGAGTTTCCTCAAAAAATTAAAAATAGAACTGCCATATGATCCAGCAATTCTATTTCTGAATGTATATTCAAAGGAAATGAAAAGAGGATTTCAAAGAGATACATGCACTCTCATGTTTATTGCTGATTGTTATTATTCACAATAGCCAAGATATAGAAACAACCTAAGTGTCTGTCAACAGATGAATGGATAAAAAAGATGTAAGATATCTATATCTATATATAGGGGGCTTTTTGTGTTACTCTGAGACCAGCGGAACTTCCTTTATTGTTCATCTGCAGGTGTTGGTGTGTGGGGAGAGAGAGGTTACAATAGTGGCTCCTCCCCCCGCATGTGAATCAGCAGTAGTGCCCTGCTTGAATCATGGGAGTCCCAATGGCAGCACCAATTGCACAGGGAACCGGCAGGCATGGGCATAAGCAGAATGTTCCTGGAGATGGCCCACCCTGGCCAGATTATTTTTGGCTCTCAACAGCAGGCAGGCTAGGGCCAGCCCTTGAGGGGCTGCACCCTGGGGCAATGGAGGTAAAGCAGAGGAGAGATTCCTGAATTTAGGGAAACCCTCCTTATTTGACAGGGAAACCCCCTCTGCAAAGGGGAATTTGATTGGGTTAGAAGGGAGGCATTTGGGGCTGTCCCAAGAGGGTGAAGCGGTCAATCTGTGGCAGACAGGAAAGAGTGAGAAACATACAGATGGTCCATACCACAGCCCTGTGTGCCCCAAACTGAGATGTGTGTTCACAGGAGTGTAGGGGGTCTGGGAGCTGGAGCGTGGGGACCTGAGAACAGTCCCAGGGTGAGAACCATTGTTGGCTGTGGGAAGACAGACTGAGGGGATGGGAGGGAAGAAATCCACAGCAGGAAATGCCTACTACAAAGAACACAGGAACACAAACCCACCCATCAGCACACGGACTACCTAAAGTCATACTAAACTCACAGATACTGCAAAACACACCACCTAACATGGCCCTGCCCATCAGAGGGAAAAGGCTCAGATCCACCCACTAGAACGCAGGCACCAGTCCCTCCCACTAGGAAGCCTACTCAAGACACTGGACCAACCCCACCACAAAGGGCAGAGAACAGAAGCAAGAGGAATTATGACCAGGAAGCCTAGGGGAAGATCTCAAATAATGTAAATTAGACAAAATGAGAAAACAGAGAAACACCTTGCAGGCAAAGGATCAAGATAAAAACCCACAAGACCAAATAAATGAAGAAGAAATAGGCTAATTGCCTGAAAAAGAATTCAGAGTAATGATAGTAAAGATGATCCAAAATCTCGAAAACAAAATACAGAAAATACAAGAAAGATTTAACAAGGACATAGAAGAACTAAAGAGCAAACGAAACAGTGAACAACACAATAACTGAAATTAGAAGTACTCTAGATGGAATCAATAGCAGAATAACTAAGGCACAAGAATGAGTAAGTGAGCTGGAAGATAGAATGGGGGAAATAACTGCCACAGAGCAGGAAAAAGAAAAAAGAATAAAAAGAATGGAAGACAGTCTCAGAGAGCTAGAGGATAACATTAAGCACACCAACATTCGAATCATAGGCGTCCCAGAAGAATAAAAAAAGAAAGGGTCTGAGAAAATATGTGAAGAGATTATAGTGGAAAACTTCTCCGGCATGGGAAAGGAAATAGTCAAATACAAGAAGCACAGAGACTCCCATACACAATAAACCCAAAGAGAAACACACTGAGGCACATATTGATCAAACTAACAAAAATCAAACAAAGAAAAATATTAAAAGCAGCAAGAGAGGGCTTCCTAGGTGGTGCAGTGGTTAAGAATCCGCCTGCCAATGCAGGGGACGTAGGTTTGATCCCTGCTCCAGGAAGATCCCATGTGCCACAGAGCAATTAAGCCCATGCGCCACAAAAAAAAAAGAAAAAAAAAAAAGCAGCAAGAGAAAAGCAACAAATGACATATGAGGGGAACCCCATAAGGATAACAGGGGATCTTTCAGCAGAAACTCTGCAGGCCAGAAGGGAGTGGCAGGATATACTGAAAGTCTTGAAAGAGAAAAACCTACAGCCAAGAATACTCTACCCAGCAAGAATCTCATTCAGACTCGATGGAGAAATCAAAAGCTTTACAGACAAGCGAAAGTTAAGAGAATTCAGCACCATCAAAGCAGCTTTACAACAATTGCTAAAGGAACTTCCCTAGGCAGGAGACACAAGAGAAGGAAAATAACAACAAAAACAATCCCCAAACAATTAAGAAAATGGTAATAGGGACATACATGTCAATAATTACCTTAAATGTAAATGAATTAAGTGCTCCAACTAAAAGACACAGACTGGCTGAATGGATACAAAAACAAGACCCTTATATATGCTGTCTACAAGAGACACACTTCAGACCTAGGGACACATACAGACTAAAAGTGAGAGATGGAAAGGGAAGTCAAATGGAAGTCAAAAGAGAGCTGGAGTAGCAATACCCATATCAGACAAGTTAGACTTTAAAATAAAGATTATTACAAGAGACAAGGAAGGACACTACATAATGATCAAGGGATTAATCCAAGAAGATATAACAATTGTAAATATCTACGCACCCAACATAGGAGCACCTCAATATATAAGGGAAATGCTAACAACCATAAAAGGGGAAATCGACAGTAACACAATAATAGTAGGAGACTTTAACATCCCACTTACACCAATGGACAGATGATCCAAACAGAAAATAAATAAGGAAACACAAGCTTTGAGTGACACATTAGGTCAGATGGACTTGATATTTATAGGACATTCCATCCCAAAACTACACAATACACTTTCTTCTCAAGTGCACACAGAACATTCTCCAGGATAGATCACATCTTGGGTCATAAATCAAGCCTTGGTAAATTCAAGAAAATTGAAATTGTATTAAGCATCTTTTCTGATCACGACACCATGAGACTAGATCAATTACAGGAAAAAAAAGGGTAAAAACCACAAACACATGGAGGCTAAATAATTCGCTATTAAACAATCAAAAGATCACTGAAGAAATCAAAGAAGAAATTAAAAAATACCTATAAACAAATGACAATGAAAACACAACAACCCAAAACCTATGGGATGCAGCAAAAGCAGTTCTAAGAGGGAAATTTATAGCAAGAGTCCTACCTCAAGAAACAAAATTATTGAATAAGTAACCTTACCTTACACCTAAAACAATTAGAGAAATAAGAACAAAAAACCCCCAAAGATGGCAGAAGGAAAGAAATAATAAAGATCAGAAATAAATGAAACAGAAATGAAGGAAACAATAGCAAAAATCAATAACACCGAAAGCTGGTTCTTTGAGAAGATAAAAGTAATGAACCATTAGCCAGACTCAGGAAAAAAGGGGAGAAGGTGCAAAACAACAGAATTAGAAATGAAAAAGGAGAAGTAACAACTGACACCACAGAAATACAAAAGATCGTGAGAGACTACTGCAAGCAACTATATGCCAATGAGTTGGACAACCTGGAAGAAATGGATAAATTCTTGGAAAAGTACAAACTTTCAAGATTGAGCCAGTGAGAAATAGAAAATAAGAACAGACCAATCACAAGCACTGAAATTGAAACTGTGATTAAAAATCTTCCAAAATCACAGGAGGGAGGGGATATGGGGATATATGTACGAATACAGCTGATTCAATTTGTTGTACAGCAAAAACTGGCACAACAGTGTAAAGCAATTATATTCCAATAAAGAGCTTAAAAAAAATCTTCCAACACACAAAACCCAGAGCCAGGTGCCTTCATAGGCAAATTCTATCAAATATTTAGAGAGGAGCTAACACCTATCCTTCTCAAACTCTTCCAAAATATAGCAGAGGGAGGTACACTGCCAAACATATTCTATGAAGCCACCATCATCCTGATACCAAAACCAGACAAAGATGTCACAAAAAAAGAAAATTACAGGCCAATATCACTGATGAATATAGATGCAGAAATCCTCAACGAAATACTAGCTAATAATCCAACAGCACATTAAAAAGATCACACACCATGATCAAGTGGGGTTTCTCCCTGGAATGCAAGGATTCTTCAATATATGCAAATCAATCAGTGTGATACATCATATCAACAAACTGAAGGATAAAAACCGTATGATAATTTCAATAGATGCAGAAAAAGCTTTTGACAAAATTCAACATCCATTTGTGATAAAAACTCTCCAGAAAGTGGGCATAGAAGGAAACTACCTCAACATAATAAAAGCCATCAGCCAACATCATTCTCAGTGGTGAAAAACTGAAAGCATTCCCTCTAAGAACAAGAACAAGACAAGGGTGACCATTGTCACCACTATTATTCAACATAGTTTTGGAAATTTTAGCCACAACAATCAGAGAAGAAAAAGAAATGAAAGGAATCCAAATTGGAAAAGAAAAAGTAAAATTGTCACTCTTTGCAGATGACATGATATTATACATAGAAAATCCTAAAGATGCTACCAGAAAACTATTAGTGCTAATTGATGAATTTAGTAAAGTCACAAGATACAAAATAAATGCACAGAAATCTCTTGCATTCCTATACACTGACAACAAAAGATCAGAAAGACTCCCATTTACCATTACAACAAAAAGAATAAAATACCTAGGAATAAACCTACCTAAGGATGCTAAAGACCTGTATGGAAGAAAACTATAAGCCACTGATGAAAGAAATCAAAGATGATAAAAACAGATGGAGACATGTACCATGTTCTTGGATTGTAAGAATCAACACTGTGAAAATGACTATACTACCCAAAGCAATGTACAGATTCAATGCAGTCCCTACCTAAAATTACCAATGGCATTTTTCACAGAACTAGAACAAGAAATTTTACAATTTGTAGGGAAAAGCAAAAGACCCCAAATAGCCTAAGCCATCTTGAGAAATAAAGACGGAGCTGGAGGAATCAGGATCCCTGAATTCAGACTATACTACAAGGCTACAATGATCAAGACAGTATCTTACTAGCACAAAAACAGAAATATAGATCAATGGAACAAAACAGAGAGCCCAGAGATAAACCCACGCACATATGGTCATCTTATCTTTGACAAAAGAGGCAAGAATATACAGTGGAGAAAAGAAAACCTCTTCAATAAGTGGTGCTGGGAAAATTGGACAGCTACATTTAAAAGAATGAAATTGGAACATTCCCTAACACCATACACAAAAATAAACTCAAAAAGTATTGAAGATCTAGATGTAAGTCCAGACACTGTAAAACTTAGAGGAAAACATAGGCAGAACACTCTATGACATAAATCAAAGCAAGATCCTTTTCGACCCACCTCTTAGAATAATGGAAATAAAATCAAAAACAAACAAATGGGATCTAATGAAACTTAAAAGCTTTTGCACAGCAAAAGAAACCATAAACAAGACAAGACAACCCTCAAGATGGGAGAAAACATTTGCCAACGAAGCAACCAATAAGGGATTAATCTCCAAAATATACAAGCAGCTCATGCAGCTCAATATCAAAAAAACAAACAACCCAATCCAAAAATGAGCAGAAGACCTAAACAGACATTTCTCCAAAGAAGACATACAGATGGCTAACAAACACAGGAAAAGATGCTCAACATCAATAATCATTAGAGAAATGCAAATCAAAGCCACAATGAGATATCACCTCACACTGGTCAGAATGGCCATCATCAAAAATCTAGAAACGATAAATGCTGGAGAGAGTGTGGAATAAAGGGCACCCTCCTGCACTGTTGGTGGGAATGTAAATTGGCACAACCACTGTGGAAAACAGTATGGAGGTTTATTTAAAAACTAAAAAGAACTACCATATGACCCAACAATCCCACTACTGGGCATATACTCTGAGAAAACCATAATTCAAAAAGATACATGTGGGACTTCCCTGGTGGTGCAGTGGTTAAGAATCCACCTGCCAATGCAGGGGACACGGGTTCAAGCCCTGGTCTGGGATGATGCCACATGCTGGGGAGCACCATGCCCGTGTGCCAGAACTACTGAGCCTACGCTCTGGAGCCCACAAGCCACAGCTACTGAGCCCTTGTGCTGCAACTACTGAAGCCCATGTGCCTAGAGTCTGTGCTCCACAACAAAAGAAGCCACTGCAATGAGAGGCCTGCACACTGCAATGAAGAGTAGCCCGCCCCCTCCTCCCTGCTCACCGCAACTAGAGCTAGCCCATGTGCAGCAACAAAGACCCACCACAGCCAAATGAGTAAATAAATAATTTATTTTGAAAAAAGATACATGCACCCCAATGTTCATTGCAGCACTATTTACAATAGCCAGGACATAGAAGCAACCTAAATGCCCATCAATAGACGAATGGATCAAGAAGATGTGGCACATATATACAATGGAATATTACTCAGCCATAAAAAGGAATAAAATTGTGTTATTTGTAGTGAGGTGGATGGACCTAGAGTCTGTCATACAGAATGAAGTAAATCAGAAAGAGGAATAACAAATACCAGATGTTAACACATATGTATGGAATCTAAAAAAATGGAATTGATGAACCCAATGGCAGGGCAAGAATAAAGCTGCAAAAGTAGAGAATGCACATGAGGACATGGAGTGGGGGAGGGGAAGCTGAGAGGAAGGGATAGAGTAACACTGACATATTTACACTACTAAATGTAAAATAGATAGTGGGAAGCTGCTGCATAGCACATGGAGATCAACTCGATGATTGGTGATGACCTAGAGGGAGTGGGATAGGGAGGGTTGGGGGCAGACTCAAGAGGGAGGGGATATGGGGACATATATGTAAACACAGCTGATTCACTTTGTTGTATAGCAGAAACTGGCACAACAGTGTAAAGCAATAATACTCCAATTAGAAAAAAAGAATTTTAAAAAAGTGAGAAGAGTTTTACTTAGCATGATTAAGTAGTATAAGTTCAGTGTGGTGAGAAACAACAGTAAGAAAGCAAATATTACCTGGAACTACATCTATTTAAGTTTGGTAACAATCACCCTTTCATTTGTCATTATGCACAGACACATCATTTTACATAAAGAGAAAAATTAGCATGCTACTTTTGGGTTTTTTTTTTGGCCGCACTGTGTAGCTTGTGGGATCCTAGTTCCCCGACTGGGGATCAAACTCAGACCCTCAGCAGTGAAAGCACGGAATTCTAATCACTGGAATTCCCTATTTTTCTATTGTTTCCTTCTCCCCCAGTTTTGAGGGTTTTGTTTATATCCTTCCCTCTCTACATCTCTTGATACATACGCTCTCCCCCTCATGCAGTGTACAGACATACACATGCACACACGCACATGATACTATACACAAAATGCTATGTATCTTTCCATACTTTTCTCTGTGTTCTCATACATAAAGCTTTTGTTTTGTTTATATAATGGGATCATACTATAAATACTTCCCTGCAGCTTGCTTTTCTCATTTAACAAAATCTTGTGGAAAATCTTTTAAATCAACTAATACAGACTGATCCATATGGTCTATGAACAATCATTTATTCAGCCATTCACCTACTGATACACATTAATTCTTCTAGAGTTCTGTCACACACTATGTATATATATGTCTCTATATATAATAGTTATATATAACTGTTATGTATATAAAGCTATTTGAATATTATATATGTGTTGGTCCTCCCATCTCATGGATAGACTCCTGATTCCTAAGAGTAGGATTTCTGGGTCCAAGAGAATGAATGTTTCTAATTTTAATTGCTCTTGCCAGATTAGTTTCCAAAAAATCTTTAAAAATTCACATTTCCTTCAGAAATGCAAGATAGTTTTTTTCTCATTCTTGATTATCATTCCTCCCCAAGAGTATTCCCTCTCTGAATTTTTGTCAACAGGTTCATTGTAACTTTGGTTTGTATCTTTCTGAATGCTGGTGTGGTTGAGCATCCTCAGTGGATAAGCACCTGATTTTGGAGCCAGTCTGCCTAAGACTTCACCTACCAGCTGTGTGAACTTGGAAAAATTACTTACCCTCTCTGTGCTGGTTTCCACATCTCTATAATGGGATAATAATAGTTCCCATTGCATGGTGTTGTTGAAGAGGATTAGATACATTATTAGAACAATTTCTGGCACATAGTAAACTCTAAAAAAATTGTTTTTAATATGTTTATTGGCTATTTGGATATGCTATTCTGTGAAATGACTGTATTTTTTGCTTATTTTATACTGGATTATTTTCTTTTTTTTTTCCATCAACTATTTCTATCAGATCTTGTTTCACCCTTTCAATAAAGATTTTAAAGATGTTTTCCATGTATGGCATACACCTTTCATATTAAATTTAATTCTATGTAATTTGTCACTACAATAAATAGATTATTTTAAATTAATTCTATTGCTAACTGTTAAACTGTCATATAAATATAGAGAAAAGGTATTAAATTTTAAATATTTGTCTTATATTGAGCCATCAAGTGCTCTTATTCTAATAATTCTTGTTCCTAATTTTGTGTCTCCTATGCATATAATCTTATTATTGAAAGAGCATTTTATCACCTCCCCCCCAGCATTTATAATGGTTATTTTATTTTCCTCTTGTAATGTCAGAACCTTCAAAAGAGTGATGAATAGCACATATCCCTGTCTTGTTCCTGATCTTAGTAAAATGAGAAATTCTATTTGTGGACAATAGCTTTGATCTGTGCCCATGGAGTGCCATCTTGCTCCTGAACTTCCACTCCTTATGTCCGCACTATGGGTTTCAGACTTGTTTACCCAGCCCCCACAATCACATAAGCCATTTTTTTTTTGGTGAGGGGAAAGGAGCCAATTTATGAAATTAAATAATGTCCATGGACGGAGTGAAGAACACGGACTAGGGTATCTCCACCTTGGCTGGGCCCAGCACAGCTAAAGCTCAGCACACTGTTTATCTTCTGCTTTTCCTCCCCATTAGCCAATTCTTTTAAATAAATCTCTTTACACACACACACACACACACACACACACACACACACACACGCACACACACGCACACACACACAATCTCCTACTGGTTCTCCTCTAGTTGGCTACTGATTGTTCAAATACTAATTGTTTAGAAAGCTGTGGTCACATTTGGACAAGTTAAGAAGCTTATTTTGAGCATCAACATCAAATCTGAAAACTTAAAATTAAGACAGAGTATCAGCTTCCTTCAATACGATAAATTGTTTCATATGTGAATCTACTATTAGAAAAACTTCTGAAATATCTTTGACAGACTATTTAAATTCACATACTTGTCTTTTGTACATAAATTAACTATAGCCATATAAGGTTCATATGAAGTTTTATGCAAAATGATAATATTTGACACATTTAAATATATTTTCAAAAATGTATTCATTCTTAGGAAGGATTGTAACAGCCAAATTTAGGCAGTTTTTAAAATTTTTTTTTCTTTTTAAAAGCCATGTAAGAATATATAAACTACCTTAAGGTAAAAGTGAACACATTAAGGATTAATTTAGTAACATACATTATATATTAAAATATTTCTGTTTTGGGTAATTTAAGAACATTTTTGAGATTTTGAATTTGATGATACTTACTATGAGCTTATACTTAGTATTTCTTGGTCAAACACACACTCTCAATATAAGTATATATACACACTTTCTACATACATATATTCATAGTAAATAAACTTTCATTTTTCTAATTATTCTTTTGTTTTCTTTCAGATTTGTGCAGTGGTTCATAAATATATTCTCTATAAATCCTCAAATAATGAAAGTAGCTCAAAACAAGAATACTGAAGAACAGTAGCATCAGGAGAAAAAGCAAAGCTGCAACCATGTAAGCACTTGGACTGAAATGAGAAGAAAAGTCATTAGAAGTCATTGTTCACTTTGGTTGTTAATTTAGTCAAAAAAATTTTGAACAGATAGCTGCTATGCCAATGTACTCTGTTAATGATTAATAAGATTTATAAGACATCTTGTCTACCCTCAAGATGTTTACCTCTTAGTGTTTGAGGCTGATAAGGGAGGAAGACAGACAGTGTGATTGATCAATATAGTGAGAGAAGAAGTGTAAAGTTCTAAGGGAGCCAGGCATCAGGAAGGCCTTCCAGTGGAGTTGAGTTCTGAACCGAGTATAGGTAAGAGTTAGCTAGATATGAGTAGGCTTAGGAGTACTAGTATGATACTAATTAGATAAAAATGCCTAGGAGTGGAGGAGAAGACTAAAGTGGGCATAACTTTTTAGGTAAAGGGAGATGCATTTACAAAGGCATGGAAGCGTGAGAAAACTTTAAGGTCAGCCCCAGACATTCTGGAACAAAAACTAGTTCAATGTAGAATTTAGGTGGTATGCTTGGTGCTTAGAGATGAGGTTGTTCAAGGTGAGAAAGACAGCTTTTATCAAGCTACAGAGTTTCAGACATATATATAGCATTCTCATTTTAGAAGGACGATTCTGATAGTAGTGTGAAGAATGGATGGATGGGAAGCATGACTGTGAAGGGAGAAAACTAGTTATGAGGTTTTTGTAATAACCAAATATGGTGAGTTTTAATTAATTAGTGGCTATAAAAATGGGGAGAAATGGATAGATCTAAGATATATTTAGAAGTTAGATTGGGTTGATCTTGGTGATTGTTAAGATGTGGGGTTTGAGAAATATGTTAGAATAAAGGATGTCTCCTAAATTTGGGGATGAGGTAACTCTGAGGATGGTAGCACCATTCATTAACATAGGAAATTCACAGGGAAGAACACTTTAGAGGGTATGTGTGAATATGGTTGGTTTACTTTGGGGCATATCAAATTTGAGGTACATGAGGGTCAACCAGGTGTGTGTGTGTGTGTGTGTGTACACTTATTAGATGCTACTTTCACCTGGGATCCAGACAGCTGCCTCCCCAACTCATGTGCTTCCCATCAGAGTAGATTTATTTCTTAAGCCAAACACTGTGCTGTTTTCTATTTGGTGTCCTGGTACCTAACGTTAGTTTTCAGTTCCCTTTTAAACCATGATTATTTGTTTGCAGTATTACACTTTCCCCAGGTCCCCATTCTCATTAGTCTGACATTCCTCCTCTGTGGATACAGACTTAATCTAGCTCTAGTGAATCATTTCCTTCTTAGAAATTAATTAACTAACAATAAACCATCCGATACATGCCAGGTACTGTGTTAGGTGCTGGGAAAACAATAATGAGTAAGACTAGACATGGTCTTCATCCTTAGAGAGCTTATATTTTAGTGGGAACATAATCATTAATCAGATAATGAGGAAATAAATATAAAATTGAACTTGTGATAAAAACTACATAGGAGAGGTATACAATGCAATGAACGCTTACTATAGAAGGATTTAACCTGGTGAACGAATCAAGAAATGCCTCCATGGGGAAAAGATAATTATTATAAAATTTGAAGAATTAAGTAGAAGTAGAGTTGGTAAAGTTAAATAGGTAACATGGGGAAGAAAGAGATTCCAGATAGAGAAAATAGCAAGTGCAAAGCTCCTGCTATGGAACAGGAGTATGGAGAGTATGGAGAAGGCTGGGGATTGAAAGAAAGTTGGTAGGTCTGGGGCTGAGAAAGTGAGGGGAACATGATGCAAGATGAGATGGGAGAAGTAGGTAGGGGCTAGATCAGAAAAGATCTTGTAGGCCATATTAAGAAGTTGCCATTTTAAGGAAAGAAACTTAAAGGTTTTAAGCTACTAAAATTACCATTGGGAGTCTATTGCAGTAATTCGGATCAGAGATAATGTTAACTTGGATTAGAGGGGTGTGGTGGTGATGGGTTTGGTAAGAAGTGGATTCTTTTAAGGGCAATTCAAGAGGTTAAATGCATGGGAGGCAGTTACTGGATGAGTTGGAGGAGAGAGAGACAGAGACAGAAACAGAGAGAAATGAATGTGAATCCTAGGTTTTAGTTTTTCACTTTTGACTGCTAGGAGTTTGGCTTGTACAGTTGGATGTGCTATTTCCTGAGGGAGGGAACATTGGAAAATAGGGTTGCCATATTTTTCAGTTCCAGAGGGCACCATTCACATTACAGCCTATGTGAATGAATTCTCCTGGAGCTGGGTAATGGCAATTCATAAGGCTGACTGTAATTACCTTGATAAGTTAGCTTTAGAGTGAGACAAATAATGGGGTAAGGGAATGGGTGGTAAGATCATGAGTTCATTTTTGGACGTGTCCAGTTTGACCAGTCTTTGAGATACCTAAGAGAAGAGGTTAAGTAGAGAGTGGGATATATGGCCCTGGACTGGGCTAGAGATATGATTTGGGAGTTGTGTGTTTATAGATACTAATTGAAATCATGGGTATGGATGAACTTGACAGAGTGAGCAGCTCAGAAAACCAGGACTGAGCCCTAAGGAAGGTCAACATTTAATGGCTGGTGTTATAGGTTGAGGCTTTCTTTACTAGAAAGAGAGAGAATGGATACAGAAGGCTAGGAAAACCTATAGAGTAATATGGCAGCCAAAGGGAAAGTCAACACTAATGAAAGCTCAAATAAAATATGGGTGGAAAAATATGTCAGATTTAGTGTAGGCCAGTTCCAGTTCAAGATGGTGCAAAGGAGGCTCCTGAACTTACCTCCTCCCATGGACACATCTATCCTACAGCTACATATAGAACAATTCCCTTTGAAAGAAATCCAGAAACTAGCTGAGCAACTCCTACTAGTTGGGTGAACAAAAAAAGCCCACCCATATAAAAATGAGTAGGAGAGATTAAGACAGTCGCACCAAAAACCCCATCCCCAGCACAACAACATACAATGAGGAGGGAACTCACAACTCTGAGCTTCTCCCTAAGGAGTTTGGATTCAATATCTGGTACCCCAACTTTTAAAACTTCCACCTGAGGGATGGGACCCCCAAACACCTAGCTCTGAAAGCCAACTGGGCTTTCATCCATGAGACCCACAAGGCTATAGCAAACAAAAGTGCTCCTGAGGACTCTTGGTGGCTAACCCCTCTCTCACTACCTGCCCCCCCACCCCCACTTAGCACAGAGCCAGCAGACTGAAATGCCCATTTCCCAGTCTTTCCATGAAAGAGACCTAGTTGCTTATCTTAAAAGCTTAAATCTGAGGGTTAGTCTCCTAACATAACACAAATCTAGGGGCCGACTGCAATCTTCTCCAGAGACTGGGGAAGCTGGCAGATACCATCTTTGCGCTCTCCCTCTGCCTCTCCCTAGATCACTGGTATCTCCCCGAAATGACATTGTGCTTACTTCTGATGTCCCAGCTTCTAAGGTTGCCACTCAGGGAGACACAACACTTGATTGCCTGGCTCTGGTAGCCAGCAGAACTTATGTGCACCAGTCCCAGAGGACTGTAACAAAGAAACTGTTCTTAATTGGCTATTCTCTCAGGGCTCAGCACAGAGGGAAGAGAAAGAAAAGCCCATCTTCCAGTCTTTCTCTGAAAGAGGTCTACTTACATACTTTAAAAGCTGCTGCTTGAGAGCCCAGCTTCCAACCAGGCTGTATCTAGGTTCTGACTGAGATCCTCCTCTTTGGGACACTGGCAGGTCTTGGTATGTAACAGGGAAGAGCTAATCAGACTCCATGTTGGAACTCTTTCTTTGACTTTAAACTTTACTTTTTGTTGCTTTTGTTATTATAATCATACATAATGGCCTGCATCAGAGAACACTGCTCACCTATGAATGGCTGCAGAAAAGAAGAAATTAACACATCCCCTCCCCAAGGCTAGTCATTCCAGGAGATGTTTTGCAAGACTGATAGCCCTTTTTACTTTACTTCTCCGTGCTTCTCCTGCTCTATTCTGCCTTTTTACTTTACTTCCTCACTGCCTCTCCCTCTCTGATTCTATAAAACAAACTGGCATCCAGACCCTGATAAGATGGTTTTTTGGAGACATTAGTCTGCCATCTTCTCAGTCTGCCAGCTTTCTGAATAAAGTCATATTCCTTGCTCCAATACCTCATCTCCAATTCATTGGCCTGTTGTGCAGCAAGCAGAATGAGCTTGGACTTGGTAATGGGCACACCCTCAACTGCTGGGGGACACTAAGAACTCAGGTGGCAGCTTGGACAATCACAAAGGTTTAAAAGACAAACAACAGCTAGGGCTGGGCTGAACAATAAGTTCCATCTCCTACATAAGACCATTTCTTCATGACCAGGAGAAGCAGCTGTTTTATCTATTGCATAGAAACCAACACAGAAAATCAAGGAAAATGAAGAAATAGGGAAATATGTTCCAAACAAAAGAACAAGATAAAACTTCAGAAACAGACCTTAATGAAATGGAGACAAGTAATTTACCTGATAATGAGTTCAAAATAATGGTCATGAAGATGCTCATTGAGGTCAGGAGAACAATGCATGAACAAGTGAAAATTTCAACAGAGAGAAAGAATATATAAGTAAGTACCAAACAGATTTAGTGCAAGTCAAAGCTATTCTAATGAGAAATAATTGGTGGAGTGATAAGATAGAAAGCAGGCTGGATGGATTAGCAAAATAGGGTGGAAATGAGGACTATGAGGATAGACAAGGCTTTTAAGGAGTTTGTCTTGCAAAAGGGTGGTAGCTGGAAGGGGATATGGCTGAGGTTGTATTTATTTTTTATTTATTTGCTTAAAAGACTTGAGGGTGATTAAAAGCCTATTGGAAGGATCTAGCTGAGAGGGAAAGTTGAATATATAGAAGAGAGAAGGAATAATCGATTTAGAATTTTCCTTAGAAATTGGGAAGAAATAGGGTTCAAGGCATAGGTGGAAGAATTACATTTAAAGAGGATATAACAGGATAAAAAGAGGAGAGAATGGGTATAGGTATTAGTTGGTTTATATGTTTGGAATCAGAAATAAAGGTAGTTCCTGTCTGATGGCTTCTAATTTCTCTGTAAAGGTGAAAAACAGTTCATTTGATGATTGTTAAGGAAAGGAAGAAGCTAATTAAACAAGGTCTGAAGCAGTTGTTTTGGAGAGTGGAAACAATGGTTGACCAGAGAAAGAAATTTCCAGGTAGTGTTGGCAACATATCTGAAGTAGGTGATCAATTTGCCTTGTTGTGTAACTTTCTTTACGGGGCTGCTCAGATGTAATCACAAAGAAAGTAGGTAGTTGGAGGCTTGCCAGAGGGGTGCCAAATTCCAGAAAGGTAAGGAGGTACTAGAAAATGTTATTGAAATAATAGACTTTGTTTGAAATGTAAGGAAATAGGAAGTAAAAAAGGAGAGGTTGAAAGTAGGGGTGCAGGTTCCAATGAGGATGAGTTGTTGGAGGTGTAGTTGAATTAGCAAGCTGGGAAGGTCCAAGAATGAGATGTCTGAATTGATGCTTAGTAAGCAGAGAAGTTATGATAGTATCAAAGTGTCCAAGGTGTGACTGTGGGAATGAATGGCAAAGTACAGTGCAGGAGGGGGACACCAAGGATTAGGAAAGGCCACGATGGTGGGTCTTGATGTGGAGGTGAAAACAGGATGGCATTCAATGAAGGAGAGTTTGGAGAGGATGCAGCAATGAGGACAGAGAAAGGGCAGGGGTATAGCAGATGACATGAATCTCAAAGGGTAAGTGTTTAAAAATTTTTTGCGGGGGGGGGTGTTGTTTCTGTTTTTTAGAAGAACCTGGATAAATAATACTTTGGGAATGGTAATGGTGCTCTGAGACACGGACAGAGCTCAGAGCACAGGATTTAGGTGAGTTGCTAGTTAAATGGTGGCAACTCCAAAGGACACAGTGGAAAACTTGAGGAAGTGGTTGAGCACTGGGCCAGAAAGCAAAAAAGCTAGTAAGATCTTTGCCTCCTACAAACTGCTTTTCAGCCACTGTTTGCTCATGAAAAGGGCTCTCTTACTAGGAAGGTGTTCACCACCAGCTAACCCCTGCTCTGCCTCTGGACCCTTCAGGGCTCAAGCATAACAGAGACTGCAGTCCCTAACCTAATGGACTATCCCCTGTGCTGCACTGTATTCTCTGGCTGCTAAAATCCAGCTACTGGGAGGTGAGCTGGGGCAAATAGGTGAGATACCCCTTTACTCTGTCCTCTCCTCCCTAACTCACCAACTCCCTTTTCTGTTGGTGGATACTTGGTGGGGGGGGTGTATGTTCTTAATGTTCATTTAAAGCAAACAAACATACAAATCTAGTGAGGAAAGAGAAGCTGCAAAATGCTATACACATTTCCCAAAGTTACCTAGAAACAATGCATGTCTTATCTCATTAGCAGATTATTCACACCATTAACCTCCGATTAGCACAAAAAATTGAGTCAGTAATACTTAAAGTAGGGCCATAAGTAACCTAATTGTTTGTGGTCCACTCTTGTTTAACATTTTCCAAAACAAAAAACAGAAATGGAAACACAGGACAGAGAAGCAGAGTTATCTGCAGTCCCAAGTTTTGTATTAAGATATTTTACTCTGCTCTCCAAGGAAACTAAAGCTGAGTCCAGGGAAATGCCTGTAATGCCTGTTTCCTATAGGCATTGGAATGATGGCCAGTGGTCAAGGGCTGACTCAGGTCCAGTGGGGGCATGGTCACTGTCTCCTACCTGTCCCTATTGTTGTAGTCTACCATCTGCCCTTTGGTGGAGTTGAAAGACATCTTTTTTAAAATTAATTTTTATTGGAGCGTGGTTGTTTTACAATACTGTGTTAGCCTCCACATACACACAGACATCCCTTCCATTTTGGACTTCCCTCCCATTTAGGTTACCACAGTGCATTAGGAAGAGCTCCCTGTGCTATACAGCATGTTCCCATCAGTTGTCTATTTTATACATAGTATCAATAATGTATATGTGCCAATCCCAGTCTCCCAATTCCTCCCACCCCACCCCTTTCCCCCTTTAGAATCCATACATTCAGAAAGACTCTTTTGATTGGGAAGACAATGGCTGTCGAGGGGGATGCACAAAAGGGGACCCTAGCAGCAGTAACAAGTCTCAGGAATTCCTACCTGCTGCTGCCTGGTATAGCAGATACATACAATTTTTAGGATGTCACACATAGGACAGAAGTATTAGGGTCCCAGGAAAATAGGGGAGAGGTGTGTTTCCTTTTAAGCTGCCACCATATATTTTACAACTTCCCTCATTAAAGCCTGATTAGGCACCAGTCGTTACCTGGGAATCACTCCAAAGGTCTCTATTGCAAATATAGTGGTTAGGTTACAGAAACTGCAAATCAGAAAAATAATATTAAAGATTAAATTAAATATAATGTATTAAAAGACTCCCTGTACATCTCTATGGTAACAACCAAATCATGTATAATCTTAGTTAAGGTGTCGTTTTCTTTTTTCTTTTTTCTCTCAGCATAGTTAATAATTTTATTATTACCAAAAGAAATTTTTATTAAACTGAGCATTACCTTCCATTTTACAGAGAAAAATCTCCACTGTAGGGTAATCAATGAGAATTATTAATTATGAATTATGTAATTGTATTTAAATTACATCTATATAGCAAAATATCAAGTTGGTTATTTAGTTTATGAAGAATTTGGTATATTTATAAATCAAAAGCCTTTATAATTAAGAAAATTACTGTATTTAAATATATACTCCCTTCTTTGTTCTGCTGATAATTTCACAGCAAAATCACAGTAGCTGGACTGATGTCAAAGAAGAATTGCTAAGAATTTTGTTCCCTTAAGTGGACAACTTCACTAATTTCATTAGCTTTTTTTTTGTTTTTTTAGTTTTTTTTAAATTGAATTACAGTATAGCTGATTTAAAAGGATGTGTTAATTTCAAGTGTAAAGCAAAGTGATTCAGTTATACATATATCTATTTTCAGATTCTTTTCCCTTATATGTTATTACAAAATATTGAATATAGTTCCCTGTGCTAAACAATAGGTCCTTGTTGGTTATCTATTTTATACATAGTAATGTGTATGTGCTAATCCCAACTTCTTAATTTATCCCTCCCTCCTCTTTCTTCTTTGGTAACCATAAATTTGTTTTCTATGTCTGTGAGTCTATTTTTGTGTTGTAAATAAGTTCACTTATAACTTTTTTTCTTTTTTTTAGATTCCACATATAAGTGATATCATATGATATTTGTTTTTCTCTGTCTGGCTTATTTCACTTAGTATGATAATCTATGTTGCTGCAAATGGCATTATTTTCTTCATTTTTATGACTGAGTCATATTCCACTGTGTGTGTGTGTGTGTGTGTGTGTGTGTGTGTATAATATATATATAAAACATCTTTATCCATTCATCTGTCTATAGACATTTAGGTTGCTTCCAAGTCTTGGCTATTGTAAATAGTGTTGCAGTGAATACTGGGGTGCATGTACCTTTTCAAATTACGATTTTCTCTGTGTAAATGCCCAGGAGTGGGATCCCTTGATCATATGGTAACTCTATTTTTAGTTTTTTAATAAACCTCCATACTGTTCTTCATAGTGGCTGTACCAATTTACATTTCCTCCAACAATGTAGGAGGGTTCCGTTTTCTCCATACCCTCTCCAGCATTTATTATTTGTAGACTTTTTGATGACTGCCATTCTAACCAGTGTGAGGTGATACTTTATGGTAGTTTTGATTTGCATTTCTCTGATAATTAGTGATGTTGAACGTTCTTTTTTCACATGCCTGTTGGCCATCTTTACATCTTCTTTGGAGAAATGTCTATTTAGATCTTCTGTCCATTTTTTGATTGGGTTATTTGTTTTCTTGATATTGAGCTGTAATGAGCTATTTGTATATTTTAGAAATCAATCCCTTGTTGGTAGCATTGTTTGCAGATATTTCCTCCCAGTCTGCAAGTTGTCTTTTATTTTGTCTATGGTTTCTTTTGCTGTGCAAAAGCTTTTGTTTCATTAGGTCCCATCTGCTTATTTTTGTTTTCATTTCTATTACTCTAGGAGATGATCCAAAAAGATATTGCTGTGATTTATGTCAAAGAGTGTTCTGCCTATGTTTTCTTCTAGGAGTTTTATAGTATCCAGTCTTACATTTAGGTCTTTGATCCATTTTGAGTTTATTTTTGTATATGGTGTTAGAGAATGTCCTAATATCATTCTTTTACATGTAACTGTCCAGTTTTCCCAGCACCACTTATTGAAGAGACTGTCTTTTTTCCACTGTATATTCTTGCATCCTTTGTCATAGATTAGGTGACCATAGGTGCGTGGGTTTATCTCTGGACTTTCTATTCTGCACCATTGTTCTATATTTTTGTTTTTGTGCTAGTACTATACTGTCTTGATTACTGTAGCTTTGTAGTATAGTCTGAAGTTAGGGAGCCTGATTCTGCCAGCTCTGTTTTTCTTTCTCAATATTGCCTTGGCTATTTAGGATCTTTTGTGTTTCCATACAAATTGTAAAATTTTTTTTTGTTCTAATTCTGTGAAAAATGCCATTGGTAATTTGATAGGGATTGAATTCAATTTGTAGATTGCCTTGAGTAGTATAGTCATTTTGACAATATTGATTCTTCCAATCCAAGAACACGGTATATCTTTCTATCTGTGTGTATCATCTTTGCTTTCTTTTATCAGTATCTAATAGTTTTTGGAATACAGGTTTTTGCCTCCTTAGGTAGGTTTATCCCTAAATATTTATCTCTCACAATTTAGCATATGGCTTGGAATGAGACAGGATATAACTAAATAAACATTATTAATATGATTTCACCTATCTTCATGTGGGAGAAGAGAGAGGAAAAGAACTTAATTTTATTGAGTCCTTGCTATGTGCCCAGCAAAGTTAGGATTTTTTTTTACTCAGGTACTTCACTTAATCCTCAGAATACTATAAGATAGCTATTACTGACTCAATTCAGAGACAAATAAGCTCAAAGAGACTAAGTAATTTGTTTAAGATTAGATAGTTACTAGTGGCAAAATTAGGACTCAAACCAACATAGGTTCTCTAGCATAATGTTCTCAAGGTCCATCAATGTTGTCTCAAGTGGCAAGATTTCCTTCTTTTTATGTCCATACTTGAGTTGTATGAGTTATTTATATATTTTGATATTAACCCCTTATCAGATATATGATTTGCAAATATTTTTTCCCATTCTGTAGGTTGCCTTTTCATTTTGTTGATGGTTTCCTTTGCTGTGCAGAAGCTTTTTAGTTTGATGTAGTCTCACTTGTTTATTTTTGTTTTTGTTGCCTTTGTGTTTGGTGTCAAATAAAAAAAATTATTGCAAAGACTGACATCGGGGAGCTTACCACCTATGTTTTCTTCTAGGAGTTTTATGGTTTCAGGGCTTACGTTCAAGCCCATTTGGAGTTAATTTTTGTGTATGGTAAGAGAGTGGTCCAGCATCATTCTTTCACAGGTGGCTGTCTAATTTTCCCAACACCTTTTATTGAAGAGACTGTCCTTTCCCCAATGTATGTTCTTGGCTCCTTTGTCATAAATTAAGTGATTGTATATGTGTGAGTTTATTTCTGGGGATTTCTATTTTGGTTCATTGATCTATGTGTCTGTTTTTATGTCAGTACCATACTGTTTTGATTACTGTAGCTTTGCAATATAGTTTGAAATTAGGGCGTGTGATATTTCTAACTTTGTTCTTCTTTTTTAAGACTGCTTTGGCTTTTGGGGGTCTTTTGCAGTTCCATATACATTTTAAGACAGTTTGTTCTATTTCTGTGAAAAATGTCACTGGACATTCGATAGGCCTGGCTTTGAATCTGCATATTGCTTGGGTAGTATGGAATTTTTTTTTTCTCTTCATTTTTTTCTTTTATTTGAGGAGCTTTCTGCTCAGCCCTTTTCTTATCACCCTCAGTTCCTTCACTGTGGGTATCTCCTAAAAGTTCTTTTCTTCTCTCTTTTCTTCTAGTAAGTCAGTTAACTTATGTGTACTCAGGGAGTCACCATAGACGATGCCCACATTTGTGTTTTCAAAACTCTTTATCATCAGCTATTCCCTCCAACTCAAAGCCCAAATTAAAATAAAAATTTAAACTGTCTATATGACATCTTCACTCAGATATTTCATTGTCCTTTCAAATGCAAAGTCAGAATTCTTACCTCATTATTTATTTCCCCCAAAGAAAAACCACCACAGTATCGACTGTGGTCAAAGAAAATACTATAATTTTAAATCACCTAGTCTAGAAAACTTGAAACCATATCAATTCCTTCTTTTCCTTCATTTGCCACACTAGATCAATATATTATCTCTTTTCCTGATATTTATTAGACTTTTTCCTTTCTTTCCATTCTTACTGCCAACAGGGCTTCCTTGGCCCTTGTCTTGTTAATTTCACTCCTCTCATTTATCTGCAATTTATTTTCCTTTTATAAAATTCTTTATTCTTAGGCTAATTTTCCTAGAACTATATTCTCATCACACTCCCCTAGTAAAGATACTAAAGAGGCTCTCGAGGACATGGTTTGAAATTGACTTCAACATTATGAATTGCTTTGAATTAGTCTGCATCCTTTGTTTTTTACCTTCCTCACTCAAAGTATTTTCCACCTTCTTTCATGACTCCACAAGCCATAGACAGTATGTTAATGTTTAGCTCCATTCCATTATTAGTGTGATTTCTTTCATCTGAAGAGTCTATCTTCATTCTCTGGCAATATAAATTCTTAATGCTCCCTATCCTCCAGGAAATTTTCTCCCGATGCTCAAGATAGCATTGATTTTTCCCATCTCTGAATTATTATTCTGCCTATCAATAATACAAATGTTTATATTTGAAAAATATATCATGTGTTTGCTCTGATTTAACCTCCCGTGATTTTATGTGTATCCTCCACTCCTCCTTCCCCAACCAGTTTAATTACAAGCATTTTGAAGGCTGAGATTTTCCTTATGCTCTATTTGCATCTATCATAGCAATGAAACATAGTAAGTACTCAGAATATAATTGTGAATTGATTAATTTAATTAATGTTTAACATGAAATCTTATCTCCCACTCCCATTGAACGTTTAACATGATTGCTGCAAAATGAAAAAACAAACATGATAGGCGTACCTGGGAGACGTGTGTTCAGTTTCAAACCACTGCAATAAAGTGAGTCACACAAATTTTTGCTTTCCCAGTGCATATAAAAGTTATGTATACATTATACTGTAGTCTATTAAGTGTGCCATAGTATCCTGTCTAAAAAAAGAATGTACATGCCTTAATTAAAAAATAATTTGTTTCTCAAAAAATGCTAACCATCATCAGAGCCTTCAACAAATCATAATCTTTTTGCTGGTGGAGAGTTTGAAATATTGCAAGAATTACTCAAAGGTAACATAGAGACATGAAGTGAGCAAATGCTGTTGGAAAAATGGTGGTGATAAACCTGCTTGACCAAGGGTTGCTACAACCTTCAAGTTGTAAAAAATGCAGTATCTTTGAAGCACAATTAAAGCGAAGTGTAATAAAATGAAGTATGCCTGTAATTGGATAGCTGGGTGATATCAAATTAAATCAAGAAAATAAAAATTTAATTTTTATTAACTAATACTGTAACTGTTATAATGGAACATTTATATTCACCTGTAGTTTGGATCCAGGATCTTCACACGAAACACATACATTCCAGAATGGTCCAAGGGCCAAACTAAATGGTTATGGTTAGACTTGTTGATAATCTCATATGGTTGATTTAAGTCTCCCGGTTTTCCAATAGCATAAGAAAAGCAGTGCTTATAGTTCTGAATAGAAAACAAAGACAAAAACCTTAAGGTCATTATCTGACTTTAATAAACAAAATTATATTCTCATATATTTATTTTGGAAAATTATTTAGAGATATAATAGTTATTCCTGTCTCTTTTATCATTTTAGTGCTGGATAGTATTTTTAGAGGCTATCTTGGGTTAAAGTTTGATAAAAAGTGAAGCATAGTGAAAACAAAGGCTGTGTTTATTTATTTGCAAAAAACAATAAATTAGGGCATGGAGAATCTGTAAGCATTTTATTTCCCTAAATTGAAAAAGCGCAAAATCCTTCAAGGATGCTTAATTTGGGGACAGATACTATTTTGATCATAAGGTGTGGATACAATAGTCAAATCTTCCCCTAAGACTTTTATTTATTCCCATTACCACTACTGTTTCTCTGTGGGTCTCAAGATACAAAGTAGAAAGAATATTTCTTTATCTCCTGTTCCCCTTTTTAAATGCATAGACACTATATATTTTTAAAGTCACTTTATTCGGGACTTCTTAGGTGGCGCAGTGGTTAGGAATCTGCCTGCCAATGCAGGGGACCCCGAGCCCTGCTCTGAGAAGATCCCACATGCCGCAGAGCAACTAAGCCCGTGAGCCACAACTATTGAGCCTGCACTCTAGAGCCTGTGAGCCACAACTACTGAGCCCATGTGCTGCAACTACTGAAGCCCACGCACCTAGAGCCCATGCTCCACAACAAGAGAAGCCATTGCAACGAGGACCCACACACCACAATGAAGAGTAGCCTCCACTCACCACAACTAGAGAAAGCCCACTTGCAGCAACGAAGACACAATGCAGCCAATAAATAAATAAATAAATTTATTTTTTAAAAAGTCACTTTATTAAAGCTAAGGTAATAAAATAAAATCCTGAAATAATACATGGCATTTCTTCTGGATTCTTGTAGGTCCTGTATGCTTTCACACCCTGCTTAAGGCCTTGCTTGTCTCTCTGGTATGTATTCTCAGTGAAGCTGAATTCTTTCTATAGCTTTTGAATGAGTAACTCCCATTTGACTTATTCAAGTGGTATTTATTTCTTGTTCTTTCCTTCACATTTTCCCTACATTTTGATAACCATAATAAGTCTAGTTAACATCTATCACCACACATAGTTACAATTTTTTTCTTATTATGGAAACTTTTAAGATCTGCTCTCTTGGCGACTTTTAAATATACAATACATTATTATTAACTATAGTCACCATGCAGTACATTACACACCAATGACTTTTTATTTTATAACTGTAAATTTGTACCTCTTGACCACCTTCACCTATTTCACCCCCTACCTCTGGCAACCAGTCATTTTTTGATGTACCCTAACTTGAAACATGATATATCTTTTTTTTAAAAAACAAATTTGGTTAGTTAGTTAGTTAGTTAGTTATTGGCTGCTTTGGGTCTTCATTGCTGCTCACAGGTTTTCTCTAGTTGTGGTGAGCGGGGGCTACTCTTCATTGTGGCATGTGGGCTCCTCGTTGCGGTGGCTTCTCTTGTTGCAGAGCATGGACTCTAGGCATGTGGGATCTTCCTGGAGTGGGAATCAAACCTGTGTCCCCTGCATTGGCAGGTGGATTCTTAACCACTGCGCCACCTAGAAAGTCCCTGATATGTCTTATTATTAATATTTTTTTGTTGGTGGAGTTTCTTATAGGTCAACACTGGCCTGGAACTTCTTGTTCTACCAAGTTAGTTAATATATGAGACCACAGACTTAATTGAAAGAGTATGTGGCGTATACTAAATATGTGCAGGAACTGGATATATATCATCACAGCAATGTGTTGCTGATAAGAACATATTCATCTTCTATCATTACATGTATTTTTTGTGTATAGACACCTGGGAATATTTATATTGTTTCCAACTTCCTACCCAGTTATTTCCTAATGTGAATGATTCCCACTCATTATTGCTCTTATTTTTGTGTCATGCCTGATATTTCCTATTGTAGTAACAGATATTTTTTCCAATTATTGTCCTCCCCCCCTTTTTTTGGCTGAATTGGGTCTTTGTTGCTGCAGGCAGGTTTTCTCTACTTGTGGCAAGTGGGGGCTACTCTTTTTTGCAGTGAGCGGGCTTCTCATTGTGGTGGCTTCTCTTGTGATGGAGCACTGGCTCTAGGCATGCAGGCTTTAGTGGTTGCAGCATGTGGGCTCAGTTGTTGCAGCACGTGGGCCCTAGAGGGTATGGGCTTCAGTAATTGTGGCCCATGGTCTTAGTAGTTGTGGCACATGGGGTTAGTTGCACTGTAGCATGTGGGATCTTCCTGAACCAGGGATCGAACCACTGTCCCCTGCATTGGCAGGCAGATTCTTTAACCACAATGCTACCAGAGAAGCCCTCCCCTTTCTTTTTTTTTTTTTAATAAATTTATTTATTTATTTTATTGGCCGTGATGGGTCTTTTTTTTTTTTTTTTTTGCTGTGCACGGGCTTTCTTTAGTTGCAGTGAGTGGGGGCTACTCTTTGTTGTGGTGTGTGGGCTTCTCATTGCCGTGGCTTCTCTTGTTGTGGAGCACAGGCTCTAGGCAAGTGGGCTTCAGTAGTTGCAGCACATGGGCTCAATAGTTGTGGTACACGGGCTTAGTTGCTCCATGGTATGTGGGATCTTCCTGGAGCAGGGATAGAACTCATGTCCCCTGCATTGGCGGGCAGATTCTTAACTACTGTGACACCTAGGAAGCCCCCCTCCCCTTTCTCTTTGAATTGAAATCCCATTTGATCGAGTTATATAGCCTCTAAGAAAACAAACCAGTCCTGGCCTCATGAATTATAATTCATTTTTAGCCAAGGACTTCTCAGATTACTATGTCAGTCAAGTCCAGAAACTCAACTCACATCCTGAGTTATAAGTATGTAGCCAGCCATTTATGGCCCATATTCTCTCTTTCCTTCTCAAACTCCAACATTAACTTGGCATAACCTGTGAAAATGCCACTTTTGTTTATGAGTCCTTCAGATTTTCTCTTGGGAATTTACAGTCTCTAGAGATACTTCCCAGATTTTTATGTAGGTGTCATTCATCCTTGTAGAATCAGGACTATGTAGCAATCAGTGCAGCTCCAAGAATTGGAAGGCTGTTTCATTTCAGGTATATGTTTCAGGAAGAGAGCACCTCTGATTGCCATGTTTAATAAATAGACAGTGACACTCTTCAGTAAGTATAGCCTTACTCACTAGGACATAATTGGTCTTTGCAGGTACCTGCCTTCTACTACATTCAGACTCCAGACTGAATCCACCCTTTTAGTGATGAGTTTTTTGTTTCTCATATGGTAGAACTGAACACCTAGGGCCTGGTGTGGGCATTCCAGAATCTTTATAGAATGTAAACCACTATTTCAATGTTTCTTAAATGTGGTCCCCAGATCAGCAGTATGAGCATCACCTGGGAACTTGTTAGAAATACAAATTTGATCTGATGAATCAGAAACTTTGGAGGTAGGACCCAGAGATCTGTTTTAGCAAGTCCTCTAGGTGATTCTGATGTCACCTCTAGGTGAGTCTAAAATTTGAGAATAAAAGTATTATGCACTGTATTATACTGATTGAGGAAAGCTCCATGACTGTTAATTATCAGGTAGCTCATTGCTTCTTAAGACTATGTTATTTTGTCATATCTGATAACATTTGGGTGCTGTTTGTGAGATTTTGAATAAGAGGGTCACTTACATTCACCCTCAATCCCAGATTCTTGGATGTCCTTCAACAAGAAGTTAGAAGGGTAAGTTTTGTTTTTAACTGATTCCATTACTAGTTTAATTCCTTATGAGTTTTTAAATAGCAGAACAATACTCTTTATAATAGGTGGGTGACCTATAATTAATTAAGTTAGTTCCACAAATATTTATTGAGCACCCACAATAAATTGGGTTTTATTGGGTTAGATGCTGGGGATATACCAGTGAAGAAAACAAACAAAATCCTCCCCTTATGGAGCCTACATTTTAGGTGGGAAGCCAGATAATAAATAGGGTAAATAAATAGACTACATAATATGTCAGAGAGTTACAAATGCTAATGACATTAAAGAAAATAGGGAAATGAGATAGAACTGTCATGGGGTGATTGTTGCAGAAACTGGTCCATCAAGAAACCAAGCACCACACTCAGAGGGTTGGTGATTTCAGGTTTATTAAGCCATGGCCCCAGACGAGCTAATGCTCCAAAGTTCTGGGTCCCGAACTCAGGGTGAGCTTTACTTTTATAGCGCACATGTTTACAGAGTATGAATGTTTCCAAACAGAAACTTACAAGAGCAGGTGCAGAATATTCCATGTTTTAGCAAAACATCTTAAAGTTACATTGGATTGTTAGGTCCTCCTGTTTTTCTGTTTTTTGCGGCACAGCCAGCATATTTCACAAAAGCAAAACAAGCGTGGAGTTATTTTTATCTGAGTGTAAGTTTCTAACTTTCCTCTTCATGATGTTTAACTTTTCAGGTAGAGTGGCCAAGGAAGTCTTCGTTGACTGGTTGATTCTTAAGTAAAGACCTGAAGAAAGGCATTAGCTAGTCATGATGGGGGTGTGGTGAGTGTGGGGTGCAGCAAGTCCTGTTGGCTTTGTCATAGCTGAGATGGGAACCATTGTGTGATTTTGAGCAGAAGAGTGGCATGTTCTGATTTATGTTTTAGTAGTATCACTCTTGGGGCTGTGTTGTGAATAGATTCATGGTGGGCAAGGCTGAAGCAGGGAGCCCATTTAGGATGCTGTGGTTGTGGTTATAACCCAGATGGTTGGTGATGGTGGTTTGAAATAGGGTGGTGGCAATTGGGGTGGTACAGGGTGACCAAATTCAGAATATACTTTGAAGAAGGAGCCAACAAGATTTGCTGAAAGACCAAATGTGGAGCATAAGATAACATTTAGAGGCTTTTATTCTGAGCAAACTGGGAGGATGAAATTTCTATTAACTGAGGTGGGAAACAATGTTGCGGGAGTATGTTTGCATGGTGGATGTCAGAAGCTCAGTTTCAGACATGTTAAGTTTGAAGCATCATCAGTTTTCTTTCTTGTTGGAATATTCCCATCAGTAAACATGTGGTTATTTTTCTTAACTATTAAAAAAAAAAAGACCCTTTCTTCACCCCATTGCTCTCCAGCTACTACACTATTTCTCTCCTTTACTGTAAAACTCCTCTGCGAGACATCTATGCTTGCTGTTTTGAATTCTTTTTTTTCAGACTAATTAAACCCACTTCAGTAAGGTTTTGTCTATCACTAACCTACTGGAACTGATTTGGTCAAGGTTACCTGTTGTCTCCACGTTACTGAATAAATGATCAAGTTTCAATCCTCATATCTCTATCCTGACATGTATAGATTCTGATGTAGAAGCAAAATAACATTCTTATTGTAGGGTTTATATTTTACAGGCTGAGGTACCTTATATGTCAGATTTTATTCATGAGATTTGACCTGCCAAATAACGATTTCAATTTAATTCAATTAAAAAAATTGCAAACAGTATAGGACTGGTAATTGGCACTCAGAAATGATCTTTTAGTTATACAAGAATTGAAACTTCAGGCATTCTTTAGGAAGACTCAGTCTCAATGCTTTAACATGTTTATCAGATATTTAATAATCTGCAAATAGATTTTCAGAAGAGAAAATTAAAACAAAATTGTTAGTAATGCAGGAGCAACAGAAGATCAGACTTAGACATCATAACATAATCCAATAGAAAAATTGGATTTGATTTGCAAAATCAAATTTAAACCCAGTGTTTCCATTAAATACTTGTTAATACTAAAATGCCAGGTTGGTTATTATAAATAAACAATTTGCAAGGTAATGTTTTCCTTACCTCAGGTCCCCAGGCTTCTTCTAATGGGAGGTGCTTGTTAAGCTCAGTCATTGACTTCCATGTCTGAGCTTCATTCAAACAACCACTCTGTCAAAAGATTTTATATATATAGAAAGATTTTATATAGATAGAAAAACTTTATATATGTTTTGTATATCAATTTATTAAGTATTTAATATAGTTTAGTGCTGTTGAAAATTATGTATCTAATTTTTTAATTATTTAAATGTTTGCTGATACACAGAAAAACCATGAACTTTTGTATAGTGACCCTGTACAGGGAGAACTTCTTCAACTCACTTATTAATTTTAATTGTTTCAGACGAACAATCATTTTATCTGTGAATATGATAGTTTTATTTCTTCCTTTTCAATCTTTATACTTTTAATTTATTTTTATTGTTTATTCTTTATTACAAACATCAGGAACAATGTTGTATAGAAATGGTTAGAACAGGCCTCCTTTATTTCATTCCTGATTTCAGAGGGAAGGCTTTCACATTTTCACCATTAAGTACGATGTTTTATACAGGTTTTTTTGTATTGACATTTTATTAGGTTAAGAAAGTTACCATTTATTTATCATTTTCTAAGATTTACTTTTAAAATAATGTTAATGTATGGGTGATAAATTTTTAATCAAATGAGTTTTCATCAACTGTTGTAATAATCTTATGCCTTTTCTTTATATTGTTAATATAGTGGATTACTTTGATTTTCAAATGATATTCCCAACTCAATTTATGAAATAAAGAAAACTTGGCCTGGATGAGCTATTTTAAAATAATTTGCTGTATTTGATTTGCTAGTATTTGGTTCAGGTGTTTTGTATCTATGGTCATAAGTAAGATTGGTTCATAATTCTCTTCTTTTAAGGCCCTCATCAGGTCCTCCTTGATTCACATAATGAGCTTAAAGTGCTTCCTCTTACCCCAATACTCTGGAAGAGTTTTTATAAGGCTGAAGTAAAATATTCCTTAAATATTTGGTAGACTTCATCAGGGAGGCTATCTGAGATTAGAGTTTTCTATTTTTTGGTGTGGGGAATATGAGACATTTTGGTGTATTTTTCAAGGCATTTGTCCATTTTATCCACTTGTCCGTTGCCAAATTTGTTGATATAAATTTGTTTATAATAACCTCTATTATTTGCTTTATAAAATGGTGATATTTCTATTCCATTTTTTCATTTGTCAACTGGAATAATTCTATAAAGAGACGCCTCCCCTCATCTATTGTTTGGTTGCCCATTGGTATAGTTCATTTGAGGAAAATAGGATAAATATTTGTTTCTTTCTCTTTATTTACCAGTTTGCAAAATAAGGAATTGGTTTCCTATCATTCTACAAAGGTGATCTTTTTTTAAAAAAAATCATCGTGAATTCATAGATTTAATATATTTAATGAGTTTTACCCCGTTGCAATAATTATTATCCATGAAACTCAAACTGTTGCATCTTTGGCCAGTAGGAACCTCAATATGTTGATTTCTGATTACTTTAAATGACTCTAGCAGTCTTTGATACTTCCTTGCTATTGGGTATGCCAAACTGTTCCAGGCTCATCTTGTACATTTCTTCCTTCAGGCGTGGGATCACTAATTTATCTAAGAATGCCCGGTACTTTTAGTGGGAAATGGTATTTCAAAACAACAATCTGGTTACTAAGGATGCTTTCAGCTACTGATTAGTTATGTTTCTAAGGATTTTAATGGTCAGAATAGGAAAATTTTATCTATCTCTCTGTTTGAATAATACATTTCTATCCAGAGAAATATCCAATACCTTATGAGTTCATATTGAGTCCTATTCGAATTCAAGACTTTTGTCTAACTCCTTCTATCTTACATATGTATATTCTTGCTTTTACAACAAAACACGTGGTGAGCAATGACAGCATTAGAATATCTCATCATTATACATTTGTTTTATCTCACACTATACACCTCACAACTTCAGAAAAACCATACAAATATTATCACCACTGACATGATTACTGAAAACACTTATATTTTCCCCTTGTATATGCTCTTCACAGTCTCCTATCATATTTTATAATTGTGCTATATCTACATTGTCAGAGAACACACCCATTATATATTATACTCTAACCCACTTAACTCTCATTTTGTTTTAGTTCTATAAGTAACTCTATACTATATTAAAATGCTTCCTCCTAGTCCTTATGTTGACATCTCTTTAGTAATTTTGGTTTTCTGAAGCTTCTTATTTAGTAAATTATTCAGGAAGGGCTCATGGGAACAATATTATCTGGGCTTTCTGCATGTTGATAGCAGTTTGTGCCATTTATAGTATAATCAGTTTTGCTGGATATAAAATCCTTGGCTCGTGTTTATTTTCCTTTAGTATCTTAGATATTTGACTCCACTTTCTCCTGGCATATAGCACTGCTATAGAATATCTGATAATAATTTAATTTTCCTTATAAATTGCTTGCTTTTTTTGCCTAGATGCCTGCATGGGTTAGCTATTCTGATTTGATATTCTAAAATATACGATATGCTCTTTCAATCAGAAGCTTCAAATTTTTTTTCCTCAGGGGGGTTGTGTTTTGTTGAATTATTAGTATTGGTTTTGTTCCTTTGCTTTGGTTCTCTTTTTCAGGAATTCCATTTACACGCAGATTGGCTCTTCTTTGCCTGTCCTCAATATTTGTCACTTTCTCTCAAATCATTTTTATTTCATCCATCTCTTTTTTACTTAAAATTTTTTCCTCTTTTAATTTCGTGTATATTTTAAGGCATTATCTGTTGTTCATTTTCACTTTTTAAATGCAACTTCCATTGTATTCAAAATTTTAGGTTTGGAAATTATTTTCTTTCAGCAACTTAAAGATATTTTTGTTCAAAGACTTCTGATTTGTATTATTTCCATTGAGAAATCAGCTTTAAATCTTACAGTTACTTTTTTGAAGGTAACTTACCTCTTTTGTTCTGGTTACTTTAAAGATTTTTCTCTTTGTTTTTGACTTTAGAAATTTTACCACAATGTTTCTGGATGCAGATTATTTTTTCTGTGCCTTGATGTCTTTCACCAGTTTTGGAAAACGTTGCTTCTGATCAACACTCTCTCTTTTTTTAGGACTCCAGTTCTTAGATCTTAGTATTGAATCTCCTTTATGTTCTTTTCTGTATTTTAAATCACTTTAATCTCTTTATGTGTAATTCTGAATATTTCCCTCTGACCTCTCTTCTAGATGACTAATTCTCTTTTCAGTCATCACTCCCAATAGTTGAGTTCCTAATTCCAGTTATTGCAATTAAATTTTTTTTTCTAGATGTGATTAATAGCTCAGATTTAGGCATGGATAAGGCAGAAAGATTGATGTTTGAAGCTGCTGTAATGCTAACAAGAACAATACTGGAGAAAAAGACATATAGATGTTGGGAAGACAATAGCTGAAGGACTGAACCATGGAGCTCAAATTAGATAGGAAATGAAGAGAAAAAAATGGGAGAAGTAGAGAGGGAGAAAGCAGAGGGTTCAATATAGTGGATATCTAGATTATGCGAGAAAAAGTAAGAGGCAGAGGAGTAGTAGGAAAGAGAGAGCTAAAGGGTTGGGGGCTGAGGTCAGAGGCTGAAATGTTTGCATTTAAATGTAATTTTAATAGGGGGAGCTATGTTGGTCTACTTTACTGCAATAACAACCCCAGCCCTCAGGGGTTTTACACATTAAAATTTAACCTTAATCACACGTAGTCCAATGCAGATGTCCCTGGTTAAATGTTCCTATGGATGACTATCCTCAAAGAACTGGATTAATGACTCAGACTTTTAAAATCTAGTGGCTTCTTGAAGTTCCTGATCCCTTTCATCCAGCTCTCATCTACTCCATATTCAATTGGTGCTCTAATATATTGACATGTGAAGGAAGACGGGAAGCATAGAGTTGCATGTGAAGTTCTTAAGCACTTCATCCTGCTCACGTACCACTTCTGCTCATACTCCCGTGGTAAGAATCAGTCACGTGGCCCCGCTTAGTTGCAAATGAGGCTGGGAAATGTAGTCTCTGTTTTGAAAGCTTCTTTCCAGCAATAACCCTACATGATGGTTGGCAGAATGTTTTCAAGGCATAGGGAGAAAGCATCGAGTAACTGGCTATGTGGCAGCAACACATACGGATGGGGCAGATGACAATGGGATGACAGGAGCCTCAAACAAATTGTGTTTACTTAGGGTGAGGAGATAATGATCTGGTAATGGTACTGTGGATTAGGAAGGACATAAATTCCACAGTTTCTTAAGTATATGGGGTAAGAAAAAGAGTACCCTTGGTTTGCTAGAAAAATAGGGAAAATTATATTATCTGAGGAATGTTTATTGAAGAAGGATCTAGGGCATTTAACCTTAAGGTTTATTGGAAAGTTTTGAGAAGGTGAAGAGTAATGGGAGTCTGAGACAAGGTATAAGAAGGATAGAATGATTTAGGGATGAGACTGTGGGGAGCAAGTAGACCAGAAGAACTCACATATAGGGTGCTGAACAATTATGGGAGGGTTGTGTGATGGGGTGGATTTGTTTGCTCACATAACTGCACTAATGTGGAGGGGGTAGCAGGTGGAACTCATGTCTCTTGGTTGCCACTTGGGTAGGTTCTACTTCTTGGAGAATCAAGGTCCCTGGTAGATGACAAAGTTACTTTGGAAGAAGTCATCTCTGGTTTTGTTTGAGATCTCTGACAAATCTCAGGAATCAATGCTGGTAACTTCTAGAGAGGCTCCGTCATGATGGAAGGTCCTCAAGGGCAGAAAGCCCCACATAGAGGGGGATAGGAGTGAAGTGCGGTGATTTGGAGAAGTAAGGCCTTTCTGCTGTGGCCTGCAAAGTGAACAGGCAGAATAAAGGGGATTCACTGTGGACACTGAGATTGACCAGTCATGGAGGATGAAGGAAAACTAGGAGAGTGTGGGGACAGCGAAGCCAAGGTCAGTGGGTCAAATGATGCAAAGAAGTCAAGTGAGATGAAGCCTAGAGAGTGTCTATTTGATTTAGCACAAATGTGATAAGTGTTCCAAAGCCAAAGGCAGACCCATAAATAATGAAACATTAAATACAATGTGGAGAGAAAATAAAATATTAATCAATAATTGCATTATCCTACTAAAAACATTATATTTTCTGACCCCTTTAAGTCTGTTTTATATGACAGTGATTTCTTTTTTTGTAAAGAATTTTAGTAGTGATAGAATTTAATATAGAAGTAATATGGCTTTTTGTCTGACTCACAGCTGACTGGTTCCATTTTCCTTAGATAATTTACATATAGATTTAAAATAGAAAGACTTGTCTAATTACATGCTAAATTCTATTTAAATCCTAAAATGTCATACCTTCTTCATAGTGTTATTAAAGGTATAGTCATCCCTGCCATGTATTTCCCACACTATGAAATTTACTTCAACATCCTCAACATAGCCGTTGTCATTGTATCTGGAAGAGACGGCAAACAAAAAAATAATAATTTATTGTAGAAGGATTAAGAGCTCCAGCTTTCAAGAAGATGTGCTTAGGTTTAAATCCTGTCTTTATCACTTAGCTTTGTGACCCTAGGCAAGTTACTTAAATTCTTGAAGCCTCAACTTTCTCATCTGTAACATAATAACAGTACCCACTGTACAGGTTTCCTTCCGCTCTCAAAATAAACCTAATAGTAATGAAGCAGAAAATTTTCACTTTTTTAACAGTTGGAACCATAAGTTCTCTTCACACTGATAGAAGCCATGTATTGATAAGGTGAGTAGGTGAGGTCATGCTGTCATGGCTGGTAGCAGGGAGAAAGATGGAAGGGAATAATGAATGGAGGAAGGGCAAAGCAAGGATTCCTGGTGTTATTTATTTATTTTTTTAAATTAATTAATTAATTAATTTGGCTTCGTTGGGTCTTTGTTGCTGCCTGCGGGCTTTCTCTAGTTTCAGTGAGTGGGGGCTACTCTTCGTTGTGGTGGCTTCTCTTGTTGTGGAGCATGGGCTCTAGGTGCATGGGCTTCAGTAGTTGTGGCACATGGGCTTCAGTAGTTGTGGCACATGGGCTTCAGTAGTTGTGGCACATGGGCTCAGTAGTTGTGGCACATGGGCTCAGTAGTTGTGGCAAACAGGCTTAGTTGCTCTGCTGCATGTGAGATCTTCCTGGACTAGGGCTCAAACCCGTGTCCCCTGCCTTGGCAGGCAGATTCTTAACCACTGTGCCACCAGGGAAGTCCCTCCTGGTGTTATTTAATCAACAGATACTCATTGGGTACCTATTATGTAGCAGAGAACTAAGCCACAGAATGACTATGATTAGAACGGAGAAGCTACAGATCTCTCTGGAGGAGCCAACTGGAAGATGTAGTGAAGTGTTAGAGCAGCGGTCCCCAACATTTTTGACACAAGGGACTGGTTTTGTGGAAGACAGTTTTTCCATGGACGGGGGTGGGGACCCCTCTGTCAGAGGATCAGCATCATCAGTAAGAGCTGGGGTGGGGTTGAGAAGCAGGAGCCATCATAAGCCCCCGGAGCTATAGTCATGCACAGCCCCTGCTCAGAGGCACATGGTGACTCCTACCAGCAGCAGACACCAGCAGAGCGTCCAACATGGACAGGGTGCCCACTGCTCTGGTGCCGGGACTGGAGATGTAAGCCCCATTGAGCTTACAGTTTTCACCCCAAACTCAGGAAATTTTAAAAGAGATGTATTACTTCAGGGCTTCCCTGGTACCACAGTGGTTAAGAATCTGTCTGCCAATGCAGGGGATATGGGTTTGATTCCTGGTCCGGGAAGATCCCACATGCCGCGGAGCAACTAAGCCTGTGTGCCACAACTACTGAGCCTGCGCTCTAGAGCCCGTGAGCCACAACTGATGAGTCCACGCGTTGCAACTACTGAAGCCCGTGCACCTAGAGCCCAGGCTGTGCAACAAGAGAAGCCACAGCAATGAGAAGCCTGCACACCACAAGGAAGAATAGCCCCCACTCACCACAACTAGAGAAAGCCCGTGTGCAGTAACAACGCAGCCAATAAATAAAAATAAATAAATAAATAAAAAGAGATGTATTACTTCAAATTGTTAAGATTTTTTTCTGCTACCATATGAAAATAGGGCCTTGAGACAAAAGCTAAAGTCAGTTACTGGTAAAGTCATACCTTTGCATACCAGAGCTTGACTGTTTTAAAAAATGGTTACATGCCTTCCTTCTCCATCAGTTATTGCCCATTTTTCTGAATGAAATTGTCCCCTGCACCCCTTGGATGGAAATTTCACTTAGGACCTTGCTCTCAGGCAGGTTTCCTCAGTGTCTGACGTATTTTCTTGCTTCACATCTCTGTGTCCATTCATAAAAAACAACAGATGCTTCACAGGGTCCCCTTACTTACTGCCCAGATCTCTGCCTGACTTTATAGTCATTCTGTCAGGCTTTTCAGGTCGGCTATAACTCACTACCATCCACCTCTGGTCATAAAAAACAGTTTTTGTCCCATTCTTACAAACTGAGAAGGAAACATTTTTAAGTGTCAGAAGGTGATATCTGAGAGGCTATTTTATTTCTATCTTAATTAGTTTTTAGAAATCATAGAGAAGAACTCAGGTGTGACTAAGTAGGAATTGAAGCAGTGATGCTTCACTTTTTGCTTGGCATGTAAGGGGGGTTATAGAGAACTCTAAATTCTAATGAGAGCTCTGGACCCTCACAAAGGAAAATGAACATGTGTGTGGGCACACACACATTTTTCTATACAATTTCAGAGATTTGGGCAAAGCTCTAATTCTGGGAGCTTTGGAAGGTACAGCATGTTTGAGTGCATCTTCTGAAAGCCATCAGATTCTTGAATTAATAAAAACTAGTTGCTTTATTTAAATAAAAAGAGATCTTAGCTCTGAGCAGGCATGTTTTGACACAAAAGCGATGAGCTACAGTGTCATCTAGTGGCAATAATGATAAATTGCATGACATACTTTCTGGGTGTATAATGATCTTTTGATGTTCTATTTATTTCACTGAGAATATGGGACAAAAATACTTGCCTGTGTAAGCATGACTTATTTTCATTAAAGCTCATTAATATGAGATATAATACTAATTCAACCTGAGAGATTCATGAATGTTACTACATTTTGTAACTTCTCCCTACAATTTGTAACTTCTCTACTATGGCAGTTCCACTTGTGGAATTGGGAAGGAGAGAGCTCTCTGTTGATCCGTTAGACACATATGTTTTCAATCCTGTGCAGTTCCTCCAGATAGCCCGTTGTATTAACCATGTCTTTTACTTTCTGTCATGTGATGCTTTAATCACATGGGGACTTGCTTACCCTGGAGGGACTGCCTCTCTCAGGATTAACTCCTGGAGACAGTAAACAGCTCTTCCAGGAATGCCTTTCATATGCAGACCAACCAATCCAGCCACCTCCTTCATGGGTTGTCACACTGGGCCAGTGTCCACCTGCCCTAATCACCCCAAGACCAGGTACTAGACAACAAGACAGTACTTATGCCCAGAGCCCACTGAAATTACTCAAAATAGCTGGTCCTAAATCTGTTTACTCTGTCTCATCCATTCCTTACCACAGAGAACACAATAAAGACTCTTGCCTCAGAATAAAGATACAGATGTACAGAACGGACTTGAGGACACAGGGTTGGGAGGGGGCGAAGGGGAAGTTGGGACTAAGTGAGAGAGTGGCATTGACATAGATACACTACCAAATGTAAGATAGATAGCTAGTGGGAAGTCGCTGCATAACATAGGGAAATCAACTTGATAATGGGTGATGACTTAGAGGGCCAGGATAGGGAGGGTGGGAGGGAGTCACGGGAGGGAGGGGATATGGGGATATATGTATAAATACAGCTGATTCACTTTGGTGTACCTCAAAAACTGGCACAGGAGTATAAAGCAATTATATTCCAATAAAGAGCTTAAAAAAAAAAACCTCTTGCCTCTGTTTTCCCCTCATGCCCTCTCCCTCTTGACAGACCCTGGTGCTTCTCTGTGAGGTCTTACATGGTGTGCTGTGACTCCTGTTTCTTGGGATTGGTATTTATAATAAACTTCTTCCTTCATGACAGTCATTTTCATGTCTGTGTGTCTTACCATATCTGATTTAAACAAATCTTGAGTAGCCCTAAAACACCCCTAATACTTGTTATTGAATTTCCTGCATCATAGTAGAACAATTACATCCCACTGTTTCCTCTTGGTTGCTTCTGTAGCACCAAATTCTAGTTTGGGATGGGTTGTCATGGAAATTAAGAAAGCAAAGAGGCAGCTAGAATGACATATTCCCAGCTGGATCATACTCCCAGGACTTGCTTTATTCTTATTAGTGTTTGATAGTGAATCTATTGTTTCATCTGTAAAATTCTGCCCAACCTTGTTCCTGAGCCACTCTCTACAAATGTAATGTATTTATTATAGAGACCTAGACTACACACTAATTTCCTAGTGACTACCCCTGTCTGCCTGTTTCTCAAGGCTTAATTAATTAGTACCTAAATTTGCCTCTGATAAATACCTAATTGAATACTGTTATCAACTATGTATTGCTATAATTCAGTTGAATTGGACGCTGAGCCTTATTGATCTGACTGTCCCTCTGTAGTTAGCTTCAACTATTTGGTTGATCATTTTAGGAGAATTGGAGGCAACAAGCTTTATCAAGTGATTCCTGGTTGCAGAGATACAAAAAGTTACCCCTAGGGAAAAGTATTGCCACAATAGTCCAAAGTAGTGCTGCTCCAAAATTCCACTTTCTGACCCCAGCCTCTCCCATCTTTCACATCCTCTCACCTGCCCCTTGACCTCATAGCACTTCCAGTCCCCTGATTCCTCTCTGCTTTCCTGCTACACAGAGTTCCTTTTTAGCTGCTCTTCCTCCCCAAATCAGCCCAGTCTCATGGTTGATCATCTGACCTGCTCTCTCACCAGCATTCTGAATGCACATTTATTCCTCCCCTTGCATCTAACATCTAACCTAAACCTTGGATGGTACCTATGCCTTCTTCAGCTGAGCATGTGCTACTTCAGACATACAACGTGTGTGAGGATTGGACCCACTCATGGTATCTTACCACAGTTGTGCCTTTGGTGATATCCAGTAATCTTTTTCCTGGCCCTTAGCCAGCACCTTCTTATATTACCCTCAGTGACCTTTGACATTCTCCTCAAAGCCCCTCCTCAACCCCTCCCTTCTCTCAGTTTACAGATCCTCCTTCCTACTTCACGTAAATAAATCAATCAAGGCTATCAGACATAACCTTCCTCAACTCCTATACTCCTATTTCCAAACCAGCCACTTTCTGCATTCATATTTACTCCTTCCCTCCAAGTCTCAGAGGATGAATTGTCCTTTTAACCTTGCCACCTGGGCCTTTGATCCTTCTTCCCCAGTTTTCTTCATGAACCTTGCTCCTATAGCTCAGGCACTTATTTCATTTTACTTAAGAAGTATGTTAAATATGCAGAGAATAATGTGAAAATCACTATCATTTCCATCCAGGTCTTATAGTTTACTTATATATAAATGTATCCACAAATCATATATAGTATTGCTTTATGGCTCTGAAAATATACATACATGACATTATACTGTAAATATCTTTTGATGACTTTTTTCACTCAATATTAGGTTTAGAGATAAATCCATAGACATTTCCAGTCTCTTGATCTCTGTTTTCCTCATTGGCAGGTCCCTCCTAGTCTCTCTTCCTTGCCTACCGAACCTGAACTTCATGGCTGATCATTTGATTCCCTCTTACAGGCATTCTAATTCATTCACTTTAACTGCTATTTGGCATTCCACTGTCTAACTACATGAGGTATTCATCCAAATGTTCACTGTATTTTACCTTATGTATATTTTACCACAGCTTTTAAAAATCTGTACTTAAAGACACTATAAACACACATTGCAACCACCTGTCTTTTTTACTTTGTTTATGGTGTCTTTCACTACAGATTTAAAAAAATTGCCATCACATCAAAAAGGATAAATTACCTAGGAATAAAACTACCTAAGGAGGCAAAAGACCTCTATGCAGAAAACTATGATATTGATGAAAGAAATCAAAGGTGATGCAAACAGATGGAGAGATAGACCATGTACTTGGATTGGAAGATCAATATTGTTAAAATGGCTATACTACCCAAGGTAATCTGCAGAGTCAGTGCAATCCCTGGCAAATTACCAATAGCATTTTTCACAGAATTAGAACAAAAAATTTTACAATTTGTATGAAAACACAAATGAATAGCCAAGGCAATCCCGAGAAAGAAAAACAGCTGGCAGAATCAGGCTCCCTGACTTCAGACTATACTACAAAGCTACAGTCATCAAAACACTATGGTACTGGCACAAAAACAGAAATATAGATCAGTGCAACAGGATAGAAAGCCCAGAGATAAATCCACACACCTATGGTCACCTAATCTATGACAAAGGAGGCAAGAATATACAATGGAGAAAAGATAATCTCTTCAATAAGTGGTGCTGGGAGAACTGGACAGCTACATGCAAAAGAATGAAATTAGAACATTGTTTAGCACCACACAAAGATAAACTCAAAATGGATTAAAGACCTAAATGTAAGACCTAATACTATAAAACCCTTAGAGGAAAACATAGGCAGGACACTCTGACATAAATCACAGCAAGATCCTTTTTTGTGTGTGTGTGATTCACCTCCTAGAGCAATGAAAATAAAAACAAAAATAAACTAATGGGACCTAATTAAACTTAAAAGCTTTTGCACAACAAAGGAAACCATAAACAAAATGAAAAGACAACCCACAGAATGGGAGAAAATATTTGCAAATGAAGCAACCAATAAGGGATTAATCGCCAAAATATGCAAACAGCTCATGCAGCTCAATATTAAACAAACAAACAGAAACAAAACAACCCAATCAAAAAATGGGCAGGAGATCTAAATAGACATTTCTCCAAAGAAGACATACAGATGGCCAAAAAACACATGAAAAGATGCTCAACACTGCCGAAGTCCAGCTCCGGCGGGTCCAGGAGTACCCAAGGGATGAGTGGCATTGGCGCAAGGAAGAGATGGGGAGGCCTGTGTCAGCTATGCAGGATCTCTCCATTTATTGTCAGAGCTTTGTGTGTTTATATAGTGAACATATCTCAGAAAAAATCTTTTATGGCAGAGCATATTGTCCCTCAGCATCTACCAGTTTCTTTCTTTCGTCAGGTTTGGCTTGCAAACCCTGTAACTCTGAGATAAGCATATGTAAATAACTTCTTAATCTTATATCTAAGCAAACTATAGCCCTTAGTACCCATAGGAAACCTTGTGACTCTGAGGTACGCATATGTAAATTACTTCTTATATCTAAGCAAACTATAGCCCTTAGCACCCATACCTATGCCTAATGTCTACGTCTATACTTATGCCTGCAGCAATCATAAGCATTACAAAAAGAGCCACCCCTCCCTTTTCTCCAGCATTTAGTAGCCTGAGGTGCCCGCCTTCTCCAGGAAGGGGTGGTGGGAGGGGACTTGGTGAGGCAGACAGGGAGAAAGAATGTGTCAAACCCTGGTTCTTTCCTGGGGACATAGAAACAGGGAGGGGAAGTGGGTGGTAAGCACAGTATCACAAAGAAACAAAGAGCAGAATGTACAATGGGTGGAGATGGTCTGGGGCCTGTCCTTGCGGAGCGGTCGCCTTGCGATCCTCCTGCTCCGAAATGCCCTTCCAAGGAGTTCTCACCTTGCGGTCCTCCTTGGAGCCTGGTGACCTTTTCACAGCATTGGCTTGTCCAGACGGCTCCTGACATAACACCACTAATTATTAGAGAAATGCAAATCAAAACTACAATGAGGTATCACCTCACACACATCAGAATGGCCATCATCAAAAAATCTACAAACAATAAATGCTAAAGAGGTTGTGGAGAAAAGGGAACCCTCCAAAACTGTTGGTGGGGATGTGAATCAGTACAACCACTATGGAGAATAGTATGAGCTTCCTTAAAAAACTAAAAGTGGAGCTACCATATGATCCAGCAATCCCACTCCTGGGTGTATATCCAGAGAAAACTATAATTCTAAAAAGACATATGCACCCCAGTGTTCATTACAATAGCCAGGAAATGGAAGCACCTAAATTTCCATTGACAGATGAGTGGATAAAGAAGATGTGATAAATACATACAATTTTAAATTTTTGTGGTGGGGCACAGAGTCCAAGATTGACTGGTCATGTGACACTTTGATCCACATTCCACTGTGCAGAATTCAGGCATATGGCCCTACCTAACTGCAAAGCATGCTTCGAAACAGAGTCTAAGTGTGTGCCCTCGAGGATAAGAAAATAGGATTTTGTATACCCATTAAATTTCCGCCTCATCAATTTTTAAAAGAAAAACCACTTTTTTCTTTCTATCATTCTTTTAGTGGCTACTTCACTTTAAAAATCGTGACCCCACATCTAAACAATACTAAGATTTCAGAATAATTTAATTCTAACAATCTTGTTCCCATTCCACATGTTGAGTAGTACTACTTCATTTCCATCTTGTTTTCACATCCATCAAAGATATTATTCTCAAAATTTATTTCTACTGTTCATCTTTATTTGCTTTTACCTATTTCTTTCCTTACTATTGGTTCCTCTATTTTACTATTTTCTTTTTTGGGTTTATTTTTCTTCTTACTGAATAAAATCCTTTTTTTGTTTTGTTTTCATTAAGGATTTTTTAATGTAAACTCTTTATTTGCATAAGTATTTATTTCACCCTAACTCTCAAATAAAAGTTTATCTAGATTTACTATTTAAGATTAACATTCTTTCCTCTCAGTTCAATGAAAATATCATTCTATTATTTTTATCCTATATTTGTTGATAAGAAATCTCTCAATATAAATGACAGTCCATTGTGGGTAATCTGTCTTATCTGTTTGGAAGCATATAAATATTTCCTCCTTTTCTTTGGTGTTCTGTGGTTTCATTTTGAGGTACTTGAGACTTTGTGTCAATATTCAACCTGATGACTTCACCCTTTAATAAATTATGGAAAGTTTTCAGGTTCTATTTCATTGAGTTTTGCTTCCCTTCCCAACCCATTTTCTCTAATTTCTTCTCCTGGAGAAAACTATTAGGCACATGTCAGAAAAATCCATCATTCATTCCTCAACTGTTTAACATCTTCCTTATTTCTATATCTCCTTAACTGTTTGTGCTGTATTCTGGTTGATTTCCACATCTCTCTCTCTCTCTTTTTCCCAGGATTCTCTTTGCCCATATTTAATGTGGTTTCTCTAAAATTTTGAATTGAATAACTATGATTTTACGTCTAGAATTTCTATCTTTTAAAAATATGCCTCCTTTCTTTTCAGAGTCATGCTTTTTGTTACAGTTTGTTTCATCTTCTTTATTTTGAACATATTTATCTATTATTCAGATTGCTGTTATTTTTAGTTTTGTAGTGCCAATCTTTCAATTTATTTTATCTTTTAACTCTCCCATGGCAGTCCATTTCCTCATATGGTTGGTAAACCTTGGTTATCAGTTCTTTCGTGGTGGTGATTTTTCCCGTGGGAGTCTTATGCCCTGTATTTGTTTTTTCAATTGCTTCTGTTGGAGCCTTAGGAATTTTATGTTCACTCGACAAGTTTTTAGCTTCTTTTTTCATCTATTGATTTTTATTACTATAGTCTTTTCCTGTATATGTACATTAAGTTTAGATCCCTGTCTACATACAGCCTGAGGTTGACATTTTTTTTCTTTAAGAACTTTTATTGAGTTGATATACAATAAACTGCATACATTTAAAGTGTACAATTTGATCTTTTTTCTTATTAGTAGTGTACATATGGCAATCCCAATGTCCCAATTCATTCCCCCCAACCCCCGCCCCCCCCACTTTCCTCACTTGGTGTCCGTATGTTTGTTCTCTACATCTGTGTCTCTATTTCTGCCTTGGAAACCAGTTGATTTGTACCATTTTTCTATATTCCGCATATATGTGTTAATATACGATATTTGTTTTTCTCTCTGACTCACTTCACTCTGTATGACAGTCTCTAGGTCCATCCATGTCTCCACAAATGTCCCAATTTTGTTCCTTTTTATCGCTGAGTAATATTCCATTGTATGTATGTACCACATCTTTATCCATTCATCTGTTGATGGACATTTAGGTTGCTTCCATGTCCTGGCTATGGAAAATAGTGCTGCAGTGAACATTGGGGTGCATGTGTCTTTTTGCATTATGGTGTTCTCTGGGTTTATGCCCAGTAGTGGGATTGCTGGGTCATATGGTAGTTCTATTTTTAGTTTTTTTTTTTTTTTACTGGAATATAATTGCTTTACACTCTTGTACCAGCTTTTGAGGTACACCAAGGTCAATCATCTGTATTTATACACATATCCCTGTATTCCCTCCCTCCCTCGACTCCCCCCCACCCTCCCCGTCCCAGTCCTCTAAGGCATCATCCATCATGGAGTTGAACTCCCTTTGTTATACAGCAACTTCCCACTGGCTATCTATTTTACAGTTAGTAGTATATATATGTCTATGCTACTCTCTCACTTCATCTCAGCTTCCCCTTAACCCCCCGTCCCATCAGACCTCTAGTTCTCCAGTCCATTCTCTGCATCTGCGTCCTTATTTTTGTCTTGTCACTGAGTTCATCAGTACCATTTTTAGATTCTGTATATATGAGTTAGCATACAATATTTGTCTTTCTCTTTCTGACTTACTTCACTCTGTATGACAGACTCTAGGTCTATCCACCTCATTACATATAGCTCCATCTCATTCCTTTTTATAGCTGAGTAATATTCCATTGTATATATATGACACATCTTCTTTATCCATTCATTTGTTGATGGGCATTTAGGTTGCTTCCATGTCCTGGCTATTGTAAATAGTGCTGCAATAAACATTATGGTACACGTTTCTTTTGGGATTATGGTTTTCTCTGGGTATATGCCCAGGAGTGGGATTACTGGATCATATGGTAGTTCTATTTGTAGTTTTTTAAGGAACCTCCAAACTGTTTTCCAACTTACATTCCCACCAACAGTGCAGGAGAGTTCCCTTTTCTCCACACCCTCTCCAACATTTATTGTTTCTGTATCAATTTACATTTGCATGAGGTTGACATTTAACATTCTTACAGGAGATATTTTTTTTTTTGCCCACATTCATGCAGATAAAACTTTCTTCTTTGCTTCTCTGGTCATTGAGTAGGATTTTTTACTCTTCATATATCCTGAATTTATGAAAGACCTTCCTGGCTCCACAGAGGCTTTAAAACCCTAGCTCCCAATTCCTACTTCCAGTATCCTGAATCAATATTCCTGGATAACAGTGGATCAGCTGGAGCTGACTACTCTGAGTTCTTTCTTTATTTCTATCACCTAGAGGTTGCTCCTTTTTTTTTTTTTTCAAATTTGGCTTTGTGTAAAATATTTTTGTTATGTTTTATCAAGGATTATGTGTGTCTATAGTTGGTGGGGAATGATTCAAGTCAGCTCAGTCTGTTATATTATCATAATCAGAATGGCTGATTTTAAACTTTTCTTCCTTTATTGAAGAAAGTGCAACTGTAATGTACACTGTGAACTCAAACTGGAAATATGCTCATATATCTTTTATCCTAAAAAAAAGAAATCTCAATGATTTTCTGTTTTAATCTATAGGTAAATTCCTGTCTCTTTCCAACCAAAAGTTGAAAAAGAGTAGACTACATTTTGCCACTACATGAAAACCTCTAATTGTTTTTGCAACCCCCCTGCAATCTGGCTTCTGTCTGTTCTCACCATTTCATAGAAACTACTCTTATAAAGTTTGCTAATGCTATTCCAATGTCAAATCCAATGGGCATTTTTGGTGATGGTTTACTAGATCTCTCTGACTTGACTATTTTACTCATTTTTTTTCTTGAAAATTCCTATTGTCTTTGCTTCCACAATTCCACAGTATCTATGTTGTCCTTGTGTTTCTCTGGACCTTATTGCTAGACTCCTTTTTTCTCTGCCCACCCTTGAATTTCGTTTTTGTTTGTTTGTTTGTTTTTGTTTTTTAGCAGGGTTAATCTTTGGCTCATAACTCTTCTCATTTACCAGATTATAGTTAAAATGAAACACCACTTTTGATACTTCCTTTTATGTGGAGGGAGCTCAATAAGTATAACACTCTTGGTCTATCTTTGCTGTTCTATTCACTCTGTCCTTTGGGAAGTGGATTAACCTAAATGATTGATCAGTTAGAAAAGAATAAGCTGGCTTAGCTTCTGCATTTTTCTTCTTAGGAGTGAATTTCTTGTAGGATAACATGTTCTTCTTTGCTCTTTTAAAGTTATACATTTAAATGTCCTCCAAGAGGAGAAACCAACAGTAGATCAACAATACCTGTGACTGGGGAGATAATTCTTCTTAACTCTGCTAGGTATAGTATTAGTGGTATAGTATCAGAAACTTCACTTTCTGCAAATGTAAGCTACATCTGTCAATACATATTTTTTTGTCAATAATAGGTGATAAGTAATAACTTTCATCTTCTGACTCAGATTATTCAATTCACTCAGGATTTGGTCGAGGAAGAGGGGTGCAAATGGACCCCAGCAATTCTCTATGATCACCCACAACTATTCTTTTTGTTTGTTTGTTTGTTTTTTAACCTCTCCAGTTTCCTCTGCTTCATAGATAGCAGTAGCAGGGTAATCAGTAACAGAGGACTGCTTGTGGAAACTGATGAGGACTGCTCAACACCTTTCACATAACAGCATTTCTGGCAGATGGCTTTTAGCACAGTTTAGGCCTCTGGGCATCCAAAGCTTCTTCTGTGCCACCTACTCCTGATTTATTTATAACCATAGTTATTTTTTTATTTTATTTAATTTTATTTTTATTGCATATATTTAAAGTGTACAATTTGATTTTTTTCTTATTAGTCATATGTTTTATACATATTAGTATATATATGTCAATCCCAAACTCTCAATTCATCCCCTTCCCCTTTCCCCCACTTGGTGTCCATACTTTTGTTCTCTACATCTGTGTCTCTATTTCTTTTTTACTTATTATTTATTTATTTATTATTTATTTAATTGGCTGCATTGGGTCTTCATTGCTGCGGGCAGGCTTTCTGTAGTTGTGGAGAGCAGGGGCCACTCTTTGTTGCGGTGCTCGGGCTTCTTATTAGGGTGCCTTCTCTTGTTGTGGAGCACAGGTTCCAAGCATGCAGGCTTCACTAGTTGTGGTGCACGGGCCTAGCTGCTCCATGGCATGTAGGATCCTCCTGGACCAAGGTTCAAACCCGCATCCCCTGCATTGGCAGGCAGATTCTTAACCACTGCACCACCAGGGAAGTCCATAACTATTCTTCATATCACAAAATTTTTATTGACTTCCAAATATATTTCTTTAACTCAGACAGTTTATATGAACTTCAGATGCTTCAATTTTATATTTTATTGGACATTTCCTTCTGGATGTCACACAGACTTCTCAAATTCAAAATGTCTAATACTCAACTAGTCATATTCCCCTGTAAACCTACCCTTTATTCTTTATTTTATATTACAACTAATGGTACTAAAATCTGTCCAGTTTAGGGAAGCCATAGACATCAAATTCATGAGTTCATTCAGCAAATATTTATTTATTGCTTACTATATGTTAGTCAGTGATATAGGTGCTGGAGGATATAGCAGTGAACTAAATAAATGAAAAGCTCTTTTCTGTGGAACATCCATTATAGTAGAGGATAAAAGACAATAAACAAGTTAAATAAGTAAGATGTGTAGTTTGTTAGATGGTAATAAATACTATGAATAAAAAAGACAAGTAAGGAGTTAAGGTGGTACAGAGGCAGCTTATAATTTTAAACATGACAGTCAGCATAGGTTTCATTAAGAAAGTGACATTTGGGCAAAGACTTGAAGGAGGTAAGAGAACAAACTAAGTGAACATCTGGGGAAAGAGTATTGCAGGCACAGCAAACAGCAGGTACAATGGCCTCGAGGTGAGAATATGGTTGGCTTACCTGAGGGACAATATGGAGGCCATGTGAGTAGAATGGAGTAAGGTTAAGCTCACCAGGAGAAAGGTAACAGGGCCAGCAGATCACATAGAGCTTTGTAAATCAGGGAAAGGACTTGGCTTTTACTCAGTGATTATGCATTTTGAGCTTAGGAGTGTTGTGCTCTAACTTTGTTTTAAATGACTCACTGTTGCTGCTATATAGTTGCAAGAGTGGAAGCAGGGACACCAACAAAAAGGCTATGGTAATAGTCCAGGTGAGTAGTGATAACTTGGATCAGGGTGGTAGCAGTTCAAGTGGTGATAAATAGTCAGATTCTGTTTGTATCTTTAAGATAGAGCCAATAGGATTTACTGATGTACTGAATGAAAGATATAAGAGAAAGAGCAGTTAGGGGTGATTCCAAAGTTTGACCCGATCAACCAGAAGGATAGGGTTGCTGTTAGTTGAAATGGGGAATGCTATTGATAGAGCAGATTTTGAGGGTGGTATCAGGAGTTCAGTTTTGGATAGGTTACATTTGATGCATCTATGCAATATCTAAGTGGAAAAATGATTTATCTATTCAACATCTAATTGATTTGTCTGGAGTTCAGGAGTTTTGCAGACACTGCTAGTGCTCACCAAATATCCTTGTGCCTGTTTACCTTTTCCAGCCCACCTTGGAGTTCGATTAGGGTTATGGCATTAGATTCCAGATAATAGGATGTGGGTAGAAGTGATGTAAACCACTTCTAGGCCTGACTCTTTAAGACAGGGGTCCCCAACCCCTGAGCCGTGGACCTCTACCAGTCCATGGTCTGTTAGGAACCGGGCCACATAGCAGGAGGTGAGTGGCGAGCGAGCAAGCAAAGCTTCATCTGCCACTCCCCATCGCTCACATTACCGCCTGAACCATCTTTCCCCTGCCCCCAACCCGGCTGTGGAAAAACTGTCTTCCACAAAACTGGTCCCTGGTGCCAGAAAGGTTGGGGACTGCTGCTTTGAGACATCCCAGGAAATCCTCTAGTCTTCTTTTTTTCAGTTTTTCCTTTTCATAGTGGTAACCTAGGAGGCCAGGTCAAGATGATGTAGGTATGAAATGTGTCAGACTATGACATGAAAAGAGTTAAGCACACAGATGTTAGGGTTTATTTGTCACTGCAGCATAGACTAACTGTATTTGACTAATACAGTGGGAGATATTCAGAGTGGAGATACAGTTTGGAGGTTTATCAATATATTGAGACATTTGAGTCCAAGAGACTGGATGACATCACTGAAAGAGCAAGTTGAAGTGGAGAAAAGAAAAGAAAGCCCTGAGTCTTGGGGCATTCCAACATTAAGAAGTCATGGAGAAAAGGAGAAACTAAGAAATTAAGGAGGAGCTACCAGTAAGGTAGCAGGAAAAGTAGGAAAATGTAATATCCTGGAATTCCAAGAAAGAAAATATTCCAAATAGGAGGAAATGATGAACTGTGTCAGTTCTTGTTAATGAGATCAAATAAGATGATACCTGAGAATTGACCATTGAGTTTAGCAACATGGAGGCCGTTGGGCACTCTGGCCAGCAGTGCCAATGGAGTGGTGAGGGTAAAAACTTGACTGAGAAAGATTTGGGAGAGGATAGAAGAGTTGATGACAGTGAGTATAGTAGCTAGAGTGGAAGTGGGGTCAAGAGAGGGGTTTTGTTTTGGTTTAGTTTCTGGTTTTGGTGAGGGAAAGAACTGCGTATTTGTGTGATGATCCAGTAGAGAGTGTAAAGTTGATGAAGCAGGAGAAAGAGGGGGCAATTTCAGGAACAGTGGTCTTAATTAGGAAAGGGGGTGGGGATCCAGTTCACAAATGGAGGGACAGGCCTTAGATATGGTGATAGGAAGACAGACAGAGTTAATGGGTACAGATACTTGAAGATGGATAGATAAAGTAGTAGAAGTTTGCAGAAGATCTCTTCTGACTGATATCACCTTTGACTCATTCATCGTCCTCATTCTCTCTTTCCCTCATCACTCACTTCTATCAGTTATCAAGCCCTGCCCATTATTATGAGTAATTTTCTCGTAAGTGATTCCTCTTCTTTGTCTTTGTTGCTATCTTGGTCATTTGTTTTTTTCCTCTACCAATACAGTTTACTACCTGGTCTCCATGTTTAGACTTGTTTCCCTGAAATTCATCTTTTACACTTCTCTAAGAGAGAACTAGCTAAAGCAGATATTTAATCATGCCACTGTACCATAAGAATATCTAGAAAGCCTTCCATGACCTGGACTCTAGCTAGCTAGTTTCCCAGCTCTTTCTCCTGACACGTCATGCCTCTCTATGTGCTCCAATAACATAATACCATTTGAACTATGAAATTTCTTCCTCTATCACTTTTGCTTGAAAGGCTTACTCGATGGAATTCCCTATTACCTTCCCCACTTCTTCTTCCCTCCCCTGCCTTCAGCTAAATATTCACTATCCTTTAAGACTCAGTGACTCAGCTCAGATGCTCTGGGAACACTTCCCAGAGCCCCTCCCCCTTCCACAGCTGAGTTGGTTTCTTTTCTTTTCAGTTTCAATACCAATGACCTAGGCCATTCTATTGTTCCATTTAGAATATCAGTTCATATATAATTTATCAGTCTCTTGAGCTCTTGAGTGCAGAAATCCTGTCTTATTCATCTTTGAATTCCCAGTGCCTAGCACAGTAATTGGTGCAAAATAGGTGTTTAATAATGATGATTTGAACTGAAGAATGCACTTCCCTGGGAGAGAACATTAAGATTTTTTTTTTTTTTAACCACTGGGGGATTAGGCACTACATAAAACAAAAAAACAAAACAAACAAAGAAAAAAAAATGGGTCTCAGTGGGGGAAGGAGTGCCTAGGGTGCCCAGAAAAAGCAGTGGCATGATTAGGTGTCTAGAAGATTGAAACTAAAGAAGATAACAGATTAGCCTGATAGCTCAGAGAATCCATGACAGGGATCATAAGAGGGTAATATAACAGGGTGAGGGAACAGCATAGAATCTTAGAACTGCCATGGATGAGAAGCGGGCGGCAGTACCTGCCGGCAGAAGTCTTCTGGGTTCCAACAGGGAAAAAGCTCTGATGGCAAAACTAAATTGGAGTGCCTGATTTATTACTCCACACCTACCCACCCTGAGAGATTTCAGAAGCTGTCTTTAGCTTCTGAAATTTGATGTTTTACTCATAGGAATTTCACTTCCACTAATTTATCCTCATGATCTGGACTAGTGTCCACAAGTACAAAAATGGATATTCATCACAATTTTGTATATAATAGCAAAAAAATTAGAAACCTAGGTCACTTGTCTCATAGTTTTCTGTATTTAAAATTTTGTTACAAGCTGTGTAACTTTTATAATCATAAATCTAGAATAAAATCAGAGAAGCAAGCAAACTAACATAAAATCACTGGAAAAAGCCTTCTTCATAGCATTTTATTCATATTTTTATTATGAAATATTATTCATAAGAATTAAGTTAGAGATAATATTTTTGAAATCTCCCCAATGTACTATCCCTTATTAGCAATCTGTTTCCTCTCTTGCAAGCATTCAGTTATTATTGGCCCATGGGAGGTAATTCGTATATTAGGGAGGGGTGCTGGAGGTTGGGGAGAGATTTAGAGAGGATAAAGCAAGGGTTAGGTTCTGTATGCATTCCTGAGAAGAGTCTCAGCCCTCTCACCCATTTATGTCTCAGCTCCTAAACTGTAACCTCACTCAACATGCAGCGACCACAGATCACCCAACTTTGTATAACTAGTACTGAAAACCTAGTGTTACATATACTGGGTGCTCAAAAATATTTATTATTAAATGCATAATTAATTAGGCTTCTTTTGATACTTTTATTTTGAAACTTTCAAAGTAAGTTAAAATTTTTAGTGAGAATATACTTACAATTGAACCACAGGGTGAAACTTTTCTCTGAAATCAACTCTCAATGGGCAGCCATATTTTTCCCAATTATATTTTACTCTCTAGAAAAGGAAAAATGCTTTAGTTATTTTCTATATTTGGCTGATTGACAAAATTATAGTTTTCTTACCAAGTGTTTAGATGGTCGATCCCTCAGATATGACCTGTAAACAAACATTTTCCTTACTTAGAATCTTTCCTCTTCTCAAACTTAAAAATTAAAACCATTACTTTATTTTGGGTAAAGAGGTATCACAAAAATCAAACATAACCATAATTAAAAAATAATCCTAAAATATGTGGAAATCAAACAACACACATCTAAATAACACATGGATCAAAGAAAAAATCTTAAGAGAAGTTTAAAAATATGTTCAACTAAATGAAAATGAAAATACAACTTATCAAAATTTGTGAGGTGCAGCAAAATCAGTGCCTAGAGGTAAGTTTATAGCAATAAATGCATATATCAGAAAAGATTGATGTTAATGGGAATAAATACTGATTCTCAATTATTGATACTACATTAATATAAAACTCAATGCTTATGTTAAAAAATATTTCTTACTTTTCAATGATGTAAAAAAAATCATGCTGAAGACATTCTTTTTTATTAAATCTACAAAAAATAAAACATAATGAAGCTGTAGTATCATCATTCCTTATTTACTAGCACAAACATTTAATCATTTAACTCAGTGATTCTCAAACTTGAAAGTATCACAGAATCATCACTTATTGAGTTAGAATCTCTGGGGTTGGTATGTGGCCAAAGCATTTCTATTTTTAAAAATCAGCTTTACAAATGTTTCTGAAAGTACCAGAATTTGAAATATACTGCTTTACCTCTTATATCTGATACATATGAAAAATTTATAGACAATCTATCAAAGTAAAAACAAAATTTTGGGACTGTTTTATTCTTCATAATTTTTTTTTTAACACAAGTTCTAACTGTTACTAGGGACTCAGTTGTGCAGTTAAGGATTTATTTTAAGGATTCACATAATTTCTAGGTAGGGTTTATGCAGACATAAGGCTATCATGGTCTATGAAATGATAGAGTTTTTAGTAAGTTAAATTATTCATTTGAATATTTTTGCTGGCTGCTTCCAGTGTAACTCAGAAGGAACCATAGTCACTGCTGTGTTTATACAGATATTGGAAGCCTGGGACCACATCCCACCCTGAACTCAAATTAGACCCCAAGAGATGCCCTCCTTCACTGACAGCTCTCCTTTCAGAAGTATCATGGGTCCCATAGGTATCCTTTGCTGATTGTGAAAACTTAGGCCAACCACAACCTGAATCCAAGGAATTAGGGTCATTTTTAGAATTTCAGAGCAGTTGGTCATTGACTAAGAGGTCTGGAAAAAGGTCCTGAAATCTGTGTTTTCAGACATGCTCTCCAGGTGATTCTGATGAGCAACCTAGTTTGACAATTGCTCTTTAAACCTTCCCAGAAATAGACGGATTCAAGCTGCTTTGCATCTCACTGAAGAAGGAAATCTTCATGCAGTGATACTGCATGCAGGAGTACTGGGAATTGATTTTGGTAACATGTTGCTTCGAGCAGTTATTCTCAAATTTTAATGCCCCTACTAATCTTGGAAATTTTGTTAAAATAGAGATTCTGACTCAGCAGGTATGAGGTGAAGCCTGAGATTCTGCATGTCTAGTTCCCAGGTGATGCCAGTGCTGGTTCATAGATTATACTTTCAGAAGCAAAGATGTAGACCATCCCAGAAATAAGATGCTATATGCTGAATAAATCAGTTACCCTTTGTGTTTTCTGGAAAAGGACTTAAGGGAAATGCAAATTTCTTGCTGAATGAGATGGGAATATTTAATTATCTATCTGGCAACTGATTATAACAATTCAGTACTCAAAAGATTACTAGAATGACAGATGAATAGACCTTTGTTTTGGATGAGAGCAAGTCACTTCATAAATAGATTCAGATAAGAGTCAGTGTTACCCCACCCTCGCCCTAACCACAGGAAAGGAATTGCAATACATTTGTGTCTCCATTGTACATTCCACCTCAGTTAAACAGATTTGTGTATGCTGACCTTTATTGTCTTCCATGCAGAAGAAAGAGCTGTGGATGACACAAGTTCCAGGGTGCTTCATTGTGAACCATAGTAAAAATCAATTAAAGTCACACCTTGGGATTCTCTGAAGGAAACACTGGTGTTAAGTTTGCTCTAAAAATCTTTCTCATGGAAAAAGTTTCAGGAAACTGAGGCTTCTCTCATGTGGTTATAAGCAGTTCTCTGACAGAAATGAAATTATAACTGGTTTGAGTAAGGTGGACAACAGAGGTAAGTTTTTGTCCCTCTCATTTCTCTGGAAATGAGTTGTACACTGAAGAGCTGGGAGAGGTAATGCAAAAGACAGAAACTGGCTTATGAAAAGGGAAGGTAGAGAAAAATCCTGGTAATGGAGAAAGAGGTTAAATCTTTTTCTCTTTTAGTATGATTCACATGTAATATTTGACTTGGCAAAAAGTTCAAACAAATTTGGTTTGGACAAATTGTCAATTTATAACGGATTTCATATGGACATGTCAGTCATTAGGCTAATATTATCACTAGTAATTACCATTTAGTTACCATTTACTTTAAAACATAAAGAGTAAGACAAGTCAAATGCAAATATACTTGCCCTTTAACTGCAATGAATTTACTGGCATCACAGCCAACAGATACTTGGAACACCTAAAGAAAAGTAATATAGGTAATGACTTTAGTGGTTCTAATTCACATGATCTAAAATATTACTACAGCTAAAAGCAATTACATTTAATAACATTTATTGAAATAACCTTTTAAAAATTTATTATTTATTTATTTATTGGCTATGTCGGGTCTTCCTTGTTGTGTGCAGGCTTTCTCTAGTTGCAACGAGTGGGGGCTACTCTTTGTTGCAGTGCACAGGCTTCTCATTGTGGTGGCTTTTCTTGTTGTGGAGCATGGGCTCTAGGGCATGTAGCCTTCAGTAGTTGTGGCAACCGGGCTCAATAGTCGTGGCTCGCAGGCTCTAGAGTGCAAGCTTGGTAGTTGCAGCACATGAGTTTGGTTGCTCCGTGGCATGTGGGATGTTCTCAACCCAGGGATCAAACCCGTGTCTCCTGCATTGGCAGACGGATTCTTAACCACGGAGCAACCATGGAAGTCCCATGAAATAACCTTTTAAATGTAGAGTTTTGTTATACTGCTCTGTGCTGTTTTCTTCCTTCTTCTTTGATCACTTTTTTCCTTTCTTTGATCACTTTTTTCCTTTCTTTGCTTCCTTTCACCCTAACTGTTCACAGGGCCCAAAGATTGGGACTCTGCTTTTTTACTTCTGTATTTCAGAGAACCAATTCGATGTCATCTTTCACCAGCACCTCTACAATCATGACTATCAACTCTGTAGTTCCAGCTTGCACCTGACTCACCTGTATTGGATTGGCCAAAAATTTTGTTCAGGTTTTTCTATAAGATGGTATGGAAACATGAATTTGACTTCTTTTTAGAGTCAGAGTCCTGGTTCTTCCTCAATTGGTATAGGCTACTTATATTTCTACCTGGCTCCAGGACACCTTACTCACTACTGTCTACCCTGTCTGCCTCTCCAACCCTCAGCCCAGGCTTTCTAAATGGGATCTAGACACTTGCCTTCTGTTTTAAACAAGTCCTGTATGTTGCATATTTCCACAAGGCAAATTAAAAAAACACTTGGGGATCAGGAGGGTGGGGGTAAGAGAATGATGTCCAGCCAAATTTGATGGATTTAAAGAATTGCACCTGCTAAACCAAGACCTTTCAGGCTTCATTTGAAATGCGTGCTCCACAGCAGGAGTTTATGGATTTTATTTCTTGAACCACCTGACTTCACCCATAGGACCTGATTTGTCCTCTCAACAACTCTACCCAGTCCTTGCTGTCCATCATCATGAAATCTTTTCCCATCAAATGTGTTTAGAAACATGGGTCTGCCCTTTATCTTTAGTAAATTATCCATATAAGGTATACAGTTGGCTGAAGTCCTCAAGTTTTTCATAGTTAGGACATACCATCACTTGATGATCTTATTTGTAACATGTCTTCTTCTCCAGGTCTTAGTTCACAAAAATCATCCCTATTCTCAGAAATAACAACCATGACTCAAATTAAAAATATGAGTTGACCTGCAGGTGGCTCTTGAACAGGAGCATGGGTACAGAATGTGGGAAGCATGAATAAGCCTGTTTTGCAGAGTACCCACTGCTGGAGGGCTGACACATTTTCCCTGGGACAGGACCCCCAATAGAGAAATTCTGACATATAGCCCAATGAAAACAATGAATGTGGTGTTTTTTGTTTGTTTGTTTTGGTTTTATTTATTTAATATTATTCTCTTAAGTACAGAGACAGGGCAGAATGTTCCTGCTCAGCTCAGAATTGGACACAGCATATTCCCTCTAACTGGAGAGGACTGAACTGAGACAGGAATTCTAAAGGCCTTCGACACAGAAATGTTTGTAGGCAATGTATAAGACAGACTGTGGTTGTCTCTCACTGGGAAACTTCATCTTGGAAGGAATTACTAATGCCCTCTGAGGACTGGTTTACTGGGGTGGCCTCATTGCATTTTGGTTCTTGGTGTATGGGTAAAAAACTGAAATGCAGCTCTGTTGGAGCTGTCAGTTCTATTTGCTGCTCAGCTGCAGGCTATGAAGACGGCAGGCTCATGTTCAAATGGCTCAGTCCATGGTCCATTTGGTCCAGCAGGTTTAGCAAGGGCTTAACTTCATCCAGCTAGAGAAGAAGCCTGTGGTCTATAATATTTACCTGAGAGGCTGATGGCTTGCTCACCAGTGGGGATAGGAGCACAAAGAAGGGTTCCTGTGATTGAGAGCATACCTTGTGGTTGTGTACAGGTTATTTTCTTGGCTAGCTACCCACAAGTCTGCATCTTCCTGTTGCCTAAAGGGCTATGGCATATTCCATTATCTTCTACTATGTGGCATGCTCTCCATTCTATTTCAGTGGGTGGGTCAATACAAACTACCTGAAATGGGCACAGATGGTGGCTAAATTTCAATGGTCCATGTCTTGGGGTGTGCCAAGGAAGAAACCAGTAATATTAGATAATTACTCTGTGACAGGTACTGTTCTGGGCATTTTACATAAATTATCTCATTTAATACTCTCAACAAAGTAGATAAATACTGTGAGATGGATATTATATTTCCCCTTTTACAAATGTGGTGACTGAGACTCAGAGTGTTTAGGGTCTTCTTGAAGCCAGTAGGTGGTAGAGCTTGGATTTGAACTCAGGTTAGATTAAAATGCTTTTGTGATCCCTGGGCTGGGCAAGATTGGGTGAATAAGGGTCCCTAACAAATCTATAAATTAGACAGGGAAAGAGATAGAGGAAACCACGGTGCTTCGGGAAGGCACCATGGTTTATATGGAATAGGGTGGAGCGGTTGAGTAGCTGAAGACAGAAAATGCAGACCAAGGCTGGGGCAGGAACTCATTAGGTTGCTGTTTTTGGCTTTCCCAGATTAAGCTGGTAGACAGCATGGTGAGTACATAGGGGAAGTGGTCAGTATGCACCTGCAGGCAGTTTCCTGGGGAAGCAGTGTGTGTCAGCAGTGCTCAAGGAAGGATCACGTCTACCTCAGTTCAAGACTCCCTCTAAATTCATGCACCTTGGGTTGTCCCTCGTGGGCCAGTGGCTAAGACTCTGCGCTCCCAGTGTAGGGCCCTGGGTTTGATCCCTGGTCAGGAAACCAGATCCCACATGCCACAGCTGAAAGATCCCACATGCCAACTAAAAATAACCCGCATGCCGCATTGAAGATCCCACACGTGACAAGGAAGATCCCACATGTTGCAACTAAGACTAAGCAAAGCCAAATAAATAAATAAATAACTTTAAATTCATGGAACCTTGTCCTGGTAGGAACAGGTTCTTGGTGTTGGGGTCCTGAAGAGCAAGGGCTATGTCTCATTTAACTTCGAATTCTTCATATAGCTATTCCCGTTGTGCTATGCCTGATAAATACTGGGTGCTCAATGTGTGTTTATTGATTATTAGTTGCAATGAGACGGAATAAAGAGAGGAGGCATCCCTCAGTGTGGAACGAAGCCTCAAAGGAGGTGGTGGCAGGTGGTTGCCTGAACACCCCTCTGCTGTATCACATTGCTGCACTTATGTATATGCCTCTCCCTTGAATTCCCTTTGCACCTTCCTGCTCAACTTCTGCTTACTCTTCAACAGTCATGTTATGCATCACCTTCTTTCCACCTTTTCCCTCCCAAACAAAATTGCTTACTCTTTCCTCTGGGCTATTTGATAACTCTAAATCTCACATTCTCTTACACTCATTTATGTTTTCCTCTTTGGAAGGGACTCTTTTCATCTTTGCAACTACCAATACTCAGCACACAGACTGAAACATAGAAACATGGTAGGCACACAATGAAATTTTTTGAATGAGGAAATGATCCAATTTTTAAAATAAACGCAGCATAAATATGGACATGACCGGCAGTCTTGTCTGACAAACCATTTCCAACTTTAGCTGTTCTCATAAATTTGTTTTCCTCCACACAGTTTTATTTATTTTCAAAAACTAATAATTTTACATCTTTGTGAGTGTTTATATTCTGATGGTAAACTCATGGAAGGCAGTAATCGAATCTTCTCTTCCCAAAGTAAAATAATGCTATCTATACAGTGAAAGCTTACAAAATGTTGCTACCTGTGAGGGGGAGTGGTATTGAATGGAGTTAATATGTATTATTTAGTTTACCACCTATGTATTCTTGAAGTAAAAACTTCAGTCTTCTACCCATGTCACTTACCTTTTGGGATACTGAACATGTTTTTGCATGTTCACTAGGTCTAACGTGAACAAGCAGAAGACCTGTGTTCTGGTATCTAGGAGAAACAACACGTACAGGTGATTATAGACTCACAAGGGAGGTAGCCACGAGTTTGCCTTTGTGCAGAAAAGATGAAAAGTCCTATTTACCTGTTGTGTTTCAGCCCCTCCCCCTGCCCCCCATGAGGAATTCTAGAGGCCTGGTGGTGGTGGTGGTGACTGCTTGCTGTTTCTGCTAAGGTGCATTGTGGTTATATCCTAAGTCACTCCCATCTCATGGTATCCCATATGTTGGCCAGCATAGGGTAGGGACAATGGGAAATAAAAATGAGCTTCTATCAGCATTTCAACCCCTCTGTTTCATTAACAATCTCAGTCTCCTGAGGATGGGGCTTTGCTGCTGACATCTTGCCGTGCTTCCTGACTGTATTACGAGGCTGTAGCCGCCATTGCACAGGTTCCTTCTCTAGCCTCTACGGATTTGTTTTCCTCCTATTGATAATGCTTTTGGAACAATAGATATTAAATTCTGAAGTTAATTTTCTGAACCACATTATGCTGCATAATATGATCTGACTGGAAGCAAAAGGGAGATCAGATGTAACACCTTTGTAGATTAGGAAATGCACGTGAATCATTTTGTGCTCAGGCAAAATAGAAGGGCTCAAAAATCACAGAAGAAAAAATTTTGAAAGTATTATTCCTTCCCTGCCCCTGCTAAGGTTTTTACTTTTTGAAAAAACTGGGAAAAAACAAACATAAACGAACTAACCACAAACAAATGTTCTTTTCCTTCCAATATTCATTATATTTTAATATTTATCATATATTAGATATAAAATATACTAAATGAGGATACAGATGGCAAATTTTTACATTTTTAAATCACTATGCCATATTTCATCAACTCTAAGATACATTTTTTAAATTTCCTTTAACATCTTTGAAATCAGGAGGCATCTTATAATTATGCCAGTTATGGCTTTTTTCCCGATTTGATGGAATCTTTGATTTGATATATTCAGTAATATAGTATAGATGTGTAAAAAAAGACACTAAAGTAAATATTTCATCTTCAATTTTCTACATAATTTTACTTATAGGTAGATTTTGCTTCCTGCCATGGCTGATTTCAAAGCTCTTGGTATTTTCTCTCAAGTTTCAGACTGACCTAAAGTATCCTGGACAATTTGATGTGTATTGTACAGCAACAGAATTCTGAGTAAATATCCACAAAATCAAAAGTACGCAAAGGAACCCACAACATTAGAAGAATCAAGAGAAAGGTTGGTGAGTTAGGGGGAGTATTGAGCCTCTCTTGACTTCTGTGTCCAAAGTAGCATTTTTTCCCTACACTTCCTGGCCATTCTCTACTGCTTCTTTCTGCTATATTTTCTTAATAGCATTTATAATTATTCAGGACCATCTTGTTTATTTATTTGATTACTTGCTGCTTGTCTTTTCCCACTAGAGATGTCTCACAACAGCAGTATTCCATTTTTCTTGTTCACCATGTATTTTGAACACCTAGAGTGCTTGTCATGGAGTGGGTATTCAAACTCACGTGGCATATCAGCAGACTAAAGAAAAGTGGACTTTCCCCTAGAAGAACAATGCTATTTTTCCAGAAAATATATTGAGTCAGGACATAATGATAATTTAATGCCTTAAGATACAAATCCATGTTGGTTGCCTTCCTTCAGAAATTGTTTTATGTCATACCTTATTCCAAGATTCAGGGATGGTGTTTTATCTAATTTTACTCATAATTAAAAACTTTTTGGCATTAGAGTTCTAGCTTTTGCTTAATTATAGTATGTAAAGACTTCAGGATGGGAATGAAGGATAAAAGGTCCTCAAAAATTATTGAATTAAGAAGATGTCTTAGAGGACTGGGATGGGGAGGGTGGGGGGGGGACTCGAGGGAGGGTGGGGGGGGAGTCAAGGGAGGGAGGGAATATGGAGATATGTGTATAAAAAGATGATGGAACTTGGTGTACCCCCCAAAAAAATAATAAATAAATAAAATTAATAAAACCAAAAAAAAAAAAAAAGAAAGAAATAGCCTGGGTTTTTTTGCACCTTCAGTTGGATGAATAGCACCTTCAGGTAGGTCACATTTCCATTTAATTAAAAGAGTATTTTACATTTTTATACAGAATACTAATTTCACATCTTTTCAAACATTTAAAAGAATTTGAAAGCTGGATATTTGAAAGGATATGAAGTCATTTAAGTAAAAGAATACCTACAAATCAGTAACCTGAATAGCATATTTAATACTGAGTAGGTGCTTGTAAAAATCTTACTTACTGCAACTTGAAATAATCATCTACTGCCTCATAATTTATATTCTGGGAAAATGTTATTGTCTGAAAAAGAAGATAAAAAAGTTTATGTAAAGCAGGAAAATTGGGAATGGGGACAATGGATAGTTTCAAGACAGATTTAAACCTTTTTTAGGTAAGAAAAATAATATACTAAGCATTTTTTTCTAATTCATTATCTTTTCTATCTCAGAAACTCCAATTATGTAGATATTAGATTTACTTTGTTACATTTCCTTATTTTACATTAAATTTGGTATTATCATAGTTCTTTTATTTATATTACTTCTCTCTCCCTCATTTGACTTTTGTTGTTGCAATATTCTTATTTTTATTTTTCATTTATATCAGCATAGCAAACTTTTCACTTTTTCTGTTTTCTAATAACCTGTCTCTGGACCTTCTAATTTCTTCTTTGAGGTTTTCAAATGATTACAGATATCATCTTGTTTGTAATTTTTGAGACTTTGGGGGAGTTACTTGCCTGAATCTTTCTTCTGTTGTTTTTGAGTCATTTTTTAAAAATATCTATTTGCATTTTGCATATTTTCTTGCTATTTTCTTCCCTCCAGGCCATGTTCCATCTCAATTTTCAGTATTCTATATGGTTTCTGTCATCTCAGGGTAATGTCATTTACAGAACATATGATTATAGAGGCAGAAAATTATAAACCCCACATTTTTAAAGTATTGTAGCTACACTTTCTATATCCCTAAATTACTTTTTTGGTAGTTCTTCACTATATATATATATATATATATATATATACACACACACACACACATGCATATGTATAAATAAGTAAATGTATATGTGTGTGTGTATATATGTATATATCTTGATCTCCAGAGAGAGAGATCAGTTATGATCATTGGTTAATCTGTTGTGATAAGAACAGAGACTTTGTGTCTCTAAAAACCTTTAGTAAAAAATCTTATTTCTGAAATAAAGTTTACTTGTCTGCTGGATGCTAAGTGGTATGACATAAAATATATAATCTTTTAGGATAAAGTTGAAGGCTGTGAAGGTCATCACATTAAAAATAAATCTAGTTTCATGCTCAGGGAAAAGGAACTAATTGTCAAATTTATGCCTGTATTCTCTTGTATGCCATGCTTTTCTTCATATGTAATCATAAAGATAACTTTAAAAGAATTTTGCCAGAGACAGAAATGAATGAACAATAAAGATGACAGTTAAAAACTCATGGGGAATAGAATGAGAAAGTTTAACATATGTTCAATCAATGTTACAGAAAAAGAGAGGACAGAGAAAGAGGCATAGACAATATGTGACAATATATCTGACAAAGACAATAATTCAGCAATTTGAGAGGGCCAAGAAATCCCAAGCAGGATAAAGAGTAAAGAAATCTACGTGTAGACACATCATAGTAAAAGTGCAGAAAACAAAGAATAAAATCTTAAAAGCAGCCAGAGGGAGAGGAGTTAAAATTGCAAGTGACTTCTCAATAGCAACAATGGAAGCCAAGAACCAATAAAATAATATTTTTAATGCCCTTTAAGAAAATCATCACCAAACTAGATTTCTATATCTGGAGAAAATATTTTTAAAGAATAAAAGTGAAATACAGATGTTTTCAGATGATCAAAAATTTAGTATATAATCACAAGTAGCCTCTCACTAAGAGAAATGTTAAGGAATGTACCTAAATCAGAAGGAAAGGAATACAAGATGGAAGTGCTTAAGATAAAAAAGAAAAAAGATAAAGATAGGGTAAATACACATTGCTTTATAAAATAGTAATAACACTGCCTAATAATGAATCTATGAATTCAATAACATATGAGTTGGGGAAAGAATAAAGTATTTAATTAAATTTATTCTTGTATAAATTAAATATCCATGTTGTAATTTCAAAGAAAAACTGATTAGAAATACAAACAGAGGCGGTGTCCACGCTGCCCGAGGTGAGCGCCAAGACCAAGCTCCGGCGGACAGCCCACGAGGGCTGCCGCGGGCAGAGGGTGTCCCTGGCCACCGTCGCCAGCGTGGCCTGCGACGACGGCTACTCCAAGCCCTGCCTGGGGTCATTTTCCCGGCCCCGGGAGGCTGCAGCGCACACAGCCTCTCCAGTGCCCGCGGCCTGCGGTGCGCGGTGGCCCGCAGCACCCAGTGGCCTCTCCCAGCAACAGCCTCTTCTTGCACCTGCTGGTTCATCACCTCGGGAGTTTCCCACGAAGCCTGAAGCTGGCACCCTGTACGTGGAGGGCAAGGAGAGATGGAAGAAAGAGGCAGGCCGCTCTGGATTGAACCCCTGCTGCCAGTGCCCCTGTCTCCTCGGTGAGCCACAGCTGCCCCCACCTCTGCAGGCAACCCTCCAGCACCATCAGTCTGAGGCTTGGACAGTCTTCTATAAACACCTCTATCGCCAGGACAAGCAACCCCAAAAGTTTGGACAACCATGAGGAAACAAAGAAACACCATGCAGGCAAAGGAGCAGGAAAAAAACGAACAAGACCAAATAAATGAGGAGGAAATAGGAAAAATGCCTGAAAAAGAATTTAGAGTAATGATAGTAAAAATGATACAAAATCTCGATAACAAAATAGAGAAAGTACAAGAAACAGTTCAGAAGAACTCAGAAAAACAAACAGCCATGGATAACAAAATAACTGAAATTAAAAATACTCTAGATGCTATAACCAGCAGAATGACTGAGGCAGAAGAACGAATAAGTGAATTGGAAGATAGAATGGGGGACATAAATGCCGCAGAGCAGGAAAAAGAAAAAAGAATAAAAAGAATAGAAAACAGTCTCAGAGACCTCAGTGATAACATTAAGCGTACCAACATTCGAATCATAGGCATCCCAGAAGAAGAAGAAAACAAGAAAGGGTCTGAGAAAATATTTGAAGAGGTTATAGTGGAAAACTTCTCCAACATGGGAAAAGAAATAATTAACCAAGTCCAAGAAGCACAGAGTCCCATGCAGAAGAAACCCAAGGAGAAATACACCAAGACACATATTAATCAAACTAACGACAATTAAACAAAAAGAAAAAATATGAAAAGCAGCAAGAGAAAAGCAACAAACAACATATAAGGGAAAACCCATCAGGATAACAGCTGACCTTTCTACAGAAACTCTGCAGGCCAGAAGGGAATGGCAGGATATACTGAAAGTCCTGAAAGAGAGAAACCTACAGCCAAGAATACTCTACCCAGCAAGAATCTCATTCAGATTTCAGGGAGACATCAAAAGCTTTCCAGACAAGCAAAAGTTAAGAGAATTCAGCACCACCAAACCAGCCTTACAACAAGTGCTAAAGGAACTTCTCTAAGTAGGAAACACAAGAAAAGGAAAACACCTACAAATACAAACCCAAAACAATTAAGAAAATGGTCATTGGAACACACATGTCAATAATCACTTTAAATGTCAATGGATTAAATGCTCCAACCAAAAGACACAGACTGGCTGAATGGATACAAAAACAAGACCCTTCTATATGCTGCCTACAAGAAATCCACTTCAGACCAAGGGATACATATAGACTGAAAGTAAGGGGATGGAAAAAGATATTCCATGCAAATGGAAGTCAAAAGAAAGCAGGAGTAGCAATACTCATATCAGACAAATTAGACTTGAAAGTAAAGACTATTACAAGAGACAAGGAAGGACACTACATAATGATCAAGGGATCCATTCAAGAAGAACATATCACAATGGTAAATATCTATGCCCCCAACATAGGAGCACCTCAATACATAAGGCAAATGCTAACAGCTATAAAAGGGGACATCGACAGGAACACAATAATAGTGGGAGACTTGAACACCCCACTTACATCAATGGACAGATCATCCAAACAGAAAATAAATAAAGACACACAAGCTTTAAATGACACATTAGACCATCTCGACTTAATTGATATTTATAGGACATTCCATCCAAAAACGACAGACTACACTTTCTTCTCAAGTGCACACGGAACATTTTCCAGGATAGATCACATCTTGGGTCACAAATCAAACCTCGGCAAATTCAAGAAAATTGAAATCATATCAAGCATCTTCTCAGACCACAACACCATGAGACTAGATAATCAATTACAGGAAAAAAACTGCAAAAAATACAAAGACATGGAGGCTAAACAATTCACTCTTAAACAACCAAGGAATCACTAAAGAAATCAAAGAGGAAATCAGAAAATAGCTAGAAACAAATGACAACGAAAACACAACAACCCAAAACCTATGGGACGCAGCAAAAGCAGTTCTAAGAGGGAAGTTTATAGCAATACAGTCCTACCTTAAGAAACAAGAAAATTACCGAATAAACAACCTAACCTTACACCTAAAACAACTAGAGAAAGAAGAACAAAGAAACCCCAAAGTGAGCAGAAGGAAAGAAATCATAAAGATCAGAGCAGAAATAAATGAAAAAGAAAGGAAGGAAACCATAGCAAAAATAAATAAAACTAAAAGCTGGTTCTTTGAGAAGATTAACAAAATTGATAAACCATTAGCCAGACTCATCAAGAAAAAAAGGGAGAAGATGCAAATCAACAGAATTGGAAATGAAGAAGGAGAAGTCACAACGGACACCTCAGAAATACAAAACATCATGAGAGACTACTACAAGCAACTATATGCCAATCAATTGGATAACCTGGAAGAAATGGATACATTCTTAGAAAAATACGATCTTCCAACACTGAACCAGGAAGAAATAGAAACCATGAACAGACCAATCACAAGTACGGAAATTGAGGCAGTGATTAAAAATCTCCCAACACATGAAAGCCCAGGACCAGATGGGTTTACGGGTGAATTCTATCAAACATTTTGAGCAGAGCTAACACCTATCCTTCTCAAACTCTTCCAAAATATTGCAGAAGGCGGAACACTCCCAAACTCATTCTACGAGGCCACCATCACCCTGATACCAAAACCAGGCAAAGATGTCACAAAAAAAGAAAACTACAGACCAATATCACTGATGAATATAGATGCAAAAATCCTCAACAAAATACTAGCTAACAGACTGCAACAGCACATTAAAAAAAATCATACACCATGATCAAGTGGGGTTTATCCCTGGAATGCAAGGATTCTTCAATATACACAAATCAATCAACGTGATACATCATATCAACAAATTGAAGGATAAAAACCATATGATCATCTCAATAGATGCAGAAAAAGCTTTCGACAAAGTTCAACATCCATTTATGATAAAAAAAAAAAAAAAACTCTCCAGAAAATGGGCATAGAAGGAAATTACCTCAACATAATAAAAGCCATATATGAAAAACCAAAAGCCAACATCGTTCTCAATGGAGAAAAACTGGAAGAATTCCCTCTAAGAACAGGAACAAGACAAGGGTGTCCACTCTCACCACTATTATTCAACATAGTTTTGGAAGTTTTAGCCACAGCAATCAGAGAAGAAAAAGAAATCAAAGGAATCCAAATTGGAAAAGAAGAAGTAAAATTGTCACTCTTTGCAGATGACATGATATTATATATAGAAAACCCTAAAGACTCCACCAGAAAACTGCTAGCACTCATTGATGAGTTTAGTAAAGTAGCAGGATACAAAATTAATGCACAGAAATCTCTTGCATTCCTATACACTAACAACGGAAGAGCAGAAAGAGAAATTAAGGAAACTCTCCCATTCACCATTGCAACCAAAAGAATCAAATACCTAGGAATAAACCTGCCTAAGGAGGCAAAAGATCTGTATGCAGAAAACTTTAAGACATTGATGAAAGAAATCAAAGACGACACAAACAGATGGAGGGACATACCATGTTCCTGGACTGGAAGAATCAACATCGTGAAAATGACTGTACTACCCAAAGCAATTTACAGATTCAATGCAATCCCAATCAAATTACCAATGGCATTCTTCACAGAACTAGAGCAAGAAATCTTACGATTTGTATGGAAACGCAAAAGACCCCAAATAGCCAAAGCAATCTTGAGAAGGAAAAATGGAGTTGGTGGAATCAGGCTTCCTGACTTCAAACTATACTACAAGGCCATAGTGATCAAGACAGGATGGTACTGGCACAAAAATAGAAAGGACGATCAATGGAATAGAATAGAGAACTCAGAAGTAAGCCCAAACACACATGGGCACCTTATCTTTGACAAAGGAGGCACGAGTATACAATGGAAAAAAGACAGCCTCTTCAATAAGTGGTGCTGGGAAAATTGGACAGCAACGTGTAAAGAAATGTAAAAGAATGAAATTAGAACACTTCCTAACACCATACACAAAAATAAACTCCAAATGGATTAAAGACCTACATGTGAGGCCAGACACTATAAAACTCCTAGAGGAAAACATAGGCAGAACACTCTATGACATCCATCAAAGCAAGATCCTTCTGGACCCACCTCCTAGAATCATGGAAATAAAATCAAGAATAAACAAATGGGACCTCATGAAACTTAAAAGCTTTTGCACAGAGAAAGAAACCATAAACAAGACTAAAAGGCAACCCTCAGAATGGGAAAAAATAATTGCCTATGAAACAACGGACAAAGGATTAACCTCCAAAATATACAAGCAGCTCATGCAGCTTAATACCAAAAAAGCAAATAACCCAATCCACAAATGGGCAGAAGACCTAAATAGACATTTCTCCAAAGAAGACATCCAGATGGCCAACACACACATGAAAAGCTGCTCCACATCACTCATCATCAGAGAAATGCAAGTCAAAGCCACAATGAGGTATCACCTCACACCAATCAGAATGGCCATCATCACAAAATCTGGAAACCACAAATGTTGGAGAGGGTGTGGAGAAAAGGGAGCTCTCCTGCACTGTTGGTGGGACTGTAAGTTGGTACAGCCACTATGGAAAACAATTTGGAGGTTCCTTAAAAAACTACACATAGAACTACCATATGTTCCAGTCATCCCACTCCTGGGCATATACCCAAAGAAAACCATAATCCCAAAAAAACTTGTACCATAATGTTTATTGCAGCACTATTTACAATAGCCAGGACATGGAAGCAACCTAAATGCCCATCAACAAATGAACGGATAAAGAAGATGTGGCATATATACACAATGGAATATTACTCAGCTATAAAAAGGGATGAGATGAAGCTATATGTAATGAGGTGGATAGAACTACAATCTGTCATACAGAGTGAAGTAAGTCAGAAAGAGAAGGACAAATATTGTATGCTAACTCACATATACGGAATCTAAAAATGGTACTGATGAACTCAGTGACAAGAACAAGGATGCAGATACAGAGAACAGACTGGAGAACTCGAGGCATGGGAGGGGGCGGGGGGTGAAGGGGAAACTGAGACGAAGCGAGAGAGTAGCACAGACATATATATACTACCAACTGTAAAATAGATAGTCAGTGGGAAGTTGTATAACAAAGGGAGTCCAACTAGAGGATGGAAGATGCCTTAGAGGACTGGGGCGGGGAGGGTGGGGGGGACTCGAGGGGGAGAGTCAAGGAAGGGAGGGAATACGGGGATATGTGTATAAAAACAGATGATTGAACTTGGTGTACCCCCAAAAAAATAATAAAAAATAAAATAAAAAAAAGAAATACAAACAGAATGTATAATTGCTGAATCAGTGGAAGAGGGAAAATGTAATGATAAAAAGTATGCAAGTAAACCTAAAAAGGCAGGAAATTAGAGGAAAAAACATAGAATGGGAAAAGAAAAGTACAAAGCAAGATGGAAGGCAAAATCTCAAATATATTATTAACTGCAATAAATGTAAATAGAATAAATGCTCCAATTAAAGGACAAAGATTTTCAGACTAAACAAAAATAGCAAAAATTTAAAAACTCAAGACGGTAAAGAATGAGAAAGATACAGAGGGACTGTACCATGGTCCTGTGTGTCCCAGACTAAGGCACGGATTCACAGCAGTACAGGGGGTCTGGGAGCTGGGATGTGGGAACTGGAGAACTGGTTCAGGGTGAGAAACATTGTTGGCCATGAGGAGATGGCCTGAGGGGACAGGAGGAAAGAAATCCACAATGCAGAATGAATACTGTGGAAAGCTGGGTGGCCATGGTGGTGGCTCACTACTGCTGACTCACACACAGAGGGGAGGAACCACAGTTGTAACCTCTCTTTTGGCACCCGCAATGAACAAAGGGTGTCCCCCTCTGGGCCTGGCTGTTGCAGTTGATAATGGATAGAAAAAGCCCCCTAAGGGGGCTGGCCTGGTGTGCCTGCTGCTGAGAGCCTGAAGAAGCCCACAGAGCAGGCCATCTTTGGAGACATTTCTCTTATACCTGAGCCCACCAGCTTCCCTCTGCAACTGGCACCACCGCTGCTGCCAGGGCACTGGTGACCTAGGCAGGGCACTACTGCTGACTCACATGCAGGGGAAGGAGCCACTATTGTACCCTCTCTCTCCCCACACACTGATGCCTGCAGACGAACGATAAAGGAAGCTCTGCTGGTCTCAGAGTAATACAAAAAGCCCCTGAGGGCTGCCCTTCAGATGCCTTTGCAGCAGGCACCAGTAAAGAACCACACTAAGGCCAGATTTCCTATACCTGAAGCTGCCAGCATCCCTGCACATTCAGCATTATCCCTGGGGCTCCTTCATTCCCAGCAAGGTGCTACTGTTGAGACAAATGCAGGGAGAGGGGCCACTATCAAAGCCTCTCTCTCCCCATACACCTGTGTCTGCAGATGAACAATAAAAGAAACCCTCTGAGGCAGACCCAAAGAGCTCCAAGGCAGCCTCAGAACCAGACTCTGGTGGTTAGACCACATGCAGAAGCAGGGACAAAATCAAAGCTGAACACCAGGGACAGGAAGAGGTTCTAAAATCTTTCCATCAGATACACACACTGCAGACTATTCCTCATGATCAGCTAGGTACACCCTATGTCTTTGGAATGTCTGAGTAGACAATCAATGTTCCCACAAATGAAAATGGTCTAGCTCTGGCAGCTGTGGGCAGCGGGAGCAAGCACACATAGGAACTGGGCCAGATCAGAGCCTAAGTGGACCCCATAGGACACACAGTAGGTCCAGAGTCCAAGCCAGAGGCAGAGGAGGGCCTCCTGGGGAGGCAAATGTGGCCTGAGCCTCAAGGTGTATATAAGGACACTTACAGCTGAAACCGCAAAGAAACAGAATTATTATTTTTAATTCTATTGATTTGATTCATTCTGTTGTCAGTTCTAGCTTTATTTTTAAAATGATGATCTTAGTCCTAAAGGATCTTCACATTTTATGATGTATTTTTTATTCTATTTTTTACTTTATTTTTATTTTTAGCCTTTTTATATATTTCTATTTCTAATTATCTTTTTTGTATTGCTGAGTTTATCTCCCCTATCTTCTTTTCTTCATCTTTAATGCATTTCTATTTTATTTTTTTCTTTTCCTTTTTATATTTCCAGTCATGCTATGCTCTTCTGTTGCTCTGTGTTTTATCCCTTTTTGTTTTATTTTATCTTATTATACTTTTAATCAATTATTGGTCTGCTCTGTTTCCTTGCTTTATTCTTCAGATGACACACTGCTTTGGTTTTTGTTATTAGGTTTTGCTGTTATCTTAGTTCTAATTATAATTGTGTGATTTTGTTTTGGCGGTCTTCAGTCTTCCTGGTTGTTCTCTTGTTCTTTGTTATATTTGCTCCTTCTTTCTATTTGGTCCCTGTTATATTTGGTCCTCATTTCACAATTTCCCTGTTGTTGTTGTTGTTTTGTTTTGTTTTGAATTTTTGTTGGTTTTTTCTTTAATTGTCTGATTGTGTTCTGGGATTCTACTGTCAGGATGTTCTAGTGCTTTATGTTCTATTGGGTTCTGTTTTTTTTTTTTCTTGTGCATGGACATGTTTCGTTGATTCAGTATTTGTTTGTTTGACTTAACCTTTTACCATTAGTCTGGAGCTTGGATAGCCTTTTTAAATCCCCTTTATTGCTGGGACAAGCGACCAGTGGAGTCTGGATTCCTCAACTAGAAGTCAAGTCAGAGGCTCTGGGGAGGGAGCACTGAGTCTAGGATGTTAAACCACTAGAGAGTCTTCAGCCACAGGGAAGATGAACCACAGAGAACTTTCACGCAGGTCTCTATTAGAGTCTAAGACTTGGCTTCACTCAACTGCCTGCAACTGCCAGTGCTGGATACCTCACACCAAACTACAAACAAGACAGGAACACAAACCCACCCATCAGCATGCAGACTACCTAAAGCCATGTTAACCTCACAGATACCCTAAAACACACCACCTGACACAGCCCTGCTCATCAGAGGGAAAAGACTCAGATCCACACACCAGAAAGCAGGCACCAGACCCTCCCATCAGTTAGCCTACTCAAGACACTGGACCAACCCCACCACAGGGGGCAGAGAATAGAAACAAGAATTACTACTAGGCAGCATAGGGATAGGGGACAGCAAATACTATAAATTAGATAAAATGAGAAAACAAAGAAACAACTTGTGGGCAAAGGAGCAAGATAAAAAAACCACAAGACCAAGTAAATGAAGAGGAAATAGGCAAATTGCCTGAAAAAGATTTCAGAGTAATGATAGTGAAGATGATCAAAAATCTGGGAAACAAAATAGAGAAAATACAAGAAACATTTAATAAGCACCTAGAAGAACTAAAGAGCAAACAGTAATGAACAACACAATAAATGAAATTAAAAATACTCTAGATGGTATAAACAGCAGAATAACTGAGGCAGAAGAATGAGTAGGTGAGTTGGAAGATAGAATGGTGGAAATAACTGCCACAGAGCAGGAAAAAGAAAAAAGAATGAAAAGAATGGAAGACAGTCTCAGAGATCTCAGGGACAACATTAAGGGCACCAACATTCGAATCATAGATGTCCCAGAAGAAGAAGGAAAAAAGAAAGTGTCTGAGAAAATATGTGAAGAGATTATAGTGGAAAACTTCCCCAATATGTGAAAGGAAATAGTCAATCAAGTCCAGGAAGCACAGAGAGTTCCATACAGAAGAAACCCAAGGAGAAACACACTGAGGCACATATTAATTAAACTAATGACAATTAAACACAAAGAAAAAACATTAAAAGCAGCAAGAGAAAAGGAACAAATAACATATAAGGGAAAACCCATAAGGATAACAGCTGATCTTTCTGCAGAAACTCTGCAGGCCAGAAGGGAGTGGCAGGATATACTTAAAGTCTTGAAAGAGAAAAACCTACAGCCAAGAATACTCTACCCAGCAAGAATCTCATTCAGATTCAATGGTGAAATCAAAAGCTTTACAGACAAGCAAAAGTTGAGAGCATGCAGCACCACCAAACCAGCTTTACAACAATTGCTAAAGGAACTTCTTTAGGCAGGAAAAACAACAGAAGTAAAAGACCTACAAAAACAAACTCAAAACAATTAAGAAAATGGTAATAGGAACATACATGTCAATAATTACCTTAAATGTAAATGGAATAAATGCTCCAACCAAAAGAAACAGATTGGCTGAATGGATACAAAAACAAGAACTTTATATATGCTGTCTGCCAGAAACCCACTTCAGACCTAGGGACACCTACAGACTGAAAGTAAGGGGATGGAAAAAGATATTCCATGCAAATGGAAGTCAAAAGAAAGTTGGAGTAGCAATACTCATATCAGGCAAATTAGACTTTAAAGTAAAGACTATTACAAGAGACAAGGAAGGACACTCCATAATGATCAAGGGATCCATCCAAAAAGAAGATATAACAATTGTAAATATCTATGCACCCAACATAAGAGCACCTCAATACATAAGGCAAATGCTAAGAGCCATAAAAGGGGAAATTGACAGTAACACAATAATAGTAGGAGATTTGAACACCCACTTACATCAATGGACAGATCACCCAAATGGAAAATACATGACACACAAGCTTTAAATGACACATTAGACCATCTCAACTTAATTGATATTTATAGGACATTCCATCCAAAAACTACAGAAAACACTGTTCTCATGTGCATATGGAACATTCTCCAGGATACATCACATCTTGAGTCACAAATTGAGCCTTGGTAAATTCAAGAAAATTGAAATCATATCAGGCATCTTCTCTGACCACAATGCCATGAGACCAGATATCAACTACAGGAAAAAAAAATGTAAAAAATACAAACACATGCAGGCTAAACAATATGCTATTAAGCAGCCAAGAAATTGCTGAAGAAATCCAAGAGGAAATCAAAAAATATCTAGAAACAAATGACAATGAAAACACACCCAAAACCTATGGGATGCAGCAAAAGCAGTTCTAAGAGGGAAGTTTATAGCAATACAGTTCTACCTCAAGAAATAAGAAAAATATTGAATAAACAACCTAACCTTACACCTAAAACAATTAGAGAAAGAAGAACAAAAAAACACCAAAGTAAGCAGAAGGAAAGAAATCATAAAGATCAGATCAGAAATAAATGAAAAAGAAATCAAGGACACAATAGCAAAGTTCAATGAAACTAAATGCTGGTTCTTTGAGAAGATAAACAAAATTGATAAACCATTAGCCAGACTCATCAGGAAAATAAGGGAGAAGACACAAATCAACAGAATTAGAAATGAAAAAGGAGAAGAACCTACACCACAGAAATAAAAAAGATCATGAGAGACTACTACAAGCAACTACATGTCAGTAAATTGGATAACCTGGAAGAAATGGATAAATTCTTAGAAAAGTACAATCTTCCAAGACTGAACCAGGAAGAAATAGAAACCATGAACAGACCAATCACAAGCACTGAAATTGAGACTGTGACTAAAAATCTCTCAACAAACATAAGCCCAGGGCCACATGTATTCACAGGCAAATTCTGTCAAACATTTAAGGAAGAGCCAACACCTATCCTCCTCAAACTCTTCCAAAATACAGCACAAGGAGGAACACTCCTAAACTCATTCTACAAGGCCACCATCACCCTGATACCAAAACCAGGCAAAGATGTCACAAAAAAAGAAAATTACAGGCCAATATCACTGATGAATATAGATGCAAAAATCCTCAACAAAATACTAGCAAACAGAATCCAACAGCACATTAAAAAGATCACATGCCATGATCAAGTGGGATTTATCCCTGGAATGCAAGGATTTTTCAGTATATGCAAATCAATCAATGTGATATGTTAACAAATTGAAGGATAAAAACCATATGATAATCTCAATAGATGCAGAAAAAACATTTGACAAAATTCAACATCCATTTATGATATAAACTCTCCAGAAAATGGGCATAGAAGGAAATTACCTCAACATAATAAAAGCCATATATGACAAACCAACAGACAACATCATTCTAAATGGTGAAAAACTAAAAGCATTCCCTCTAAGAACAAGAACAAGACAAGAGTGCCCACTCTCACCATTATTATTCAACATAGTTTTGGAAGTGTTAGCCACAGCAACCAGAGAAGAAAACAAAATGAAAGGAATCCAAATTGGAAAAGAAGTAAAATTGTCACTCTTTGCAGATGACTTGATATTATACATAGAAAACCCTAAAGATTCTACCAGAAAACTGCTAGCAGTAATAGATGAATGTAGTAAAGTAGCAAGATACAAAATTAATGCACAGAAATCTCTTGCATTCCTATAAACTAACAATAAAAGATCAGAAAGAGAAATTAAGGAAACTCTCCCATTTACCATTGCAACAAAAAGAATAAAATATCTAGGAAAAGACCTGCCTAAAGAAGCAAAAGACCTGTATGAAGAAAACTATAAACCACTGATGAAAGAAATCAAAGGCCATAGAAACAGATGGAGGGACATACAATGTTCTTGGATTGGAAGAATCAACATTGTGAAAATGACTATACTACCCAAAGCAATTTACAGATTCAACGCAATCCCGATCAAATTACCAATGGCATTTTTCACAGAACTAGAGCAAGAAATCTTACGATTTGTATGGAAACACAAAAGACTGTGAACAGCCAATGCAACCTTGAGATGGAAAGACTGAGCTGGAGGAATCAGACTCCTTGACTTCAAACTATACTACAAGGCTACAGTGATCAAGACAGTATGGTACTGGCACAAAAACAGAAATATAGATCAATGGAACAGAATAGAGAGCCCAGAGATTAAACCTGCACACATATGGGCACCTTATCTTTGACAAAGGAGGCAAGAATATGCAGTGGAGAAAAGACAGCCTCTTCAATAAGTGGTGCTGGGGAAATGGGACAGCAACATGTAAAAGAATGAAATTAGAACACTTCCTAACACCATACACAAATATAAACTCAAAATGGATTAAAGAGGTAAATGTAAGGCCAGACAGTATAAAACTCTTAGAGGAAAACTTAGGCAGAATACTCTATGATATACATCAAAGAAAGTCCTTTTTGACCCACTTCCTAGCATAATGGAAATAAAATCAAGAATAAACAAATGGAACCTAATGAAACTTAAAAGCTTTGGCATAGCAAAAGAAACCATAAACAAGACAAGAAGACAACCCTCAGAATGGGAGAAAATATTTGCCAATGAAGCAACTGACAAAGGATTAATCTCCAAAATATACAAGCAGCTCATGTAGCTTAACACCAAAAAAGCAAATAACCCAATCCACAAATGGGTGGAAGACATAAATAAACATTTCTCCAAAGAAGACATACAGATGGCTAACAAACACATGAAAAGATGCTCAACATGACTAATCATTAGAGAAATGCAAGTCAAAGCCACAATGAGGTATCACCTCACACTGGTCAGAATAGCCATCATCAAAAAAGCTAGAAACAATAAATGCTGGAGAGGGTGCGGAGAAAATGGAACCCTCCTGCACTGTTGGTGGGCATGTAAATTGGTACAGCCACTATGGAAAACAGTATGGATGTTCCTTAAAAACTAAAAATGGAACTACTATATGACTCAGCAATCCCATTACAGGGCATATACCTAGAGAAAACCATAATCCAAAAAGAAACTTGTACCATAATGTTCATTGCAGCACTATTTACAATAGCCAGGACATGGAAGCAACGGATGAATGGATAAGGAAGACGTGGCACATCTATACAATGCAATATTACTCAGCCATAAAAAGAAATGAAACTGAGTTATTTGTAGTGAGGCGGATGGACCTAGAGACTGTCATACAGAGTGAAGTAAATCAGAAAAAGAAAAACAAATACCATATGCTAACTCATATATATGGAATCTAAAATAATGAACCCAGTGACAGGGCAAGAATAAAGATGCAGATGTAGAGACCAGACTTGAGGACATGGGTTGGGCAGTGAAGGGGAAGCTGAGATGAAGTGAGAGAGTAGCACTGACACATGTACACTACCAAATGTAAAATAGAAGCTAGTGGTAAGTTGCTGCATAACACAGGGAGATCAACCCGATGATGGTTGATGCCTTGGAGGGCTGAGATATGGTGGGTGGGAAGGAGTCATGGGAGGAGGGGATATGGGGATATATGTATAAATACAGCTGATTCACTTCATTGTACAGCAAAAACTGGCACAACAATGTAAAGCCATTATATTCTGATAAAGGTTCAAAAAATAAATAAAAGGAATGCATGACTATATTTTCCCTACATGACATGCTAAAAAAAAAATTTTAAAGCTCAAATATATGGTGCTTATAGGAAACATTGCTAAAACATAAGGCAATAGAAAGACTGAAATTAAAAGAGTAGAAATTGTATGGAAATATTAAGTAGAAGAAAACCTGATATCGTTATATTAAATGTGAAAGAAATAGACTTGAAAGCAAAAAATATTACTACAGAGAAAGATGGTTATTTCATAATGTTTAAAGTTTCAATTCACCAGGAAGAGATTTTAAAAAGTTGAATGCATCTAATAATATGTTTTCAAATATATAAAGTAAAAATTGACCATCAGAATGAAAATGATACCCGATGAAAATCTGGATCTTCACAAAAGAATGAAGAACACTGGAAATAATATGTGTAAAAGTACAAAATGCTTTTTAATTATTTAAATCTCTTTTAAAAGATAATTGATTATTTAAAGCAACAATAATAGCAATTCATTGTAAGGTTTATAAAATATGTAGAAGTAAAATGTTTTGGCAACAATAGCACAAAAGCAATGCCAGGGAAAATAGAAGTATACTACTATAAGTTTATTATACTATAAATGAAATGATACAATATTATTTGAAGGCAAACTGAGTTACATTACAGATGTGCACAACAAATCCTAAAGAATCCATTAGAAAACCAAAATGAATAAGGAATAGTTAAAAAGCCAACAAAGATGCCAAAATGGAATCATATAAAAATAATCAAAAAGAAGGCAGAGAAAGTGGAAAAATTTTTTAAAAACAGAAAGGACAAGGAAAAAACAAATAGTTAAAATGATAGATTTAAACCCAACAGTACCAAAAAAAAAATCACATTAAATGTACCCAATAGAAAGGCAAAAATGTTCAGAATAGATAAATAAGCAAGATCCAACTTAAAAAAAATTGAAATATACAAATGATTTTCCATATTAAAAGGACAGAAAAAGAAGATATGTTGTGCTAACATTAATCTAAGGAAGGCTGGAATGACTATATTAATATCACACAAAGTAGATTTCAGAGCAAAAATTATCTCCAGAGTAAAAGGCATCATGTTTTAAAGTGCACATGAAACATTTCCCCAAATAGACCATATTTAGAGCTATAAAACAATTCTCTATAAATTTAAAGGGATACAAATAAAAAGTATCTTTTCTTACTATAATGGTATTTAATTAGAAATCAATAACAGAGAACTATCTGGAAAATCACTATCCTTCTCTAGAACCCATAGGTCAAAGAGGAAATCACAAAGAAAATGAAAAAGTATTTTGAAACCACTAAATATCAAAATTTGGGTATATAACTAAAGCAGTTCTTTTTTTCTTTTTAATTGTGGTAACTTTGGTTTATAACATTGTATGTTTCATGTATACATTATAATATTTGATTTCTGTATGCACTACAGCATGTTCACCACCAAAAGTTTAGTTTTTATCTGCCAGCATACAGTTGATTACCTTTACCCATTTTGCCCTCCCTCTACATCCCCTTCCCCTCTGGTCACCTCTAATCTGTTCTCTGTATCTATGTTTGGTTTGGTTTGGTTGTTTATTTCAGGTTTTCAAAAATATATATTCCACATATAGGTGAAATCATATGGTATTTGTCTTTCTCTATCTGACTGATTCATTTCACATAATATCCTCAAGCTCCATTCATGTTGTCTCAAATGGCAAGAGTTCTTCTTGTTTCATGGCTGAGCAGTATTTTATTGTTTATACATGTTTCTCCCTCATGGTTTTTTGTGGTGCTTGATGAGTTCTTCCTCTGCCTGAGAATTTTTTTTTTCTTTTTTTTTTTTATTATTTTTTTGGGGGTACACCAAGTTCAATCATCTGTTTTTATACACATATCTCCGTATTCCCTCCCTTCCTTGACTCTCCCCCTCGAGTCCCCCCCACCCTCCCCGCCCCAGTCCTCTAAGGCATCTTCCATCCTCTAGTTGGACTCCCTTTGTTATACAACTTCCCACTGACTATCTATTTTACAGTTGGTAGTATATATATGTCTGTGCTACTCTCTCGCTTCGTCTCAGTTTCCCCTTCACCCCCCGCCCCCTCCCATGCCTCGAGTTCTCCAGTCTGTTCTCTGTATCTGCATCCTTGTTCTTGTCACTGAGTTCATCAGTACCATTTTTAGATTCCGTATATGTGAGTTAGCATACAATATTTGTCCTTCTCTTTCTGACTTACTTCACTCTGTATGACAGATTGTAGTTCTATCCACCTCATTACATATAGCTTCATCTCATCCCTTTTTATAGCTGAGTAATATTCCATTGTGTATATATGCCACATCTTCTTTATCCGTTCATTTGTTGATGGGCATTTAGGTTGCTTCCATGTCCTGGCTATTGTAAATAGTGCTGCAATAAACATTATGGTACAAGTTTTTTTGGGATTATGGTTTTCTTTGGGTATATGCCCAGGAGTGGGATGACTGGAACATATGGTAGTTCTATGTGTAGTTTTTTAAGGAACCTCCAAATTGTTTTCCATAGTGGCTGTACCAACTTACAGTCCCACCAACAGTGCAGGAGAGCTCCCTTTTCTCCACACCCTCTCCAACATTTGTGGTTTCCAGATTTTGTGATGATGGCCATTCTGATTGGTGTGAGGTGATACCTCATTGTGGCTTTGACTTGCATTTCTCTGATGATGAGTGATGTGGAGCAGCTTTTCATGTGTGTGTTGGCCATCTGGATGTCTTCTTTGGAGAAATGTCTATTTAGGTCTTCTGCCCATTTGTGGATTGGGTTATTTGCTTTTTTGGTATTAAGCTGCATGAGCTGCTTGTATATTTTGGAGGTTAATCCTTTGTCCGTTGTTTCATAGGCAATTATTTTTTCCCATTCTGAGGGTTGCCTTTTAGTCTTGTTTATGGTTTCTTTCTCTGTGCAAAAGCTTTTAAGTTTCATGAGGTCCCATTTGTTTATTCTTGATTTTATTTCCATGATTCTAGGAGGTGGGTCCAGAAGGATCTTGCTTTGATGGATGTCATAGAGTGTTCTGCCTATGTTTTCCTCTAGGAGTTTTATCGTGTTTGGCCTTATGTGTAGGTCTTTAATCCATTTGGAGTTTATTTTTGTGTATGGTGTTAGGAAGTGTTCTAATTTCATTCTTTTACATTTCTTTACATGTTGCTGTCCAATTTTCCCAGCACCACTTATTGAAGAGGCTGTCTTTTTTCCATTGTATACTCGTGCCTCCTTTGTCAAAGATAAGGTGCCCATGTGTGTTTGGGCTTACTTCTGAGTTCTCTATTCTATTCCATTGATCGTCCTTTCTATTTTTGTGCCAGTACCATCCTGTCTTGATCACTATGGCCTTGTAGTATAGTTTGAAGTCAGGAAGCCTGATTCCACCAACTCCATTTTTCCTTCTCAAGATTGCTTTGGCTATTTGGGGTCTTTTGCGTTTCCATACAAATCGTAAGATTTCTTGCTCTAGTTCTGTGAAGAATGCCATTGGTAATTTGATTGGGATTGCATTGAATCTGTAAATTGCTTTGGGTAGTACAGTCATTTTCACGATGTTGATTCTTCCAGTCCAGGAACATGGTATGTCCCTCCATCTGTTTGTGTCGTCTTTGATTTCTTTCATCAATGTCTTAAAGTTTTCTGCATACAGATCTTTTGCCTCCTTAGGCAGGTTTATTCCTAGGTATTTGATTCTTTTGGTTGCAATGGTGAATGGGAGAGTTTCCTTAATTTCTCTTTCTGCTCTTCCGTTGTTAGTGTATAGGAATGCAAGAGATTTCTGTGCATTAATTTTGTATCCTGCTACTTTACTAAACTCATCAATGAGTGCTAGCAGTTTTCTGGTAGAGTCTTTAGGGTTTTCTATATATAATATCATGTCATCTGCAAAGAGTGACAATTTTACTTCTTTTCCAATTTGGATTCCTTTGATTTCTTTTTCTTCTCTGATTGCTGTGGCTAAAACTTCCAAAACTATGTTGAATAATAGTGGTGAGAGTGGACACCCTTGTCTTGTTCCTGTTCTTAGAGGGAATTCTTCCAGTTTTTCCCCATTGAGAACGATGTTGGCTTTTGGTTTTTCATATATGGCTTTTATTATGTTGAGGTAATTTCCTTCTATGCCCATTTTCTGGAGAGTTTTTTTTTTTTTTATCATAAATGGATGTTGAACTTTGTCGAAAGCTTTTTCTGCATCTATTGAGATGATCATATGGTTTTTATCCTTCAATTTGTTGATATGATGTATCACGTTGATTGATTTGTGTATATTGAAGAATCCTTGCATTCCAGGGATAAACCCCACTTGATCATGGTGTATGATTTTTTTTAATGTGCTGTTGCAGTCTGTTAGCTAGTATTTTGTTGAGGATTTTTGCATCTATATTCATCAGTGATATTGGTCTGTAGTTTTCTTTTTTTGTGACATCTTTGCCTGGTTTTGGTATCAGGGTGATGGTGGCCTCGTAGAATGAGTTTGGGAGTGTTCCGCCTTCTGCAATATTTTGGAAGAGTTTGAGAAGGATAGGTGTTAGCTCTGCTCAAAATGTTTGATAGAATTCACCCGTAAACCCATCTGGTCCTGGGCTTTCATGTGTTGGGAGATTTTTAATCACTGCCTCAATTTCCGTACTTGTGATTGGTCTGTTCATGGTTTCTATTTCTTCCTGGTTCAGTGTTGGAAGATCGTATTTTTCTAAGAATGTATCCATTTCTTCCAGGTTATCCAATTGATTGGCATATAGTTGCTTGTAGTAGTCTCTCATGATGTTTTGTATTTCTGAGGTGTCCGTTGTGACTTCTCCTTCTTCATTTCCAATTCTGTTGATTTGCATCTTCTCCCTTTTTTTCTTGATGAGTCTGGCTAATGGTTTATCAATTTTGTTAATCTTCTCAAAGAACCAGCTTTTAGTTTTATTTATTTTTGCTATGGTTTCCTTCCTTTCTTTTTCATTTATTTCTGCTCTGATCTTTATGATTTCTTTCCTTCTGCTCACTTTGGGGTTTCTTTGTTCTTCTTTCTCTAGTTGTTTTAGGTGTAAGGTTAGGTTGTTTATTCGGTAATTTTCTTGTTTCTTAAGGTAGGACTGTATTGCTATAAACTTCCCTCTTAGAACTGCTTTTGCTGCGTCCCATAGGTTTTGGGTTGCCTGAGAATTTGAAGTAGCAAACACCAAACACCTTTCTTCTTTAAGTTGAGCTTTTTTTTTTTTTTAAACTTGATTCTAGCAATTCAATAGATTGATAGATTGTTAATTAAAGGACTTTCTTTTGTTTTTTTGGTAGGTGGTGCTATAGCACAAGTTTTTGGTTTTTCTAAGCTGAGCTGCCTCTGGCTACATTTAAGAATCAGCATTTTCCACCCACCTCTGCCTCAACTGGAAGTGTCAGCCTATGCCCTAGCTGTCACTGCTTCTGCCTCCAGAATCACTGGTGCCTTGCTGCTGCTGGTGATCTTGCTGCTGTTGTGCGGTGGGGGGTGGGGGAAGTGGGGGGGAGGAGGGAGGGAGAGAGCCGTAGTCATGGGCACCTCTGCCACATCTGGCATTGTTGGGTTTTCAGGCACTGCCTCTGTGGGCAGTGTAGGGCCAGAGTCGCGGGTACCACTGTAGCTAGAGAGACAGGGTCATAAGCCATGCTGCTGCTGCTGGCCATTCCCCTGTGGCAGTGGACACCACTGTGGCAAGAAGGTCGGAGTCATGTGTGCCACCTCCCCTGCTGCAACCAGTAGAGTCAGCCACTGCAGCTGGGGATGGGGATTACTGGTATAGCCTCTGCTCTTCCTCCAGTCCACCTCCTCTATGTGTTCCATTCCACCCACCTTTCAATGTATACGTGTGTGTCCTGGTGTGTTGGACAGAGGCATTTTTGTTGAGTTATGGATGTTTTACTGGTTGTAGATTGAAGGGGAGAGACAGAGTGTCTCGTGCCACTACAATGCTGCTGTCACTCCTCTACCTAAAGTAGTTATTAGAGAAATATTTACAGCATTAAAGTCCACATTAGAAAAGAAGAAAGGCCTTAAATGAATGACTTAAGCTTCCATATTCAGAAACTGTAAGAAGAAAAACAAATTAAACCCAAAATAATTGGAAGAAAGGAAATAAGGAAAGGAAATAAATCAGGGAGATCAACTCAAGGATGGTGAGGATTTAGAGGGGTGAGATAGGGAGGGTGGAAAGGAGTCGCGGGAGGGAGGGGATATGGGGATATACATATAAACACAGCTGATTCACTTTGTTTTATAGCAAAAACTGGCACAACAGTGTAAAGCAATTATATTCCAATAAAGAGCTTAAAATAATTTTATCAATAAAATTGAAAATAGAAAATCATTACAGAAAATCAATAAAATGAAAAACTGATTCTTTGAGAAAATCAATGCAAATGTTAAGCTCCAGCCAGGCTGACTAGGTTAAAAAGAAAGAACGAGCAAATTATCAATATCAGGAATGAGAAAGTGGATATCACTACAAATTCTACAGACACTAAAATGATGATAAGGAAATATTATGAATACCTTGTGCCTATAAATTTGACAAGGTAGATGAAATGGACAATTAAAGGTTAAAAACTGCTAAAATTCACTCAAGAAAAAGCAGATAACCTAAATACTCCTATGTCAACTAAAAAAATTGAAGTTGTAGTCAAAAGCATACTCACAAAAAACTCCAGGCCAAGAGGTCTTCACTGGTGAGTTCTACTAAACATTAAACAAGGAATAATACAATTTACACATAAATTTTCTAAAAAAATAGAGGAGGGACCTCTCCCCAAAACATCTTAAGAGGTCAGCATTGCTGATACTACAATCGGAAAGAGACATTACAGGAAAACTATAGACTAACAACCCTTGTGAAGACAGACGGAAAACTTCTTAACAATATTTTAACAAATTGAATCCAATGTTATATGAGGAGAAAAAATTATGACCAAGTGGGATTATTCTAGCAATGAAAATAATTTATTGGAATTCACCATATTAACATATTAGAAAATATGATCATTTCAGTAGATGTTGAAAAAGCATTTTATGGAATCCAATATCTATAAATGACAGAAAATCAGCAAACTAGGAATAGAGGGGACCTTCATCATGCTGGTAAAGGGCATATATTAAAACCCTAGAGGTAACATCATACTTAATTTGTGAAAGACTGAATAATTGCTTCCTGATTGAGAACAAGGGAAGGATCTCCACTCTCACTTCTTCTAATCACCACTGTACTGGAGGCTCAAGATGGTGAAATATGGAAAGAAAAAGAAAGTCACATAGATTGGAAAGGAAAACCGTATATGTACACAGATGACATGATCACCTATGTAGAAACTAGGGAATTTACAAAAAAAGCTACTTGAAATAATAACTGAGTTTAAGAAAGCTGTGGGATACATCATTGATATATAAAATAAATTATATTACTATATAGTAACAATGAACAATCAGAATGATACCATTTATAACAGCAACAAAAATATGAAATACTTTAAAAATGTGAAATACTTAGGGATAAATCTGACCAAAAATGCACAGTCTTGTACACTAAAAAGAATATATTTGGAATGCTTACACAACCTGATTTCAAGAACTATAAAGGTACAGTAATCAAGAGATTGTGGTATTGACATCAAGATAGACATATAAGTTAATGGAACACAACAAAGTTCAGAAATAGACCCCTACATATATGGCCAGTTGATTTTTCACAAAGGTGCCATGGCAATTCAATGGGGGAAAGGATAGTCTTTTCAACAAATGCTGCTGGAAGAGGTGGCTTCATATTAAAAAGAGAAAACTATCTTGACCTTTACTTCATAGTGCATACAAACAATAATTTGAAGTAGATCATAGACCTTAAACTAAGAGCTACAACTGTAAAACTTCTGGAAGGAAAAATGAGGAAAGCTTAGTGACCGTGAGTTTGGAAGGATTTCTTACTTACAACCCAAAGTACAAATTATAAAAGAGAAAAGCAGTAAATTGGACTTCATCAAAATAAATAAAACTTACATTTTCAAAAGACATTGTTATCAAAAATGAAAACACAAGCCACAGACTGGGAGAAAATATTTGCAAAACACATATCCAACAATGAATTTATATCTAGAATATATAAAAAAACTCTTCCTACATAATTATAAGAAGACAACCTCTTAAAGTTGGGCATACAAGTGGAACAGACACTTCACCAAAGAAGATCTACAAGTAGCAAATAAGCACTTGAAAAAGTGCTCAATATCATTAGTTATCAGAGAAGCATCAGGGAAATGTTAACTAAAACCATGATGAAATATCACTATATATTCACTAAAATAGCTAAAACTAAAAAATCCAAAACAACAATGATAACAAAACAAAAACACAGATCATATTAACTGTTAGCAAAAATGTGTGAAGCAAGTAGAACTACTAGTGGCAATGTAAAATGGCACATAAATCTGGAATACAAGTTATCAGTTTGTAAAAAATTAAACATATGCCTACTTATGATCCAGCCAATCTGTTCCTATGTATTTACTCAAGAGAAATGAAAGCATAGATCCACACAAGGACTTGTACACAAATATTCATAGCCATTTTACTTGTAAAATCCCTAAACTGGAAACAATCCAAATGTTCATAAACAAATGTGGAGAAACAAATTGTGGCATATCCATACCATGGAGTACTACTCAACAACAAAAGAGAACAAACTATTAATGACCACTACATAATAGATAAGCCACAAAATAATTATACTGAAAGAAGGCAGAAAACATATTGTATGGTTTCATTTATATAAAATTCTAGAAAAAGTAAACTAACCTATAGTGATAGCAAGCAGATCAGTGGTTGCCTAGGAATGGGTAGGAGAAGGAGGAATGGATTACTAAGGAGCATGAGGAAACTTTGGGGGGTGATGGACATGATTTTGGCTATTATTTCATGTGTGTATACATATGTCAAATTTTATCAAATTGTACACTGTAAATGTATGCAATTTATTGCATGCCAATCACATCAATAAAGCTCTTTAAAAAGACAATGTTTGTGATAACGAAAAAAATTCAGTGAAAAAAAGGCACACAACCCAATAGAAAAAGTGACAAAAATTGGAATTTCACAGAAATGGGAATCCAAAAGCCAATAAGTATATGAAAAGTTATTCAACCTCATTAATAAGAAGAGAATAGCAAACAAAATATAATACACGCACATTCATCAGGCAAAAATTAAAGTCTGACTATACCAGTTATCAGCAAGTATCTTAGTCTGCTAGGGCCACCATATCAAAATACCACAGACTGGGTTACTTAGACAACAAGAGTTTTTTTTTTTCCTCATAGTTCTGGAAACTGGAAAGTCCAAGATCAAGATGCCAGCAGATAGATTTCATACTGAGACCTCTTCTCTTGGTTTGTAGGTGACCGCCATCTTGCTGTATGCTGACATGACCTCCTTTGTGCATGCAGGAAGAGAGAGAAAGAGACGAGCTCTCTGGTGTTCCTTCTTATAATGGCACTAATCCCATTAGACCAGAGCCCCACCTTCATAAACTCATCTAACCCTAATTATCTTTCAAAGTGCCCATCTCCAAATGCCATCACTTTGGGGGTCAGGGCTTCAACATATGAATTTGGGAGGCACAAACATTTAGCCCATAACTGCAAGGATGTGGAGCTGCAGGATCTTTCAAACAGTGTTGGGAGTGTAAATTGTAAACTTTAACCTTTAAAGTTCATCATACACACATTCTATGTGCTGATTATTAAGCTATTGTCTTTCACCTCCAAACCCACTATTCTATACTCAGCTTTTTGATGCAGGGTTTGATTCTGCACCAATGTGATTCTGCAAATCACATTTTTTCCTTTGTTAGTTGGCTCTCTTTTAGATATTGCAAATACGGGGTACTGGAGAGTGTCTAGAAGTCAAGGATGGGAGAAAATATGCTACTACTTGTTTTTCTCATTATTCCTGTCAGTGTCAACCTGGCAACTCTTCATCCTGGCAGTAGCAGTTAGTAAAGGAACTAACAAGTGGGAAACACACTCCCAGAACCAGCCTCACTCATGACTCCCCTTTGAGGTACAAACACTTGTTGGCTGCCACCTGTTTCAGAGACCAGAATTTCAGCAGCACCAGTACCAGTCATATTGCCCCCTTTCTCAGAGATCAGATCTGTGGAGTCCCTTTCTTGGAGCTTCTGCAATGCCACACCAGGTGAACCGTACCCTCTCTTTCAAGGTGTGGGTTCTAGGTCTGTGGAACCCCTCCCCTAACTCTCTAGTCTGGAATAACTCAAATTTCTTCCCTCTGTTCCCTCTATTCCAGCCCTAGAAGTGAAATAGCCACTTCTTGTAGTTACTAGCTCTGTGTAATCTCAGTGTTCCTTTTTTTTCTTTTCATTTCTCTCATGTATCCAGTTCTACTAATTACCTATATTAGATTACCTCTGCTAAGACAATTCATTTGATTTCTGTTTTTCTGGCCAGAGGCTTACTGATACAGTTCTTGGTCTAGGAGTAGTATCAAGAAACCAACTACAAAGATGGAATCCTGGGATTGATTTCATTGTGTCCTCAGCCTCGAACACAGTATTAATCTCTTTGCCAATGGAAAAGGGATTCTGTTATTTCATGGTATGCAGAAACATTACAAATAGTCAAATTATCACTTGTCATTGATTGTGATAAAGTATTTACTGAGGCAAATGGCTTAGTGACAAAGTAGACATTGAATTGATGTCAGTAATGACAGTAAAGATGGCTAAAATGATGACTGTTTCTGAGCATTCTAGAGCACTCCCAGAAAGAAAGTAAGATTAGATCCTTACAAGTTCAATTTATTATTATAGAAACAAGCTTTTATAGAGTTCCTAAAAGAATCTCTTACTTATAGTAGCCACAGAGTTGACCTCACTGAAAAATAGATACAAAATTTAATTTTGCCAGTAATCAAGATAGTGTGGTAATACCCTAGGATTGACAAATAGATCAATGGAACAGAATAGAGCACCCAAAAACAAGCCTACACTTGTATGAATATTTGATTTTCAATAAAGATGTTAAGTAATACAAAAGGGAAAAGAAAAGCTTTTCAAGAAATACTGAAGTAACTAGATATTCAAGTGGAAAATAACTTTGTTCTTTCCTTGATCAAAAGTCACCATACACAAAAATTAATTTGAGATGGATCATGGACTTCAACATAAATGCTAAAACCATAAACCTTTGAGAAGACATTATAGAAGAATATTTTTTGTGACCTAGGGATAAGCAAAGTTATCTTAGAACACAAAAAACAATAACCATAAGTGAAAAAACTTTATCAAAATTAAAATTTTCTACTCATTAACAGTCACCATTAAGAAAATGAATAGGCAGTTTCTGGTTCATGATAATAACATAGGAGGGTCCTGAAATCACCTCCTCCCACAGACAACACTGAATTTACAGCTATGTATAAAACAATTTCCTCTGAAAGAAACTGTAAAACTAGCTGAGAAACTCCTACATACCAGGCGAACAACAGAAAAACCCACATTGAAACAGGTAGGAGAGACTGAGTCACAGTCTTGCCACAAACCCCAACCCCAGCATGGTAACCCACAATTGGGAGGGAGAGAATTCAAAACCCTAAGTTTCTCCCTGAGGAGTAAACAGCTTGAACCCCACATCTATTACCCCAACTTTTAAGACCTGCACTTTAGAACTGAGCCCCCAAAACATATGGCTAGGAAAGCCAGTGGGGCTTGTGTCCATTTGGACCCATAAGGCTATAGCAAACAGAAACAGTTCTTAAAGGCTCTCACGTGAAGGTTCATGGACTCCAAGGCCCAATGTAAAGAAGTCAACTGAAAAGTGCCCAGATTTTCTGTGAGAGAGGCTTAATTGCTTATCTTAAAGCATTGGCCTGGGAGTTCCCTGGTGGTCTAGTGGTTAGGATTTGGCACTTTCACTGCCATGGCCCATGCTGAGGAGCTGAAATCCCACAAGCCATGTGGCACAGCCAAAAAAAAAAGGAAAATAAAAAGTAAAATTTGATTATTTAAAAATAAAACAAAATAAACTTTGGTTATTTAAAAAGGGAGAAAAAGAAAAAAGCATTGGCCTGAGGGGCAGGTACCTAATTTAACACACATCTAGGGTGTGGCCTACTGAAATACTCTAAAGACAGAGGCTGATGGCTCCATCATTGTGCTCTCCCTATGCCTCACTCCAGTTTCTGGTATCTCCCAGAAAACAGCTTCTACACTCATCTTGCACGCTGATTTTTGTGGCTACCATCCATGGATTGCCTCTTAGTTGCCTGGCTCTGGTGGCCACTGGGGTTTGCCCTCATTGATTCTGTAGGGCTGTAATAGATGGAAAGGAAGTCTTAGCTGGCTGCACCTCAGGGCACAGCAGGCACAGTCTTTCTGTGAAAGAGGCCTATTAGCTTAGCTTTAGAGCTATGGCCTGAGAGGCAGGCTTTGAATTGAAACTACATCTAAGGGCTGACTGTAATCCTCTTTGGAGACCTCATAGGGGAGGTACTATCTTCATAGTCTCCCTCTGCCTTGCTCCAGGTTGCTGGTGTCTCCCCAAAAGCAGCTTGTACACATATCTGGTGCCCTAGTTTTTTGTCATTGCTAACTGGGGAATGCCCCTGGATCACCTGGCTCTGGTGACCAGCAGAGCTCATGTTTGCAGGTCTCATAAGACTATTAAATTGTTCTTAGCTGGATATTCCTTCCAGGGAACAGCACAGAGATGGTAGACTGAAGTGTGCCTCAAGTCTTTCTGTGAAAGAGGCTTGTTACCTTATTTTTATAGATGTGGCCTGAGGGGCAGGCTTATAATTAAACACACATCTAAGTGCTGACTACAATTCTCTTCAGAGACGGGGGAGGCTGGTAGGTGTACTATCATTGCACTCTTCCTCTGCACCACTCCAGGCTGTCAATATCTCAGAGAAAGTAGCTATTATACACATCTGGTGCCCCAGTTTTTGTGTTGGCCACCCAGAGAACACATCCCTAAATAGTCTGGCTCCAGGGGCCAGCAGGGCTTGTTTTTACAGCTTCAATGGGATGGTAGCAAACAAATAAACATTTCTCAACTGGCTATCAATCTAAGACACAGCACTGAGGCAGCAAACAGAAATGCCAACTCCCTAAAAGAGGTATATTTACATAGTTTAAAAGCTATTCCCTGAGTGTCTGGCTTCCAATCAGCTTGCATCTGGGTGCTGAGATGCTCCCCCCACTTTGATAGACTGACAGGTCTTAGCATATCCTAAAATGCTGGGAGCCACTAAGAATAAAGTAGGTGGCTTGGACAATCACAAAGGCTTGAGAGATAACCAAGAGCTCAGGCAGTGTTGAATGATAAGGTTCATCTCATACACAAAATGACTCCTTCAAGACTGGAAAAACTAGCTGTTTTATTTACTGCATAGAAACCAGTGCAGAGAATCAAGGAAAATGAAGAAACAGAAACATATTCTAAATGAAAGAATAAGGTAACACCACATAAAAAGGCCTTAATAAAATAGTGATAAGTAATTTACTTGATAAAGAATTCAAAATAATGGTCATGATGATGCTCACTGAGCTCAAAAGAAGAATGGATGAACAAAGTGAGAATTTCAACAAAGAGATAGAAGATGTAAGAAAGTATCAAATAGAAGTCACAGAGCTGAAGAATACATTAACTGAACTGATACATACAATAGAGAAGTTCAACAGCAGAATAGAAGAAGTGGAAGAAAGAATGAGTGAACTCACAGACAGGGCAGTGGAACTCACCAAATCAAAGCAGGAAAAAGCAAAGTGAAGATAGCTTAAGGGACTTAAGGAAGAGCAAGTGGACCAACGTTTGCATTGTAGGGGTTCCAGAAGGAGAAGAGACTGAGAAAGGGGCAAAAAATTGTATAAAGAAATAGTGACTAAAAAACCTTCTTCACCTGGAGAAGGAAACAGACATCCAGATCCAGGAAGCTCAGAGAGTTCAAAATAAGAAAAACTCCAAAAGACACACACCAAGACCCACTGTAATTAAATATCAAAAGTTAAAGACAAAGAGAAAGTCTGAAAAGCATCTTGTATACAAGGGAACCCCATAAGAATATCAGCAGATTTTTCAGTAATAACTTTGCAGGCCAGAAGGGAGTGGTATAATATATTCAAAATGCTCAAAGTGAAAAACTGTCCTTAAGAATTGAAAGAGAGATAGTTTTCCAGATAAGCAAAAGCTAAAGGAGTTCATCATCACTAAACCCACCTTACAAGAAATATTAAAGGGACTTCTTAAGTTGAAATGAAAGGGTGCTGTTAGTAACAGGAAATATGAAAGTTTAAACCCAACTGGTAAAGGTAAATATACAGTATAATTCAGAATAATCTAATATATATGTGGATGTGGTGAGTTAATCACTTATAAAGCTAGTATGAAAGTTAAAGACAAAATAGTAAAAACAACTACAATAATTTGTTTGTAGATATGCAAGATAAAAAGATGTAAATTGTGAAATCAAAATGTAAAACATGGGAGGATAAGTAAAAATGTAGAGCTTTAGACTATGATCAAATTTAAGTTGTTATCAACTTAAAATAGACCATTTTAAATATGTTTTTACATGTAAGCTGCATGGTAACCACAAAGCAAAAACTTATAGGAGATACAGATTATATAAAGAGAAATAAATCAAAGCAAACCACTAAAAAAAGTCATTAAGCCAGAAAGGAAGAGATTGGAAAAGACAAAAGGAGCACAGAAGGACTACAAAACAGCCAGAAACAATGAACAAAATGGCAATAAGCATGTTCCTATCAATAACTAACTTAAATGCAAATGGATTAAATTCTCTAATTAAAAGACATAAAGTGGCTAATTGGATAAAAAAAAAAAACAATCCATTGGTATGCTGTCTACAAGAGACTCACTTCAGATGTAAAATTTCACACAGGTTGAAATTGAAGGGATGGAAAAAGATATTTTATGCAAGTGGAAATCAAAAGAAAACTGGGGTCACTATAATTATCAGACAAAATAGACTTTAAAACAAAGACTATAATATGATAAAGAAGGTCATTATATAATGATAAAGAGGTCAATCCAACATGATATAACACTTATGCACCCAACATAGGAGCACCTGAATATATAAAGCAAACATATATACATTTTTATGTATTTGCTAAAGTGAGAAATAGCAATACATTAATAGTAGGGGACTTTAATTCCCTATTTTCATCAATAGATAGATCATCTAGACAGAAAATCAATAAGGAAACATTGGCCTTAAACAACACATTATACCAGAATGACTTAACAGACATATCCAGAACATTCTATCCAACAGCAACAGAATACAGATTCTTCTCAAGGGCATATGGATTATTCTCCACAAAACAAGTTCTAATAAATTTAAGAAGACTGAAATTATATCAAGCATCTTTTCTGACCACATGAGAAAGCAATTATAGAAAGCTGGAAAGCAATTATAAGAAGAAAACTGGAAAATTCACACATATTTGGATATTAAACATTTTGCTGAACAAACAATGGGTCAAAGAAGAAATCAAAAAACATTTTGAGACAAATGAAAATGGAAACCCAACATACCAAAATTTATGGGATGCAGCAAAAGTAGTTCTAAGAGGGAAGCTCATAGAGATAAATTGTCTACATCAAGAAATAAGAAATATTAACAAAAATATAATTTTACACCTCAAAGAACTAGAAAAAGAAGAATAAACAAAGCCCAAAGTCAGTAGAAGGAAGGAAATAACAAAGATTAGAGCAGAAATAGAGATTGAAAAAACAATAGAAAAGATCAATGAAACTAAGAGCTGTCTTTTTAAAAATATAAACAATATTGACAAATCTTTAGCTAGACTCACTGAGATGAAAAAGAGAGAGGACTCAAATAAATAAAAACAGACATGAAAGAGAAAACATTACAACTGATACTACAGACATAAAAAGGATCATAAGAGACTACTATGAATAATTATATGCTAACAAACTGGACAACCTAGAAGAAATGGATAAATTCCTAGAAACAGGCAACCTACAAGACTGAATCTTTGAGAAGTAGAAAATCCAAACAAATTACTAGGGAGGAGATTGAATTAGTAATCAAAAACCTCCAGAAATACTTAAGTCCATGACCAGAATGGCTTTACTGTGAATTCTACAATATTTAAAGAAGAATTAATGTCAGTTCTTCTCAAAGTCTTCCAAAAATATAGAATAGGGAACATTTCCAAACTAATTTTACAATACCAGCATTACCCTGATACCAAAGCCAGACAAAGATGCCACCAGAAAAGGATATTACAGGCCAATATTCCTGATGAACATAGATGCAAAAATTCTCAAAAAAATTTAGGGAAATAAATTCAACAGTACATTAAAAGGATTATACATCATGATCAAGTGGAATTTATTCCAGGGATGTACAGATAGTTCAATATGCACAAATCAATCAATGTGGTATAGCACATTAACACAACAAAGGATAAAAAATAATATGATCATCTCAATAGATGCAGAAAAGCATTTGACAAGATTCAACATCCATTTATGATAAAAACTCACAACAAAGTGTGTATAGAGGAACATACCTTAACATAATAAAGGCCATGTATGACAACCCCATAGCTAACATCATACTCAATGGCAAAAAGCTGTAAGCTTCTCCTTAAGATTGGGACCAAGACAATAATGCCCACACTCACCACTTTTATTCAAGTTCTAGACAGAGCAATTAGACAAGAAAAAGAAACAAAGGCATCCAAATTAAAAAGGAAGAAGTAAAACTGTCACTACTTACAGATGACATGATATTATATGTAAAAAAACCCAGACTCCACCAAAAAAAAAATAAGTAAAGGTTCAGGATACATGATCAATATGTAAAAATCTGTTGCATTTCTATGCAGTAGTAAGGAACTGTCAGAAAGAGAAATTAAGAAAACAATTCCATTTACAGTTGCACCAAAAAGAATAAAATGCATGGGAATAAATTTAACCCAGGAGGTGAAAGACTTATACACTTTAAACTATACAAAGTTGAAGAAAGAAACTGAAGACATAAATAAATGGAAAGATTTTACATGCTCATGGATTAGAAGAATTAATATTGTTAAAATGTCCATACTACCCAAAGCTATATACAGACTTAATACAATCCCTATCAAAATTCCAATGGCATTTTTCATAGTAATAGAATAAACAATCCTAAAGTTGATATGAAACTGCAAAGACCCTGAATAGTCAAAATGGTCTTGAGAAAGAAGAACAGGCCTGGAGGCATTCTACTCCCTGAGTTCAAACTACATTTCAAAGCTGTGGTAATCAAAACAGTATAGTATTGACATAAAAACAGACAAATTGATAATGGTACAGAATAGAAAATCCAGAAATAAAACCCATGCATATGTAGTCAATGAATTTATTACAAAGAAGCCAAGAATATACAATGAGGAAAGGATAGTTTCTTCAGTAAATTGTGTTGGGAAAAATGAATAGCCACTTGCTAAAGAATGAAATTGAAACATTATCTCACACCATATACAAAAATCAACTCAAAACAAGATTATAGACTTGAATGTAAGATCTGATACCCTGAAACTCCTAGAAGAAAACATAAGTGGTAAGCTCCTTGGAACTGGTCTTGGCAATAAGTTTTTGGATTTGATACCAAAAGCAAAGGCAACAAAAGTAAAAATGAACAAGTGGAGCTGCATCAAACTAAAACACTTCTGCATAGCAAAGAAAACTATCAACAAAATGAAAAGGCAGTCTAGTGATTGGGAGAAAATAGTTGCAAATCATACATCTGATAAGGGATAAATATCCAAAATATATAAGAAACTTAAATGACTCAAGAGCAAGAAAACAAAAAAATCTGATTAAAAAATGTGCAGAGGATCTGAATAAACATTTTTCCAAAGGAGACATACATTTGGCCAACAGGTACATGAAAACAGGTACAACATCACAGGGATGCAAATCAAAATCACAATTAGATATCACCTCACACCTGTTAAATGACTATTTTCAAAAGAACAAGAGATAAGATAGTGTTATCTTGTAATGAGGATGTGGAGAAAAGGGAACCAGGAATTATTGGTAGAAATGTAAATTGGGGCAACTACTATGGACAACAGTATGCAGGTTCCTCAAAACATTAAAAATAGAACTATCATATGATCCAGCAATTCCACTTCTGGGTATTTATCCAAAGGAAGCAAAAACACTAATTTGAAAAAGTATATGCACCTCCATGTTCACTGCAGCATTGTTTATAATAGCAGAGACATGGGAGCAACTTAAGTATCCATCGATGGATAAATAGATAAAGAAGATGTGGTTAAGTATATATACAAAGGTGTAGAGAATGGTCTTGAGGACACGGGGGGTGGGGGAAGGGGGAACTGAGATGAAGTGAGAGAGTAGCATAGACATATATACACTACCAAATGTAAAATAGATAGCTGGTGGGAAGCATCTGCATAACAGAGGGAGATCAACTCAATGCTTGGTGATGACCTAGAGGGGTGGGATAGGAAGGACAGGAGGGAGGTTTAAGGGGAGGGGATATGGGGATATATGTGTAAATACAGTTGATTCACTTTGTTGTACAACAGAAACTGCACAACATTGTAAAACAATTATACTCTAATAAAGATCTGAAGAAAAAAAAAAGAGAGAAGGAAATCCTGCCATTTGTGACAACATTGATGGACCTTAAGGGCATTAAGCTAAGTGAAATAAGTCAGACAGTGAAAGACAAATATCATATGATCTCATTTATATGCAAAATCAAAACTGAATCCAAAATCCCCCATGACCTTGCAGAAACAGTCAACAGATTGATCATTGCCAGGAGTGGGGGATGGGTGAAATGGATAAAGGTAGTTACAGGTAAAATTTTGCAGTTAAAAAATAAATATCTCATCAAATGAATGGATAAAGAAGATGTGGCATATATACACAATGGAATATTACTCAGCTATAAAAAGGGATGAGATGGAGCTATATGTAATGAGGTGGATAGAACTACAATCTGTCATACAGAGTGAAGTAAGTCAGAAAGAGAAGGACAAATATTGTATGCTAACTCACATATACGGAATCTAAAAATGGTACTGATGAACTCAGTGACAAGAACAAGGACGCAGATACAGAGAATGGACTGGAGAACTCGAGGTATGGGAGGGGGCGGGGGGTGAAGCGGAAACTGAGACGAAGCGAGAGAGTAGCACAGACATATATATACTACCAACTGTAAAATAGTCAGTGGGAAGTTGTTGTATAACAAAGGGAGTCCAACTCGAGGATGGAAGATGCCTTAGAGGACTGGGGCAGGGAGGGTGGGGGGGAATCGGGGGGGGCGTCAAGGAAGGGAGGGAATATGGGGATATGTGTATAAAAACAGTTGATTGAACCTGGTGTACCCCCCCCAAAAAAAAATAAAATAAAATAATAAAAAAAAAAAAAATCAACTCAAAACAAGATTATAGACTTGAATGTAAGATCTGATACCCTGAAACTCCTAGAAGAAAACATAAGTGGTAAGCTCCTTGGAACTGGTCTTGGCAATAAGTTTTTGGATTTGATACCAAAAGCAAAGGCAACAAAAGTAAAAATGAACAAGTGGAGCTGCATCAAACTAAAACACTTCTGCATAGCAAAGAAAACTATCAACAAAATGAAAAGGCAGTCTAGTGATTGGGAGAAAATAGTTGCAAATCATACATCTGATAAGGGATAAATATCCAAAATATATAAGAAACTTAAATGACTCAAGAGCAAGAAAACAAAAAAATCTGATTAAAAAATGTGCAGAGGATCTGAATAAACATTTTTCCAAAGGAGACATACATTTGGCCAACAGGTACATGAAAACAGGTACAACATCACAGGGATGCAAATCAAAATCACAATTAGATATCACCTCACACCTGTTAAATGACTATTTTCAAAAGAACAAGAGATAAGATAGTGTTATCTTGTAATGAGGATGTGGAGAAAAGGGAACCAGGAATTATTGGTAGAAATGTAAATTGGGGCAACTACTATGGACAACAGTATGCAGGTTCCTCAAAACATTAAAAATAGAACTATCATATGATCCAGCAATTCCACTTCTGGGTATTTATCCAAAGGAAGCAAAAACACTAATTTGAAAAAGTATATGCACCTCCATGTTCACTGCAGCATTGTTTATAATAGCAGAGACATGGGAGCAACTTAAGTATCCATCGATGGATAAATAGATAAAGAAGATGTGGTTAAGTATATATACAAAGGTGTAGAGAATGGTCTTGAGGACACGGGGGGTGGGGGAAGGGGGAACTGAGATGAAGTGAGAGAGTAGCATAGACATATATACACTACCAAATGTAAAATAGATAGCTGGTGGGAAGCATCTGCATAACAGAGGGAGATCAACTCAATGCTTGGTGATGACCTAGAGGGGTGGGATAGGAAGGACAGGAGGGAGGTTTAAGGGGAGGGGATATGGGGATATATGTGTAAATACAGTTGATTCACTTTGTTGTACAACAGAAACTGCACAACATTGTAAAACAATTATACTCTAATAAAGATCTGAAGAAAAAAAAAAGAGAGAAGGAAATCCTGCCATTTGTGACAACATTGATGGACCTTAAGGGCATTAAGCTAAGTGAAATAAGTCAGACAGTGAAAGACAAATATCATATGATCTCATTTATATGCAAAATCAAAACTGAATCCAAAATCCCCCATGACCTTGCAGAAACAGTCAACAGATTGATCATTGCCAGGAGTGGGGGATGGGTGAAATGGATAAAGGTAGTTACAGGTAAAATTTTGCAGTTAAAAAATAAATATCTCATCAAATGAATGGATAAAGAAGATGTGGCATATATACACAATGGAATATTACTCAGCTATAAAAAGGGATGAGATGGAGCTATATGTAATGAGGTGGATAGAACTACAATCTGTCATACAGAGTGAAGTAAGTCAGAAAGAGAAGGACAAATATTGTATGCTAACTCACATATACGGAATCTAAAAATGGTACTGATGAACTCAGTGACAAGAACAAGGACGCAGATACAGAGAATGGACTGGAGAACTCGAGGTATGGGAGGGGGCGGGGGGTGAAGCGGAAACTGAGACGAAGCGAGAGAGTAGCACAGACATATATATACTACCAACTGTAAAATAGTCAGTGGGAAGTTGTTGTATAACAAAGGGAGTCCAACTCGAGGATGGAAGATGCCTTAGAGGACTGGGGCGGGGAGGGTGGGGGGGACTCGAGGTGGGGGGAGTCAAGGAAGGGAGGGAATATGGGGATATGTGTAAAAAAACAGATGATTGAACTTGGTGTACCCCCAAAAATTAAAATAAATAAAATAAAATAAAATGAACTTAAATAAATAAATAAATAAATAAATAAATAAACAAATGAATAAATATCATGGGACTTCCTTGGTGGCACAGTGGTTAAGAATCTGCCTGCCAATGCAGGGGACACAGGTTCGATCCCTGGTCCAGGAAGATCCCACATGCTGCAGAGCAACTAAGCCCATGCACCGCAACTACTGAGGCTGTGCTCTAGAGCCCACAAGCCACAGCTAGTGAGCCCACATGGCACAACTACTGAAGCCCACGTGCCTAGAGTCTGTGCTCGGCAACAAGAGAAGCCACTGCAATGAGAAACCCATGCACTGCAACAAAGACCCAATGCAGGCAATAAATAAATAAATAAATACAATAAATAAATTAAAAATGAATAAATATCATGAGAATATAGTGTACAGCATGGTAACTATAGTGAATAATATTGCATATTTGAAAGTTTCTAAGATAACAGATCTTAAAATACTCATCACACAAAAAAATTTGTAACTATGTGTGGTGGTGGATCTTAACTAGACAATGCGGTGATCATTTTACAAAATATACAAATATTGAATCATTATCTTGTACACCTGAAACCAATAAAATATTACACGTCAATTATACCTCAATATTAAAAAAAAGAATTTAGGTCAACTAAGATATTCAGAAATAATTTTTAAAATTTCAAAACTAACTTTTGTATTGACATTTATATACTACCAAATATAAAATAGATAGCTAGTGGGAAGCAACTGCCTAACACAGGGAGATCAATTCGATGATTGCTGATGACCTAAAGGGATGGGATAGGGAGGGTGGGAGGGAGACTCAAGAGGGAGAGGATGTGGGGATATATGTATAAACACAGCTGATTCACTTTGTTGTACAGTGGAAACTGGCACAACAGTGTAAAGCAATTATACTCCAATAAAGATAAAAAAAAAACCCCTCAGAAACCAAAAAATAAAAAAACTAATTTTTGGTATAAATATCATTATGAAACCAGCTAATAGCATTAAAAACTTTAAACAATTAGTTATCCATTTTTGTATACGAGCGTTATACTCAGTTTTTTTCTTCAAAAATGAATAACTTATGATGCTTGGCACTATATTAGCCAATAATTATAACTGTGAAGTTACAGTGATCCAATCTGTGTGATATAAGCAAGATATATTATAAGAAAATTTGTTATATCATTCTAATACTACTATAGTTCATCAAATCTAAGATGCTATTGTATGTAAGACTCATCCCAATTTCAAAGATGTTAAATGTTAAAAAAAACAAAAACAAAAACTTGTACCTTAGAAATGATGAAATATTGTGGTGGGGCTAGTAGTCGTAGAAGCAGCAGAGGTGGTGATAGTTGTAGTGGTAACACATACGTTTAGTGCTTATTATGTGCCAGATGCTCTTCTAAGCCCTTTACATATATTAACTCATTTAACCCTCATAATAACTTTATGACGTAAACACCAGCATCCTCCTCCCCCTCATCATCACCATCAAAGATTCAAAAACCTGCTTGTTGTCCTCAGCTAGTAAATGATAGAGCCAATAGCTTATTAAAACAGGCAAATTTGGGGGAGTGGACAAGATAGTGGAGTAGAAAGAACCTCAGGTCACCTCCTCTCATAGGAATATCAAAATTACAACTATTTACAGAGCAACTATTGATGATAGTGACCTGAAGACTGGCAGAAAAGATATTCCACAACCAAAGACATAAGGAAGGAACCACAATGCGTGGGGTAGGAGGAGTGGAGACTCAATATAGTCAAGAGCCGCATCCCTGGGTAAACACCCCCAAAATGGGGAGATAATCATAATCGCAGAGGTTCTCTCCAAGGAGTGAGTGGGGGGGTCCCTACATTGGGCTCCCCAGTCCGAGGCTTCTGACCAGGAATAAGAGCCCCCAGAACGTCTGGCTTTCAAGGCCAGCGGGGCTTGTGGGAAACAAGACTCCACTCTTAAAGGGCATGTACAAAACCTCACACTTTCCTAATCCTAGCACAGAGGCAGTAATTTAAAAGGAACTAGGGTCAGACCCATTTGCTGAACTTGAAGAGAATCCTGGAGGGGCAGGAGATAACTGGGATTCCCCCTGGGAACACAGATTCTGGTGGCAGTCATTTTGGGGAGCTGGTTCTACTACAAGGACATTGGTACTAGCAAGTGCTCTTCTGGAATCCTCCCTCTATCCTATTAGTTCTGGGGGCTTACCAGCCACAGTGGATGGCACATCCACAGCCCCCTCCCCGCACCCCCCCGCCACCAGCCAGCCACCTTAGGACCCAGTCCCACCACCAGCAGGCTGGCATCATCCTTGGGATTCCCTGGACAGTACAGCCAACTATGTCAGGACCTGGCCCTGTCCACCTCAGCAGGAAGCAGGACCTGGTAGCCAAGCAGACAGGGGCCAGCCCCACCTACCAGTACACCCACAGGCAGTCCCACCACCACAAAAGAGCTCACTCAGCCCAAACAGGGGACACCCCTAGATCCTATAGCTCTGGTGACCAGGGAGGAGTGCACTGATGGTCCCCATGGGACATTTCCTACATAGCGCCACTTCTTCAAGATTGGGAAATGTAACCAATGTACTTAATACATATATAAAAATGCAGATAATTAGGCAAAATGAGGTGACTAAGGAATATGTTCCAAATGAAGGAACAAGATGAAACCCCAGAAGAAAAACTAAGTGAAATGGAGATAAGCAATCTACTCAATAAAGAGTTCAAGGTAATGATCACAAAGATACTCAGTGAACTCAGGAGAAGAATGGATGAACAAAGTGAGAGATTTAACAAAGAGTTAGAAAATATAAACAAGACAAACAGAGCTGAAGAATATATTAACAGAAATTTAAAAGTACACTAAAACATGCAAATTTTAATGTTTCATAGTCCTTGGTCATTTGTATATTTTGATTGGTAAATAGCATTTTGAAGGGTTAAGTTGAAAATGGACAAATATATATTATACGTGCAATTCCTGGAAAGAAAACCTATGAGGTTGTATGCAAATATTGGGGCTAGATAATCAAAGAAAGTCCTGCTGTATTGAAGAAAAGTGCAAATCTCTGTTTTCATTCTGGAAGGAGGGAGTACCTCGGCTTCAGAAAAGTGAGTTAAATATACTCCTTGTTTCTTGAAACATGTTCCATCCATCTTATTTATTGTATTTTACTTTTCCCTTGTGTCTTCTTTCCCCATTCCCTTCCCTCATAATAGGCACCCATAACATATATCAAGCAAGTATGATGTTTTACTTGTTTGATGTATGTCCTTGGGTATCTTTATATTCTTATAAAATGAACAATACTCTTTTTGCTTGTGATTTGTGTGTAGTTGTTCATAGTTTTAATAAATGTTATTTAGTAACATTTGATAGGTTTCAGTTTCTTATGCAACTATTTTTCGTTCAAGACTGTTTTAAGGTCTATTCATGTAATTGTATATAAATCTAAAACAGTTTTCAAAATCTGTTTATGCTAGATTGCATTATTATAGTAATTGTAGAATTATATTAAATATTATGGACTGATTAAATATAAGTGTAAAAACGAAAGTAGAGTTACTGTTCCCTTGAGAACTAAGTTTGGAACTGCTTTGGAAAGTTTTGATAAATCAAGTCACTGAAGAAATTGCTGAATTAGGTATGAGCAAAATAACACTAAAAGACTGGGAAAAACTATAAAAATCTAGAACTTTGGTTGCTTTGCCAATGCTTTTAAGTCCTATATTAAAAGATTGACTAATTAGAATGTACATTCATCTACTTAAGTCAAAGTAAAATGTTTCACATATATCGCTTTCACTTTTAAAATAATTCTTTGCTTTAACTGACTTTGGAATTAAGTGGACACTTCCATCCCACTGTATGAATTAAGAGGCCCACTTTTGTATATGCTTAAGAAAGCTGAGCCTAGAAAGGGAGAGTGGGGAATAGAATGTACAATACTTGGGAATAAATCATAGCAACATGTAAAAATGCTTATGCTATAATATCACCTAAGAAAGTAGTATACAAAATAATATACACATTACTTTTATACCTATTGTGGTGGATTGTTTACAAAGATGGCTGCAGTAATTCTACCCATTCCTGTATGCATATCCCTTTATAGTGTAAGTTTGCTGTTCTTCTGTTAAGAGGTGGAGTCTATTTCCCTATCCTGTTACACTGGGCTGGCCTTGTGAACTGCTTTGACCAAACCTAGGCCTTGAAAGGCCTTGTGGCTTCTGCTTTCACCACCATGGAACACTGCCCTGAGATTGCCAAGTGAAGAAGCCAGGTCTAGCCTGGAGGATGGAGGACACATGGAGCAGAGATAAGTGCTCCAGCTGAGGCCCCCTATATTAACAAGCCAGTGCTTGCACAAAACATTTGACGTGTGAATGAAGCCCTCTTACATTATCTTTTCCCAGGCAAGTCACCAGATGACCACAGCCTCATGAATAAACCCCGATGAAACCAGCAGAACTGCCCATCTGCTCATAACCCACATTGTTGATCTATAGAACTTGTTTGAAGCCGTTAGGTTTAGGGGTGGTGTTATAAGTGCAATAGATAGCAGATAGACTCTACAGAGCAGTCATGCACTATAAAAAAAAAAAAAAGGAAGCAAACAATACAATTGACAATCAAAGAGTTCTGCAAGAATGTGCTTTTAAGTGGAAAGAGGCTCTGGATATTGAAAGCAAAAATTGTTGCTTAGGAATTAATGACATATCATTATTCATTAAAACATACATTTCTTAACATTTTCAAAGCTAAACTTGGGAAATCTGTTTTTTAAAATGTTACTATGATAATTTAACATTTATTAAAAATCAAAGAATTTTGAAATATTAACTTACTGTGGTTTTAGTGCAGTATCCTGAGGCAATTTCATAGTGAACCTGATTTTTCTCTTCTAATATTTTCGGGCCATATGATTCCACGATAATATATAGACCAATATTTTCTGGATAGACTATTTGAGCCCAAACTGACAGATTTTGTCCCTTGTCCAAAAGGTAAAAAACATGAAAAATATCATTATGAAATGTCATGTAGGGGCATTTTTCTTTTGTTTTGAAAGCTACACTTTGTGCTTCCAGTTTTAAGGGATATTCTTGTGGCTGTATTGTGCCATTTTCAAAAACATGTATGAGATACATTTGACCAGATGTATTCAAGGAAATTAATGATTTTATTGTGCTATTTGTCCATAAATGTAGCTTTACTGCATCTTTAATATTAATCTTGAAATAAAACATTACATTATTTTCCATTTTTACCACAATATTTCCATAATAATCTGGAAAAAAGAGAGAAAAGTTTGTGTTATTCTAAGTTAACATGAATCCATGCTGTTTTATTTAAGTGCACTATTAACCAAAATAATTTCTTTCATAGTGACTATTTACATACTTTGAGAAAATTAAGAGTGTTCAGGCACAAACCCGTAACTTTACATAATGTTTGAGAGCTTCTCTCCCACTTCATAGCAGAGCATTTTTATTCTGCATACCTTTCTATTTGCGTTCACTATATCACTTTTATAATCACATTATTAACATAGAAGAAAGAGCTGGAATTAGTGCATTAAATAATAATGAGTATGAATATGACAGGAATGGTATCATTAAGAAGCATTGGATTATGGGCTGAATTATATCCCCTCAAAATGCTTATGTTGAAGCCCTAACTCTCATTGTGACTGTATTTGGAGGTACAGTCTTTAAGGAGGTAATTAAGGTTAAGTGAGGTCAGAGGAATGTGGCCCTAACCCAATATGGCAGATGTCTTTATCAGGAGAGGAAGATACACCAGAGATCTCTTTCTCTCTCTGCATGCACAAAGAGGAAAGTCTATGTGAAGACTTTCACATAGGTGGCCACTGTCTCCAAGCCAGGAAGAGAGTCCTCATCAGAAACCAACCTTGATGACACCTTGATCTTGGACTTCTAGCCTCCAGAATTGTGAGAAAATAAATTTCTATTGTTTAAGCCACCTAGTCTGTGGTATTTTCTTATGGCAGCCATAGTAGGCTAATGCAATTGGGATGAAGAAATGCTGGTGGTGAGGGATCCAGCACCTCTTCAGGTTCACTCTATAAATAATAATCAACTTTCTCCCCTTAATAGAGTATTATGCCTAAACCGTAGACATTCATAGACAATAAGGCTCTTAACCTCTTTGGTTCTATAGCCATATCTATAAAATGAACAGTTGGACTGGTTGGTTTCATAGCTTTCTTTCCAAATACAACATTCTCTGTGTACAGCTCCTAGGAGTATACTTTCTTCAGTTTTCAAAAACAGCACTTATAAAGGACTGGCTGAAAGGAGGAGGGTTAATTCAAGGAGTTAGGGAGGTTCAGAGTGTTTTGTGCTTTTGCATCTCACATTTAGAAACTGAATAAGTGACATTTTCACAAATTGTCATAAATTATATTCTTATCAAACTCAAATCAGAAATGCCAATTTTTTTAGGATCAAAATACTTTAATAAGATAACACGTCAGCATACTCCCATTTTGCTACCACACTACTTATTAAAAACACTATTAAAAGAATTTTGGATTAAATATGAAGTTAAGATGAAAATTAGGATTTTTTTAAAATAATGAGAATAAGAACACTATATATAAAAGTTTGTGGGACACAGCTAAAGCCATGCAGATAAAAATTCATAGCATTATGCTTATTCATACTTTTAAATGCTTAGAAAACAGCAAAAACTGAAAATAATGAACTAATCATTTAACTCAAGAAGCAGGCAACAAAATACCAAAGTTACAAACAAAAAGCCAAAGTGAAGAATCATTAATGACAAAAGCAGAAATTAAGGATTTAAATAAAAAAGAAAGTATATTTGATAAATAAAACAGAGTTCTTTTCAAAGGAAAAGAAAACAAAAACAAAAACAAAAACTCTAAAAATAATAAATGATACCTTGCAAGCCAAACTAGCAAGGAGTGGAACATAAACAATATTATAAATGAGCAAGAAATATGATTACAGGTACGTAAGAAATTTAGACATTAAAATGGGAAGCCTTTGCCAATAAATTAGAAAATCTAGAAAAAAATGAATGCTTTCCTGGGAAAACATAAACTTTTTTTTTAATAGTTAAATTTTAGTTTAAAAAAATGATTCTTGATCTTTTTTCCAGATCTTCACCCCAAGGGTAATATTCATAATATATGCAAGTAGAGCGGAAGAAACACAAACAAATTTTATTTTTTTGTTTAAAATATAGTATCTATATATATAGATTTTTAACATTATTATTAATACAAGTGGTTTGGGGAATTTCACTTTCATCATTGATTCATCTACTTTTGGTTCAATAATATTAGCTTTTCAAACTGTTGGATATAAATGTTTGTAACTTCCCACTTGTCCATGTACAATTGTATACCTGCCTTGGTTCTTATTTTATTTTATTATTTTATTTTATTTATTTACTTTTTAACTTTTTCATCTTTATTGGAGTATAATTGCTTTACAGTGTTGTGTTAGTTTCTGCTGTACAACAAAGTGAATCAGCTATATGCATACATATATCCCCACATCCCCTCCCTCTTGAATCTCCCTCCTACCTTCCCTATCCCACCCCTTTAGGTTATCACCAGGCATCAAGTTGATCTCCCTATGTTATGCACCAGCTTCCCACTAGCTATCTATTTTACATTTGGTAGTGTATATATGTCAATGCTAATCTCTCACTACATCCCAGCTTCCCCTTCCCTCCCCCCTGGGTCCTCAAATGTGTTCTCTACTTCTGCATCTCTATTCCTGCCCTGCCACTAGCTTCATCAGTACCATTTTTCTAGATTCCATATATATGTGTTAGCATATGGTATTTGTTTTTCTCTTTCTGATTTACTTCACTCTGTATGACAGACTCTAGGTCCATCCACCTCACTACAAATAACTCAGTTTCATTCCTTTTTATGGCTGAGTAATATGCCATTGTACAGATGTGCCACATCTTCTTTATCCATTCATCTGTTGATGGGCATTTAGGTTGCTTCCACGTCCTGGCTATTGTAAATAAAACTGCAATGAACATTGTGGTACATGTATCTTTTTGAATTATGGTTTTCTCCAGGTATATGCCCAGTAGTGGGATTGCTGGGTCATATGGTAGTTCTATTTTTAGTTTTTTAAGGAATCTCCATACTGTTCTCCATAGTAGTTGTATCACATTACATTTCTACCAACAGGGCAGGAGGGTTCCCTTTTCTCCACACCTTCTCCAGCATTTATTTTTCCTAGATTTTTTGATGATGGCCATTCCGACCTGTGTGGGGTGATACCTCATTGTAGTTTTAATTTGCATTTTTCTAATGATTAGTGAAGTTGAACATCCTTTCATGTGTTTGTTGGCCATCTGTATGTCTTCCTTGGAGAAATGTCTAATTAGGTCTTCTGCCCATTTTTGGATTGGGTTGTTTGTTTTTTTGATATTGAGCTGTGTGAGCTGCTTGTGTATTTTGGAAATTAATCCTTTGTCAGTTGCTTCATTTACAAATATTTTCTCCCACTATGAGGGTAGCTCTTCAATCCATTTTGAGTTTATTTTTGTGTATGGTGTTAGGCAGTGTTCTAATTTCATTCTTTTACATGTAGCTGTCCAGTTTTCCCAGCACTACTTATTGAAGAGGCTGTCTTTTCTCCATTGTATGTTCTTGCCTCCTTTGTCATAAATTAGGTGACCATATGTGTGTCGGTTTATCTCTGGGCTTTCCATCTTGTACCATTGATCTATATTTCCGTTTTTGTGCCAGTACCATACTCTCTTGAGTACTGTAGCTTTGTAGTAACGTCTGAAGTCAGGGAGCCTGATTCCTCTGTCTCCGTTTTTCTTTCTCAAGATTGCTTTGGCTATTCAGGGTCTTATGAGTTACCATACAAATTGTAAAATTTTTTATTCTAATTCTGTGAAGAATGTTATTGTTAATTTGATAGGGATTGCATTGAATCTGTAGATTGCCTTGGATAGTATAGTTATTTTGACAATATTAATTCTTCCAATTCAAGAACATGTTTTTTTTTCCAACTGTTTGTGTCATCTTTGCATCTTCAATTTCTTTCATCAGTGTCATAGTTTCTGGAGTACAGGTCTTTTGCCTCCTTAGGTAGGTCTGTTCCTAAGTATTTTAATCTTTTTGATGCAATGGTAAATGGGATTGTTTTCTTAAATTCTCTTTCTGATCTTTCGTTGTTAGTATATAGAAATGCAACAGATTTCTGTGTATTAATTTTGTATCCTGTAAATTTATCAAATTCATTGATGAGCTCTAATGGATTTCTGGTGGCATCGTTAGGATTTTCTATGTATAGTATCATGTCATCTACAAACAGTGACAGTTTTACTTCTTCTTTTCCAGCTTGGATTCCTTTTATTTCTTTTTCTTCTCTGATTGCTGTGGGCAGGACTTCCAAAACTATGTTGAATAAAAATGGCAAGAATGGACATCCTTGTCTTGTTCCTGATCTTAGAGGGAATGCTTTCAGTTTTTCACCATTAAGAATGATGTTAGCTGTGGGTTTGTCATATATGGCCTTTATTATGTTGAGGTAGGGTCCCTCTAGGACCACTTTCTGGAGAGGTTTTATCATAATTTGTTATTGACTTTGTCAAATCTATTGAGATGATCATATGGTTTTTATTCTTCAATTTGTTAATGTGGTGTATCACACTAATTGATTTGTGGATATTGAAAAATTCTTGCATCCCTGGTATATATTCCACTTGATCATGATGTATGATCCTTTAATGTATTGTTGGATTCAGTTTCTAGCATTTCTGTCTATATTCATCAGTGAAATTGGCCTATAATTTTCTTTTTTGTGGTATCTTGTCTGGTTTTGGTATCAGGGTGATGATGGCCTCATAGAATGAGTTTGGGAATGTTCCTTCCTCTGAAATTTTTGGGAAGAGTTTCAGAAGGATAGGTATTAACTATTCTCTAAATGTTTGATAGAATTCTCCTGTGAAACCATCCAGTCCTGTACTTTTGTTTGTTAGAAGTTTTTAAATCATTGTTTCAATTTCATTACTTGTGATTGGTCTGTTCATATTTTCTATTTCTTCCTGGTTTGATCTTGGAAGAGTGTACCTTTCTAAGAATTTGTCCATTTCTTCCAAGTTGTCCATTTTATTGATGTATAGTTGCTTGTAGAAGTTTCCTTTGTATTTCTGTGGTATCATTTGTAGCTTGCTCATTTTCATTTCTAACTTTATTGATTTGAGCTGTCTCCCTTTTTTTCTTGATGAGTCTGGCTAAAGGTTTTGTTTACCTTTTCAATTTTGTTTACCTTTACAAAGAACCAGCTTTTAGTTTCATTGATCTTTTCTATTGTTTTCTTCATCTCTATTTCATTTATTTCTGCTCTATCTTTATGATTTCTTTCCTTTTACTAACTTTGGATTTTGTTTGTCCTTTCTCTAGTTCTTTTAGGTGTAAGGTTAGGTTGTTTACTTTAGATATTTCCTGTTTCCTGAGGTAGACTTGTATCACTATAAACTTCACTCCTAGAACTGCTTTTGCTGTTTCCTGTAGAGTTTGGGTTGTTGTGTTTTTGTTTTCATTTGTCTCCACGTATTTTTTAAAATTTTCTCTCTGATTTCTTCAGTGACCCATTGGTTTTTTGGTAGCATGTTGTTTAGACTCCATGTGTTTGTGTTTTTTGTAGTTTTTTTTCTTGTAGTTGACTGTTAGCCTCATAGTGTTATGGTCAGAAAAGATCCTTGGAATGATTTCAATTTTCTTAAATTAACTGAGTCTTCTTTTGTGGCCAGGCATGTGATCTATCCTGAAGAAATGTTCCATGTGCACTTGAAAAGAATGTGTATTTTGCTGCTTTGGGGTGAAAAGTTCTATATATCTACTAATTCTATCTAATCTAATGTGTTATTTAAGGCTAATGTTCCCTTATTAATTTTCCATCCAGGTAATCCATCCATTAATGTAAGTGGGGTTTTAAAGTCCCCACTATCATTGTGGTACTGTTATCTCTCCCTTTATGTGTGTTAATAGTTGGCTCATGTATTTAGGTACTACTATGCTGGGTACATACATATTTACAATAGTTATATATTATCCTTGGATTGATTCTTTATTACTATGTAATGTCTTTTTTTGTCTCTTAAAACAGTCTTTGTCTTAAGGTCTATTTTGTCTGATATAAGTATTGCTACTCCAGCTTTCTTCTTGTTTCATTTGCACGGAATATCTTTTTCCATCTCTTCACTTTCAGTCTGTGTATTTCTTTAGATATGAATTTACTCTCTTGTAAGCAGGATATATATGTGTCTTGTTTTTGTATCCAGTCAGCCATGTCTTTTGTTTGGAGCATTTAGTCCATTCACATTTACAATAGTTATTGATATGTATGTACTTATTGCCATTTTGTTAATTGTTTTGGAGTAGTTTTATAGTTTTTTGTTCCTTTCTTCTTCTTTTGTTCTCTTGTGATTTGATAACTATCTTTAGTGTTATGTTTGGTTTCCTTTCTCTTTTCTGTGTGTGTATCTATTATCAAGTTTTGGTTTGTGTTTACTGTGAGGTCTACTTATAGTATGTGATTGTGTTAAGTTGCTGATCTCTGAATTTCAAACTCATTTTAACAAATCTGCATTTGTACTCTCCTCCCTGCGAGATTCCTGTTTTGACATCATATTTTACATCTAATTTTTTGGTGTATCCCATAACTGCTTATTATGGATATGGATGATTTTACTATTTTTGTCTTTTAACCTTTCTACTAGCTGTGTATGTGGTTGATTTTCTACCTTTTGGGGTATATTTTCCTTTACTGATGAGCTTTTTCCTTTCATAATTTTCATATTTCTAGTTGTAGCCTTTTCTTTTTTTTTGCTTAGAGATATCCCTTCAACATTTCTTTTAAACCTAGTTTGGTGGTACTGAACTCTTTTAGCTTTTGCTTGTCTGTAAAACTTTAGATTTCTCCATCAAATCTGAATGAGATCCTTGTTGGGTAGAGTATTTTTGTTGGTAGGTTTTTCCTTTTTATCACTTTAAATATATCATGCCACTTCTTTCTGCCCTACAGAGGTTCTGCTGAAAAGTCAGCTGACAGCCTTATGGGAGTTCCTGTGTATGTAACTTGTTGCTTTTCCCTTTGTATCTTGTGGTTCTCTTTGGGTTGATCATGTTTGGGACCCTGTGTGCTTCCTGGACTTGGATGTCTATTTTCTTTCCCAGGTTAGGGAACTTTTCAGCTATTATGTCTTCAGATATAATCTTGGCCCCTTTCCCTCTCTCTTCTCCTATAATGGAAATGTTAGTATACTTGACGTCATCCCAGAGGTTTCTTAAATTGTCCTCATTTCTTTTCATTCTTTTTTCTGCTCAGCATCAGTGATTTCCACTACTCTGTCTTCCAGCTTGCTGATCCATTCCTCTGTATCATTTAGTCTAATGCAGATTCCTTCTAGTGTATTTTTCATTTCATTACTTTATTTCTCACCTCTGATTGTTCTTTATATCTTCCAACTTTGTTAAAAAATCTCTAACTTCTCTCTCTATGCATCAATTTTTCTCCCCAGTTCTTCAATCATCTTTAGAATCATTACCCTAAACTCTTTCTTGGGTAGATTGCCTGTTACCACTTCACTTAGTTTTTCTGGGGTTTTATTTTGTTCCTTTGTTTGGAACATGTTCCTCTGTTGTTTCATTTTGCCTAACATGTTGGTTTTAGTTCTATGTATCTGGTAGGTTGCTTATGTTTCCTGACCTTTGAAAAGTGGTCTTTTGTAGGAGATGTCCTATGCGTCTTAGTAGAACACTTCTCTCTCATCACCCAAGCTATATATTCTGCAGTCATTCCCTATGTGGGTTGCATAGGACATTCTGTTATGGTGGGCTGACTACTGTGGGTGGTTTGATAGGGTTTCTTGGCTCCTAGTCTGGTTGGTTGCCAGGCTCTGCCTTTTATGGAGGCTTACAGCTACTGGTTGGTGGAACTGGGTCATGAGGAGGCTGGCTGCAGAACCCCAGGTGTCACTGGTGTTAGTGCTGGCTCACTGGTGGGTGGAGCTAGGGTCCAGGAGATCCTGCGGTTGGTGCCTGTCCACTGGTGGGTGAATCCAGGTCTTGGGGCTAGTGCCAGCTCACTAGTGGGCAGATCTGCATCCTCATGTCTGGCTTCAGGGCCCAGGCATCCTAGAGTTGACATCAGATTGTTGGCGGGTGGGGCCAGTTCCTGACACAACTGAATGTGGAGTCTGGAGTGTTCCAAAGTTTGCATTGGCCTGCTGATGTGTAGGGTTAGGGCACAGCTGATCACAAGGTTGCTGCTGATCCACTGGCTGGTGGGCTGGGTCTACAGGCTGTGGGGGTGTGGCTGTTGTGTGGCTGGTGTCTGTCCACTGGTGAGTGAGGCTGCTCCCATGGCTAAAGCAGGCTTTCTGGTGGGTGAGGCCAGGGATTTGGGGGCTGGTGCCTGCCCACTGGAGGTAGACCTTCATCCTGGGGTCTCTGGCTATGAGGCCTTGGGGGCTACAGATCTAATGCCTGAGCTCTGGTGTGTGGGGCCAGGTCCTGGGCCCTCTGGTGGACAGGGCTGTGTCCATGGGTGGCCATGGGCTCAGGGGGTCTTGAGGCAGCCTGTCTGCTGATGGGCAGGGCTGTGTCTCCACCTAGTTAGTTGCTTAGCCCAAGGCATCACAGTAGTGGTGCCTACAGTCTGTTGGGCAGGGATAGGGTCAGCATTGGGTCTTGAAGCTAATAAACTAGCGGGAGAATTCCAAAATGATGCTTGCCAGCACCAGTGTCCAGCACCAGGTCTTTGAGTATAAAGAGCTCTCAAAAATGGCTGTGGCCAGGGTCTGTGTCCCTGGTCTGTGTCCCCAGGGTGAGCTTCATTTTCCTCCTGCCTCTCCAGGAGACCCTCCAAGATCAGCAGGTAGGTCTGACCTAGGCTTCTTTCAAATTACAACTTCTGCTCTGGGTCCTGGAGCATGTGACATTTTGTGAGTCTCTATTTCCCCCAGCTCTCTGGACTCCAAAAGTAAACCCCACTGGCCTTCAAACCCAAATGTCCTGGGGTCATCATCTCATGCTGGAGAGCCCAATGTGGAGCTCAGACCCCTCATTCCTTGGGGGAAAGCTCTGCAATTATAATTATTCTCCTGTTTGTGGGTTGCCCAGGCATATGGGACTTGAGTATACTGTGACTCTGTCCCTTCTATCTGTCTCATTGTAGTTCCTTCTTTATATCTTTAATTGTAGAAGATCTTTTCTGGTAGGTTCTGGTCTTTTTCATTGATAGTTGTTCTGTAAATAGTTGTAATTTTGGTGTGCCTGGGAAAGTAGATGAGCTCAGAGTCCGTCTACTCTGCCATCTTATCTGATTTCACCTGTTATATTTTGAATTAGTTTTTTTTTTTTAAATAAATTTATTTATTTATTTATTTTTGGCTGTGTTGGGTCTTTATTGCTGCATGCAGGCTTTCTCTAGTTGTAGTGAGCGGAGGCTACTCTTTGTTGCAGTGTGTGGGCTTCTTATTGTGGTGGCTTCTCTTGTTGTGGAGCACTGGCTTTAGGCATGTAGGCTTCAGTAGTTGTGGCTTGTGGGCTCTACAGTGTAGGCTCAGTAGTTGTGGCGCACAGGCTTAGTTGCTCTGCAGCATGTGGGATCTTCCTGGCCCAGGGCTTGAACCCTTGTCGCCTGCACTGGCAGGCAGATTCTCAACCTCTGTGCCACCAGGGAAGCCCTGAATTTGCTTTTTTAAAAGTCTGGATAAATTCACAGGAACTTGTTAATAGTGGGTTATTTGAGAAATGGAAATGGTGAAGGCTGAGAATGTTTAACTTCATATCTCATACACTTATAAACTGTTTAAACTTTATTTCAGCATTTCTGAATGGCCTTCAGTACAATATTCAAACTTTAAGGTCCTCTAAAATCTATCCCCAATTTATCATTCTGACCTCATCTTCTTATCACTATGGTCTTTTAAAAAATACAAATATGATCCTGCTTCTCTCTTGCTTAAAACTCTTTAGAACTCCCTAGAGGCCTTAGAAGGAGGTTCAATTTCTTCATACCTTTTATGAAGACTTTCTTAATCTGGACTCTATTTCTCCAGAAGAGACTCATCCCTTTTCTCTCTGAAGAACTGTTTCAGTAGTTTATCATCTTTTAATTTCTGGAAAGTATCTTGTCACCTCTGTCTCTGGGTCACTGGGCACAACATTCCCATCAATTGCCTTCATTGTCTAACCCCTCCTTATTCAACAGATCTCAGCTTAGATACCACTTCCCTACCTCAAGGTAGTCTTTCCTACTTCCAAGTCTCCCAATTTGGGTAAGGTACTCAATCTTTGTGTTTCCATAGCACCCTATATTGGCTCTATCATAGAATTAAACATGTTGCTTTATTTGCATGTTTACTTGTCTTCATCCTATACAATTTTGTAAACTCTGGGAGGGTGAGAATTGTGTTCAAATTATCACTATATCTCTGACCCCTAGCAGAATGCCTCAAAAATAGTAGGTGCTCAATGAATATTTTTCAATTGTTTATTCCAAAAGTATTTATTATATACTGTTCTAGCTACTGTGGGTAAAGCAGCAAATATAACAAACTCATACAGAGCTTTTTGTTTTGGTGGAAGATTCAGCTTACAAGTAAGTACACATATCATTTTTTAGGTGATGATAAGTGCTGTGAACAAAATAAAGAAGTGTAAGGGACAGAGCAAGGGAGTTGGGTCAAGGTCAGGGAAGAGCTCTCTGATAAGGTGACATTTGGACTTAAACCTGAATTAAGTATGAGTTATATAGATATCAAAGTGAGGAATATTCTTGGCAGTAGATATCCAGGGAAACAGTCAATATCTAAGGAATAGCAAAGAGGCCAGTCTGGCTAAGTAACAGTGAACAAAGAGTCAAGTGATAGGAGATGACATCAGAGTCCAGGGCCAGATCACACAATAATTTTCAGGTGACGATAAAGACTTTCAATTTTATTCTGAGTGATATAAGAAGCCAAATGAGGGTTTTAAGCAAAGGAAAATATGATTTTACCCATATTTTCAAAGGCTCACTCTGGCTGCTAGGTGGACTCTAATCTGGTTGGGGATGGGGATGGAAGGATAAAAGATGAGACACCACTTAAAAAACACATGTATGTATGGGCTTGAGAGAGTAAGGGGTTAGACTGGAGTGGGAATGGTTAAAAAGGTTAGATATTAGGTATACTTTTTAGATATAGCCAGCAGGATTTGATAATGTCTTGTTTGTGGAATGTAAAAGGGGAGGATTCAAGGATGAGGTCAAAGTTTGTGGCTGGAAGGAAAGAAATGCCGTTTACTTGATAGGGGAGAACTAGGGAAGAAGCAGGTTGAAGTATGGGTGAGGGAATCATGGATTCAGTCTTGGATATGTTAGTCTGAGATGTCCTCTAGTCATCCAAGTGAAGGTATCAAGAAGGCAGTAGGAAATAGTAGTTTGGAGTTCAGGCTACAGATCATGGCTGGAGAGCAAAGAATGAATGTAAATAGAGTTCAGAAGATGTCTGAGAACCAAATCCTGAGGTATTTCTCCATTTAAAAATTAAGAAGATGAGAATGGAAAAGAGGCTGAGTGAAGCAGGAGGAAGAGCAAAAAAAAGGTGATACCCTAAAAGTGATACTCTAAAAAAGTCAGTGAAAATAAGTGTTTCAAGAAAAAGGCCATGTTGAAATGTTTTAAATGCAGCTGCCATATCATGAAAGATGACTGAAAATTGGCCACTAGATTAGCAAAGTGGAAGTCGTTGAAAACCTTGATAAGGGCAGTTTTTGAGAAAATTAGATTAGAAAGTGGATTCAAGAAAGAATGAGAGGAAAGAGGAAAAAGTGAAACTAGGCAATACTTCCTTGGAGTTTTGTTGTAAAGAGGAGCAGCAGAATTGAATGTTTGGGAGTTGAAGGGTGATATGGGATCAAGAAAGACTAATTACAAATAACAGTGATAATTACTTTAAATTTCATAGTTAATTTATCTCCTAATTAGATTCTTTGAGGATTAAACTTTCTATTTCTTTGCATTTCTTCTAATGTTTAGTACACTACCTCAGGAATAATAACACGAAGAATAACTACTATTAATTGAAGGTTTACCTCTTGCCAGGTATTATTCAAAGCATTTGATATACAATCCCTTATCTAATCAACTTGACAGTCCTATATTCTTGATTAGAAAACTGAGGCTTGGAAATGTTAAATGACATTTTCATGGACTTGAAAACAGATCAATTTAACTCTGCAACACCTGTTATAGATTTAATTGAATTGCATCCCCTCAAAAAAGATATATTGAGCTTCCCATGGTGCAGTGGTTAAGAATCTGCCTGCCAATACAGTTACACAGGTTCGAGCCTTGGTCCAGGAAGATCCCACATGCTACGGAGCAACTAAGCCCATGTGCCACAACTACTGAGCCTGCACTCTAGAGCCCAAGAGCCACAACTACTGAGCCCACACATTGCAACTACTGAAGCCCACTCACCTAGAGCCCATGGTCCACAACAAGAGAAACCACTGCAATAATCAGCCTGTGCACTGCAATGAAGAGTAGCCCCCACTCTCCACAACTAGAGAAAGCCTGAGAGCAGCAGTGAAGACCCAACACAGCCAATAAATTTAAATAAATAATTAATAATAATAATAATAAAAGGTATGTTGAACTTCTAACTCCAAATACTACTTGAATGTGACCATATTTGGAAATAGGATCATTACAGATATAATTATTTAAGATGAGGTCATACTGGAATAGGGTTGGCCCTGGTGTCTTTATAACAAAATGACAAGTGAAAAAACAGGAAGAATGCTATGTGATGACAAAAGCAGCAATTGGAATGATGCAGCTGCAAGCCAAGGAATGGCAAAGTTTGCCAGCAAGTCACTAGAAGCTAGGAAGAGACAAGGAAAGATTCCCTCAGGTTTCAGAGGGAGTATGGCCCTGCCAGCACTTTGAACATGGACTTCTAGCCTTTAGAACTGAACAATAAATTTCTCCTGTTTTAAGTGTGTACTAATTTGTGGTACTTTGTTATGGGAGCCCTAGGAAATGAATACAACAACATATCACCTCTTACACTGAAAATGCATATGTAAGTTGCATATGTATCTACTGACTGACCAGAATAAACCTCTGAAAAAAGAACCTGAGTTTGCCATTTTGCTTTGTGAGATCCTAGTTAACACTGATAGATTTTAAAGATATCCATTTGTAGGAGGTAAAACGGCAGCTTTATCAAAAGCACCATATATTAATGCATTAAAATTGTTACATCTTTATAAGGAAGATGTCTCATGAAATCAATAATTTTTGCAGAATGAGAATAACTTACCCATAAAAACATCATGAATAATGCTGTTATGTGATAATCTTGATAGATTTCCAAATTCTGTAGGTGTTTGTAAAACTCCGGTATCTGTGAAATTATGATAATAATAGTAGATCCTATGTTTGTCCCATAGTATTAATTCTGGCATTGCTGAATACATAAAATTTGGAATTAAAAAAGTGTTGATAGTGACATCTAATGCAAAGTCTTGGAATACCCACTGTTTTGTATCTTCATTGTATATCACTAGGTAAATTGTTTTGATGACGTTACATGTAATGCAGTAATTTAATAACAAGGCAAGTTCCAAAGGGTGTCCTGTATACTCAACATTGTGTATAGTCAGAGTAGCAGCTGATGACATATTTATAAGTTCTTTCAGATTTTCAGTAGTTATTATTTTAACAAATTTAAGCAAAGCATATCCAAGATAAACTTCATTTTCTGTCCAGGTTGCCATGCTGCTTCTTCTTCCTTTATCCTGTGACAAAATTGAAAATAATCAGAAAATCTTCGATTTTAGGGACAGTGTTAGCAGTTCCTGTCTTCTAATTTGCTACATTTAAAAATAAAAACAGTAACTACTAAGGTTTAATATTTATTATATTTCTGAATAATACTTCAGACAGAAATATATTACATGAAAATATATTACACATAAGTATAAAAATAAATTATTCCAGTAATTTTATTCTTTTATATACTTTTTCTATCAAAAGAAATAATCTTAATTGCCTTTTAAATCCTCAAAGAGCATCAGCCTTCTCTTTTCTTATGGATTTATCCACTCGGGCCAGGAGTGCCCCTTGACCTTGATGTTTACCAAGGTCAAGACATTACATCGACAGAGGAACAGATAAAGAAGATGTGGTACATATATACATGGAATATTACCCAGCTATTAAAAAGAATGAAATAATGCTAATTGCAGCAACATGAATGGACCTACAGAGTGTCATACTGAGTGAAGTCAAAGAAAGAGAAATATCGTATGATATTGCTTATATGCGGAATCTAAAAAAAATGACACAAACTTATTTATGAAACAGAAACAGACTCACAGAATGAACTTATGGTTACCGGGGGGAAGGGTTGGGGGAGGGGTAGTTAGGGAGTTTGGGATTGACATGTACACACTGATATATTTAAAATAAATAACAAACAAGGAAGAAAAAGATATAAGGATGTTTCAAAGATTATTTTTGGAATTCCAACTTCCTCGGCTATGGAAAAGAGAGAACTTAAAACCTGAGACAAAACAATACTACTGTTTTATGGACACTGTTAGAGAGGAGGGCCATGCAGAGACTGCTATGTCTGAAATTCAGTGGGCATTTCATTCAGAGAGCCAAGGCCTCCCTTTTCCCCTGTCTCCCCTCTCCAAATGTTTCGAATTCTTAACTATTTTTACTTAAAATGTAAATTCTATATCCATGACAATCAACAGGAGTCTTTTGTGCACATCTTATCTCCCTAAATAAATTTGTACATTTACTTAATGTACAAATATTTAGTCTATACTCAAACAGGATGTAGACAGAAATCGAACTGATAATTTAAAAAGACCATTTGGGGGCTTCCTAGGTGGTGCAGTGGTTAAGAATCCACCTGACAATGCAGAGGTTACGGGTTCGATCCCAGCTCCAGGAAGATCCCACATGCCACGGAGCAACTAAGCCCATGTGCCAAAAAAAAAAAAAAAAAAGACCATTTGGGGTAAAAAGACATTTTGCCAAATGAAGATTCAATTTAAAGTAACTACTGTTGCTGAAAATGAGTGTGAAACAATTCTCAAAAGGGAAATAGATTAGAAACAAAATGACGAGACTTTTATAGGAAAGACACAGCTATTCTCACTATTCCTGGCAGAGGGATGGGAAGGGGAATTTGTCATAAGCACGATAGATGGGAATTCCAATTAGCCCCAGTCATGGAATGAGATTTCACCCACTCAGAACTGTTTCCTATAGATCTTCACTTAGTGCTTGGGTGTAGTAAGCCAAGGTTTTGGGGCAAGGTAGGAAAGCTAAGTGATCCCTCTGGTGCATCCAGCGCCTCTCCCAAATATAAAACAGTAACCTTCCGAAGACAGGGAGGGGGCAGCAACAAGGTAGCTAAATTAAGAGAAATCCATCAGCATTCTGGATTATCAGCTACCATAGACAGGGAGTGGGATAAGAGAGCTGAGAGAAACTCTCCCTCTGAAATATACATGGCCTTTACTGAAAGTATAAAGCAGTCTCCATGCTAAATTGGGGGCAGGGAAGCAGGAGAGAGAGGTAGAGATCACCCAAGGCAAGAAAACCCAGGGGCTGATGAGAGAGGAAAGAGAAATCTTCAGTGATTAGAAAGAAAGAAAGAGAGAGAGAGAGAGAGAGAGAGAGAAAGAAAGAAAGAAAGAAAGAAAAAGAGAGAGAAAGAAAACTGGCATCTAGACTGTAAAGCAGAGGTGGCCCTCCTAGGGTTTGGAAAGCTGACGATTCAGTTGTGAAATATGAAGAGATCTCTGGAATCTTGTCAGTGCTAAGATCCCAGACATGGCAAAAAAGAAAATAGCTATGATAAAACATTGAAGATCTAGTGGAAAGATGAGCAACAAAAATGCAGAGATGGGGAATTACAGCTAAGATATGTAAATGATTGAAAAAAACAGAATGGAAATGCTAGAAATTAAAAATGTGACATCAGGAAAAAAGAAATTGTTAGAAGGCTTTAAGAGTAAACTGAGAAAAGTGAAGGAAAGAAGCAGTGAATTTGAAGACAGGTTAATAGCATGTATCCAAACTGAAATACAAAGAAAAAAAATTAACAGGTCATTTGAGATCTGTGGGACCATATTAAATGGTCTCATATATACGTTTTTGGAATCCTAGAAGAAGAGGAAAAAGAGAATGGTGCTGAAGAAGTATTTGAAGAAATAATATTCAAGAACACCAAAAATCAATGAAAGATAATCCCAGAAATCCAAGAAGCTCAATTGAACCTCAGACAGGATAAATACAAAGGAAATTACACTTAGGCACACAATAAAAGCGCTGAAAACTGAAAATAAAAGGAAAACTCTAAAGCAGCAACAGGTAAAAAGACACATTACATATTTTGAGAACAGTGACACGAATAATGACTCACTTCTTACCAAAAATGATGAAAGCCATAAGACAATGGAATGATGTCTTTATAAATTGCTTGAAAAACAACAAAACCATGTGTCATCCTATAATTCTGTATTCAGCAGAAAATGTCCTTCAAAAATGAAGGCAAAAAATAAAGACACTTTAATATAGACAAATGCTGAGAGAACTTGCAATACAAGAAATTTTAAAGCCATTCTTCAGGTTGAAGGGAAATGAAACCAGGAGGAATACTGGATGTGCAGACAGAAATAAAGCACACACAGGAAGGTATATATAAAAGACTTATTTGCTATCAGTTTATATCTATATATCTTTATGACAATTGACTTTTTAAAGCAAAAATATTAAGGTATTTTGAGATTTATAGCACATTTAGAAATAAATATGAGACCAGAGTACAAAGGATGTGTGGGGTATAAAAGGAGTTGTATAGTTATAAGGTTTTTACACTGTTGTGAAGTAAGTTTTATTTAAATTTAGATTCTGATAAATTAAAGATGATTATTGTAAAGTCAAGTCAACTACTAAAAAATAATTTTGAATTAAAACAATCAATGTAGGAGACAATATAGAAATACTTAAAAATACATGATTCATCCAGAAGAAGACAACAAACAAAGGAATAAAGAACAAGAGGGATTAATAGAAAACAAATGCCAAGATGGCAGACTTAACCCCAACCTTAGCAATAGTTACTTTAAATGTAAGCAAACTAAATATTAGAATTTGAAGGCAGATATTATCACACTGGAGAAAAAGCAACACCTTATACGCAGTTTACAAGAATTATGAAGTCACAGACAGGTTGATAGTAAAATAATAGAAAAACTTACACCATATAAGCGTGAAACATAACAAAGCTGGTGCAGCTCTATTATTATATATAAATAAAACCAAATGAAATATCACTTCATACCTGCTAAAAGAGTTTAAATAATAATGATTGGACACACTAAAGGTTGGTGAGATGTGGAACTAAATGAAAAATAGCAGCTATAAATAATTTATAATGTCTTAATTACTATAGCTTTATGATAAATTTTGATACATGGTAGAAGAAATCCTTTGCTCTAATCCCCTCCTTACCCTCAGCTCTTTACTCTTTCATGTACCTTTTACAATCAGTTTTCAGAGTTCACAAAGTAACATTGGGATTTTTATTCAAATTGCATCAAATCCATAGATAAGTTTAGGAAGAATTTTAAAATTTTCAAATATTCTGCATTCCAACCAAGATCTCATATATTTTTAGTGGCATTTATGTCTAGGTAAGTTTTTTTGTTCTATCCTGAATTGCCATATGACTTTTAGAATCAACAACTCAATTTCTATAAAAGCCCACTAGGATTTTAACTGAAGCTGTGCTGCATTTCTCAAGAGTTGACATCTTAACAATATTGTGTTTTTTCCACCTGTGACATGATACTTCTCCCCATGTAAGTCTTTTACTTCACTTAATAATGTTTTGTAGTTTTTAAGTGTATATATTTGTACATCTTTTGTCAGATTTATCCCTAAATATTTAATGTTTTTGAATCTATTTTAGACAGTATTTTTTAAAACTTCAATTTAGGATTGTTCATTATGTTTATATATTTATTTCATATACAAAATTAAATTGTTGTCATATTTCATATTAAAATGCAATTGATTTTAATACATTGATCTTGTATACTGCAATCTGGTAAACACACTTATTAGCCCTGATAGCTTTTTAAAAAATAGATTTCAGAAGCTTTTCTACATCTAATAATGTTGTTTGAATAAAGACAGTTTCCTTTTCAATGTAGATTCCTTTTACTTGTTTCTTAACTCATTACACCTGCTAGAACTGTCAGTACTATGCCGAATAGAAGCGGCAAACATTCTCACCTTGTTCCTTATTTTAAGCAAAAAAGGGAAGAAAGAAACAAAGGAACAAATGGTATTAATAGAAAACAAATACCACATGGTAAGTTTAACCAAAAACAGCAGCAATTATATTAAATCTGAGCAGACTAAATAGTCTTTTACCATTGTACAATGTTATCTTAAGGTTTTTCATAAAGGTTCTGTGTCAGGTTGAGAAAGTTCTCTTTTATTCTTAATTCGCTGATTTTTAAAATCAATTGTGTATATTGGATTTTGTCAAATGCTTTTATGTACCTATTGAGATAATTGTATATTTTTTCTTTTGTTATTTTCTATTAAGTGAATTATGTTGATTGATTTTCTATTGTAAATCACGCTTTCATTCCTAAGATAAACCCCACTTGGTCATGATGTCTTTTCCTTTTTATATATTTTTGGATCTGTTTACGAAAACTTTGTTTATAAGTTTTAAATATTTGTTTATAAGAGATATTGGTCTGCAGTTTTATATCCTTGAAATGTATTATCTTGGTTGTGGTATCACATAATACTAGCCTTATAGAATAAATTGGGAAGTGTCCCATCCCTCTTCAATTATCTGAAAGAGTTTAGAAATGGTGTCATTTGTTTTAAAAATATATCATGTAATTCACTGGTGAAATACTCTTGGCCTAAAGTTTTCTTTGTGGGAAGGTTTTTTAAATAACAAATTCAATTTCTTTAATTGATATAGGGGTATTCATGCTACCTATTTGTCTTGGAGAAGCTTTGGTAGTTTATGTAAATTTGTTTTAACTTTGTATTTAAAGTTGTTTAACTTGCCCCCCCCCCCCCCCCCGCAGCAGGTTGGCACCAGCCAAGAGTCTACCTGATTCATGCAGACAGCTACAGAGAAACCCAGCCCCATCTTCCAGTGGGCTTCAGAAGCCCCATACCCATTGGACAACACAGCCAACTGAGTAGGAAGCCTACCCTGCTCTCCAGTGGGCCCACAGCCACCACCCAAAGGGCAGCCTCACAGCCAACTTGGCAAGGTGCTAGCCCCACTGACCAGCATACCCATAGTAGTCAGCCCTACCACAAGAGAAGTGTGTATTCAGCACACATCCCACATCAGGGGTACCACTAAAGCATATAGTTCTGGTTGACCAGAGGGGTGTGCTGCTGGGCCCCATAGAATGTCTCCTACATAAATCCACTTCTACAAGATCAGGAAACATAACTGACCTATCTAACACATCGAAGTAAACAAAGAATTGGGAAAATGAGACAGAGGAATATGTTCCAAATGAAGAAACATGGCAAAATCCCAGAAAAAGAATGAAGTGAAATGAAGATAAGCAATATATCTGATAAAGAGTTCAAGATAATGAACATAAAATGTTCAACAAATTTGGGAGAAGAACGAATGAATACAGTAAGAATTTCAGCAGAGTTAGAAAATATAAAAAAGAACCAAACAGAGCAGAAGAATACAATAGCTGAAATGAAAAATAACCTAGAAGGAATCAACAGTAGATTAGATGATACAGAGGAACGAATCAGTGATCAGGAAGACAGTAGTGAAAACCACATGAACTGATCAGAAGGAAAAAAAGAATTAAAAAATGAGGATACTTTAAGAGACCTCTTGGACACCATCAAGCATACTAACACTTGAATTACTGGTGAGAAGAGAGAAGGAAGGAGAAGAAAGAAAGAAAGGGGAAGAGAATTTATTTGCAGAAATAAGAGCAGAAAACTTCACTAACCTAAGAAAAGAAACAGATATCCAGGTCCAGGAAGCACAGACAGTCACAAACAAGATGAAGAGCAAGACAAAGTATAATTAAAATGATGAAATAAATAAATAAATAAAAATAAAGAGAGAATCTTAAAACCAGCAAGAAAAAAGCAGCTAGTTATATACAAGGGAACTACCATAAGAGAATTACCTGACTTTTCAGGATAAACTCTACAGGCCAGAAGGGAGTGGCACAATATATTCAAAGAGATGAAAGAAAAAAATGTACAACCAAAAATACCTGGCAAGGCTATAATTCAGATTTGAAGGAGAAATAGAGTTTTACAGACAAACAAAAGACAAAAGTTTAGCACCACTAAACTGACTTTACCAGAAATGTTAAAGAAACTTCTCTAAACAGAAGAGAAAAGGTGATAACTGGAAATATAAAAATCATAAAAGGATAAATCTCACTGGTAGAGGTAAACATACAGTAAAGACAGTAGATCAGCCACTTATAAAGCTACTAGGAAGGTTTAAAGATAAAAGTCGTAAAATAATCTATATCCACAATAAGTAGTTAAGGGATATATAAACAAAAAGATGTAAAAAAGATGTCAAAAATGTTTAAAAAAAAAGGGGTGGGTAAGAATGTAGGTTGGTAAGAATGTGCTCAATTTTAGATCATCAACTTAAAATAATCACACACACACACACACACACAGGTTGTTATATATGAATCTCATGGTAACTGCAAGCAAAAAACCTATAATAGAAACACACACAAAAGGAATGCAAACATAACACTAAAGATAGTCATCAAATCATAAGGGAAGTGAGCAAAAGAAGAACGGAACAAAAAAGAACTACAAAAACAAACAGAAAACAATGAACAAAATGGCAATAAGTACATACCTATTGATATTGGACTAAATGCTCCAATCAAAAGACATAGAGTGGCTAAATGAATACAAAACAAGAGCTATATATAAGCTGTCTACAAGAGACTCACTTCACATCTAAAGACACACAAAAATTGAAAGTGAGGGGATGAAAAAAAGGTATTTCATACAAAGGGAAATAAAAGAAAGCTGAGGTAACAATATTTATGATAGGCAAAATAGACTTTAAAACAAAGACTGTAACAAGAGACAAAGAAGGACATTATATAATGATAAAGGGATCAATCCAAGAAGGAGATATAACTATTGTCAATATACATACACCCAACATAGGAGCATCCAAATACATAAAGCAAATATTAACGCACATAAGAGAGAAATTGACAGTAACACAATAAAAGTAGGGACTTGAAGACCTCAGATACATCAACAGATAGATCACCCAGACAGAAAAACAAGGAAACACTGGCCTTAAATGATACATTAGACCATTTACAAATATTTTCTCCCATTTTGAGGGTTGTCTTTTCATCTTGCTTATGGTTTCCTTTGCTGCGCAAAAACTTTTAAGTTTAATTAGGTCCCATTAAAAATTTTTTTTTTATTTTCATCATTTTAGAAGGTGGCTCAAAAAAGATCTTGCTGTGATTTATGTCAAAGAGTGTTCTGCCTGTTTTCTAGGAGTTTTATAGTGTCTGGCCTTACATTTAGGTCTTTAATCCATTTTGAGTTTGCTTTTGTGTATGGTGTTAGGGAGTGTTCTAATTTCATTCTTTTACATGTAGCTGTCCAGTTTTTCCAGAACCAATTATTGAAGATATTGTCTTTTATCCATTGTATATTCTTGCTTCCTTTGTTGTAGGTTAGGTGACCATAGGTGTGTGGGTTTATCTCTGGGCTTTCTATCCTGTTCCATTGATCTATACATCTGTTTTTGTGCCAGTACTAAACGGTCTTGATTACTGTAGCTTTGTATTATAGTCTGAAAAACATTCTTTTATTATCACATGCTGCAGCTAAAAGATCCCACATGCCACAACTAAAGATCCCTTATGCTGCAGCTAAAGATCCCACATGCCACAACTAAAGATCCTGAATGTGGCAACAAAGATCCTGCATGCTGCAACTAAGACCTGGCACAGCCAAATAAGTAAATAAATATTAAAAATATATACATCTTTAACTTCTCACAGATCTTTAAGTGATATTATACCACTTCAAATACAGTATAAGAATATTACAAAAGGAAAGATGGCGGCGAAGTAGAGAGACGTGGAGTGCATCCCTCTCCACAGATGCATGGGGAATGCAAGGAAGGACGCAGTAATTCCCACAGAGAACCAGCTGAACACCAGCAGACGGCCTCGGACACCAGAAAGGGCCGCGGGGAGCCCGACATAGCCGGTAGGGAGGCATCTACGAGGGCTCAAAGAGGGTGAAGCGGTGGAGCTGTGGCAGACGGGAGGGAGTGAGAAACATACGGAGGGTCTGCAGCGCAGCTCAGTGTTCCCGGACCGAGACATCGATCCGCGGCTGAACGGAGGGTCCAGGAGCGGGAGCGTGGGAACCAGAGAGCTGGTTCAGGGTGAGAAACATTGTTGCCGGTAGGGTGACGGACCGAGAGGACAGGAGGGAGGAGGTCCGCGGAGAGGAGTGCCAGTCCCTGAGAGCTGCCCGACCATGATGGCGGCTGGAGGCTGCAGGCTCCCGGGAGGGGGGGAGGAGCCGCGCGCATAGCCTCTCCCTCTCTTTTGGTGCCTCTGCAACAGGCAGTGGAGAGACGCCCTGCGGGCCACCTAAGGCACTCAGGGATAACAAGCACCCTCAGGCGCTCGGGCGGGGCTAGATTAAAACTCCTTGCAACGCCAGCAGCAGGGAGGCTGCCGAGAGAAAAAAAAACTAGCATCAAAAAGAAAAAACCCCGAGAGAGGCCCAACTCTAAGACTTTCTGTGTACGCCTGAGCCACCAGCGCCCTCTGCAACAGGCACCTCCAAGCCTGACTGAAACAACAGTGCGCCACTGCTCACTCACTCCCAGGAGAAGGAGCCACTATTGTACCCTCTCCCTCCCCACACACCGACGCTTACAGACGAACAATAAAGGAACCTCTGCTGGTCACAGAATAACGCAAAAAAAAAAAACCCAAGGCAAGGAGAAGGACACTTACAGCTGAGACGCTAAGGAAACAGAAATAGTAGTATCAATACCTATTGAACTGGTCCATTCTGGGATCAGTTCTGGATTTTTTTTTTTTCTTTCTCTCTCTCTCTCTTTTTTTTTTTTTTTTTTTTTTGATTTATTAAATACGGTCTTAGCCCTAAGGGATCTACAAGTTTTATAACATAATTTTTTAAGGATTTTTTTTATTCTTTTTTTTTTTTTGCCTTTTTATATACTTCTATATCTAGCTAAGTTTTTGGTAGTATGGACAAAATATCTCTCATACTTTCCTTTCATCCCTATCTTTTAGTCACTTCTATTCCTTTCTTTTTCTTTGCATATTTCCAACCACATTACGCTCTTCTGTTCCCCTTTCTTCCAGCCATTTTAAGTTTATTTTATCTTAACATACTTATAAGCAACACTATCGGTCTGCTCAGACTCCTTGCTCTATTCTCCAGATGATGCACTGCCTTGGTATTAATATTAGGCTTTTGTCTTTATCTTAGTTCTTAGTACAGTTGTCTAATTACATTCTGAGAATCTCCATTCTCTCTGGTGGTACTCTGGCTCTTTTCTATATTTGATCCTAGCTTACAAAATCTCCCTGGATTGATGTTTGTATGTGTAGGGTGTTATTTGTTGTTTGTTTGCTTTTGCTTTTGTCTCTGATTTGTTCTGTTTCAGTTGTCAATTTCTGCTGGGTTTCTCTTTGAATATCTGATAGCACACTGGGGTTCTGTCAGGTCTTTCTAGAGCCTTATGTCCTAACGGATTCAATAATTGTGTGTCTTATACATGTATGTGTTTCCTAGACTGAATATTCGTTTAATCCAATACTTGGACATTAGTCTGAGGCTTGGACAGTCTTCTATAAACACCTCTATCACCAGGACAAGCAACCCCAAAAGCTTGGACAACCATGAGGAAACAAAGAAACCCCATGCAGGCAAAGGAGCAGGAAAAAAACCCCACAAGAGCAAATAAATGAGGAGGAAATAGGAAAAATGCCTGAAAAAGAATTTAGAGTAATGATAGTAAAAATGATACAAAATCTCGATAACAAAATAGAGAAAGTACAAGAAATAGTTCATAAGAACTCAGAAAAACAAACAGCAATGGATAACAAAATAACTGAAATTAAAAATACTCTAGATGCTATAACCAGCAGAATGACTGAGGCAGAAGAACGAATAAGTGAGTTGGAAGATAGAATGGGAGAAATAAACGCCACAGAGCAAGAAAAAGAAAAAAAAATAAAAAGACTAGAAGACAGCCTCAGAGACCTCAGTGATAACCTTAAACGTACCAACATTCGAATTATAGGCATCCCAGAAGAAGAAGAAAACAAGAAAGGGTCTGAGAAAATATTTGAAGAGGTTCTAGTGGAAAACTTCCCCAACATGGGAAAGGAAATAATTCACCAAGTCCAAGAAGCACAGAGAGTCCCATACAGAAGAAACCCAAGGAGAAATACACCAAGGCACATATTAATCAAACTACGGACAATTAAACACAAAGAAAAAATATGAAAAGCAGCAAGAGAAAAGCAACAAACAACATATAAGGGAAAACCCATCAGGATAACAGCTGACCTTTCTACAGAAACTCTGCAGGCCAGAAGGGAATGGCAGGATATACTGAAAGTCCTGAAAGAGAGAAACCTACAGCCAAGAATACTCTACCCAGCAAGAATCTCATTCAGATTTGAGGAAGAAATCAAAAGCTTTCCAGACAAGCAAAAGTTAAGAGAATTCAGCACCACCAAACCAGCCTTACAACAAGTGCTAAAGGAACTTCTCTAAGTAGGAAACACAAGGAAAGGAAAACACCTACAAATACAAACCCAAAACAATTCAGAAAATGGTCATTGGAACACACATGTCAATAATCACTTTAAATGTCAATGGATTAAATGCTCCAACCAAAAGACACAGACTGGCTGAATGGATACAAAAACAAGACCCTTCTATATGCTGCCTACAAGAAATCCACTTCAGACCAAGGGATACATATAGACTGAAAGTGAAAGGATGGAAAAAGATATTCCATGCAAATGGAAGTCAAAAGAAAGCTGGAGTAGCAATACTCATATCAGACAAATTAGACTTGAAAGTAAAGACTATTAAAAGAGACAAGGAAGGACACTACATAATGATCAAGGGATCCATCCAAGAAGAACATATCACAATGGTAAATATCTATGCCCCCAATATAGGAGCACCTCAATACATAAGGCAAATGCTAACAGCTATAAAAGGGGACATCGACAGGAACACAATTATAGTGGGAGACTTGAACACCCCACTTACATCAATGGACAGATCATCCAAACAGAAAATAATTAAAGACACACAAGCTTTAAATGACACATTAGACCATCTCGACTTAATTGATATTTATAGGATATTCCATCCAAAAACGACAGACTACACTTTCTTCTCAAGTGCACACGGAACACTTTCCAGGATAGATCACATCTTGGGTCATAAATCAAACCTCAGCAAATTCAAGAAAATTGAAATCATATCAAGCATCTTCTCAGACCACAACGCCATGAGACTAGATATCAATTACAGGAAAAAAACTGCAAAAAATACAAAGACATGGAGGCTAAACAATTCACTCTTAAACAACCAAGGAATCACTAAAGAAATCAAAGAGGAAATCAGAAAATATCTAGAAACAAATGACAATGAAAACACAACAACCCAAAACCTATGGGATGCAGCAAAAGCAGTTCTAAGTGGGAAGTTTATAGCAATACAGTCCTACCTTAAGAAACAGGAAAATGATCGAATAAACAACCTAACCTTACACCTAAAACAACTAGAGAAAGAAGAACAAAGAAACCCCAAAGTGAGCAGAAGGAAAGAAATCATAAAGATCAGAGCAGAAATAAATGAAAAAGAAAGGAAGGAAACCATAGCAAAAATAAATAAAACTAAAAGCTGGTTCTTTGAGAAGATTAACAAAATTGATAAACCATTAGCCAGACTCATCAAGAAAAAAAGGGAGAAGATGCAAATCAACAGAATTGGAAATGAAGAAGAAGTAACAACGGACACCTCAGAAATACAAAACATCATGAGAGACTACTACAAGCAACTATATGCCAATCAATTGGATAACCTGGAAGAAATGGATACATTCTTAGAAAAATACAATCTTCCAACACTGAACCAGGAAGAAATAGAAACCATGAACAGACCAATCACAAGTACAGAAATTGAGGCAGTGATTAAAAATCTCCCAATACATGAAAGCCCAGGACCAGATGGATTCACAGGCGAATTCTATCAAACATTTCGAGAAGAGTTAACACCTATCCTTCTCAAACTCTTCCAAAATATTGCAGAAGGCGGAGCACTCCCAAACTCATTCTACGAGGCTACCATCACCCTGATACCAAAACCAGGCAAAGATGTCACAAAAAAAGAAAACTACAGACCAATATCACTGATGAATATAGATGCAAAAATCCTCAACAAAATACTAGCTAACAGACTGCAACAGCACATTAAAAAAATCATACACCATGATCAAGTGGGGTTTATCCCTGGGATGCAAGGATTCTTCAATATACACAAATCAATCAATGTGATATATCATATCAACAAATTAAAGGATAAAAACCATATGATCATTTCAATAGATGCAGAAAAAGCTTTCGACAAAGTTCAACATCTATTTATGATAAAAGCTCTCCAGAAAATGGGCATAGAAGGAAATTACCTCAACATAATAAAAGCCATATATGACAAACCAAAAGCCAACATTGTTCTCAATGGAGAAAAACTGGAAGAATTCCCTCTAAGAACAGGAACAAGACAAGGGTGTCCACTCTCACGACTGTTATTCAACATAGTTTTCGAAGTTTTAGCCACAGCAATCAGAGAAGAAAAAGAAATCAAAGGAATCCAAATTGGAAAAGAAGAAGTAAAATTGTCACTCTTTGCAGATGACATGATATTATATATAGAAAACCCTAAAGACTCTACCAGAAAACTGCTAGCACTCATTGATGAGTTTAGTAAAGTAGCAGTAACAAAATTAATGCACAGAAATCTCTTGCATTCCTATACACTAACAACGGAAGAGCAGAAAGAGAAATTAAGGAAACTCTCCCATTCACCATTGCAACCAAAAGAATCAAATACCTAGGAATAAACCTGCCTAAGGAGGCAAAAGATCTGTATGCAGAAAACTTTAAGACATTGATGAAAGAAATCAAAGACGACACAAACAGATGGAGGGACATACCATGTTCCTGGATTGGAAGAATCAACATCGTGAAAATGACTGTACTACCCAAAGCAATTTACAGATTCAATGCAATCCCGATCAAATTACCAATGGCATTCTTCACAGAACTAGAGCAAGAAATCTTACGATTTGTATGGAAACGCAAAAGACCCCAAATAGCCAAAGCAATCTTGAGAAGGAAAAATGGAGTTGGTGGAATCAGGCTTCCTGACTTCAAACTATACTACAAGGCCATAGTGATCAAGACAGTATGGTACTGGCACAAAAATAGAAAGGACGATCAACGGAATAGAATAGAGAACTCAGAAGTAAGCCCAAACACACATGGGCACCTTATCTTTGACAAAGGAGGCACGAGTATACAATGGCAAAAAGACAGCCTCTTCAATAAGTGGTGCTGGGAAAATTGGACAGCAACATGTAAAAGAATGAAATTAGAACACTTCCTAACACCATACACAAAAATAAACTCCAAATGGATTAAAGACCTACATGGAAGGCCAGACACTATCAAACTCCTAGAGGAAAACATAGACAGAACACTCTATGACATCCATCAAAGCAAGATCCTTTTGGACCCACCTCCTAGAATCATGGAAATAAAATCAAGAATAAACAAATGGGACCTCATGAAACTTAAAAGCTTTTGCACAGAGAAAGAAACCATAAACAAGACTAAAAGGCAACCCTCAGAATGGGAAAAAATAATTGCCTATGAAACAACGGACAAAGGATTAACCTCCAAAATATACAAGCAGCTCATGAAGCTTCATACCAAAAAAGCAAATAACCCAATCCACAAATGGGCAGAAGACCTAAATAGACATTTCTCCAAAGAAGACATCCAGATGGCCAACACACACATGAAAAGATGCTCAACATCACTAATCATCAGAGAAATGCAAGTCAAAGCCACAATGAGGTATCACCTCACACCAATCAGAATGGCCATCATCACAAAGTCTGGAAACAACCAATGTTGGAGAGGGTGTGGAGAAAAGGGAACTCTCCTGCACTGTTGGTGGGACTGTAAGTTGGTACAGCCACTATGGAAAACAATTTGGAGGTTCCTTAAAAACCTACACATAGAACTACCATATGATCCAGTCATCCCACTCCTGGGCATATACCCAAAGAAAACCATAATCCCAAAAGAAACATGTACCATAATGTTTATTGCAGCACTCTTTACAATAGCCAGGACATGGAAGCAACCTAAATGCCCATCAACAAATGAATGGATACAGAAGATGTGGCATATATATATACAATGGAATATTACTCAGCTATAAAAAGGGATGAGATGGAGCTATATGTAATGAGGTGGATAGAACTACAATCTGTCATACAGAGTGAAGTAAGTCAGAAAGAGAAGGACAAATATTGTATGCTAACTCACATATACGGAATCTAAAAATGGTACTGATGAACTCAGTGACAAGAACAAGGAAGCAGATAGAGAATGGACTGGAGAACTCGAGGTATGGGAGGGGGCGGGGGGTGAAGGGGAAACTGAGATGAAGCGAGAGAGTAGCACAGACATATATATACTACCAACTGTAAAAGAGTCAGTGGGAAGTTGTTGTATAACAAAGGGAGTCCAACTCGAGGATGGAAGATGCCTTAGAGGACTGGGGCAGGGAGGGTGGGGGGGACTCGGGGGGGGGCGTCAAGGAAGGGAGGGAATACGGGGATGTGTGTATAAAAACAATTGATTGAACCTGGTGTACCCCCCCCCCAAAAAAATGTGAATTCTGATCTAACCAATACTTAAGATATAAAATATTGGAGAACGGGAAAAAAAAAAAAAGAATATTACAAAAGTGTATTTCTACTTCTCTCATTTTTTTTTAGGGACTTGAGGTTTTTTTCTTTAATGACTTTTATTGAGATACAATTGACATACAATAAACTGCATATATTTAAATTGTACAATTTGATTTTTTTCTCATTAGCAATGTATATATGGCAATCCTAACCTCCCCTCATCTTTTGTGCTATTTTTGTCATACATTTTATTTTTTACATGTGTTATAAACTCTACACTACATTGTTACTATTTTTGTTTAAACACGTCTTTTAAAGGGATTTAAATAATATGAAGAAATATTATAAATGTAATCTTGTAGATACCATTTCCCATGACTTTCACTTCTTTATGTAGGTCCATATTTCCATCTGGTATCATTTTCCTTCCACTTAATGGGCTTCCTTTAACACATTTATTATTTGTGGGTGTGCTAATGATGAATTAGCCCAGCTTTAGTATGTCCAAAAAAAAGTATTTTCACTTCATTTTTGAAAGATATTTTCATGGCTTTAGAATTCTAGTTTGATAGGTAAAAAAGATATTTTAAAGATGCTGCTCCACTGTTTTTTCACTTGCATTGTTTCCAGTGAGAAATCTGATGTCACACTTATCTTTGTTCTTTTGTATATAAAACATTTTTTTTCTTCTGACTGCTTTCAAAAATTTTCTTTTTATCATTAACTCTGAACAATTTGATTGTGTGTGTTGGTAGTTTTCTTCATGTTTCACATGCTTGGGATTCACTGAGCACCTTAGATCTTTAGGTTTCAGTTTTAATCAAATTTGGATCATTTTGGCCATTAATTTTTCAAAAAATATTTCTGTGCCTCCTCCCTTCTTCAAGAAGTCCAAGTACATACATATTAGGCTGCTTGAAGTTTTACAATCACTGTGATGTTCTTTTTATTTTATCTATTTATGTTTGGCCTTTGTTTTCTCTGTATTTCATTTTGAATAATTTCTACTGCTGTTTTCATGTTCACTAATCCTTTCTTCTATACTATCTGCTGGTAATCACATTCAATGTCTTTTTAAATAATTAATTAATTGTTTGTGTTAGGTCTTCATTACTGCATACAGCTTTCTCTAGTTGTGGCGAGTGGCGGTTACTCTTCGTTGTGGTGCACAGGCTTCTCATTGTTGTGGCTTCTCTGTTGTGGAGCACGGGCTCTAGGTGCATGGGCTTCAGCAGTTGAGGCACATGGCTCAATAGTTGTGGCTTATAGGCTCTAAGGTGCAGGCTCAATAGTTATGGCACACAGGCTTAGTTCTTCCACACCATGTGGGATCTTCCTGGAGCAGGGATCAAACCCATGTCCCCTTGCATTGGCGGGTGGATTCTTAACCACTGCACCACCTAGGAAGCCCACATCCATTGTCTTTTTAAAAAATCTCAGACACAGAAGTTTTCATCTCTAGAAATTTGATTTGTGTGTTTTTTTAAATATGAAACATCTTGCTATCTCTACTTTACATGCTCTTTTTTTCCTCTCTAGCTTTTGAATATGTGAAACACAGCTATCTTTTTTAACATTCTTGTTTGCTAATTCTAACACCTGCATCAGTTTGGGTTCAGTTTTGATTAGTTACTTTTTCTCTTCAATATGGGTCATATTTTTTTGTTCTTTGTATGCCTGGTATCTTTGATTGGATGACAGAAATTGTGACTATTTACCTTGTTGAGTGCTGAATATTTAAAAATGTATTCTTGAGGTGTCTTAAATTACTTTGAAACATCTGGATATTTTGGGGTCTTCTTTTTAAGATTTGTTAAATGGGACTAGAGAAGCATTTAGTCTAGTGATAATAAGTCCTCAGTAGTGAGGCAAGATCCTTTGGAGCACTCTACCAATCCCCCATGGATCGTTATGAGTGTTTTCAGTCTGGCTGGTTAGAACACATACTATTTCCATCCCTGTGTGAGCTATGAATTCTATTCCCTAGTCCTTTCATTTGGCTCTTTCACCAGACTTGGATAGTTTCCCAACAAATATAGACTTATTGATACTCAGCTGAATACAAGAGGGGAGCCCTTGGCAAATCTCTGGAATTCTATGTGCAGCTCTTTTATATTTGATATTCTGCCTTGCAAACTCCAGCCACCTTTTTCTCTCCTATCAGTTCCACTTCCTCAACTAAGTGAATCTGCTGGACTCTGTCTCAGTTTCCTTGTCACTGTTCCCTGGGTTGGGAACTTTTTCAAGACATTAAGCTGGGGCAATTGCAGGGCCCATCTTGATTTCCAATGTTTTTGAATATATAAAGCATTGTTTCATAGTTTATTTTTCTGTTGTTTCATACTGGAAGGTATATATATATGTGTATATATATATTCACACACATATATATGTATATACCGGGTTTTATTCTATCTTGTGCACAAGTGTGTGTGTGTGTGTGTGTGTGTGTGTGTGTGTATCTTTTAGTCTATCTTGTGCACAGTGGAAGTTTCTAATATAAGAATTTAATGCTATAAATTTCATTTTCAGCACTGCTTTGGCAGAACTCCACAAAATTTGACATCTTATATTCTCACTTTCATTCACTTAAAAGATTTTCTAAAGATGCTGATGAAAGTAATTAAAGACAACAAAAACAGAAAGATATACCACGTTCCACACTCTGTAAGGCAATCTACAGATTCTGTGCAATCCCTATCAAATTACCAATGGCATTTTTCATAGAACTAGAACAAAGAATTTTAAAACTTCTATGGAAACACAAAGGATCCCAAATAACCAAAATGAGCAGGAGGAATCAGACTCCCTGACTTCAGACTATACTACAAAGCTATAGTAATCAGAACAGTGTGGTACTGGCACAAAACAGACACAAAGATCAATGGAACAGCATAGAAAGCCCAGAAATAAACCCATACACTTATGGTCAATTAATCTACTACAAAAGATGCAAGAATATACAATGGTGAAAAGAGAGCCTCTTCAATAAGTCATACTGGGAAAACTGGACAGCCATATGTAAAAGAATGAAACCAAAACATTCTTTAACACTATACAAAAAAATAAACTTAAGATAGATTAAAGACCTAAATGCAAGAGGAGATACTATAAAACTCCTAGAGAACAACATAGGCAGAACACTGACTTAAATCACAGCAATATTATTTGGGGTCTATCTCCTAGAGTAATGGAAATAGAAGCAAAAATAAACAAGTGGGACCTAATTAAACTTAAAAGCTTTTGCACAGGAGAGGAAACCATAAACAAAACAAAAAGACAACCTACTAAATAGGAGAAAATGTTTGCAATCTGACTGACAAGGGATTAGTCTCCAAAATATACAAATAGCTCATACAACTCAATAATAAAAAAAAAAAAACTGAATCAAAAAATGGGCAGAAGACCTAAACAGACATTTCTCCAAAGAAGACATAGAGATACCCAACAAGCACATGAAAATCAAATGCAAATCAAACTTTCCAGTCAGAATGTCCATCATCAAAAAGTCTACAAATGATAAATGCTGGAGAGGGTGTGGAGAAAAAGGAACCCTCCTGCACTGTTGGTGGGAAGGTAAATTGGTACAATCACTATGGAGAACAGTAAGGGGGTTCCTTAAAAAATGAAAAATAGAGTTACCTATGATCCAGAAATCCCACTCTTGGGCATGTATCCAGAGAAATCTATAATTTGAAAAGACACATGCATCCCAATGTTCATAGCAGCACTATTTACAGCCAAGACATGGGAGCAACGTAAGTGTCAATCAACAGATGAATGGATAAAGATGTGGCATATATACACGATGGAATATTACTCAGCCTTAAAAAGAATGAAATAGTGCCACTTTCAGCAACATGGATGGACCTAAAGATTATCATACTAAGTGAAGTAAGTCACAGAAAGAGAAATATCATATGATATTGCTTATATGTGGAATCTTTAAAAATAATACAAATGGACTTATATTCAAAACAAAAATAGACTCACAGACTCACATATATATATATGAATCCCTGTGCTGTACACCTGAAACTAACAGAACATTGTAAACAAACTATTTTTCAATTAAAAAATTAAAAAAAGATTTTATAATTTCCCTGAGATGTTCTGTTTAACACATGAATTACTTAGAAATGTATTGTTTAATTTCCAAGAATTGGGATATTTCCAGATATATTTCTGTTATTGACTTCTAGTTTAAGTTCATTGTAGTTAGAGATCATACTTTATATGATTTCACTTCTTTAAAATGTATTGAGGTTTGTTTTATGACTCAGTATATGGTCTATCTTGGTAAATGTTCCATGAACACTTGCTAAGAATATGCATTCTGCTGTTGTTGGGTAGACTATTCTATAAATATAAATTAGATTCAGTTCATTGTTCAGTTCTTCTATACAATTGTCTATTTTATCTTCAACAATAATTATGGATTTGTTAATTTCTTTCACTTCCATTAGTTTTGATATAGTTTTAATATGTTTTATTGTTATTTAGTTAACATGATTTTTAATTTCCCTTGAAATGATCTATGTCCAAATGGTTATTTAGATGTGTATTTGTAAGTTTTCAAATACTTGATGACTTTCCACATATTTGTTTCAAAAAAATTGATTTTTAGTTTAATTCTTTATGATCAGAGAACATACATTGATTTCTTTTAAATTTGTTAAAGTCTGTCTTATGTTCTAAAATATAGTCTATCTTTGTTAATATTCCATGTTTACTTGAAAAGAATATATTTTCTGCTATTATTGGGTGGAGTATATTTTACAAATGTCTACTAGGTCAAGTTGTTGACAGTATGATTCAGGGGTCAACAAACTTTTTACAGAAAGGGCTATATAGTAAATATTTACATTTTGGGCCACATAGTTTCTATTGCAAATTTTTATCAGTGCTGTTGTAGTGCAAAAGCAGCCAGAGATGATATGTAAGCAGAAGAGCATGGCTATATTCCAATAAAACTTTTTACAAACAATACAGCAACCTTGATTTGGTTGATGGGCAATAGTGTTCTGACCACTGGTGGTGTTTATCCTTGCACATCCTTGCTTGTTTTCTGTCTACTTGTTTTATCTATTACTGAAAAAGGACTGTGGAAATCTTCCAACAATTTTGTGGATTTATCTATTTCTTTTTTCCATTCAATTAATTTTGCTTCATGTGCTATGAAACTTGTTTGTTAGATACATACACATTTAGGATTGCTATGTCTTCTTGACAAATTGACCCTTTTATCATGTCTCTTTTTATCCAAGTGTTTTCCTAGTTTGTCTGATATTAATAAAGCCACTCTCATTTTCTTTAATTAGTGTTTGCATGGCATATCCTTTTCCAATGTTTTACTTTTAATTCAACTATGTACCCTTATATTTAAAGTGGGCTTCTTATAGAAAGCATACAGTTTGGTGGTTTTTTTTTAAATCCAATTTGATAATCCCTGCCTTTTAATTAGTATTTTTTTGGCCATTTACAGTTAATGAAATCATTGACATGTTTACATTTAAATACCATTTTGTTGTTTTCTGTTTGTATCCTCTGTTTTTTGTCCCCGTGTTTCCATTTCCTGTCTTCTTTTAGGTTATTGAAAAATATTTTTTTAGTATTCCATTTGAATTTATCTGTTGAGATTTTTTTTTTCCCAAACTGATGCAAAATAATTTTTCAAAGTTAGTTATTTTATGCAGTAGTTCTCCCCTGAACAGATTTGTGATCTTGTATAATTTTTTAGGGGTTATAATAATGCACTTAACATTTCAAGTGGAATAAAGAAACCTCATTAGCCTATAGGTTCTTTTACCCTTCTTCATTATGCTGTAATTGTCATGTATTATATCAACATATATTAAAAACTCGACTGGAAAATGATATATATTTAAAATTTTGCTTTTACCTATCATACTTATTTTGAGGAACTTAAGAGCATAAAAATAATCAATTACTTTTACCTGTATATCTACCATTTTTGTTGTTTTTTACTCATTCCTGAAGCTTAAAATTTTCCATTTCCCTTCCACCTGATAGGTTTCATTAGGCATATATTTTTTTTTAGAGCAGGTATCCAGTAACAAATTTTGTCTTCCTTCATCTGAGAATGTCTTTATTTCTCCTTAATTCCTGAAAGACATGTTTGTCTGGGATACAGTTCTATGTTTATGATTCTTATTTTCAGTACTCTAATAATATTGCTTCATTGCTTTCTGTTATCTATGGCCCATGATGAAAAATCAGCCATCATTTGAATTATTGTTCTCCTATATATGATGTATCACTTTTCTCTGGCTGCTTCCACATTTTTCTCCTTTGGTTTTTAATAGTTTGTTATGAGTTTCTTTTACAACTACATTGTTTGGAGTCTGCTGGGTTTCATAGCTCCATAAGTTTATACTTATCACCAAATTTGAGAAGTTTCTAGACATTATTTATTCAGATTTTTTTCTACATTATCCTCTCTCCTCACCTCCTTAGACTCCAATGTCATGAATGTTAGACATTTTGGTATTGTCCCACAGGTCTCTGGGGCTTAGTTCAACTTTGACAATTTTTTCTATTGTTTAAATTGGAAATTTTCAATTGATATAATTTCACTGTAATATAACTTGACTGTTTCCTCAGTCATGTCATCTTCATTCTGCTATTGAGCACATCTAATAAATTTAATTTCAATTATTCTGATTATATTATAAAAATCTCTGATTTGGGGTTTCCCTGGTGGCACAGCGGTTAAGAATCTGCCTACCAATGAAGGGGACACAGGTTTGATCCCTGGGCTGGGAAGATCCCACATGCCACAGAGCAACTAAGCCTGCGTGCCACAACTGCTGAGCCTGCACTCTAGAGCTTGTGAGCCACAACTACTGAGCCCATGTGCTGCAACTACTGAAGCTCGTGTGCCTAGAGCCCATGCTCTACAACAAGAGAAGCCACTGCAATGAGAAACCTGCACACCACAACTAAGAGTAGTCTCCACTCACCACAACTAGAGAAAGCCTGCATGCAGCAATGAAGATTCAATGCAGCCAAAAAAAAAAAAAAAAAACCCTCTGATTTTGATTCTTAAAATAGTTTCAAACATTCTCATTCTTGAGGATAGTTTTATTTAATGTATATAATTTCAGGTTGCCAATAACTTAACCTCAGTTATTTGAGTATTTCCCTATCTTCTGACTTCCATTTATTCTAATTGTTTTACTGTCTTTATTTTGTTTGTAATTTGTCTTGTGTCCAAGTGGGTTTTCTTTTTTCCTATATCAATTTGGATTTATTAATATTTATGGATTAAGGAGTGATATCTTCAAGTCTGAAAAATTCTCAGCTCTCTCTCATTCTTGCTAAAATTACATTTTGGAATACTGGTTAGATATATACTGAATATTCTTTTTCTTTTATCTCTCTTATCCTCTTTTTCATGGTTTCTCCCTTTCTCCCAATTTTTCATTTTGTTTGATTTCTTCTTATCTACTTCCCAATGCATTAGGAATTTTTGTTGTATCCAATCTTCTACTTAAGGTGATCACTGAATTTTACATTACAATTATTATTAGTTTTATCTAAGTAATATTTTAACATTTATTTTTATATATTTCAAATTTTTGAAATAGAATCTACTGCATATAGAAAATCAACCAAATAAAAATAAATAAATAGCTGGAAGATTTATCACAAAGCAGAATTCTGTGTAATGGCTATATACATTAAGAAACAGAATATCATCAGAACTCCAAATATCACCCATACTCTCTCCTAATCACTACATCTTTTCTTTCCAGGATATGCATTATCCTAAATTTTATGGTAATGACTTCCTTGCTTTTAGTTTTACTCATTGCCTTGACATTTGATAGATTCTTTTTTTTCTCATGTTTTCCATTTTCTTTTCCATTTATTTAAATCTATTAAAGATATTTTAGATTCACTTTATTCTCTGTCATTGTTGGTACCCCTCTGTAAAGAGGCCTCTGAGAAGCTAGGTCAGAAAGATTGAGTTATTAACAAGCATAAATAACTCTACAAAGAGCTGCATAGTACAGACTCTGGTATATTACTGAATTAAACACTATGGTAAATATATCTAAATGTGCAGGTATAGTGTACATGTACATAATCTTTTACTAACCTTCAATAAATAGTTGGTCCAACACCATTTTCTTGATGTAATGCCAATAATTCCACCATCAGGAAGATTTACATTGCTTCCCAGTCTTTTAAATGCATTATCACTTTTTAAGTAAAGAATACCATTTATTAAAAAAAATATTCCATCCTGTGATAGGGTCACATCAGACACACTGTGTCTTTCATCATCAGTTAGAATGTTTGGAGGCACTCTGATTCTGGTCCAAGTACGGAATGAATCATTTGTCTGAAAGGTCTCCATATCAGCTACCAGAACGACAAATGAAGGTACACAAGTAGCCCACTCTGCCATTAACTGACTACCCTGTGGTGAAGAGATTGGTAAAAAACCAGGAATCTCAGGTATTGTCAACAAAGAAAAAGTCAGCAGGAAAAGAATATCTGCAATAAAGCAATCTTGAAAAGCCACTTGATTTCCTCTAATCTCTTTTAGCACATCATCTGCTGTCATTGGTATCGAGATATGCCAGGTCCTAGGAAGTGAAAAATAGAAAATATAAGAATAAAATGCATGCGTCCTTCTTCTCATCCATCTCATAAGATGCTGACATTTACTATCTCTTATAAAACCTTTATTTTTATCAACATAAGTCTGGGTAAAACAAAACAAATAGTACTAAAACGCTACCACTGCCCCATTTCTCCTCATCCCTCACTTTAGTTCCCAAAGGAAAACAGTTTTCACTCTTACAGCTCCCCCCAGTCCTCAAGTCTGTTGTCTGCATCTGCATCTTTATTCTTGCCCTGCCACTGGGTTCATCAGTACCATTTCTTCGGATTCCATATATATGCATTAGCATATGGCATTTGTTTTTCTGGCTTACTTCACTCTGTATGACAGACTCTAGGTCCATCCACCTCACTACAAATAACTCAATTTCATTCCTCTTTATGGCTGAATAATATTCCATTGTATATATGTGCCACATATTCTTTATCCATTCATCTGTTGATGGGCATTTAGGTTGCTTCCATGTCCTGGCTATTGTAAATAGTGCTGCAATGAACATTGTGGTACCTGTTTCTTTTTGCATTATGATTTTCTCAGGGTATATTCCCAGTAGTGGGATTGTTGGGTCATATGGTAGTTCTATTTTTAGTTTTTTAAGGAACCTCCAAACTGTTTTCCATAGTGGCTGTACCAATTTACATTCCCAGCAACAGTGTAGGAGGGTTCCCTTATATTATTAATATATAAATATTGTTTATGACTGAGAGATTGTTTCATTATGTTTTCCTATATTTATGTTTATTCACAATATTTCTTCTAAAGTTAATAATTATTCATTTAAAAATTTGTTTAGTTTTCTAAGTTTTTTAATAGGTAATTAAAATGGTGCTCCATAATATTTTCCATGTGGTCAATGCAGAAGTAATCTAGTACTTGTTTCCTAGAATTTCCCTTTATTACTCTCTGGGTTGAAGCCACCATTTAATGCATCCAATGCTTTGATCTTTCTTGCTTTGTCAAAGCACATTTTTCAGTACCTCTATGTTAAAGGGTATGTGGACATAAAATTTTTGAAAACCTGAATACCCAAAAATATTTTACATACCTGCTAACAATTTGGCTAGGTAGAGACTTCAGAAATGTGAGGGCATTTTCTCCAGCCTTGCATATTTAGCTTTACTAATGGGGAAGTCAGATGACACATTGACTCGTGATTTAAATGAGTTGCCTTTCTATAAGTTTTTAAGATTGTCCGCTTTTTCTTTGTATTCTAAAATTTGACAGGGCTGGGTCTATCTTTTGAAGTGGACACATTCTCATAACTGGGATTAATGCCCTTGTAAAAGAAACCCAAGAGAACTCCCCAGCCTGTTCCACCATGTGAGGACATAATGAGAATTCTGACACCCAGAAGAGGGCCTTCAACCAACCACAATGGCACCCTGATCTCAGACTTCCTGCCTCCAGAACTGTGAAAAATAAACTTCTGTTGTTTATAAGTTACCCAGTTAATCGTATTTTGTGATAACAGCCTGAATGGACTGAAAAATATTTTCACCAACAACATTCTAAAATGTTAACATATTTGTTAATCTGGTGTATGTAAAATAGACCTCTGTGGGCCATTAATATTTTTCTCTAGTTACTAATAAAGTCAAACATCATTTCATGTACCTTTTAATTTGTTTATCAGATCTTTGCTTTTTATTATTTGAGATACTTTTATTGATTATAGAAATTGTTTCCTATCCTGAAGCAATAAAGATATTATCCTACCTCTCTTTTTTTTATAATTTTATTTATTTATTTATTTATTTAATTGGCTATTTTGGGTCTTCCTTGTTGCACACAAGCTTTCTCTAGTTTCTGGAGTAGGGGCTACTCTTTGTTGTGGTGTGCGGGCTTCTCATTGTGGTGACTTCTCTTGTTGCAGAGCATGGCTCTAGGTGCGTGGACTTCAGTAGTTGCGGCACTTGGGCTTAGCTGCTCCACTGCATGTGGGATCTTCCCAGACCAGAGATCGAACCCATGTCCCCTGCACTGGCAGGTGGATTCTTAACCACTGCGCCATCAGGGAAGTCCAATCCTATCTGGTTTTTTTTTTTGTTTTTAAATTTATTTATTTATTTATTTTATTGGCTGTGTTGGGTCTTTTTTTTTTTTTTTTTTTGCTGTGTGCGGGCTTTCTTTAGCTGTTGTGAGTGGGGGCTACTCTTCTCTGTGGTGCGCGGGCTCCTCATTGCTGTGGATTCTCTTGTTGTGGAGCACAGGCTCTAGGCGTGTGGGCTTCAGTAGTTGCAGCACATGGGCTCAATAGTTGTGGCTCACGGGCTCTAGAGCACAGGCTCAATAGCTGTGGCACATGGGCTTAGTTGCTCCGAGGCATGTGGTATCTTCCTGGAGCAGAGATCGAACCCGTGTCCCCTGCATTGGCAGGTGGAATCTTAACCACTGCGCCACCTAGGAAGCCCCGATCCTATCTGTTTTTAAAGCTTTTTCAGTTTAACCTTCCACATGTATGTGTTCTGAGGTTTATTATTATCATTATTATTATTAATCTCAGATTACTTTAATGTATGATAGGAGGTAAGTAATTATGATATGAGGTAAGAATAAAGTAAACCTTCATTCTGTCCCTATTGAGGTGATCATGTAGTTTTCTCCTTTAGTCTATTAATGTAGTAAATTACATTAAAACATTTAGAGTATTATACTAACCTTGCATTTCTTTTATAAACCAACTCAATTATATGTCATATCTCTTTCCATATATTGGCGGGTTTATTTTACTAATATTTTATTCACAATTTTGCATCTAGGTTCACAAGTGAGATTAGATTATAATTTTTCTTTCTTATCTAGACCTTGCCTGAATTGGCACATGATAACTTGCTAACTTCATTTTGCAATTTAGTATTGGAAATATCTGTGCTAGTGTTCTCTCACTCCCTAAAGATCGTTAAAACTGATTGTTTCTTCATAGTTAAAATATCACTCAACTTCTATATTTCCTTTTGAGTCACCTTTGAAAAATTGTAGTTTTCTAGAATGTTTTCTCTTTAAGTTTTTAAATATATTGGTCTATAACTGTTTATGTATCTGATACATCTCTAATCTATATTTCTTTTTAAAAACTTAGATTAGTCTTTCCACATTTTTTCACACTACTTGTTTGTGTAAACCCTTTTATCTCAATTCAATGCCACCTCTAAGATGGTATCTAAATGTATTTCTCTCTGTATTATCACCTAGTGTATTTCTTTCATAGTTCTTCATACATTATATTGTTTACATATTGTCAATTATCCATTTCCTATATTAGAATTTGAGTTAGAGTAATTTGAATTCTTGAATTCTCAATTAAAGTTTGAATACAGAAAGTAGGGACCTTGACTAAACCCCTAGTTTCTAACAGTAGCTTGATTAGTAGATATACAACAAACGTTTGTCAAAACAATTGTGGAAACCAATTGACATACATATGCCAAAAAACTAAGTTAAATCTATACTTATTTTGTATCTAGTTACCATAAAGTTGAATTTCTTTTTTTACTAGCTAGACATATAACATTTTATTTTATTAAAATACAGTTGATATACAATATTATGTTCATTTCAGGTGTACAACATAGTGATTTGACAATCAAATAAATAACAAAATGATCACCATGATAAATCAAGTAAACTATCTGTTACCACACAAAATTATTACAGTATTATTGACTATATTCCTTATATTATATATTACATCCCTGTAATTTATTTTATAACTACAGGTTTGTACCTTTTAATTTCCTTCACTTATTTCTCTTTCTCATAGTTTTGTTACTATTGTATAAAAATGCAACAGATTTCTATATGCTAATTTTATTTCCTGCAACTTTACTGAAATTAATTTTTTAGTACTAATAGTATTTTGGTGGGATCTATAGGATTTTTCATATATAATACCATATCATTTGCAAACAGTTTTACTTTTTCCTTTCCAATATGGATTCATTTTATTTATTTTTAATGTCTGATTGCTGTGGATAAGACTTTTAATACTATGTTGACAAAAGTGGAGAGAGTGGGCATCCTTGTCTTGTTTCTGATTTTAGGGAAATGCTTTCAGCCTTTCATCAATTGAGTATGATATTAGCTGTGGGTTTGTCATATGTGGCCTTTATTATGTTCAGGTATGTTTCCTTTATACCCACTTTGTTCAGAGTCTTTATCACAAACGGATGTTGAATTTGTGAAAAGTTCTCTTCTGCATCTATTGAGATGATCCCATGATTTTTATCCTTCATTTCATTAATGTGGTATAGCACATTGATTGATTTGTGGATATTGGATCATGCTTGTTTTCCTGGGATAAATATCACTTGACCACAGTGTATGATCTTTTTAATGAGTTGTTGAATTTTGTTTGCTAATATGTTGTTGAGTAATTTTGCATCTGTGTTCATTAGTGATATTGATTGTAATTTTCTTGTTTGTAGTGTCTAGGTCTGGTTTCAGTGCGAAGGTGATGCAGGGCTCATTGAATTAGTTCCTGCTCAATTTTTTGTTGTTGTTTTGAATAGTTTGGGAAGAATAGTTATTAAGTATTCATTAAATATTCAGTAGAATTCACCTGTAAAGCTGTCTAGTCCTGGACTTTGGTTGGTTAGAATTTTTTGATTACAGATTTAATTTGATTACTAGTAATTAATCTGTGCAGATGTTCTATTTCTTCCTGACTTAGAAGATTGTATGTTTCTAGGAATTTATCCATTTCTTCTGGGTTGTCCTATTTGTTGGTGTATAATTTTTCATAGTAATCCCTTATAATAATATTTTGTATTTCTGTGGTGTCAGTTGTAACTTCTCTTTCATTTCTGAGTTTATATACCTGGGCCAACTCTCTTTTTTCTTGATGTGTCTGGCTAACGTTTTACCAACTTTACCTTTTCAAAGAACCAACTCTTCATTTCATTGACTCTTCCATCCCTCCTTCCTTCCTTTTTTGTCTCTGTTTTATTTGTTTTCACACTCTGGTCTTCATTATTTCTTTCCTTCTACTAACTTTGGGCTTTGTTTGTTTTCTAGTTCCTTTAGGTGTAAGTTTACATTGTTTGTTTGTAGTTTTTCTTCTTTCCTGATATAGACCTGTACTGCTACAAACTTCCCTTTTAGAACTGCCTTTGCTGCATCCCATAGACTTTGGAATGTTGTATTTCCACTTTCATTTGTCTTAAGGTATTGGTTTATTTTCTCTTTGATTTTTTCAATGACCAGTGGTTGTTTAGACTCCATGTGTTTGTGTTTTTTCTAGTTTCTTATTGTAGCTGATTTCTAGTCTCATACCATTGTTATTGGAAAGGATGCTTGATACAATTTCAATCTTTTTAAATGTATTGACACTTCTTTTGTGTCCTTACATGTAATCTATCCTGAAGTATATTCCATGTGTACTTGAAAGAATGTGTATTCTGATGTTTTTGGGTGGAATACTCTGGATGCATCTCATAAGGTCATCTGATCTAATGTGTCATTTAATGCCAGTGTTTCCTTATTGGTTTTCTGTCTAGATAATCTGCCCATTAATATAAATGGGGTTTAAAGAACCCTACTGTTATTGTATTATTGACAGTTTCTCCTGTTTTGTCTGTTAATATTTGCTTCATGTATTTAGGTGTTTCTATGTTGGGTGCATATATATTTACAAGTGTTATATATTCTTCTTGGATTGATCCCTTTATTATTATTTATGTTCTTCTTTGTCTCTTATTATAGTCCATGTTAAAGTTTATTTTGTCTGATATAAATATTGCTACCCCAGCTATCTTTTAGCTTCCATTTGCATGGAATACAGGCATTCCTTGGAGATATTCTGGTTCAGTTCCAGACCATTGCAATAAAGCGTATATTGCAATAAAGCAAATCACAAGAATTTTTTGGTTTCCCAATGCATAGAAATGTTATGCATACACTAAACTATAGTCTATTCAATGTGCAATACCATGTCTAAAAGAACAATGTGCATACCTTAATTAAAAATTCTTTATTGGTTAAAAAATACTAACCAACATCTGGGTCTTCAGCTAGTTGTAATCATTTTGCAATAGTAACATCAAAGATTATTTAATTAAATACAAGTTAAATGATAACATAAGTAATAATATAAATAATAATAATTAAAAGTTTGAAATATTGCAAGAATCACCAAATGTGACACAGAGACACAAAGCAAGCAGGTGATGTTGGAAAAAATGGTACTGATGGTCTTGACGATGCAGAGTTGCCAAAAGCCTTCAACTTGTAAAAAACACAATATCTGCAAAGTGCAATACAGTAAAACACAGTAAAACAAAGCATGCCTGTATCTTTTTCCATCCCTTCACTTTCAGTTTGTGTGGTGTCTTTAGATCTGAAGTGAGTCTCTTGTAGGCAGCATATATATGGATCTTTATTTTTTTCCCCAGATCTTTATTGGAGTATAAATGCTTGACACAGTTGTGCCAGTTTCCAACGTACAACAAAGTGAATCAGCTGTATTTATACATATATCCCCATATTCCCTTCTCTCTTGAGCCCCCCCCCCGCCCCACCTCCCTATGCCATCCCTTTAGGTCTTCATAAAGTATTGGCTGATCTCGCTGTGCTATTCAGTTGCTCCCCACTAGCTATATATTTTACATTTGGTAGTGTAAAAATGTCAATACTACTCTCTCACTTTGTCCCAGCTTCCCCTTCCCCTCCTCCCTGTGTCCTCAAGTCTGTTCTTTACATCTGCGTCTTTATTCTTCTCCTGCCACTGAGTTCATCAGTACCATTTTTTCAGATTCCATATATATGTGTTAGCATATGGTATTTGTTTTTCTCCTTCTGACTTACTTTACTCTGTATGACAGACTCTAGATACATCCACCTCACTACAGATAACTCAATTTCATTTCTTTTTATGGTTGAGTAATATTCCATTGTATATATATGCCACATCTTCTTTATTCATTCATCTGTTGATGGACATTTAGGTTGCTTCCATGTCCTGGCTATTGTAAATAATGCTGCAATGAACATTGGTGTGCACATATCTTTTTGAATTCTGGTTTTCTCTGGATATATGCCCAGGAGTGGGATTGCTGGATCATATGGTAGTTCTATTTTTAGTTTCTTAAGGAATCACCATACTGTTTCCCATAGTGGCTGTGTCACTTTACAATCCCACCAAGGGTGCAGGAGGGTTCCCTTTTCTCCACAGCCTCTCCAGCATTTATTGTTCCTAGATTTTTTTGATGATAAACATTCTGACTGGTGTGAGGTGATACCTCATTGTGGTTTTGATTTGCATTTATCTAATGATTAGTGATGTTGAAAATCTTTTCATTTGTTGGCCATCTGTATGTCTTCTTAGAAGAAATGTCTATTTAGGTCTTCTGCCCTTTTTTGGATTGGATTGTTTATTTTTTTGATATTGAGCTGCATGAACTGCTTATATATTTTAGAGATTAATCCTTTGTCATTTGCTTCATTGGCAAATATTTTCTTCCATTTTGAGATTTTCTTTTCATCATATTTATAGTTTTCTTTGCTGTGAAAAAACTTTTGTTTCATTAGGTCCTATTTCTTTATTTTTGGTTTTATTTCCTTTACTCTAGGAGGTGGGTCAAAAAGGATCTTGCTGTCATTTATGTCATAGAATGTTCTGCCTATGTTTTCCTCTAAGAGTTTTATAGCATCAGGCCTTACATTTAGGTCTTTGATCCATTTTGAGTTTATTTTCATGTATGATGTTAGGGAATGTTCTAATTTCATTCTTTTACAAGTGCTGTCCAGTTTTCCCAGCACCACTTATTGAAGAGGCTGTCCCTTCTCCATTGTATATTCTTGTCCCCTTTGTCAAAGATAAGGTGACCATATATGTGTCGGTTTATCTCTGGGCTTTCTATTCTGTACCATTGATCTATATTTCTGTTTTTGTGCCAGTACCACACTGTCTCGATTACTGTAGCTTTGTAGTGTAGCCTGATATCAGGGAGCCTGATTCTTCCAGCTCCCTTTTTTCTTCTCAAGCTTGCTTTGGCTATTCAGGGTCTTTTGTGTTTCCATACAAATTGTAAAATTTTTTGTTCTAATTCTGTGAAAACTGCTGGAGATTCTGCTTTGGGTAGTATAGTCATTTTCACAGTGTTGATTCTTCCAATCCAAGAAAATGGTATATCGCTCCATCTGTTTGTGTTGTCTTTGATTTCTTTCATCAGTGTCATAATTTTCTGCACACAGTTTTTTTTTGCCTCTTTAGGTAGGTTTATTCCTAGGTATTTTGTTTTTTTTTTTGTTGTTGCAGGGGTAAATGGGAGTGCTTCCTCAATTTCTCTTTTTGAATTTTCATTGTTAGTGTATAGGAATGCAACAGATTTCTGTGCATTAATTTTGTATCCTGCTACATTACTAAATTCATTGATTAGTGCTAGCAGTTTTCTGATAGCACCTTTAGGGTTTTCTATGTATAATATGTTATCTGCAAAGAGTGACAATTTTACTTCTTCTTCTTTTTTTTTGTTTTTGTTTTTTTTGGTTTTATAGGGTATGATTTTTATTTTTTTTTATGGATGTGTTAGAATTTTTTTTTGGGGGGGGGTACACCAGGTTCAATCATCTGTTTTTATACACATATCCCCGTATTCCCTCCCTTCCTTGACTCCCCCCACCTCAAGTCCCCCCCACCCTTCCTGCCCCAGTCCTCTAAGGCATCTTCCATCCTCGAGTTGGACTCCCTTTGTTATACAACAACTTCCCACTGACTCTCTTACAGTTGGTAGTATATATATGTCTGTGCTACTCTCTCGCTTCATCTCAGTTTCCCCTTCACCCCCCCGCCCCCCTCATACCTCGAGTTCTCCAGTCCATTCTCTGTATCTGCATCCTTGTTCTTGTCACTGAGTTCATCAGTACCATTTTTAGATTCCGTATATGTGAGTTAGCATACAATATTTGTCCTTCTCTTTCTGACTTACTTCACTCTGTATGACAGATTGTAGTTCTATCCACCTCATTACATATAGCTCCATCTCATTCCTTTTTATAGCTGAGTGATATTCCATTGTATATATATGACACATCTTCTTTATCCGTTCATTTATTGATGGGCATTTAGGTTGCTTCCATGTCCTGGCTATTGTAAAGAGTGCTGCAATAAACATTATGGTACATGTTTCTTTTGGGATTATGGTTTTCTTTGGGTATATGCCCAGGAGTGGGATGACTGGAACATATGGTTAGTTCTATGTGTAGTTTTTTAAGGAACCTCCAAATTGTTTTCCATAGTGGCTGTACCAACTTACAGTCCCACCAACAGTGCAGGAGAGTTCCCTTTTCTCCACACCCTCTCCAACATTGGTTGTTTCCAGATTTTGTGATGATGGCCATTCTGATTGGTGTGAGGTGATACCTCATTGTGGCTTTGACTTGCATTTCTCTGGTGATGAGTGATGTGGAGCAGCTTTTCATGTGTGTGTTGGCCATCTGGATGTCTTCTTTGGAGAAATGTCTATTTAGGTCTTCTGCCCATTTGTGGATTGGGTTATTTGCTTTTTTGGTATTAAGCTGCATGAGCTGCTTGTATATTTTGGAGGTTAATCCTTTGTCCGTTGTTTCATAGGCAATTATTTTTTCCCATTCTGAGGGTTGCCTTTTAGTCTTGTTTATGGTTTCTTTCTCTGTGCAAAAGCTTTTAAGTTTCATGAGGTCCCATTTGTTTATTCTTGATTTTATTTCCATGATTCTAGGAGGTGGGTCCAAAAGGATCTTGCTTTGATGGATGTCATAGAGTGTTCTGCCTATGTTTTCCTCTAGGAGTTTGATAGTGTCTGGCCTTCCATGTAGGTCTTTAATCCATTTGGAGTTTATTTTTGTGTATGGTGTTAGGAAGTGTTCTAATTTCATTCTTTTACATTTCTTTACACGTTGCTGTCCAATTTTCCCAGCACCACTTATTGAAGAGGCTGTCTTTTTGCCATTGTATACTCGTGCCTCCTTTGTCAAAGATAAGGTGCCCATGTGTGTTTGGGCTTACTTCTGAGTTCTCTATTCTATTCCGTTGATCGTCCTTTCTATTTTTGTGCCAGTACCATACTGTCTTGATCACTATGGCCTTGTAGTATAGTTTGAAGTCAGGAAGCCTGATTCCACCAACTCCATTTTTCCTTCTCAAGATTGCTTTGGCTATTCAGGGTCTTTTGCGTTTCCATACAAATCGTAAGATTTCTTGCTCTAGTTCTGTGAAGAATGCCATTGGTAATTTGATCGGGATTGCATTGAATCTGTAAATTGCTTTGGGTAGTACAGTCATTTTCATGATGTTGATTCTTCCAGTCCAGGAACATGGTATGTCCCTCCATCTGTTTGTGTCGTCTTTGATTTCTTTCATCAATGTCTTAAAGTTTTCTGCATACAGATCTTTTGCCTCCTTAGGCAGGTTTATTCCTAGGTATTTGATTCTTTTGGTTGCAATGGTGAATGGGAGAGTTTCCTTAATTTCTCTTTCTGCTCTTCCGTTGTTAGTGTATAGGAATGCAAGAGATTTCTGTGCGTTAATTTTGTATCCTGCATCTTTACTAAACTCATCAATTAGTGCTAGCAGTTTTCTGGTAGAGTCTTTAGGGTTTTCTATATATAATATCATGTCATCTGCAAAGAGTGACAATTTTACTTCTTCTTTTCCAATTTGGATTCCTTTGATTTCTTTTTCTTCTCTGATTGCTGTGGCTAAAACTTCCAAAACTATGTTGAATAATAGTGGTTGGAGTGGACACCCTTGTCTTGTTCCTGTTCTTAGAGGGAATTCTTCCAGTTTTTCCCCATTGAGAACGATGTTGGCTTTTGGTTTTTCATATATGGCTTTTATTATGTTGAGGTAATTTCCTTCTATGCCCATTTTCTGGAGAGCTTTTATCATAAATGGATGTTGAACTTTGTCAAAAGCTTTTTCTGCATCTATTGAAATGATCATATGGTTTTTATCCTTCAATTTGTTGATGTGATGTATCACGTTGATTGATTTCCGTATATTGAAGAATCCTTGCATCCCAGGGATAAACCCCACTTGATCATGGTGTATGATTTTTTTAATGTGCTGTTGCAGTCTGTTAGCTAGTATTTTGTTGAGGACTTTTGCATATATATTCATCAGTGATATTGGTCTGTAGTTTTCTTTTTTTGTGACATCTTTGCCTGGTTTTGGTATCAGGGTGATGGTAGCCTCGTAGAATGAGTTTGGGAGTGTTCCGCCTTCTGCAATATTTTGGAAGAGTTTGAGAAGGATAGGTGTTAGCTCTGCTCAAAATGTTTGATAGAATTCACCCGTGAACCCATCTGGTCCTGGGCTTTCATGTATTGGGAGATTTTTAATCACTGCCTCAATTTCCGTACTTGTGATTGGTCTGTTCATGGTTTCTATTTCTTCCTGGTTCAGTGTTGGAAGATTGTATTTTTCTAAGAATGTATCCATTTCTTCCAGGTTATCCAATTGATTGGCATATAGTTGCTTGTAGTAGTCTCTCATGATGTTTTGTATTTCTGAGGTGTCCGTTGTGACTTCTTCTTCATTTCCAATTCTGTTGATTTGCATCTTCTCCCTTTTTTTCTTGATGAGTCTGGCTAATGGTTTATCAATTTTGTTAATCTTCTCAAAGAACCAGCTTTTAGTTTTATTTATTTTTGCTATGGTTTCCTTCCTTTCTTTTTCATTTATTTCTGCTCTGATCTTTATGATTTCTTTCCTTCTGCTCACTTTGGGGTTTCTTTGTTCTTCTTTCTCTAGTTGTTTTAGGTGTAAGGTTAGGTTGTTTATTCGGTAATTTTCTTGTTTCTTAAGGTAGGACTGTATTGCTATAAACTTCCCTCTTAGAACTGCTTTTGCTGCGTCCCATAGGTTTTGGGTTGTTGTGTTTTCGTTGTCATTTGTTTCTAGATATTTTCTGATTTCCTCTTTGATTTCTTTAGTGATTCCTTGGTTGTTTAAGAGTGAATTGTTTAGCCTCCATGTCTTTGTATTTTTTGCAGTTTTTTTCCTGTAATTGATTATCTAGTCTCATGGCGTTGTGGTCTGAGAAGATGCTTGACGTGATTTCAATTTTCTTGAATTTGCCGAGGTTTGATTTGTGACCCAAGATGTGATCTATCCTGGAAAATGTTCCGTGTGCACTTGAGAAGAAAGTGTAGTCTGTCGTTTTTGGATGGAATGTCCTATAAATATCTATTAAGTCGAGATGGTCTAATGTGTCATTTAAAGCTTGTGTGTCTATTTATTTTCTGTTTGGATGATCTGTCCATTGATGTAAGTGGGGTGTTCAAGTCTCCCACTATTATTGTGTTCCTGTCGATGTCCCCTTTTATAGCTGTTAGCATTTGCCTTATGTATTGAGGTGCTCCTATGTTGGGGGCATAGATATTTACCATTGTGATATGTTCTTCTTGAATGGATCCCTTGATCATTATGTAGTGTCCTTCCTTGTCTCTTGTAATAGTCTTTAGTTTCAAGTCTAATTTGTCTGATATGAGTATTGCTACTCCTGCTTTCTTTTGACTTCCATTTGCATGGAATATCTTTTTCCATCCCTTTCCTTTCAGTCTATATGTATCCCTTGGTCTGAAGTGGATTTCTTGTAGGCAGCATATAGAAGGGTCTTGTTTTTGTATCCATTCAGCCAGTCTGTGTCTTTTGGTTGGAGCATTTAATCCATTGACATTTAAAGTGATTATTGACATGTGTGTTCCAATGACCATTTTCTGAATTGTTTTGGGTGTGTATTTGTAGGTGTTTTCCTTTTCTTGTGTTTCCTACTTAGAGAAGTTCCTTTAGCACTTGTTGTAAGGCTGGTTTGGTGGTGCTGAATTCTCTTAACTTTTGCTTGTCTGGAAAGCTTTTGATTTCTTCCTCAAATCTGAATGAGATTCTTGCTGGGTAGAGTATTCTTGGCTGTAGGTTTCTCTCTTTCAGGACTTTCAGTATATCCTGCCATTCCCTTCTGGCCTGCAGAGTTTCTGTAGAAAGGTCAGCTGTTATCCTGATGGGTTTTCCCTTATATGTTGTTTGTTGCTTTTCTCTTGCTGCTTTTTATATTTTTTCTTTGTGTTTAATTGTCGTTAGTTTGATTAATATGTGCCTTGGTGTATTTCTCCTTGGGTTTCTTCTGTATGGGACTCTCTGTGCTTCTTGGACTTGGTGAATTATTTCCTTTCCCATGTTGGGGAAGTTTTCCACTAGAACCTCTTCAAATATTTTCTCAGACCCTTTCTTGTTTTCTTCTTCTTCTGGGATGCCTATAATTCGAATGTTGGTACATTTAATGTTATCACTGAGGTCTCTGAGACTTTCTTCTAATCTTTTTATTCTCTTTTCTTTTTCCTGCTCTGTGGTGTTTATTTCCCCCATTCTATCTTCCAACTCACTTATTCGTTCTTCTGCCTCAGTCATTCTACTGGTTATAGCATCTAGAGTATTTTTAATTTCAGTTATTTTGTTATCCATGGCTGTTTGTTTTTCTGAGTTCTTATGAACTGTTTCTTGTACTTTCTCTATTTTGTTATCGAGATTTTGTATCATTTTTACTATCATTACTCTAAATTCTTTTTCAGGCATTTTTCCTATTTCCTCCTCATTTATTTGGTCTTGTGGGGTTTTTTCCTGCTCCTTTGCCTGCATGGTGTTTCTTTGTTTCCTCATGGTTGTCCAAACTTTTGGGGTTGCTTGTCCTGGCGATAGAGGTGTTTATAGAAGACTGTCCAAGCCTCAGACTAATGTCCAAGTATTGGATTTATTAAGTCTAGGAAACACATACCTGTATAAGACACACAATTACTGAATCCATTAGGACATAAGGCTCTAGAAAGACCTGACAGAACCCCAGTGTGCTATCAGATATTCAAAGAGAAACCCAACAGAAATTGACAACTGGATCAGAACAAATCAGAGACAAAAGCAAAAGCAAACAAACAAACAAATAACACCTTACACATACAAACATTAATCCAGGGAGATTTTGTAAGCTAGGATCAAATATAGAAAAGAGCCAGAGTACCACCAGAGAGAATGGAGATTCTCAGAATGTAATTAGACAACTGTACTAAGAACTAAGATAAAGACAAAAGCCTAATATTAAATACCAAGGCAGTGCATCATCTGGAGAATAGAGCAAGGAGTCTGAGCAGACCGATAGTGTTGCTTATACGTATGTTAAGATAAAATAAACTTAAAATGGCTGGAAGAAAGGGGAACAGAAGAGCGTAATGTGGTTGGAAATATGCAAAGAAAAAGAAAGGAATAGAAATGTATAAAAGATAGGGATGAAAGGAAAGTATGAGAGATATATTGTCCATACTACCAAAAACTTAGCTAGATATAGAAGTATATAAAAAGGCAAAAAAGAAAAAAAAAAGAATAAAAAAAATCATTAAAAAATTATGTTATAAAACTTGTAGATCCCTTAGGGCTAAGATCGTATTTAATAAAGAAAAAAAAAAAGAGAGAGAGAGAGAGAGAGAGAGAAAGAAAAAGAAAAAAAAAATCCAGAACTGATCCCAGAATGGACCAGTTCAATAGGTATTGATACTACTATTTCTGTTTCCTTAGCGTCTCAGCTGTAAGTGTCCTTCTCCTTGCCTTGGGTTTTTTTGCATTATTCTGTGACCAGCAGAGGTTCCTTTATTGTTCGTCTGTAAGCGTCGGTGTGTGGGGAGGGAGAGGGTACAATAGTGGCTCCTTCTCCTGGGAGTGAGTGAGCAGTGGCGCACTGTTGTTTCAGTCAGGCTTGGAGGTGCCTGTTGCAGAGGGATGCAGGTGGCTCAGGCGTAAACAGAAAGTCTTAGAGTTGGCCCTCTCTTGGGGTTTTTTTTGTTGTTGCTGTTGTTGTTGTTGTTTTTTTTCTCTCGGCAGCCTCCCTGCTGCTGGCATTGCAAGGAGTTTTAATCTAGCCCCGCCCAAGCGCCTGAGGGTGCTTGTTATCCCTGAGTGCCTTAGGTGGCCCACAGGCGTCTCTCCACTGCCTGTTGCAGAGGCGCCGAAAGAGAGAGGCTACGCGCGCGGCTCCTCCCCCCCTCCCGGGAGCCTGCAGCCTCCAGCCGCCATCATGGCCGGGCAGCTCTCAGGGATGGGCACTCCTCTCCGCGGACCTCCTCCCTCCTGTCCTCTCGGTCCGTCACCCTACCGGCAACAATGTTTCTCACCCTGAACCAGCTCTCCGGTTCCCACGCTCCCGCTCCTGGACCCTCCGTTCAGCCGCGGATCGATGTCTCGGTCTGGGAACGCTGAGCTGCGCTGCAGACCCTCCGAATGTTTCTCACTCCCTCCCGTCTGCCACAGCTCCGCCGCTTCACCCTCTTTGAGCCTTCGTAGGTGCCTCCCTACCAGCTATGTCGGGCTCCCCGCAGTCCTTTCTGGTGTCTGAGGCCGTCTGCTGGTGTTCAGCTGGTTCTCTGTGGGAATGACTGCATCCTTCCGTGCATTCCCAATGCATCTGTGGAGAGGGATGCACTCCACATCTCTCTACTTCGCCGCCATCTTTTCTCTCCTATGCTACTTCTTCTTTTCCAATTTGGATTCCTTTTATTTCATTTTCTTCTCTGATTGCTGTGACTAATACTTCCAAAACTATGTTGAATAACAGTGGTGAGAGTGGGCACGTTTGTCTTGTTCCAGATCTTAGAGGAAATGCTTTCAGTTTCTCACTCTTGAGGATGATGTTGGCTGTGGGTTTATCATATATGGCCTTTATTATGTTGAGGTAATTTCCTTCTAAGCACACTTTCTGGAGAGTCTTTTTATCATAAGTGGGTGTTGAATTTTTTCAAAAGCTTTTTCTGCATCTCTTGAGATGATCACATGGTTTTTATCCTTCAATTTGTCAATATGGTGTATCACATTGATTGATTTGCATGTATTGAAGAATCCTTGAATTCCTGGGATAAACCCCACTTGATCATGGTGTATGATCCTTTTAATATGCTGTTGGATTCTGTTTGCTAGTATTTTGTTGAGAATTTTTGCATCTATGTTCATCAGTGATATTGGCCTGTAATATTCTTTTTTTGTGACATCTTTGTGTGGTTTTGGTTTCAGGGTGATGGTGACCTTGTAGAATGAGTTTGGGAATGTTCCTCCCTCTGCTATATTTTGGAAGAGTTTGAGAAGGATAGGTGTTAGCTTTTCTTTAAGTGTTTGGTAGAATTCACCTATGAAGCCATCTGGCCCTGCGTTTTTGTTTGTTGGAAAATTTTTTATCAAGTTTAAATTTCAGTGCTTGTGATTGGTCTGTTCATATTTTCTATTTCTTCCTGGTTCAGTCTTGCAAGTTTGTACTTTTCTAAGAATTTGACCATTTCTTCCAGGTTGTTCATTTTATTGGCATATAGTTGTTTGTAGTAGTCTCTCATGATCCTTTGTATTTCTGCAGTGTCAGTTGTTACTTCTCCTTTTTCATTTTTCATTCTGTTGATTTGAGTCCTCTCCCTTTTTTTCCTGCTAAGTCTGGGTAATGGTTTATCAATTTTGTTTTATTTAGTAGCATGTTGTTTAGCCTCCATGTGTTTGTATTTTTTACAGTTTTTTTCCCTTGTAATTGATATCTAGTCTTATAACATTGTGGTCAGAAAATATCCTTGATATGATTTTAATTTTCTTAAATTTATTGAGGCTTGATTTATGACCTAAGATGTGATCTATCCTGAGTATGTTCTGTGTGCACTTGTTTTTGAATGGAAAGTCCTATAAATATTAATTAAGCCCATCTGGTCTAATTTGTCATTTAGAGTTTGTGTGTCTTTATTTTCTTTTTGGATGATCTATCCATTGGTGTAAGTGGGGTGTTAAATCTCTTACTATTAGTGTGTTACTGTCAATTTCCCCTTTTACAGTTGTTAGCATTTGCCTTATGTATTGAGGTGCTCCTATGTTGGGTTCATAAATATTTACAATTGTTATATCTTCTTCTTGGATTAAGCCCTTTATCATTATGTAGTGTCCTTCCTTGTCTCTTATAATAGTCTTTATTTTAAAGTCTATTTTGTCTGACATGAGTATTGCTACTCCAGCTTTCTTTTGATTGCCATCAGCATGGAATATCTTTTCCCATTCCCTCACCCTCAGTCTGTATGTGTCCCTAGGTCTAAAGTGTGTCTCTTATAGACAGCATGTATATGGGTCTCACTTTTGTGTCCATTCAGCCAGTCTGTGTCTCTTGGTTGGAGCATTTAACCCATTCACATTTAAGGTAATTATCAATGTATATGTTCCTATTACCATTTTCTTAATTGTTTGGGGTTTGTTTTTGTAGATCTTTTCCTCCAGTTGTATTTCCTCCTAGAGAAGTTCCATTAGATTTGTTCTAAAGCTGGTCTGGTGGTGCTGAATTCTCTTAGTTTTTGCTTGTCTGTAAAGCTTTTAATTTTTCCTTCAAATCTGAATGAGATCCTTGCTGGGTAGGGTAATCTATTTTGTAGATTTTCCCCTTTCAACACATTAAATATATCGTGCCACTCCCTTCTGGCATGCAGAGTTTCTGCTGAAAGATCAGCTGTTAACCTTATGGGGATTCCCTTGTATGTTATTTGTTGCTTTTCTCTTGCTTCTTTAATATTTTTCTTTGTATCTAATTTTTGATAGTTTGATTAATATGTGTCTCAGTGTGTTGCTTCTTGGGTTTATCCTATATGGGCCTCTCTGCACTTCCTGGACTTGATTGACTATTTCATTTCCCATGTTAAGAAAGTTTTCCACTATAATCTCTTCAAATATTTTCTCAGACTCTTTCCTTTTCTCTTCTTTTTCTGCAATCCCTATAAGCTGAATGTTGGTATGTTTAATGTTGTCCCAGAGGTCTCTGAGACTGTCCTCAATTCTTTTCATTCTTTTTTCTTTATTCTGCTCCATGTTAGGTATTTCCACCATTCTATCTTCTAGGTCACTTACCCATTCTTATGTCTCAGTTTTTCTGCTCTTCATTCCTTCTAGAGTATTTTTAATTTCAGTTATTGGGTTGTTCATCAGTGTTTGTTTGCTCTTTAGTTCTTCTAGCTACTTGTTAAGCATTTCTTGTATTTTCTCCATCTGTGCCTCCATACTATTTCTGAGATGTTGGATCATCTTTACTATCATTATTCTGAATTCTTTTTCAGGTAGACTGCCTACCTCTTCTTAATTTGTTTGGTCTTTTGGGTTTTTACCTTGTTCCTTCATCTGCTAAATCTTTCACTGTCTTCTCATTTTGTTTAACTTACTGTGTTTAGGGTCTCCTTTTCTCAGGCTGCAGCATTGTAGTTTCTCTTAATTCTGTTGTCGGTCCCCAGTGGGGAGGTCGGTCCTGTGGCTTGCATAGGTTTCCTGGTAGTGGAGCGGGGGGAGGGACCTGATGCCTGTCTTCTTTTGTGTGGAGCTGGGTCTTGTCCTTCTGATGTGCAGGGCCATGTCTGGTGTTTTGGTGTGTCTGTGAGCTTAGTATGACTATAGGCAGTCTGTCTGGTAATGTGTGGAGTTGCGTTCCTGTCTTGCTAGTTGTTTCACATGAGGCATCCAGCACTGGAGCTTGCTGGCCTCTGGGTGAGTTGGATCTCAGTGTTGAGAATGAGACCTCTGGGAGAGCTCTTGATGATTAATATTCTATGGGGTTGAGAGTTCTCTGGTGGTCCAATGTCTTGACTCAGCTCTCCTGCCTCGGAGGTCTAGGTCTGACCCCTGGCCAGGGCACCAAGACCCTGGAAGCTGCACAGCAAGGAGGAAAAGGAGGAAAAAGAAGATTTAAAAAAGGAAGAAAGAAAAAGAACAAAGAAACTCCAAGACAAGTGGTAAAAGCAAAATTAACAGACAAAATCACACAAAGAGATGTACACACTTGCACTCACAAAAAGAGAAGAAAAGAAAAAGAGAAAAAGAAAAAGAAAAAAGGGAGAAAACAAAGAAGAGAGAAGTGAAACCAATAAACAAACCCACATATGAATGTATACACTAAAGATTAAACTAATAAATACATAAAATCAGGAACAAGTCAAACAAACCAGCAAGTCCTCCAATACTTCTAGGTAGATCTCTGCACATGCTGTGGGCACTGTGGAGTCAGCTCAGACTCTGATCTGGCAGTAGTCCTGCATGTATTTGTCCACAAAATCCATAGTTGCCCCCAAAGTCTACCACCTCAATTGTAGAGACACTCATCTATTCAGGTAATCCTCAGATACAGGGTCTATCAAGTCAATTGTGGATATTAAATCTGCTCCTCCTGCAGCTGTTTCCCTTTCTCTTCTTTAGTCCCACAGCCCCCAAGGATCAGTTTTGGTTTTGGTCCTGTCTCTGCATGTGGGCTGCTCTCAGGCATTGGTTCCCCACCCAGGCAAGAGGGGGCGAAAGAGGGTGATTGGGGCTCACCTGCAAAATCAGGCCAGGTGGAGGGAGAGATATGGCCATGTAACTGAAATTTGTGCGAGTGCTTGCAGAAGCAGAGATTGGCTTCAGCTTGAGGTTTGCTGTGCATTCTTCCGGGGGAGTTGGTCCTGAATGTGGGACCTTTGGTGGTGGTGGACTGCACCTGCTGCCGGAAGGCTGTGGCCAGTGACCTGCCTTGCACACAGGACTCTTGGTGGCCAAGGCAGCAGGCTCTGTGCTCCAATATAGCAGCCATGGCTTGCATTGGTTCTCATGCAGGCACTGCCTTGCAGCCTGTGAGCACGCAGAACAGGAAGCTCCTAGGGCTCCTCTTGAGCACCCCGAAACAAAGGTCTCCTATCTCTCCATCAGGCCTAGGCTTTCCCTAGACTTCCTCCCAGCTAACTGTGGTGCACTAGCCCCACAGGCTGTTTTCATGCAGCCAACCCCAATTCTCTCTCTGGGGTCTGACCTCCGAAACCCAAGCCTCAGTGCCCAGCCTGCACCCACGGCAGGTGAGCAGAAAAAGCATCTCCGGCTGAGAAGTGTTGCTTGGCACTGATCCTCCGCACAGGAATCTTCCTGCTCTGCCCTCCATGCACCCTCCTCTGGGGGCTCCGAAGCTACTCCCATCCATCCCCAGCAATGAGGGGGCTTCCTCGTGTGAGGAAGATTTCCCCTTTCACAACTCCCTCCCAGAGTAGCACGTCTCCTCGGATTCCTTTGTCTCTTTTTTCCCTTTTTCTTTTGTGCTACTAAGTTATGTGGGGATTTTCTTGCCTTTTTGGAAGTCTGAGGTCCCCTGCCAGCATTTGGAAGGTGTTCTGTAGGAGCTGTTCCACTTGTAGATGTATTCTTGATATATTTGTGGGGAGAAAGTTGATCTCCACATCTTACTCCTCTGCATCTTCCTGTCTCTCCAGTAGTGTGTATATGTTAATCCCAACTTTTAATTTATCCTCCCCTCCTTCCCCTTTGGTAACCATGAGTTTGTTTTCTATGTTTGTGAGTCTATTTTGTAAATCCCACATATAAGTGATATCATATGATATTTGTCTCTCTCTGTTGATCTTAATTCACTTAATGTGATAATCTCTAGGTCCATCCATGTTGCTGCAAATGGCATTATTTAATTCTTTTTTAAGGCTGAGTAAAATTCCATTGTATATCACATCTTATTTACCCATTCATCTGTTGATGAACATATAGGTTGCTTCCATGTCTTGGCTATTGAAAATAGTGCTGCTATGAAAACTGAGGTACATGTATCCTTTCAAATTATAGTTTTATCCAGATATATACTCAGTAGTGGGATTGCAGGATCATTTTGTAACTCTATTTGTAGATTTTTAAGGAATCTCCATACTGTTTTCCATAGTGGCTATACCAATTTACATTTCTACCTAGAGTGTAGGAGGGTTACTTTTCCTCCACACCCACTCCAGCATTTATTATTTGTAGACTTTTTGATGACGGCCATTCTGACTAGAGTGAAGTGATAACTCATGGCAGTTTTGATTTGCATTTCTCTAATAATTAGCAATGTTGAGCATCTTTTCATGTGCCTATTGGCCATCTTTATGTCTTCTTTGGAGAAATGTCTATTTATATTTTCTGCCCAGTATTTTTTTAAATTTTTTTTATTTATTTACTATTTTTGGGGGGTAAACCAAGTTCAATCATCTGTTTTTATACACATATCCCTGTATTCCCTCCCTGCCTCGACTCCCCGCCCACCCTCCCTTGATTCCCCCCCACCCTTCCCATCCCAGTCCTCTAAGGCATCTTCCATCCTTCATTCTTTTACATGTAGCTGTCCAGTTTTTCCAGAACCAATTATTGAAGATATTGTCTTTTATCCAGATATATACTCAGTAGCGGGATTGCAGGATCATTTTGTAACTCCCTTTGTTATACAACAACTTCCCACTGGCTATCTATTTGACAGTTGGTAGTATATATATGTCTGTGCTACTCTCTCGCTTCGTCTCAGCTTCCCCTTCACCCCCTGCCCCCCCAAACCTCAAGTTCTCCAGTCCATTCTCTGCATCTGCATCTTTGTTCTTGCCACTGAATTCATCAGTACCATTTTTAGATTCCGTATATGTGAGTTAGCATACAATATTTGTCTTTCTCTCTCTGACTTACTATTTATATTTTCTGCCCAGTTTTTGATTGGTTTTTTTTTGTTTTTGTTTTTTGTTTATTTTGTTTTGTTATTGAGTTGTATGAGCTGTTTGTATATTTTGGAAATAAATCTCTTGTCAGTTGCATCATTTTCTCCCATTCAGTAGGTTGTCCTTTCATTTTGTTATGATTTCCTTTGCTGTGCAAAAGCTTTTAAGTTTCACTAGGTCCCATGTGTTTACTTTTGCTTTTATTTCCATTACTGTAGCATCCATGTTTCTGTGTCATCTAATCTGCTATTGGTTCCCTCTAGTGTATTTTTTATTTTGGCTATTTTATTCTTTAGCTTTGATTGATTCCTTTTAAAATGTATTGTATCTCTTGTTGTAGTTCTCACTGTGTTCCTCCATTCTTCTCCAGAGTTTGGTGAGTGTTTTTATGATGATTACTTTGAATTCTTTATCTGGAAGGTTGCTTATCTGTGTTTCATTTACTTTTTTTGTTGTTGTTGAGGTTTTGTATAATTCTTTAATTTGGAAGATATTCTTTTGCCTCATTTTGCCTAACTTTTTGTGTTTGTTTCTGTGTATTAGTTAGATTATTTACTTTTCCCAGTATTAAAAGAGTGACTTTGTGTAGAAGGTGTCCTGTGTGGCCCAGTAGCATGGTACCCTCCGGCTGCCAGAGCCAGGTGCTCCAGGAGTGTTCCTTGTGTAAGCTGTATATTCTTCTCTTGTGGCAAGACCATGCTTGCTTCAGGCATGCTAGTGTGCAGGTCTGGCTTCTGTGCAGTGGGCTATGAGTTCTGGTTGCAACTGCTATGCAAGCCTTGCTTCTAAGGAAGGATCACTTTGAGGGGGATGCCAGTGGCAGCTGGGGGTGCCCAATAGGACTGGTGGAGCAAGTGGCTGCTTTTGAGGGCTTCTGGTGCTTATTGAAGGCATCCCCTGGATCTGGTGGGGTGGGAAGGCCATTTAGGAGAGGTTCTAGTACCAACTGAGAGTGGCTGTCAGGTATGGTGGGGCAGGAGGCCACTTTGGAGGGGCTGTGCTGCTGGCTCGGTCTGGTGGGAAAGGGGGCCATTTGGAGAACTCTAGTGACAGCTGAGGGTGACTGCTGGGTCTGGTGGGGTGGGGAGAGCACTTTGGAGTAGTACTGAGTGTATCAGGTCCATAGGTGAACCCAGAACTGGGCAATCAGTACTAATAGTTTAAATAGGGAGAGTCAGATATGGTGTCTGCCAGCACTGGGACAGCTAGGTAGAGGGTGAGCCATAAACAAACAACAACAAATTTGGTGCCCACCAGCTCCTCAGTACCCAGAGAAAGTTCCAACAGATCTCTGCCCCTCAGGCATAGGCCCTAAAATTAGTCAATGAATCTCCTTCTCGTATAATCCAGGTGCTTTTCAGACTGCTGCCCCATGCTGGGACTTGGAGGGAGTGAATATTTGCATGTGCCCTTTAAGAGCAGATTCTTGGTTTCTTACAGCTGTCTTGCTCTCCTAGACATAAACCCCACTGCTTTTCAAAGCCAAATATGGAAAATCATCTTCCCAGTGCAGGTCACCCAGGCTGGGGAGTCTAATGTGGAGCTGAGCCCTCACTCCTCAGGGAGGATTTCTAAGGCTGTGATATCCCTCCTGCCATTGGGTTGCAATGCCAGCAGTGTGAGTCCCAGTCAGACTGTGTTGGCTATTTCTAGCCATCTCAATGTGGTTTTTCCTTTTTATCTTTAGTTGTGGAATATCTTTTCTGCTAGTCTTCAGGTTGTTCTCAGAGTTGTCTCTCTATATGCAATTATAATTTTGGCATATCCATGGGAGGAGGCACACCCAGGCAGCATCCTTCTACTCTACCATCTTGTCCTGAAAATACTTGACCATAAAGATGAATTTCTGAGTACGTTTGCTTCCTGAAAATGGCAAAGAGCTTTTGTGCAATGTTCAAAATTTTATTTATTTATCCATAGTTCTATGGATATTGGAATATAAACTTGGATATCAGAATATAAACTAAAGACTGCATTTATTTACTTATTTACTTATTTGTTTATTTTTTGGAGCTAACATAGAAGTTTTATTGAATAAATACATGCATTGTCATGTAAAATTAGTTGAGCAAAAAGGGCATTTTACAATAAAAAAAAACTTCTGCTGTGTTCCATCTGCAGTGGCCGGTCCAGCTAGATTGGAGTTAAAGCAACAACCACAAAATAAGCGCACATGCTGGTCTGCATTTGGCTTCAGTTCCTGACAGAGGACTGACCTCTGACAGAGGGTAAACTGTGGTGAATTCAGCTGCGAGCAGCTGCGAGACTCCTGCTAAGACTGCATTTATTAGAATATAGTGGAAATTTGTATTAGCTCATTATGTTTGTTTTAGGAGACTGATTTTTACCCACTCATGTTGGTGATAATTAACTCACTATGTTACGATTAATTTAGCTCTAATTAACCTAACTGGATAAAAATATCTATGCAAATATTCTTAATATAAGGAACATAGCTTAAGAAGGAAATGTTTGAAAACATATTTCTTCATGAAAAATGTATTTATAAATAGGATAATGTGACTTATAGCCATATAAAATGAGGCAAAAACTCAACTTCTTACAGCAGATTTCCCACTTGATAAGTTTTTAAGTTATTTCAACTTTTGTTTTTTGTTTGCAAAATAGCCTCTTTAAAATTTCAGCTTTACTCATCTATAATTGACAAATAAAACTGTAAGATATTTAAAGTGTACATCACTTGATATACATACATAGTGTGAAAGGATTCCCTCCCACCCAATCTGGTTAATTAACACATCCATCATCTCACGCATTTATCTTTCTTTGATTTTTGGTGAGAACATTTAAGTTCCACTCTCTTAGCAAATTTTAAGTATACAATACAGTGTTATCAAGTACAGTCACCACGTTTTACATTAGATCCTCAGACTTTATTCATTTTATAACTGAAAGTTCATACATTTCTTACCAACCTCTCCCTATTTCCCTCACCCCCCAGCCTTAGCGACCATTCTGTTTCTCTGAGTTTGACTTTTTTTTTTTTTTTTCAGATTCCACATATAACTAATGCCATGTAGTATTTCTTTTCTCTTTGTCTGGCTTATTTCACTTAGCCTAATGCCCTCAAAGTCCACCCATGTTGCCAACTGGCAGGGTTTTCTTCTTTCTCGTGGCTGAATAATATCCCATAATATAAAGATGGTCTATTATGAACAGTGCTGATGTAGATATAGGAATGCAGATATCTCTTCATTATCCTGTTTTCCTTTCTTTAGATATATACCCAGAAGCACGATTGCTGGGTCATATGGCAGTTCTATTTTTAATTTTTTGAGGAAATTCCATACTGTTTTCCGTAAGGCTGTATCAGTTCATGTTCCCACCAACAGAGCACAAGAGTTCTCTTTTCTCCACATCTTTGCCAACACTTGTTATCTCTTGTCTTTTTGATGATGATCATTCTAACAGGTGTGAAGTGATATTTCATTGTGGTTTTGATTTGTGATTAGTGATGCCAGGCACCTTTTCAGATACTTGTTGGCCACTTATATGTCTTCTTCAGGAAAATGACCATTTAGTTCCTCTATTTTATATCAGATTTTGTTGTTGTTGTTGTTGCTATTGAGTTGCATGAGTTCTTTATATATTTTGGATATTAACCCCAATTAGATACATGATTTGCAACTAATTTCTCCCATTCCATAGGTTGCCTTTTTATTTGTTGAATTGGCTTTTGGTGTCAGATTCAAAATATCAGTGCCAAGACTGATGTCAAGGAGTTTACCATCTATGTTTTCTTCTAGAAGTTTTATGGCTTCAGGTCACATATTTAAGTCTTTAATCTCATTTCAAGTTCATTTTTGTGTATGATGTAGAATAGGTTTTTTTCTTTTCCATGTGGCTATGCAGTTTTCCAACACCATTTATTGAAGAGACTACACTTTCTCCATTGCATATTTTGGCTCCTTTTTCATCAAATAACTGACCGTATAAACATGGATTTATTTCTGGGCTTTCAATTCTGTACCATTAACCTTTGTGTCTGTTTTTATGCAATTACCATACTGTTTTGATTACTACATCTTTGTAATACAGTGTAATGTCAGGTAGTGTGATGCTTCCAGCTTTGTTCTTATTTCTCAAGAGTGCTTTGGTTATTCTCGGTCTTTTGTGGTTCCATGCAAATTTTAGAATTGTTTGTTCTATTTCTGTAAAAATTGCCAGTGGACTCTTGATAGGGATTGCATTGAATCTGTAGATTACTTTGGATGGTATGGACACTTTAACAATATTAGTTCTTTATATAAGTATGTAATATCTTTCCATTTATTTGTGTCTTCTTCGATTTGTTCTCATCAATATCTCATGGTTTTCAGTGTACAGATCTTTTATCTCTTTGGTTAAATTTAATCCTATGTATTTTATTCATTTGATGAAACTGTAAGTGGGATTGTTTTCTTAGTTTCTCTTTCCATGATAGTTCATTGTTAGTGTAGAGAAATACAACTGATTTTTGTATATAGATTTTGTATCCTGCAATCTTACTGAACTTTTAAATTAGTTCTCATAGTTTTTGGAGGAGTCTTTAGGGCTTTGTATATATAAGATCATGTCATCTATAAATAGAGACAGTTTTACTTCTTCCTTTCCAATTTAGGTGTCTTTTATTTTATTTTATTGCTTAATTGCTCTGGCTAAAATTCCCTGGACTATGTTGAATATAAGTGGTGAGAGAGGGCATCCCTGACTTGTTCCTGATCTTAGAGAAAAAGTTTCCAGCTTTTCACCATTGATTATGAGGTTTACTGTGGGCTTGTCATATATGGTCTTTATTATATTAACCTTCATTACGCATGTTCCCTGTATACTCACTTTCTTGAGAGTTTTTATCATGAGTTGATGACAAAATTCTCCAAATGATTTTTCTATATCTGTTGAGGTAAACATATGATTTTTTATCCTGCATTTTGTTAATGTGGTGTATTACACTGATTGATTTGTGCACGTCGAACCATCCTTGCATCCCTGAAATAAATCTCACTTGATCATGGTGTATTATCCTTTAAATGTATTGTTAAATTTGGTTTGCTCATGTTTTGTTGAGAATTTTTACATTTATACTCATCAGGTATTGGCCTGACGTTTTCTTTTGTTTTAGTGTTCTTGTCTGGTTTTGGTATCAGGGTCATTTTGGCCTTGAAAAATGATTTTGGAAGATTTCCCTTATTTTCTATTTTTTGGAAGAGTTTGGAAAGGATTGGTAGTAAGCCTTCTTTAAATATTTGGTAGAATTTGCCACAAAGTATTCTTAAATAAACATATATAGACAAATACTTTACATACTCATGCTAGAAAGATTCTATTCCTATAGAAGGAATTCTTAGAAATGGGAATGTTAAGTCATAGGTTATATATATTTAAAATATACATTATGCAGCAATGTCCCTCTAAAATATTTTAAACAGGTTTATATTTTTCAACTTACCTGTTTCACCAGTTTACACTCCCAATATTTCCCTATGTTATCCCCAAATCTAGATCACATTCTCCCTCTTCTTCACTTCCTCCTCTCTTCTCCAGAAATCTTCCTCTTTCCCTTCTTCCTCCTGCTTACTCTGTTACATTTTTCTTCTTATTGCCCTTCTTCCTTTGGTCATATCACATTGGTTGGGATTATAAATACAATGTGGAAGAACAAGTGAAAACGGGCATGCTTTTATTTTTCATGATATAATGAGAATTCATATTTTACCAATTAACTTATTGTTTATTACTATCAGTCTCTGATATGTATATTTGTTTCAAGTTAAGCAAATTTTCTTCTAATTCCAATTTATTAACCATTTATAAAGTCAAGAATGCATGTTAGGTTTTATCAAAACACTTTTTATACCTATTGTGAACATTTATGTCATTTTTCCTTTAATCTATTACTATAGTAAGTTAAATTAATTTCCTAATGTTGAAACATCTTTGCATATGTAACCACATTCTAGAATTTTTAAAGTCATGTTGAAAAATAAAATGGTGTTGATTTTAATATAGTAATATTACATCTATATTAAAAGAAAAATTAATATACTCTTGAGCTCTGTCTGCCCAATTTTTTATATTTGAACTATGCTAGCCTTACATAATGAGTTGAAAAGATTTCCATATTCTTAAATATATGGAATATAGTTTGAATAATATAGAGATTGTTATTTAATGCCAATAGCCTTAGGAGAATTTGCTCACAAAAGTATCTGAGTTTGATGCCTTGGAGAAGAAGATTAATTTTATTACCACTTCAATTTCATATATCTTTAAAAGATAAAAACTTTCTAAAAAACAAGTGACATCACAATCATCACATAATATTTTAACAATAGTTCCTGAATACCCAAATATCTAGAGAGTATTTAAATTAAATATCTTTTAATTTACAGCTTTATATCCCACTCTCTCTTTTTTTGTTGTTTGTAGTTTGGTTTTTGAAGGAATAGGTTTACTGAGGTAATATATTTAAGTGTAAAACAACAAGGCTGGTCACGTGCATGTCCAAGGCTGTGCCTTCTCAGGGATGACCTCAGAGGCTTCACATTGTGGGAGAAATAAACTTCACTAAAATAGTCCAGTCAATCACTAAACAAATAAGCAATAAAACAAAAATAATAATTCACTAGAGGGACTAAAGAGTAGATTTGAAATGTCAGAAGAAAGAACTACTGAACTTGTAAGATAATTGAAATTATGCAATCCAAAGAAGATAGAGAGGAAAAAAAAGTAAAGAAAAATATATAGAACCTCAGAGAAATGCGAGACATCATAAACTGCATCAACATATATATAACTGGAGCGTCAGAGGAAAGGAGAGAAAAAAAGGAGGGAAAAATTTGAACAATAGCCAAAAACTTCCCAAATTTGATGAAAATCATTAATCTATACATCTAAGAAGCTCAACAAACTCCAAGTAAGATCACTACAAAGAGATCCACACACTTACATATCACAGAAAAAATGCTGAAAGCCAAAGTAAAAGAAAATCCCCAAAGCAGGAGAAAATCAGCACGTTACAAAGAAGGATCTCCTGCTCCCCCAACACACACACACACACACACACACACACACACAAACACACAAACACACACACTCCCCATCCAAATTAAAAGCTGACTTCTTATGAGAAATAATGGCAGGCAGAAGACAGTGGGATGACATATTTAAAGTACGGAGAGAAAACAAGTCAACAAAAATTCTATATCCAGCAAAACTATTTTTCAAAAATGAAATAGAAAGGAAGATATTCCCAGATACGAAAATAAGTGTATCTAAGAAAATATGAGTTATTAAGAAATACTAAAGGAAGTTCTTCAGATTGAAAGCAAGACACAGCACACAGTAATTCAAATCCAGATTTTAAAAAAAACATCAAAAAAGTAGTAAAGGTAATTATACAATTATAAGAGTATAAATATGTTTCTCCATTTTTCTCTTAACTAATTTTAAAAGCAATTTTATAAAGCAATATGTATTTAATTGTATTGTTGGGCCTATAACATGGAAATGTAATATATTTGCTAATAATAACATTATAGAGAGGGATGGGAGCACAGCTATATTGGTGTAAGAAAATGAAAACAGATGATAACTCAAATCCATAGGAACAAATGAAGAGAAACAGATACGATAAATAAGGAAGTTAATACAAGTGCTGTACATGTATACTGACTCTTTCTTTCCTTAGCTTCTTTAAAAGACATACAATTACTCAAGCCAATAATTATAACATGGTATCATTGGGTTTATAGCATATATAGATATAATATGCATAACAATTGTAGCAAACAAGGCCAGTTGGGGGAGGAAATAGGAGTGCATTCCTATATCTCACTGGAATTAAGTTAGTATAAATCTGAATTAGATTCTGATATATATATACATATATATAGCCTGCCCTAGAGGAAAAACTAAGAAAATATTTCAAACAATATAGTGAAAAAAGTTAATGTAATTAAATTGTTATACACAAAATTCTCACTTAATACTAAAGAAAACAGTAAAGGAGGGATAGAGGAACAAAAAGAAACACAAGAAATATATTAAATGAAAAGAAAATGACAGACATAAATCCAACTATGTCAGCAATAACCTTAAATGTGAGGGGACTAAGCAGACCAGTGAAATGGCAGAGTCAGACCAGATAACAAAAGAAGATCCAACTTTATGCTGTCTATAGGAGATATATTTTAGATTCTAAAATACAAATAGGTTGGGGAAAAAAGGATGGGAAAAATATATCATGCAAAGGAGTGGCTATATTAATATCAGACAAATACATTTTAAAACAAAATTAAAATTTCCAAAAATAAAAAGGGACATTTTATAATGTCGGATGGTCTGTCCATCAGGAAAGTATAACAATTATAAATGCATTCATCTGACAACAGAGACATAAAATAACACGATGCAAAACCTGACAGAATAAAGGGAGAAAAAAATAATTAAACAATAATAGTTGGAGACTTTCATATACCACTTTCAATAATGGATAAAACGACAAGCAGATCAAAGAGGAAATAGAAGACCTGAACAACACTGTAAGCCAACTAGACCTAACAGGTGTCTATAGTACACTCCATCCAACAACAGCAAATGACAATTCTTCTTAAGTGACATGGAAAGTTCTCCAGGACAGACCATATGTTAGGCCATAAAATAAACTTCAATATATTTAAAAGGATTGAAATCATATAAAGTATTTTCTCTGACCACAAAGAAATGAAATTAGATACCATATGACTGAGGAATTTCACTCTTAGGTTTATATGCAAGAGAAATGAAAAATGTCCATACAAAACTTGTATATAAATATTCAAAGCAGCGCTATCCATAATAGTTGCAAAGTGGAAGCAACCAAAATGTTCATCAACTAAAGAATGAATAAATAAAATGTTGGTATAGCCATATAATGGAATATTATTTGACAATAAAAATAAATAAAATACATTTGGCTTTTGAACAATGCAGGGGTTAGGGTGCTGCCTCCCCCCACCACCCATCTCCTCCAACAGTCAAAAATCTGTGCATAATTCTACAGCTGGCTTTCCATATGCTTAGTTCCAAAGCCATAGATTCAGACAACTGTGGATTGTGTAGTACCGTAGTACATATTTACTGAAAAAAAAATCTGTGTATAAGTGGACCTGTGCAGTTTAAACACTGGTTCAAGGGTCAACTGTACTGATGTATGCTACAACATGGATGAACCTTAAAACATTATGCTAACAGGAAGAAGCCAGTCAAAAAGAACATATATTGTATGATCCTCTTGATATGAAATATCCAGAATAAGCAAACCATAGAGACAGAAAATAGATTAGTGGTGTCAATGGCTGGGGGCAGGAGGGAATAGGGTTTCTTTTTTGGTTGATAAAGATGTTCCAGAATTATATAGTGGTTGTGCAACTCTGTGAATATCCTAAAAATAATTGAATTGTGCATTTTAAAAGGGTTACTTTTGTAGTATATGAATTATATCTCAATAAAGCTGTTAAATAGAGAAAAAACAAATAGTACCAATAACCTTCCTACCTGCCTGATAAATGAGACAAGCCCTTTGGTATGGTTTTATAGCAACTGCTTCTGCTCCATGCCTAACACCTAAAGTTTTATAAGATCAGCAGGGATTTCAGCTCCAGATTAATGTTTTATCTCTCTGAATGGCACCCTCTACTTTAACCATGAACTGAACTTCCTTGCCTCTCCTAGAAGGCATCTGCTTTCTTAGGTATCTGTTTGAAGGCCCTCTCATATGTTACCCTGCTGTTTGAAAGTCTCTTCCAATGGGATAACTTTTATTTCTTTTCAATAATGCAGATGTCACCTCTTTAGGAACATTCTCCCTGAGCCTTCCTTAGTGCGCTCTCAAGCCTCAGTTGGTGTACCATCTATATATTTCACTTCACCCTGGGCTCACTTCTATCATAGCATCTATTTGTTTGCATATCTTCCCCACTAAACTAGACTGCAAGTATTGTATCTTGTAGTTATAAGCACCTTGCCCTGTGCCTAGGTGCTCAATAGATTAAGAAAGGCTGTCTACCCACATGTAAATTAATGTAATCAATGTAAATCAATGAAGTTAGAACAAATCCTCAGACTATATACAAAAATAAACTCAAAATGGCTTGAAGATTTAAATATGACACATCATAAAACCCTTAGATGAGAACATAGGCAAAACATTCTCTGACATAAATTGTACCAATGTTTTCTTAAGTCAGTCTCCCAAGGTAATAGAAATAAAAGCAAAAGTAAACAAATGGGACCTAATCAAACTTATAAGCTTTTGTACATAAAGAAAGCCATAAAAAAATGAAAAGATATCTTAAGGACTGGGAGAAAATATTTGCAAATGATGTGACTGACAAGGGATTAATTTGCAAAATATACAATCAGCTCATACAACTCAATAAGAACAACAACAAAAAACCCAACTGAAATGATCCAAAACCTATGGGATGCAGCAAAGGCAGTTCTAAGAGGGAAGTGTATAGCAATACAATCCTACTGCAAGACACAAGAAAAATCCCAAATAAACAATCTAACTTTACACCTAAGGAAATTAGAGAAAGAAGAGCAAACAAAACCCAAAGTTAGTAGATGGAGAGAAATCATAAAGATCAGAGTAGAAATAAATGAAATAGAAACAAAGAAACCAGAAAAAAATCAAGAAAACTAAAAGCTGGTTCTTTGAGAAGATAAATAAAATGGATAAACCTCTAGCAAGAGTCATCAAGAAAAAGAGGGAGAGGACTCAAATCAATAAAATTAGAAATGAAACAGGAGAAGTTACAACGGACACCACAGAAATAAAAAGCACCATAAGAGACTACTACAAGCAACTATATGCCAATAAAATGGAAAACCTGGATGAAATGGACAGATTCTTAGAAAGGTATAATCTTCCAAGACTGAATCAGGAAGACATAGAAAATATGAACAGACCAATCACAAGGAATGAAATTGAAACTGTGATTAAAAATCTCCCAACAAACAAAAGTCCAGGACCAGATGGCTTCACAGGTGAATTTTATCAAACATTTAGAGAAGAGCTAACACCCATCCTTCTCAAACTCTTCCAAAAAATTGCAGAGGAAGGAACACTGCCAAACTCATTTTATGAAGCCACCATCACCCTGATACCAAAACCAGACAAAGATGCTACAAAAAAAGAAAACTACAGACCAATATCACTGATGAATTTAAAATACTAGCCAACAGAATCCAACAGCACATTAAAAGGATCATACACCATGATCGAGTGGGGTTTATCCCTGGAATGCAAGGATTCTTCAATAAACACAAATCAATCAATGTGATACACCATATTAACAAATTGAAGGATAAAAACCACATGATCATCTCAATAGATGCAGAAAAAGCTTCTGACAAAATTCAACACCCATTTATGATAAAAACTCTCCAGAAGGTAGGCATAGAGGGAAACTATCTCAACATAATAAAGGCCACATATGACAAACCCACAACAAACATCCTTCTCAATGGTGAAAAACTGGAAGCATTCCCTCTAAGATCAGGAACAAGACAAGGATGTTCACTCTCGCCACTACTATTCAACATAGTTTTGGACATCCTTGCCACAGCAATCAGAGAAGAAAAAGAAATAAAAGGAATCCAAATTGGAAAAGAAGAAGTCAAACTGTCACTGTTTGCAGATGACATGATACTATACATAGAAAATCCTAAAGATGCCACAAGAAAACTAGTTGAGCTAAGTAATGAATTTGGTAAAGTTGCAGGATACAAAATTAACACACAGAAATCTCTTGCATTTCTAGACACTAACAATGAAAGATCAGAAAGAGAAATTAAGGAAACAATCCCATTCACCATTGCAACAAAAAAATAAAATACCTAGGAATAAACCTAACCAAGGATGTAAAAGACCTGCACTCAGAAAACTATAAGACACTCATGAAAGAAATCAAAGAAGACACAAACAGATGGAGGGACATACCATGTTTTTGAGTTGGAAGAATCAACATTGTGAAAATGACTATATTACCGAAAGCAATTTACAGATTCAATGCAATCCTGATCAAATTACCAATGGCATTTTTCACAGAACTAGAACAAGAAATTTTATGATTTGTATGGAAATGCAAAAGACCCCGAATAGCCAAAGCAACCTTGAGAAGGAAAGACGGAGTTGGTGAAATCAGGCTTCCTGACTTCAGGCTATACTACAAGGATACAGTGATCAAGACAGTATGGTACTGGCACAAAAACAGAAATATAGATCAATGGAACAGGATAGAAAGCCCGAAGATAAACTACGGTCAACTAACCTATGACAAAGGAGGCAAGGATATACAATGGAAAAAAGGCAGCCTCTTCAATAAGTGGTGCTGGGAAAACTGGACAGCAATATGTAAAAGAATGAAATTAGAACACTTCCTAACACCATACACAAATATAAACTCAAAATGGATTAAAGAGGTAAATGTAAGGCCAGACAGTATAAAACTCCTAGAGGAAAACATAGGAAGAACACTCTTCGACATAAATAACAGCAAGATCTTTTTTGATCCACCCCCTAGAATAATGGAAATAAAAACAAAAATAAATAAGTGGGACCTAATGAAACTTCAAAGCGTCTGCACAACAAAGGAAACTATAAGCAAGATGAAAAGACAACCCTCAGAATGGGAGAAAATATTTGCAAATGAATCAACAGACAAAGGATTAATCTCCAAAATATATAAACAGTTTATCCAGCTCAATTTCAAGAAAACAAACAATCCAATCCAAAAATGGGCAGAAGACCTAAACAGGCATTTCTCCAAAGAAGACATACGGATGGCCAAGAGGCACATGAAAAGCTGCTCAACATCACTCATTATTAGAGAAATGCAAATCAAAACTACAATGAGGTATCACCTCACACTGGTTAGAATGGGCATCATCAGAAAATCTACAAACAGTAAATGCTGGAGAGGGTGTGGAGAAAAAGGAACGCTCTTGCATTGCTGGTGGGAATGTAAATTGATATAGCCACTATGGAAAACAATATGGAAGTTCCTTGCAAAGCTAAAACTAGAACTACCATATGACCCAGCAATCCCACTGCTGGGCATATACCCAGAGAACATCATAATTCAAAAAGACACATGCACTCCAATGTTCATTGCAGCACTATTTACAATAGCCAGGACATGGAAGCAACCTAAATTTCCATCAACAGATGAATGGATAAAGAAGATGTGGTACATACATACAATGGAATATTACTCAGCTGTAAAAAGCAATGAAACTGGGACATTTTTAGAGACATGGATGGACCTAGAATCTGTCATACAGAGTGAAGTGAGTCAGAAAGAGAAAAACAAATATTGTATATTAACACATATATGTGGACTATAGAAAAATGGTACAAATCAACCGGTTTGCAAGGCAGAAATAGAGACACAGATGTAGACAACAAACATATGGACACCAAAGTGGGGAAAGCGGGGAGGGTTGTGGTGGGGGGAATGAATTGGGAGATTGGGATACCAAATTGTACACTCTAAATATATGCAGTTTATTGTAAAAAATAAGAAAATAAAAAGTTAAAAAAAAAACCCAATTGAAAAATGGGCAGAAGATCTAGATAAACATTTCTCCAAAAAAGACATACACATCCAACAGGCCCATGAAAAGATGCTCATCATTGCAAATTATTAAAGAAATGCAAATCAAAACTATAACGAGGTACCACCTCACACCAGTCAGGATGGCCATCATTAAAAAGTCTACAAATAGTAAATGCTGGAGAGTGTAACGAGAAAAGGGAACCCTCCCATGCTGTTAGTGGGAATGTAAACTGGTACAGCCACTATGAAAAACACTATGAAGGTTCCTCAAAAAACTAAAAATAGAGTTGCCATATGACACTGCAATCCCACTCCTGGGCATATATCTGGACAAAACTATAATTTGAAGAGATACATGTACCCTGATATTCACTGCAGCACTACTTACAATAGCCAAGACATGGAAACAAACTAAGTGTCCATTGACAGATGAATGGATAAAGAAGATGCAGTATATATACACAACAGAATATTACTCAGCCATAAAAAAGAATGAAATAATGCCAGTTGCAGCAACATGGATAGACCTAGAGATTATCATACTAAGTAAAGTAAATCAGAAAGAGAAAGACAAATACCATATGATATCACTTATATGTTGAATCTAAAATATGACGCAAATTAACTTATCGATGAAATAGAAACAGATTCACACACATAGAGAACAGACTTCTTGTTGCCAAGGGAGAGGGGGAGTAGGTGACGGATGGAGTGGAGACTGGGATTAGTATATGCAAGCTATTATATATAGGATGGATAAACAACAAGGTCCTGCTGTGTAGCACAGGTAACTATATTCAATATTCTGTGATAAACCATAATGGAAAAAATATGAAAAAGAATGTATATACTGTATATGCATAACTGAATCACTTTGCTATACAGTAGAAATTCCATGAAATTCCACTAGGGTTTTTAAATTTCCTGAAGTTTCTGATAATTATTTTACTTAATTTTAAAGATGAATTTTATATCTGAAACTTAAAAATTAAATACCCATTCTTCATTTTTCTATGTGGAAAATAAACTTTTCTCCTCAGAATTGTATATATGGTAGGCTTCTGTCCCAAAGTGGCCAACTGCTTGCTAAGTATTATGGAATTCTGTAAGAAAAAAAAAATCCTCTTTTTAATCTTGCCATGGCCAAAACTATTCTGAAATTACATCATGATATATTGAATTTATTATTTCAGCTGACATTGTTTATATTTACAAATTTACCACATTTTCAAGATTCAGCTTTGTTTTCTTCCTATTATGTAGCCTCCTCCCCATTAGAACTTTATGAATTATAAATGTCATAATACAATTTCCAACATGTTGAAAATACTATGCACAGAATCCTGGATAAACTGAGATTATGGAGGCTCTTAAATAAATGCTTTTAGTTTTAATGCAATGAAATATGTAATGGAGTTCCTAAAACAAATCTGTTGGAATTATTTCTATATGAACCTGACTTCAAAACAACATACCCTTTCAAGGCATATTTCAAATATATCTGGAGGCTCTAAGAAAAATTCTGTTAGTATAAAGATAGATCTGACATGCTCCCTCTTTTTCTCATGAGATTTAAGGAGGTGTTGAAATGACTGGAATTATACCTAATAAAGTATTTTTAGAATAGAGGTAACAGTTTCATTATGAGGAATCCCTAGAATAAAAAATCAGATAATGAGGGCCAGTCTAGAATCCTCCAATAATGCTCCTGCTTAATTTCCTAGAAATATGCCAACCATCTACAAAGCAACCTTTGAGATTGCTATAATGAGTATCAGTAAAGGTGTAATCATTGGAACTATGGGATTCTGTAACAGGAGGATTTAAAAACTATGTTCTGAGAGTAGGAATGGTAGTCAGGGAAGGATTTCCTGAAGAATACACCTTTAATGATTTTGATAGAGAAAAATATATTTGCCTGGTAAATACTTGATAAATCATAGGATCTTTTAAATTTTGTTTCTAAAAATCTCATTCACTATTCAGAATTTTAAATGCAACTATCTTTCATATACCTGCAAAGGAAAAGAGCAAATGGAGCATTCTTAATGTAGCACAGGATAAGATGGAAATAAAATACAACAAGCAACCTATTCAACAAGATGATAGAAAAAAGGATAGACTAAGAAAAAGTTAAGACAATTATGTAAACAAGCTTAAGAACATGTTTCTCCATTAACAAGGTAATTCATGGTCATTAAAGATGATGTTATAAATATAGAAAAAAATTACCACAAAGAAATAATCAAAAGTATGAAAAACACATTTAGGATATTTTTTTAGGACTTACCAAAAGTAGGTTACTGTTATGTATTCATGTTATATAACCTGAAGTCTATATAAACATCATTTTAAATGACAGCATAATATTCCATTGAGTGAATTATCATTACTTACATAACACTCCCCTATTGAACATTTAGGTAGCTTTATTTTTTTTTTCACTTTTGTAAATATTATTGCCATGGACATTATCAGATACAATCTTTTTAGGACTATTTATTTTGATTAGATTCTTGAAAATGTGATTACTGGATCAAAAGTTATGAACACTTTAAAAATTCTTGATACAAACTGAGCAAAGTGATTTCTAAAAGGCCTATGCCAATTTATTTTATTACTATTAATCATTATCAGCAAATTTCACTATCTAGTGCCAAACTTTTTGTACTTTTTAAAAAAGTATTCTTCTAGTTGTAACATCAATATATGGTTATATGTGTTGCTAAATTTAATATATATCTTTTGTTTCTTTCTCCATTTTTCAGCAGCATTTGAAACATTGGACTAATCATCCCCCTTTTTAAAAACTTTATTTATTTATTTTTGGTTGCATTGGGTCTTCATTGCTGCACACAGGCTTTCTCTAATTGTGGAGAGCAGGGGCTAATCTTTGTTGCAGTGCGCTGGCTTCTCATTGTGGTGGGTGGCTTCTCTTGTTGTGGAGTACAGGCTCTAGGTGTGCAGGCTTCAGTAGTTGTAGCATGTGGGCTCAGTAGTTGTGGTGCATGGGCTTAGTTGCTCCACGGCATGTGGGATCTTCCCAGACCAGGGATTGAACCTGTGTCCCCTGCACTGGCAGGCAGATTCTTAACCACTGCACCACCAGGGAAGTCCCTAATCTCCCCTTTAGAGGGGATGTTTCTCTTTTACTTGGCTTGCAAGCACTTCAAACCAGTATGTCCAAAACTGAACTGCTGCCTCGAGGCTCTGCCTCCCAAAACAGCATTTATAAATATTTGTTGAATAAATAAAGAAAATAATCTCGCCACCCAAAGAAGAGTAAAGCTCTCTCACAATACAACTGTGAAAGGAGCATTCCAGACAGAATTAAAAACAGTTACAAAAGCTCTAAAGTGGGAGAGGAATTATTATATTTGAGGAATTAAAAGGAAGATACTGGCTAGAGTATAGTAAAAGGGAGACTAGTAGGGGAAAGGTTAAAGAAAAGATAGGCAGGGGCTATATCATGCTAAGCATTGTAGGATGTAGGAAATAGTTTGGATTTTATTCTTAGTACAATGGGCAAATGTTAATGGAATTTTTAAATAGAATTTTAACTATTTTATTTTGAAATAATTTCAGTCACAAGAACTGAGTCAACTTTCCCTAATGGCAATAGCTTACATAATCTTAGTGCATTGTCAAAACCAAAAAATTGATATTGATACATTAGTGAGACCTTATTCAGATTTCACCGGTTTTTTATAGGCACTTCTTTCATTGTGTATGATTCTGTGAAATTTTATCACATGTCAATTCAAGTAACCATCACCACACTCAGAATATAGAATTATTTCTTCACAAAGAAGAAACTCTCTCGTATTATCCCTTAATGGTCACCACTGCCCACGAATTCTAACTTTTGGCAACCACCTGTGTGTTTTCAATTACTACAATTTTGTCACCTCTAAAATGTTATAAAAATGGAATCATACAGTATGTGACACTTTAAAATTGGCTTTTAAACTCAGCATCCATCCAAGTTGTTGTGTGTGTCGACAGTACAATCCTTAAACATAAGAGCTAACACTATGAAACACTTAGAAGAAAATAGGAGAAAAGCTTCATGACTTTGGAATTGGCAATGATTTCATGGATATGACTCCAAAGGCATAAGCAACAAAGGGAAAATAGACAAAATTAAAAACTTTTGAGTATTGAAACAAAAAACTGTCAAAAGTGCAAAAAGGGAAGCCACAGAATGGAATAAAATATTTGCAAATCATATATATGATAAGGGATTAATATCCAGACATATAAACAACTCCTAACACTCAACAACAACAAAAATAACCCAATTTTTAAAATAGGCAAAGGACTTGAATAGACATTTCTCCAGAGAAGATTATATAAATAGCCAAAAAGCACATGAAAAGATGGTCAACACTGCTAATCATTAGGGAAATTCAAATCAAAACCATGATGAGATACCACTTCATACCCACTAAGGTGGCTATTATAAAAAAAAAAAAAAAGGAGGAGTGACATCAGCAAGGTGGTAGACAAGGAGGTCCTCCTACAAAACCACAATATAATAACTATCCTCAGATGAAAATAGTCCTAGGAGAGCTCCAGAGTACAATTAAGAAGCTTCAGCAACCCAGTGGAGCACAAAAACTGAGGATGTTTCATAGAAAAGTGTAGGAAGCATTTTACCTGCATTATTCCAACCTCTAGGCCAGCACAGCTCAAGGCCAAGAAGAATCCCTTAGCCACAACTTCCCATGGGGGGAAAGTAGAGAAGGGGGACCCCAGCAGTCCTCTCCACCATCATGGACCTCCACAGCCATCTCTACTGGGTACCCCTTCACCAATGTGGACCCCAGTATATGCAAGCATAAATATCACTGGTGAAAATAAATTTAATACATTAATTTTAAGACAAAAATTATTTTATGACCTAACATGATTTATCCTGGAGAATATGCATGTGAGAAGAATTGTTTTCTTCTGCTGTTGGATAGAAAGTTCTGTATACATCCATTAGATCTATATGCTCTATTGTGTTTTCCAAGTCAGCTGTTTTTTTAAAAATTGCTTTTCTGTCCAGATGTTCTATGCATTACTGAAAGTGGGGTATTTAAGATTCTTATTATTATTGTATCACTATTCATTTCCCCCTTCAAACCTATCAATATTTACTTCATATATTTATGTTCTCTGATGTTGGGTGCAAGTATATTTATACTTGTTATATTATCCTGTTGAATTGATCATAATATATCATAATATAATGACCTTCTTTGCCTCTAGAGACAGGTTTTGACTAGAGTCTACTTCATGTGATGTAGGAATAGTGATCTTATATTTAGAAAATCCTAAGGAAGCCACCAAAAACTGTTAGAACTAGTCAACAAATTCAGTAAAGTTGCAGGGTACAAAATCAATATGCAGAAATCAGTTGCATTTCTATATACTAACAATGAACTATTTGAAGAAGAAATAAAGGAAACAATCACATTCATGATAGCATCATAAACATGAAATACTTGGGGATAAATTTAACCAAGGAGGTGGAATATCTGTAAGCAAAATAACTATAATGAAATAAATTTAAGAAGACACAAATAAATGGAAAAATATTCCATGTTCATGGATCAGAAGAATTAATATTGTTAAACTGTCCATGTTACTCACAGCCATCAACAGATTCAATATAATCCCTATCAAAATCTCAATGGCATTTTTTCACAAGAGTAGAAAAAATAATCCTAAAATTTGTTTAGACCCACAAAAGACCCCAAATAGCCAAGACAAGAAAGAATAACAAAGCCAGAGACAATCACACTCTGAATTCAAACTATAATACAGAACTATAGTAATCAAAACAGTATGGTGCTAGCATTAAAATAGACACACATAGCAAGGAACGGAATCAAGAGCAAAGAAATAAACCCTTGCTTATATGGTTAACCAATATTTGACAAGAAAGCCAAGAATGTTCAATAGGGAAAGGATAGTCTCTTCAATAAATGGTTCTGGAAAAACCTGATAATCATGTGCAAAAGAATGAAATTAGAACCCTACTTTATACCAATCACAAAAATTAACTCTAAACAGATTAGAAACAAACATAATACCTGAAACTGTAAAACTCCTAGAAGAATTCAGGGGAAAAGCTTTTTAACATTGGTCTTGGTGTTGATTTTTTGGATATGAATATGACACCAAAAGCACAAGCAACAAAGGAAAAAATACATCAAACTAAAAAGCTTCTACACAGCAAAGAAATAATCAACAGAGTAAAAAGGCAGCCTATGGAAAGGGAGAAAATATTTGCAAGTCATATATGTGATAAAGGGTTTATATGGAAAGTATGTAAGGAACTCAGACAATTCAACAGCAAAAAAAAAAAAAAAAAAAAGAATCTGATTAAAAAAATGGGAAGAGGGACTTCCCTGGTGGTGCAGTGGTTAAGAATCTGCCTGCCAATGCTGGGGACATGGGTTCAAGCCCTGGTCTGGGAAGATCCTACATGCCATAGAGCAACTAAGCCACAATTACCAAGCCTTCACTCTAGAGCCCATGAACCATAACAACAAACCCACATGCCACAACTACTGAAGCCCATGCACCTAGAGCCGGTGCTCCGCAACAAGAGAAATCACTGCAATAAGAAGCCCACACACTGCAAGAGTAGCCCCTGCGCTCCACAACTAGAGAAAGCTCATGTGCAGCAACAAAGACCCAACACAGCGAAAAATAAATAAACAAATAAATAAATATTTTAAAAAACAGGAAGAGGAATTGAATAGACATTTTCCCAGAGAAGACATACAAATGGCCAAAAGGTACATGAATAGGTGTTCAACATCACTAATTATAAGGGAAATGCAAGTCAAAACTGCAGTAAGATAGCATCTCACACCACTTAAGATGGCTATTATCAAAAAGACAAGAAAGAACAAATGCTGAAAAGGATATGGAAAAAAGGGAACTCTTGTGCACTGTTGGTGGGAATGCAAATTGGTACAGTCATTATGGAAAACAGTAATGCAAGGTCCTCAAAAATTAAAAATAGAACTATCATGTGATCCAGCAATCCCACTTCTGGGTGTATATCCAAAAGAAAGGAAAACAGGACACCTATCAAAGAGATAACTTCACTCTCATGCTTATGGCAGCATTATTTACAATAGTCAAGATATGGAAACAATCTAACTGTCCACCAATGGGTGATTGGGTAAATAAGATGTGATGTATATAAATATTAAGTGAAAAAAGTCAGACGGAGAAAGAGAAATACAGTATGATCTCATTTTCATGTGGAATCTAAAAATGCTGAACTCATAGAAACAGTAGAATGGTGGTTAAAGGGGATGAGCAGTGGGTGAAATGGGGGAGATGTTGGTCAAGTTATAAGATGCATAAGTTCTGGGGAATCTAATTTATAGCATGGTGATAATAGTTAACAATACTCTACCAAGTACTTGAAAGTTGCTGAGAGAGTAGATCTTAAATGTTCTTACCACAAGAAAGAAAATATTAACGTGTGAGGTGATGGAGGTGTTAAAAACTCTACTATGGTAATCATTGCACAATATATAAGTATATTAAATCAACACTTGTATACTTTAAACTTACACAATGCTACAGATCAATTATATTTCAATGAAGCTGAAAAAAAGAAACCAACACTTATTAAAAACAAAGCAAAATGAAACAAAACCCAACCCCAAATTCATCACCTCTAGAATGGATAAAAAATTTGTGGTGTGTTGAAACAATGAATATCATACAGCAATGAAAATGAGCAAATTATAGGTATATATAACATGGATAAATCTTACAAAATGATGACAAAAATTAAAAAGCAATATGCACACTGTATATAAAACATGACTCCATTTATTTAAAGTAGAAAAACAAAAACAAAACCCTCTAAACTGCATTGTTTAAGAATCATGTGGTAAACTAAAGAGAAAAGCACAGCAGCTGTTATCACAAAAGACTCAGAATAATGGTTACCTCTAGAGGAAGGGAAGGATTATGTCCATACAAGCACCTCTATGGTGGAGCAATAAATTATGTTCATGCAGGTGGAAAATATGGGGACCTTCTGTTTATTGTTAATGTTTTATTTCTTGATAGTGGTTATATGGTTATTTATTATTATTCACTAAACTGGATACTTAGCTTTTATGTTTTTTTCTTTATGATATAATTCATAGTTAAAATGGTGAAGGAAAAAAAAACCTCAAAATTAAACACTGAGCCTTTCAATGGTTATTTAAGTGTGTGTACAAATAAGTTATCCTATACCCCATCCCTGAGCCACACCCTACTGCTGGTTCTCTTTTCCCTGGTGTGGGTATTGGGAAAAGGGTAAGGCTCAGATAGTGATGCAAGACAGGAGTGGGTGGAGGTTCAAAGGTGACATAAAGCACAGAAATGAGTTAAACATAAGGGATTATTTTGAGTTCAAAGTCAGGGATGGTTAAGGGTTAAGGAAGAGAATGAAGAATGAAGAGTCAGAGATAGAATTAGGATTTGAGTGTCTGTTAGGCACATTACATGCTGGCTGATAACAACTCAAACAGACAATTTATATTTTGCCAGAGATATTTTGTTGATTTATCAAAACTGCAATATTAAAATAATCCCTTCAAACTACTCAAGTGAAAAAAATCCTGGTTTGGCCATGGCAGGCATCTTGGAGGCAGTGATACCTGACTTGAGAACTAAAAGATGAGTAGATGAAGAAAGGAAATGGGTAGTTGCTATAGAGAGAATGGCATAAGCAGACACAGATGCATGGAACAGCAGATGTGTGCAGGGAGACAGCAGAGTACTGCTGCTGGAGACACGACATGTGGAGAACTTAAGGCTGGAGAAGAGTGGCAGAGATGGGATACTTAGGGCTTGGTGTGCCACGTTAATAGTCTAAGAATTGAGTCTATGTTGTTTGTCAGCTCGTACAGCTCAATATCAAAAAAACAAACAACCCAATCAAAAAATGGTCAGAAGATCCAAAAAGACACTTCTCCAAAGAAGATTTACAGATGGCCAACAGGCACATGAAAAGATGCTCAACATTGCTCATTATTAGAGAAATGCAAGTCAAAACCACAATGAAGTATCACCTCATACCAGTCAAAAAGGCCATCATTAAAAAGTCTACAAATAATAAATGCTGGAGAGGGTATGAGGAAAAAGGAACCCTCCTACACTATTGGTGGGAATGTAAATTGGTGCAGCTACTATGGAAAACAGTATAGGGTTTCCTTAAAAAACTAAAAATAGAACTACTATATGATCCAGCAATCCCACCCCTGGGAATATATCAGGAGAAAACTATAATTTGAAAAGATACATGCACTCATATTTTCACAGCAGCACTATTTACAATAGCCAAGACATGGAAGCAACCTAAGCGTCTACTGACAGATGAATGGATAAAGAAGAGGTGGTATTTATACACAATTGAATATTACTCAGCCATAAAAAAGAATGAAATAATGTCATTTGCCGCAACACAGATGGACCTAGAGATTATCATACTAAGTGAAATAAGTCAGACAAAGATAAATATCATATGATATTGCTGATATGTGAAATCTAAAACAAAAATACAAATGAGCTTACACAAAAAACAGAAACAGACTCACAGATATATAAAACAAACGTATGGTTACCAGAGGGAAAAGGGAAAAGGGGAGGGAATCACTTTGCTGTACACCTGAAACTAACATAACATTGCAAACCAACTATATTTCAATAAAAAATTTAAAAAGGGAAATGTACTTAATGTTTCTGAATTGTACTCATAAGAGTGTTTAAAATGGTAGATTTTATGTTGTGTATATTTTCCCACAATAAAAATTGATAGATCTAAAGGATGAATAAATGCATGAATTGAGAAAAAAAGAGACTATGCTGTTTGCAATGGAGAAATGTTTTAAGGAAAAGATGCGACCATGAATAAACATGGAAATTAAAAACAAAAAAAGCAAAGTATTAGGTATATATGAACTAAATAATGTTAAATTGTGCATATTTTCAGTTAAAAGATTAGAAATTAAGTAACAGTAATACTTAAAGTGTTTAATTACCATTAATTTATTTTACTCCCTCTAAAGTTGACTGCCAAATAAAACAATTAATTGATTGGTTGTCATTCTGATTTATCAGTCCATCTCTTGTAAATTTCATTACCATGAATCATGACAACATGGTATTAAAAAATCAGATCTTGACTCATTGACATAACGAATCCCACAAGAAACTAAAACTTCTCAATTTATGTTTCTCTTCTATACATTTTAGTTGTAACAGAAAGAACTTGAATCTTGAAATTGGTAAATTTGTAATGGGTAAAAACAAAGGACTTATTTATTCACTGCATTGCAATTTTAGGAAAATCATTAGTCTCAAGTGGTAAAGGATTCAATAAAGGACTAAACAGATTTTTGAAGAATGACTTCAACACAGATGCTCAAGAAACACCTTTAAAGCATTGTAAGTCAGCCTCTTCGTGAATAATGTTCATAGAAACTACAGAGAATGCTCAATAAGAATTCTAAAGAAAGATTTATAATTGTAGAGATAGAGCACAAGTTCAAAATCACTAAAAAGACTAAACTAAATTTAATGGATAATTAAAAGGTATTTAGTTCTAGGCTGCTTAGAATAGATTATTCACAGCTCTCAACAAAGAAAGGTAGCATGTTATTTTATCTATGATGATAATGTTTCCACCTACCAGGGAAGGTTCGTCTGCATTCCATAGCAACTCATTAGCGTCTGCGTTTTCTGGATCGTATATCCATATAACGATAACCTACAAAATAAAATGTGTTTGCCTTTCTTTACATTTTGGACAAATTTTATTTTTAGTTGTGGCAAAACATAACCATAAAAATGTTTATAAAATTTCAAGTATCTCAATTAAAAAAAATCAAAGTAATATGTTTTGCTTTTAACAAGAGAAACAACCAAAAGAATTAACATCCTCTACAATCCTGAGGTAACTAATGTTAAAACTTTATATGAATGCTTATGTCTTTTTCTATACCCACAAATAGACACAGCAGCCTCCCCACGCACTCATACACTTTTTACAAAAATGAAATTACACCATTCATGTTATTTATAATTTGCTTTTGTCACTTAATACACCAGATCCATTTCAATAGATGCAGATCTAATCCATTCTATTGTTTTCTTCTTGAATAGACAATTTATTCTATTATAAAAATAAATTATATTAAAAGTACAGTGAAAAGTGTTTGTCCCACCCTGTACTTCATCACTCGATTCCCACAAGTCTACTACACCCTGCAAGTAATATTGGTAAGTTTTTTTATATTTCTATAAAATTTTTGTGCATAACCAATGTTATTTCTCTCCTTTTTATATAAATGCTAGTGTGCTAAATGCATTTTTAAATATTATATTCTTCACTTAAAGTTATATCTTAGAGATCTTTAAATATTCTCATTAATTTTTCATATTATTTTACATATTATTACAAATTATGGAGAAACAATAATTTAACAAGTAACCTACTGATAAATATTTCTTTATATCCTTTGCCATTACAATCAAAGTTATAATGAGCAACTCTGAACATATACTATTTTGTACCTTTGAGTATTCCTAAAAGTGGAATTGTCAAATCATAGAGTATATGCATTTGTAATTTTTTAAGCTCTTTATTGGAACATAATTGCTTTACACTTTTGTATCAGCTTTTGAGGTACACCAAAGTGAATCAGCTGTATTTATACATATATCCCCACAACCCCTCCCTCCCGCAACTCCCTCCCACCCTCCCTGTCCTGGCCCTCTAAGGCATCACCCATCATTGAGTTGATCTCCCTTTGTTATAGAGCAACTTCCCACTAGCTATCTATTTTACAGTTGGTAGTATATCTATGTCTATGCTACTCTCTCACTTCGTCCCAGCTTCCCCTTCACCCCCTGACCCCCAAACCCATGTCCTCCAGTCCATTCTCTGCATCTGCATCCTTATTTTTGCCCTGTCACTGGGCTCATCAGTACCTTTTTCTTTTTTTAAGATTCTGTATATATGAGTTAGCATACAGTATTTGTTTTTCTCTTTCTGGCTTACTTCACTCTGTATGGCAGACTCTAGGTCTATCCACCTCATTACATATAGCTCCATTTCACTCCTTTTTATGGCTGAGTAATATTCCATTGTATATATGTGCCATATCTTCTTGATCCATTCATCTGTTGATAGGCATTTAAGTTGCTTCCATGTCCTGGCTACTGTAAATAGTGCTGCAATGAACATTATGGCACAGGTTTCTTTTTGGATTATGGTTTTCTCTGGGTATATGCCCAGGAGTGGGATTGCTGGATCATATGGCAGTTCTATTTTTAATTTTTTAAGGAACCTCCAAACTGTTTTCCATAGTGGCTGTACCAACTTACATTCCCAACAACAGTGCAGGAGGGTTCCCCTTTCTCCACACCCTCTCCAACATTTCTTGTTTCTAGATTTTGTGATGATGGCCATTCTGACCAGTGTGAGGTGATACCTCATTGTGGCTTTGACTTGCATTTCTCTCATGATTAGTCATGTTGAGCAACTTTTCATGTGTTTGTTGGCCATCTGTATGTCTTCTTTGGAGAAATGTCTGTTTAGGTCTTCCACCCATTTGTGGATGGGGTTATTTGCTTTTTTGGTATTAAGCTACATGAGCTGCTTGTATATTTTGGAGATTAATCCTTTGTCTGTTGCTTTGCTGGCAAATATCTTCTCCCATTCTGAGGGTTGTCTTCTCATCTTGTTTATGGTTTCTTTCACTGTGCAAAAACTTTTAAGTTTCATGAGGTCCCATTTGTTTATTCTTGATTTTATTTCCATTATTCTAGGAAGTGGGTCAAAAAGGATCTTGCTTTGATGTATGTCATAGAGTGTTCTGCCTATGTTTTCCCCTAGGAGTTTTATAGTGTCTGGCCTTACACTTAGGTCTTTAATCCATTTGGAGTTTTTTGTGTGTGTGTATGGTGTAAGGAATTGTTCTAATTTCATTCTTTTACATGTTGCTGTCCAATTTTCCCAGCACCACTTATTCAAGAGGCTGTCTTTTTTCCACTGTATATTCCTGCCTCCTTTGTCAAAGATAAGGTGCCTATATGTGCTTGGGTTTACCTCTGGGTTGTCTATTCTGTTCCATTGATCTTCCTTTCTATTTTTGTGCCCGTACCATACTGTCTTAATTACTGTGGCCTTGTAGCATAGTTTGAAGTCAGGAAGCCTGATTCCACCAACTCCATCTTTCCTTCTCAAGATTGCTTTGGCTATTCAGGGTCTTTTGTGTCTCCACACAAATTTTAGGATTTTTTGTTCTAGTTCTGTAAAAAATGCTATTGGTAATTTGATAGGGATTGCGTTGAATCTGTAAATTGTTTTGGATAGTATAGTCATTGTCACAATGTTGATTCTTCCAATCCAAGAACATAGTATCTCTCTCCATCTGTTTGTATCATCTTTGATTTCTTAAATCAGTGTCTTATAGTTTTCTGCATACAGATCTTTTGCCTCCCTAGGCAGCTTTATTCCTAGGTATTTTATTCTTTTCGTTGCAATGGTAAATGGGAGAGTTTCCTTAATTTCTCTTTCTGCTCTTCCATTGTTAGTGTATAGGAATGCAAGAGATTTCTGTGCATTAATTTTATATCCTGCTACTTTACTAAATTCATCAATTAGTGCTAGCAGTTTTCTGGTAGAATCTTTAGGGTTTTCTATGTATAATATCATGTTATCTGCAAAGAGTGACAATTTTACTCCTTCTCCAATTTGGATTCTTTCTATTTCATTTTCTTCTCTGACTGCTGTGGCTAAAACTTCCAAAACTATGTTGAATAATAATCGTGAGAGTGGGCACCCTTGTATTGTTCCTATTCTTAGAGGGAATGCTTTTAGTTTTTCACCATTTAGAATGATGTTGGCTTTTGGTTTGTCATATATGGCTTTTATTATGTTGAGGTAATTTCCTTCTATGCCCATTTTCTGGAGAGTTTTTATCATAAATGAGTGTTGAATTTTGTTGAAAGCCTTTTCTGCATCTTTTGAGATAATCATATGGTTTTTATCCTTCAATTCGTTCATATGATGGATCATATTGATTGATTTGCATATAATGAAGAATCCTTGCATTCCAGGGATAAACCCCACTTGATCATGGTGTATGATCTTTTTAATGGGCTGTTGGATTCTGTTTGCTAGTATTTTGTTGAGTATTTTTGCATCTATATTCATCAGTGATATTGGCCTGTAATTTTCTTGTTTTGTGACATCTTGCCTGGTTTTGGTATCAGGGTGATGGTAACCTTGTAGAATGAGTTTGGGAGTGTTCCTCCTTGTGCTATATTTTGGAAGACTTTGAGGAGGATAGGTGTTAGCTCTTCCTTAAATGTTTGATAGAATTCGCCTGTGAATCCATCTGGCCCTGGGCTTTTGTTTGTTGGAAGATTTTTAATCACAGTCTCAATTTCTGTACTTGTGATTGGTCTATTCATATTTTCTATTTCTTCCTGGTTCTGTCTTGGAAGATTGTACTTTTCTAAGAATTTTCCATTTCTTCCAGGTTATCCAATTGATTGGCATATAGTTGCTTGTAGTAGTCTCTCATGATCTTTCGTATTTCTACAGTGTCAGTTGTTACTTTTTTTTCATTTCTAATTCTGTTGATTTGTGTCTTCTCCCTTTTTTTCCTGATGAGTCTGGCTAATGGTTTATCAATTTTGCTTATCTTCTCAAAAAACCAGTGTTTAGTTTCATTGATCTTTGCTATTGTGTCCTTGATTTCTTTTTCATTTATTTCTGATCTGATCTTTATAATTTCATTCCTTCTGCTCACCTTGGGGTTCTTTTGTTTTTCTTTCTCTAATTGTTTTAGGTGTAAGGTTAGGTTATTTATTTGAGATTTTTCTTGTTTATTGAGGTAGGACTGTATTGCTAAAAACTTTCCTCCTAGAACTGCTTTTGCTGCATCCCATAGGTTTTGGGTTGTTATGTTTTCATTGTCATTTGTTTCTAGATATTTTTTGATTTCCTCTTTGATTTCTTTAGTGATTTCTTGGTTGTTCAATAGTGTATTGTTTAGCCTCCATGTGGTTGTATTTTTTACAGTTTTTTTCCTGTAATTGATAGCTAGTCTCATGGCGTTGTGGTCAGAGAAGATGCTTGATATAATTTCAAATTTCTTGAATTTGATTTGTGACCCAAGATGTGATCTATCCTGGAGAATGTTCTGTGTGCACTTGAGAAGAAAGTGTATTCTGTACTTTTTGGATGGAATCTCCTATAAATATCAATTAAGTCAAGATGGTCTAATGTGTCATTCAAAGCTTGTGTGTCCTTACTTATTTTCTGTTTGGATGATCTGTCCATTGGTGTAAGTGGGGTGTTCAAGTCTACTATTATTGTGTTACTGTCGATGTCCCCTTTTATGGCTGTTAGCGTTTGCCTTATGTATTGAGGTGCTCCTATGTTGGGGGCATAGATATTTACAATTGTTATATCTTCTTCTTGGATAGATCCCTTGATCATTATGGAGTGTCCTTCCTTGTCTCTTGTAATAGTCTTTACTTTCAAGTCTAATGTGTCTGATATGAGTATTGCTACTCCTGCTTTCTTTTGACTTCCATTTGCATGGAATATCTTTTTCCATCCCTTTACTTTCAGCCTATATGTGTCCCTTGGTCTGAAGTGGGTTTCTTGTAGGCAGCATATAGAAGGGTCTTGTTTCTGTATCCATTCAGCCAGTCTGTGTCTTTTGGTTGGAGCATTTAATCCATTTACATTTAAGGTGATTACTGACATGTGTGTTCCTATTACCATTTTCTTAATTGTTTTGGGTTTGTTTTTGTAGGTCTTTTCCTTCTCTTATGTTTCCTACTTAGAAAAGTCCCTTAAGCCATTGTTGTAAGGCTGGTTTGGTGGTGCTGAATTCTCTTAACTTTTGCTTGTCTGGAAAGCTTTTGATTCCTCTGTCGAATCTGAATGAGATTCTTGCTGGATAGAGTATTCTTGGCTGTAGGTTTTTCTCTTTCAGGACTTTCAGTATATCCTGCCATTCCCTTCTGGCCTGCAGAGTTTCTGTAGAAAGGCCAGCTGTTATCCTTATGGGTTTTCCCTTATATGTTGTTTGTTCCTTTCCTTTTGCTGCTTTTAATATTTTTTCTTTGTGTTTAATTGTCATTAGTTTGATTAATATTTGCCCTGGTGTATTTCTCCTTGGGTTTGTTCTGTATTGGACTCTCTGCACTTCTTGGACTTGATTAATTATTTCCTTTCCCATGTTGGGGAAGTTTTCCACTATAACCCCTTCAAATATTTTCTCAGACCCTTTCTTGTTTTCTTCTTCTTCTGGGATGCCTATGATTCGAATGTTGGTGCACTTAATGTTGTCACCAAGGTCTATGAGGCTGTCTTCCATTCTTTTTATTCTTTTTTCTTTTTCCTGCTCTGTAGTAGTTATTCCCCCCATTCTATCTTCCAACTCAATTATTTGTTCTTTTGCCTCAATTGTTCTGCTGTTTATACCATCTAGAGTATTTTTAATTTCAGTTATTTTGTTGTCCATTACTGTCTGTTTGCTCTTTAGTTCTTCTGAGTCCTTATTAACTGTTTCTTGTATTTTTTGTAATTTGTTATCGAGATTTTGGATCATCTTTACTATCATTACTCTGAATTCTTTTTCAGGCAAATTTCCTATTTCCTCTTCATTTATTTGATCTTGTGGAGTTTTTTTCCTGCTCCTTTGATTGCATGGTATTCCTTTGTTTTCTCATTTTGTCTAATTTATAGGATTTGCTGTCTCCTTTCTCTATGCTGCCTAGTAGTAATTCCTCTTGTTTCTGCCCTCTGCCCTCCATGGTGGGGTTTGTCCAGTGTCTTGAGTAGGATTCCTGGTAGGGGAGTCTGGTGTCTGTTTTCCAGTTTGTGGCTCTGTGTCTTTTCTCTCTGATGAGCAGGGCCATGTCAGGTGGTATGTTTTAGGGTTTCTGTGAGGTTAATATGGCTTTAGGTAGTCTGTGTGCTGATGGTTGGGTTTGTGTTCCTGTCTTGTTTGTAGTTTGTTGTGAGGTGTCCACCACTGGCAGTTGCGGACAGTCAGACGAAGCTGGGCCTTAGACTCTGATACAGGGCTCCATGAGAATTCTCTGCATTTAGTCTTCCCTGTGTCTGAGGACTCCCTAGTAGTCTATCATCCTGAATTCAGTGTTCCCTCCCAAGAGCCTCCTACTTGACTTCTGATGGAGTATTTCAGACTTGAGAGGTTGCTTGTCCCAGCAATAAAAGGGTTTAAAGAAGACTGTGGGTTTAATGGCAGAGTGTTGAGTCAAACAAATACTAAATCAAGGAAACACATACATGTATAAGACACACAAATATGGAATCCAATAGAACATAAGGCAGTAGAAAGACCTGACAGAAGAACCCCAGTATGCAATCAGACAATCAAAGAAAAAACCAACAGAAATTCAAAACCAACCAACCAACCAAACAAAAACAAAACAAAACACCACACACACAAACACAAATCCAGGGAGATTTTGAAAGCTAGCATCAAATATAATAAAGAGCAAGATTACAACCAGACAGACTGAAAATTCTCAGAACGGAATCAGACAATTATACTTAGAACTAAAATAAAGACAAAACCTAAGAATAAAACCAAAGCAGCGTGTCATCTGGAGAATAAAGCAAGGAAACAGAGCAGACCAATAATATTCCCTTTATATTAAGACAAAATAAGCTAAAAAAGGATAGAAGACAGGGCAACAGAAGAGTATAGTGTGACTGGAAACATGAAAAGAAAGAGAAAAGAGAGAAAAAAATAGAAATGTATAAAAGATAGAGAAGGAAAGAAGGTAGGAGAGAGAAAGTCTGCACTACAAAAAACTTAGCTAGAAATAGAAATATGTAAAAAGTCTAAATATAAAAATAGAAGAAAAAGAATAAAAAAATATGTTTTAATAAGTGTAGATCCCTTAAGACTAAGATCGCAATTAATTTTTTAAAAAAAACCCACACACACAAACACATAGGCAGGGAAATTTTGAAAGCTAGGATCAAATATAATAAAGAGTGAGAGTACAATCAGACAAACTGAAGATTCCCAAAACAAAATCAGGTGATTATAATCAGAACTAAGATACAGACAAAACCTAATAATAAAAACCAAAGCAGTGTGTCATCTGGAGGATAAAGCAAGGGAACAGAGCTGAGCGATAATACTGGTTATAAGTATATTAAGATAAAAGAAACTAAAAAGGATAGAAGACAGGGCAACAGAAGAGCATAGTGTGACTGGAAATATGAAAAGAAAAAGAAAAAATAGAAATGTATAAAAGATAGAGATGAAAAGAAGGTAGGAGACATACAGTTAGCACTACAAAAAACTTAGCTAGAAATAGAAATATATAAAAAGGCTAAAAATAAAAATAGAAGAAAAAGTAGAATTAAAAAATATGCTATAAAATGTGTAGATCCCTTAGGACTAAAATCGTAATTAATTAAAAAACTACACACATACAAACACATATCCAGGGAAATTTTGAAAGCTAGGATCAAATATAATAAAGCGCAAGAGTACAATCAGACAGACTGAAGATTCCCAAAACAAAATCAGACAATTGTAATCAGAACTAAGATAAAGACCAAACCTAATAATAAAAACCAAAGCAATGTGTCATCTAGAGACTAAAGCAATGAAACAGAGCAGCTCAGTCGGCCGTGGCGGTGCCTGTTACAGAGGGATGCTGGCGGCTCAGGTGTAAACAGAATGTCTCCAGAGCTGGGCCACTCTGCAGACTTTCGGCTCTCAGCTGCAGGCACTCTAGGCCAGCCCCACCAGGGGGCCTTTGTTATCCTTGAGTGTGTTACCCAGGCTCAGAGGGGTCCTTCCTTTGCCCGTCACAGGCACCAAGAGAGAGGCTACACCTGCGGTTCCTCCTCACTGCTTGTGAGTCAGCAGTATCCAGCTGCCACTAAGGCCTTGCAGCTTTCTGCAGTAGGCACTCTCTGCTGTGAATTTCTTCCCTCCTGTCCTCTTGGTCCATCTCCCCACTGCCAACAATGTTTCTTACCCTGAACCAGTTCTCTGGTTCCCACATGCCAGCTCCCAGACCTCCTGTTCAGCTGTGAACTGACATCTCAGTCCAGACACACTGAGCCGTGGTGAGGATCCTCCGTGTGTTTCTCACTCTTTCCCATCTGCTGCAGATCAGCTGCTTCACCCTCTTTGAACAGTACCAAATGCCTCCCTTCTGATCCAGGGAAATTCCCCATTGGAGAAGGGGTTTCCCCATCAGATAAGAGATGTTTCCCCGAGTTTGGCAATCTCCCCTCTGTTTCAGATCCTCCAGACCCAGGGTGTGGGACCCATTCCTTTCCTTTCTTCTCCTCCTTTTTCTCCTTTTTTTTTTCCCCTCTGCCCTACCCAGTTATGTCAGGATCTTTGCAGTCCTTTCTGGTGTCCAAGGTCATCTGCTGTTGTTCAGCTGGTTCTCTGTGGGAATTATTGCATCTTTTGATGTATTCCTGATGCATCTGTGGAGAGGGATGCATTCCATGTCCTTCTACTTTGCTGCCATCTTTCTTCCCTGCATTTGTAATTTTTATACATACTACTAAATTTTTCTCCATAGCAGTTGCAACAATATACCTTCTCACCAGCAATGTATGAGATTTCCTCTTTCTTCACAGCCTTCCCAACATGATGTGTTGTCATACATTTTGATATTGTTAGTCTGAGGGATGAAAAATGGTACTTTGGTGCAGTTTTAGTCTGCATTTCTTTTATCATGAGAAATGTTTTATCATTGAGCATCTTTCCATATATTCAAGTTCTATTTGTATTTCCTGTCTGGTGAACTATTTGTTCATTTCCTATTGAGCTGTTAGTCTTTTATTTACTAATTTGTAGAAGTTTTTAACATAAAGAATATTCTATGTGTTCTATATCTTGATCTGTGTGGTGGTTACACAGACATATATATGTACATATGAAAACTTTATTACTTTCATAACTATATGGCATTCCTCTTTATCCTATTAAATCTGTTTGCCTTAGATTCTATATTGTCCCTAAATATTGCTGCCCTTCCTCCCTCCCTTCCTTCCTTCCTTCCTCACCTCCCTCCCTCCCCTTCCTCCCTTTTATATTCCCTTTACCTATATTAATCTTCTCTCAACCTATGCTATTTGAGTTAACAACTAGTATTTACTTTCCCCTATTTTTCTTCACACTATGCATTTGCAGAGATATACACAAATACATGTGTACATGTATTTTTTTAAAAAGGTGTCTTAAGAGGTTGTTTTTTTAAAAAAACAAATTGGATCACATTATACACACTTTCCACATTCTCCCCCTTTTTCACTCAAGTATACATCATTGAAATTCCCCAGTGTCAACTCTTATAATGCCTGAACAATATTCTATGATGTGGTTATACTGTAATTTATAGTTTAATTTCTCTAATAATGGAGATTTATTGTGGCTTCAGTTTCGTTCTGTTTTGTTTTGCTTTACCACTACTACAATGCTGCAAAATATAGATTCTTTTCCATGTAGCCATATATACTAGAGGGTTTATTTCTGTGGACTAGATTCCCAGGAGTGGGACTATTGATCCAAAGGGTATAAATATACATACGTATATAGTGTGATGAGTGAGACATTTCATTGTTAATTTAATTTGAATTTTCCTGAGATGAAGTGAATTTCAGCATCTTTTCATGTTTGTTAGATTTGCTTTTGTGTACATAGCTTTTTAACATTCTTCCACTGGCACTTACCATTTTCTTATCATTTGTAAGAGCTCTTTGTTTTGTTTGGACCTTAGGTACACAGACAAAGAATCAGAATAATCACAATCTTCAGTCATGACACACTATCATTATTGGCATGACCCTCTTTTATGCAATTATTTAAATTTTAAATTAGTAAAATGAAAGCCAGGAACCCACCATCCAACTCAAGACCTAGAACATTACAAATATCTTTCATTTACTTATGTATTCCTCCCTTTTCTGGTCCCCTGTTTCTGCCCAGAGGTACTCACTTTCCTGAATTCTGCATTTATTTTTTATTAATATAATAATAGTTTTTTGAACTATTATTCCACACATAACCCCCTAGGGCCTGCTTTTTTTTTTCTTTCAACATTATGTAACTAGGATTTATTCATGTTATTGCTCATAACTGAGCTCATTTGTTTTTATTAATATTTAAAATTCCATCATGTGAAAATACCACACCTTTTCCATTCTTCTGTTAATGGGCATTTGGGTTCTTTCTGTTTGGGATGGATGAATTTTATTAGCATTTCTACTATGAGCATTTTTTTTTATTGGAGTATAGTTGCTTTACACTGCTGTGTCAGTTGCAGCTGTATGGCAAAGTGAATCAGCCATACATATACCTATATCCGCTCCTTTTTGGATTTCCTTCCCATTTAGGTCACCACAGGACACCAAGTAGAGTTCCCTGTGCTATGCAGTAGGTTCTCATTAGTTATCTATTTTATACATAGTAGTATATATATGTCAATCCCAGTCTCCCAATTCATCCCACCCCCAGCCCCCCAGCATTTTTGAAAATGTCTCTTGATGCATGAGTGCAAGAGTTTCTCTTGAGTATATACTTAGGAGTAGAATTGCTAGGATGCAAAGTATGTGTAAAATAATGCAGAATCATTTCTTAAAATTTACATCCCTCCATCTCTTTTGAACACTAGAGATATTAGCTGTGTAGTATCATCTATGTTGTAAAATTTTTCATAACTATTTGTTGTCCAAATTGACTTTGTTTATGGCACTTCTGTGATAAAGTTTTAAATTTTCACATTTTCAATTATGACTATCTTTTATTCATAGATTCTGGTTTCTAGTCTTGAATAAGATTTCCCTTGATTCCATATAGTACAGCTTCAAGATTCTCCTGCCCATTCTCCAAGTTTTTTTGTTTTACATTTGTCTTATATGCCAAGGGAATTTTTTTCTTTTGTATGTGGTGGAAGCAAGGTTTCTACTTTCGCTTTCTTCCAGGAGGAGAGCTTATTATACTATATTAGTCCATATAAATTTAAAGATATTTTTTCAATAAAAAATTGGAGTCTGGAGTCTAGTTACAAACTTAAAATAGAAGATCTTTTTAAGCCATTCAACAAAATTTGAGAGTGGTTCTTGATATAGGTTGTGTGTCTTCTTATATTTATTCATAAGCATTTTATAGTCTGTATTGCTATTATAAATTTATAATATTGTACATTTCTTTTTCTTGTATTACACTATTATGTTCAAGACGATAATAAACAATAAGGTGATTATGAGCATATCTGTCCAGTTCCTGATTTTAATTGAATTAGAAATATTTCATAATTTATAAAAATTATTGTTGGTTATTTGTGAAGTAAATTTTTTAATTAGAATTAAGTAGTTTCCTTCTAAACTTGTTTTGCTTAGTGTTTTTATTAGGAATGGTTGTTGAATTTTTTAATTTACTGATACAATCTTATCTTCTCCTTTATTGTGTTGACATTGTGGATATTGTTGTCAGTTTTCCTGGTATTGAACCAATGTTGCATTCCCAGAAGATACTGGACCTTTTCAATTTGTTCTTTTAATGCATTGCCAGATTCTATTTGCAAATAATTTATGTAGAATTTTTGCTTTTATATATACAAGTATATTGATCTACAATTTCTTCCATTTCTCCCTCCCTTCCTTCCTTTCTTTCTCTGCCTACTTTTGGTACTAAAGTACAATTGGATTCAGGAAATGAATTGGAGGCACTTTCCATCTTCTTTATGTTGCTGAGGATATATTGTTAGGTGCATTTGGTATCATAATTTATCTTCTCTGTAGATTTTTCCTTTATCATGAAGTAATTTCCCTCTTTATGACATTACTGCCTTTTGGACTTCACATATCTTTTATTTGATATTCATATCATAACCCCAGTTTCCTTGTGATAGTATTAACCTGTTTGCATCGTTTTCTTTCCAAATTTTGTGTTAGTCTTTAACTACGTAACTTTACGAAAAAATCAGATTTCTGGAATTTTTGTCATTTAATCCAATCCCATTTGATTATTGAATTAATTTAAATGATTTTCTTAAATCTTATTTTTGCATCCCTATATTCTATTTTAATTTCTCTTTATTTAATTTTTCTTTCTTATTGTCTCCTATTGAATTGTTAGCATTTTTAAAATTCTTCTTCCAGAACTCTACTTCTTAGACATTACACATTTGTTTCTATTACTTTAATAGACAGCCTTAAAATTTTATTTGCATATTTAATGAATGTAGGCTAAAGTTAGTCAGTATCCTCATTCTGAATATGTATAAGGATATTAGACAATTTCAAACCCAAATTCTCCTCCATTTTCTATTCTTTTGTTAGCTAGTATTTTAATTTCAATTTGTTAAAAAAATTAGTCCTTATTAACATGTTTGACTGTCATGCTTATTTAGATTTACTAACATATTAAATAGTTCATTTGCTCATTATTTACTGCATCTGGTACTTTAGTTTTTCAGTCTAAGAACTCATGTCTTCAGTTGTGAAGAATTCTCCATAATAACCTGTTTCAGTATTATCTTCAATTCCTTTTCTTCCCCTTTGGAACGCCTATCAAAAGTATGATAAACTGTCTTGGTCTATCCTCTATGTCTCAATTTCTCTTTGAATATTTTCCATCTTTTCATTTTTATGTTCTACATTCTGCATGATTCCCATTCCAGATCACTGATTCTGCAATTTCCTCAACTGTATCTAGTCTTCTGAACTAGAAAAATTCTTTAACCTGAATTTTTATTTTTAGATGCCTATTTTGTCATCTTAAGACATTTCTACAGGATACTTTTCAATGTTGTTCAATTATGAATAATGCTTGTTCTTATTTTCTTTGCTTTTATCCCTCTTTTATCTTTTTGACCATTCAAAATATGGATTTAATAATCTTTCAGATGGCTTTCATCTTTAGTTTTGAAAAGTATGAACTTTCTCCATTTTTAAGTGTACCTATTCCAGGCAGTTTGTCTTTTTTGTGCATATAACAAATTAAAATTGAGACTATTTAAAGATATTTATTAATTTATTTTAAAATATGAAAAACCTATTACATATTAACATTAACTAACATTTTTATGAAAAAATAATTATTTCCAAGATAAAAACATAGTAAGATTGGTTGTTTTACATCTTACATTGTAAAGTCTCTAATATCTGGCTTAATAGAACACAGCTGGCTTATCATCAAGTGCTCCTACATTCAAGCTATTTTGGTGGAAGTATATGGGGGGAAACCTATCCTCACACAGATATGTCATTGGGAAAGTGTAGACTTCATGGACCTTCTGGAAAGGTCTGTGAAGACCTAGAGGATCTTAGTCCATAACTTGAGTAACCACTGCTCTAAGGAAATTTTACTGAAAATTAGTTTACAAAATTCTTCTTATAGTAAATATAGAAGATAAGATGGAAATAATATAGTAGTAATATATGAAGGATGTACGAAAACTTTAAAAAGTACCTGGGTTAAATTGTGAGTGAAATTTCTGTTGGGAAAAAGAGAAATCATATTTTAGTAAACAGCATGCTAAATATTAGTTTGAATATTCTATTTCCAGCATACATGTTTATAAATCTTTGAATATTCTCTTTATATTCCATTACAGACACATAAATGATTAAATGCTAAATGTTAAAAAAAAAGCCCATGATTGTAATTAAGTATAATTATTGATCTTCATGTGTCATTGACAAAAGGCTGAGGGGCGTAAATCGATATACTTCCTTAATAGTACTCTAAGCTCACATAGCCAAAGTGGCATGATTAATCCTCTTAAAAAATTTCACATGATAAATGCACATTAAAAAGTCTGTGGAGTTTTAGGGACTTCTCTGGTGGTCCAGTGGTTAAGACTCTGTGCTTCCACTGCAGGGGGTGCAGGTTTGATCCCTGGTTGGGGAACTAAAATCCTGCGTGCCACACAGCATGGGCCCCCAAAAAAAGAAGTCTAGAGAGTTTACATGTTTTAATTTATGTCAAAACCAAATTTATCAATTTGCACTGTAAATGCTTCATTTATCAGCCTTTCAGTGTAAATTTTCTGAAAGAAGCAACATTCACTTGTATGTTTAGTTAAGTGTTTTTTAGAAAGTAAGTTTTGTCACTTTAAAGATATCCATATTTTTAAAATCATATAATCTCTAAAAGTCAATGACTCAGGACCATGTTTTCATGTGTGCATAGTGCTTAGTACATTATTAGGTACAAAACAAAATGAAGATGTTTTGGGAATCAGTAAATGTGCATGCAGTGAGTTTCTGAGACTATATAATGAAATTTCATATTTTCAATCTGATATGTGAGAAAGCTACTGAAAATGAGTACTATAAATCTTGACAGGTAAATGTGCCCAAAGTTCAAAAAGTACAAAGTTTATCAAAAACATCCCTTGCCAGTACACAGGCACCTAAAACTAACCCCTGCAGCTGAGCTTGCACACAGTACTGGCCTGGGTCACTACTGCTGCCTGCTCTTGTCCCTAGCTACTGGACCTGGAGGCACTGCTGAGGACTATAATAGCCCTTGCAGTCACCCTGAACACCCTGCAGCATTTGGTAAACACCATGCTGATGTTTTGGACCCCAGTGGCCTGAGCTGATGAAACATCATGCCCCACCAGATCCAGAGCCACCATGTGCCCCTGCACATGGCACCCCACACCACTAGACCTGCAGTCACAGCACACTCCAGCATGCACAACCACAGGTGAAGGTCTTTTCTTAGTGAAGTCAGTCTATGACATCTGGAAGTGGTGACTGCTTCTTCAAATGTACAGACACCTACACAGGCTACAGGGACCATGAAGAATCAGTGAAACATGACCCCACTTAAGGAACATGTAAGCTCCAGCAATGGACCCCAAGGAAATGGAAATACATGGATAGCTTAAGAATGCAAAATATGGTTCAAAGATGCTCAGAGAAAACAAAGATAAACAATTTTTAATGAAATCAGAAAAACAATACAAGAACAAAATGAGAAGTTCAACAAAGAGATGGAAAACAAGGAAGAATAAATTTTGGGAGCTGAGGAACACAGTGACTGCAGTGAAGAGTTTATAAGAGAGCTTCTGCAGCAGACTGGAACAAGCAGAAGAAATAATCAGCGAAATCAAAGACATCATTTGAAATTATCCAGTTAGAAGAGCAAAAAGAAAAAAAGAATAAAAAGGGATGACAAAAGCCTATGAGATTTATAGGACACCATTAAGAGAAGCAATCTATGCATCACTGGAGTCTCATAAGGAAAAGAAGGGGAGAAAGAGGCAGATGCTTATTAAAAATGTGTAGGGACTTCCTAGGTGGCGCAGTGGTAAAGAATCTGCCTGCCAATGCAGGGGACATGGGTTCGAGCCCTGTCCTGGGAAGATTTCACATGCCACAGAGCAACTAAGCCTGTCCACCACAACTATTGAGCCTGTGCTCTAGAGCCCGTGAGCCACAACTACTGAGCCCATGTGCTGCAACTATTGAAGCCCATGTGCCTAGGGCCCGTGCTCCACAACAAGAGAAGCCACTACAATGAGGAGCCTGCGCACCACAATGAAGAGTAGCCCCCACTCGCAGCAACTAGAGAAAGCCCGTGTGCAGCAACGAAGACCCAACACAGCCAATAAATAAATAAATAATAAATAAATAAATAAATTTATATTAAAAAATTTGTAATAGCTGAGAGCTTCCCAAAACTGGGGAGACATTTAACATCAAAGTTCATGAAGCTAATAGGTCATCCTAAGATTTCAATTTCAAATGATCTTTTCCAAGACCATTATGATGAAACTATATAAAATTAAAGACAAAGAGGAGAATTTTTAAAGCTGCAAGATAAAAAAAATTCTCTCAAAAATGGAAACCCCATAAGGCTAAGAGTGGATTTCTAGGAAAAATTTTGCAGGCCAGGGGAGAGTAGGCCAAGGGAGATATATTCAAAGAGCTGAAAGAAACAAACAAACAAACAAAAAACCTGCCAGCTGAGAATACTTTCCCCAGGTAATTTGTCCTTCAGAAATGAATGCAAGACAAAGATTTCCCCAAACAAGCAAAAGCTGAGGAATTTCTTAATCACTAGATCTGTCTCACAAGAAATGCTGAAGAGTTCTTAAAGCTGAAATGAAAGGTCTTTAATTAGTAAAATGAAAACATATGAAAATATCCAACACACTGGTAAAGGTAAGTATATAGTCAGATTCAGAATATGTTAATATTGCAATAAAGTGATGCATTAACACTTACCTCTAGCATAAATGTTAAAGCGCAAAATGTATTAAAAATAGTTATGGCAACAATAATTTGTTACTAGGTATAGAATATAAAAACATGTAAATTGTGACATCAAAAACATAAAATATGGAGGGATAGTAAAAGGGTAGAGGTTTTCTATGCAATAGAAGATAAGTAGCTATTAGCTTAAAGTAATCTGTTATAGATTTTGGAGGGGGATCAAGATAACAGAGTAGGAGGATGCGGAGCTCACCTTCCCTCACAAACACATCAAAAATACATCTACACGTGGAGCAAGTCTCACAGGAAACTAACTGAAAGCTGGCAGAAGATCTCCTATACAACCAACATTGCAAGAAAGATCCCCACATAATTGGGTAGGACAGGAAAAAAAAGAGTGCATCAGGTCAAGGCCAGCACCCATGGAAGGGATCTGTAAGGAAGAGAAAATCCTCACTGGCAGACACTTGCCCTAGGGAGACCCCTTACCTGCTGGGAAATCCACTAAGACAGACAGAAGGGCTGACAAGCCTAGACTCTACTCCAAGGAGTGCGCACATGCTAGCTTGCTAATGAGTGGCTGCTGCCTAGCTGCACTTCCCAATCTGAAGGGGAAAACACCTTGGCTCTGCTCTCTGTACACCCGATTTTACACCACTGCCTGGTGCAAAATCGGGCAAAGATTCATTCTGGCTATGCAGAGACAGATGGGATGCCTTGAATATGATCTGGGCAGAACTGCAGAGATCATTGTTAGCACACACACAGGGGCGGCAGGTCAAACCTGGCAAATGTCAGCAGGCACATTGGGTGGTGCCACAAGAACACACAGAGGCCAAGTACTGAATCTTGGGCAGACAGGCCCTGGGAGAGGACTCCATCTAGCTAAGCAGAGACAACTGAAGAGCCTGTAGTATGACTAGGGGGAGCCTCAGAGCCCATTATCAGCATGTGCACACAGTGGTGGTGAGTCCAGCTGTAGCAGACTGTCAGTGTGCACACAGTACTGCGCCACAAAAACGTGTGGGGTTAGGACTAAATCTCGAGTAGACAGGCCCTGAACAGGAGTATAAGGCAATAAGCCAGTCAGAGTGCCCTGGCTCATCTACTCCACACCACAGCTTAATGCCAAATCTGGCAGCCCAGGTCCCAGGCAGCAGCACAGCCACCTCATTAAGAAAAATCAAGTTAGGGACTTCCCTGGTGGCCCAGTGGTAAAGAATCCACCCTGCAATGCAGGGGATGCAGGTTCAATCCCTGTTGGGGAACTAAGATCCCACATGCCATGGGGCAACTAAGCCCACACACTACAATGACTGAGCCTGCACATGTCAACTAGAGAGCCCATGTGCAGCAAACTACAGAGCCCACACACTCTGGATCCCATATACCACAATTACAGAGCCCACGCACCACAACTAGAGAAGAGAAAACTTGCACACCACAACTAGAGAGAAGCCCGTGCACCACAATGAAAGATCCTGCATGCCACAACAAAGACTCAACCCAGACAAAAATATAAATAAATAAATAAACAAACAAACATTTCCTTGGAGCCTCACAACACTGTGAGTAGATACTGTTTAAAAAAAAGTAAAGTCAAAATCACATCATCATCTCAATAGATACAGAAAAAGCATTTGACAAAATCCAACATCCATTCATTATAAAAACTCTCACTGAAGTGGGTATATGTGGAACATATCTCAATATAATAAAATCCATTGTGACAAACCCATAGCCAACATAATACTCAATAGTGAAAAGCTGAAAGCCTTCCTGCTAAAATCTGGAACAAGATGAGGATGCCCACACTCACCACTTCTCTTCAACATAGTATTGGAAGTCCTAGCCACAGCAATCAGACAAGAGAAATAAATAAAAGGTATCCAACATGGAAGGGAAGAAGTAAAACTGTCACTATTGGCAGATGACCTGATACTCTATACAGAGAACCCTAAAGTCTCCATGTAAAAACTATTAGAATAAATGAATTCAGCAAGGTAGCAGGATAAAAGATTAATATACAGAAATCTGTTGCATTTTCATACTAACAATGAAATATCAGAGGGAGAAAGTTAAAAAAAGAACAATCCTGTTGAAAATTGTCACTCAAAAAAATAGGAATAAACTTAACCAAAGAGGTGAAAGACCTATACACTGAAAACTATAAAACACTGATAAAGTAAATTGAAGATACTTTAAAGAAATGGAAAGAAAGAAAAAAAAAATCCCATGCTCTTGGATGGGAAGAGTTAAAAGCAATCTACAAATTTAGTGTGATCCCTATCAAAATACCCATGACATTTTTTTCACAGAACTAGAACAAATAATCCTAAAACTTATATGGAACAACAAAAGACCCAGAATTGCCAAAGTAATCCTGAGGAAAAAGAACAAAGCTGGAAGCATAACCCTCAGACTTCAGATTATCCTACAGAGCTATATAATAAAAACAGTGTGGTATTGGCACAAAAACAGATGTATAGATCAATGGAACAGAACAGAGAGCTCAGAAACAAACCCATACACCTATGGTCAAATAATCTGTGACAAAGGAGGCAAGAATAAATAATGGTGAAAAGGCAGTTTCTTCAACAAGTGGTATTGGGAAAGCTGGACAGCTACATGTAAATCAATGAAATTAGAACACTCCCTCACAACATATTTAAAAAATGCCCCAAAATGGTTAAAAGACCTGAATATAAAACAGGGCATCATAAAACTCCTAGAAGAGAACATAGGCAAAACATTCTCTGACATAAATTGTACAAATGTTTTCTTAGATCTGTCTCCCAAGGCAAAAGAACTAAAAGCAAAAATAAACAAATGGAACCCAATTAAAAGTAAAAGCTTTTGCACAGCAAAGGAAACCATCAACAAAATGAAAAGACAACCTATGGAAAGGGAGAAATATTTGCAAATGATGCAACTGACAAATGGGTTAATATCTAAAATATGCAAATAGTTCATATAACTCAATATCAAAAAAAACCCAACCCAATCAAAAAATGGGCAGAAGACCTAAATAGACATTTCTCCAAAGAAGACATACAGATGGTCAACAGGCACATAAAAGAGGCTGAAGGTTGCTAATTATTAGAGAAATGAAAATCAAAACAACAAAGAAGTATCACCTTACACTGGTCAGATGGCTATCATCAAAAGTCTACAATTAATAAATGCTGGAGAGGATGTGAAGGAAAGGGAACCCTCCTACACTGTTGGCAGGAATGTAAATTGGTGCAGCCACTATGGAAAACAATATGGAGCTCCTTAAAAAACCAAAAACAGAGCTATCATCCAGCTATCCCACTCCTGGGTACATATCCAGAAAAGACAAAAACTAATTCAATACATGCACTCCAATGTTCACAGCAGCACTATTTACAATAGCCAATACATGGAAACAACACAAGTGCTCATCAACAGATAACTGGTTTAAGAAGATGTGGTACATGTATACAGTGGAATATTACTCAGCCACAAAAAAGAATGAATTATGGCCATTTGCAGCAATATGGATGGACCTAGAGAATATTACATTTAGTGAAGTAAGTCAGAGAAAGACAAATATTATATGATATCACTTATATGTGGAATCTAAAAAACAATAAAGTGAATCTATATACAAAACAGAAACTAACTCACAGACATAGAAAATAAACTTATAGTTGCCAAAGGGGAAAGGGAAGGGGATATAAATTACGAGTATGGGATTAACATATACAAACTACTATACATAAAATAGATTAGCAACAAGGATTTACTGTATAGCACAGGAAACTATATTCAAAATCTAGTAATAACCTATAATGTAAAATAATCTGAAAAATATATATGTATATAAAACAAAATCATTTTGCTGTACACCCAAAACTAACACAATAGTGTGTATCAACTATTTTCAATAAAAAAGAAAAGATAATCTGTTATATCTATAAGATGTTTCAAGTAAGCCACAGGATAACCCTCACCACCACCACCACCATACACACACACACACACACACACACACACACACACACACACACATACACCAGTTATAGTAGATATATACAAGATGAAGAGACAGGAGTAAATGATAATTTTCCACTATGGAAAATCATCAATTCATAAAAGAACAACAGCAAGAGAGGAAGAAAGGAACAAAGGGATACAAAAGAGCCAGAACATAATTAATAAAACAGCATTAACAAGTCCTTATCTTAAAAAAACAGTTCAAGAGGGAAATTTATAGTGTTAAATGCCCACATGAAGAAAAAAGAAAGACTTCAAATAAACAATATAATTTTATACCTGAACAAAATAGAAAAAAAAGAAGAAAGTAAATTCAAAGTTAGCAAAGGAAAGGAAATAGAACAGAAATAAATGAAATACAGACAAAAAAGAATAAAACTAAGAATTTTTTTAAAAGATAAACAAAATTGACAAAACTTTAGCTAGACTATCTATGAAAAAGGAAGGACGACTCAAATTACTGAAATCAGAAATGAAATGAGAAAATCACTACCAATTCTACAGAAATTTTTAAAAAATCATGAAAGACTACTATGAACAACTATAGGCCAACATATTGGACAATGTAGTAGAAATGGATAAATTCCTAAAAATATATGACCTACCAAGAATAAGTCATGAAAAAACAGAGTATCAGACAAACCAGTAAGAATCAGGAGCTTGAATCAGTAAGCAAAAATTTCCCAACAAAGAAAAAGCCCAGGATTTAATGGCTTCATTGGTGAATTCTACCAAGAATTTAAGGAAGAATTGGTATCAATTCTCTTCCAAAAAACTGAAGAGGCAGGAATATTTCCAAACCCTTTTTGTAAATGCAGCATTACCCTGATATCAAAGCCAGATAAGAGCACTACAAGAAAAGATAACTACAGGCCAACATCCCTGATGAATACAGATGCAAAAATTCTCAATGACATACTAGCAAACCTAATTCAATAGCACATTAAATGGATCACACACAATGATCAAGTGAGATTTGCCCCTGGAATGCCATATATGAAAATAAATCAATGTGATAACCACATTAATAGATTGAAAGACAAAAACCATTTGATCATCTCAATATATGAAGAAAAAGCATTTGAAAAAATACATTATCCTTGATTGATAAAAGCTTTCAACAAATTGGATAGAGAAGGAACATACTTCATCATAACAAAGGCAGTATATGACAAACCACAGCTAACATCTACTCAGTGGTGAAAGACTGCTTTTTCTTTAAGGTCAGGAACAAGACAAGGGCACTCACTCTCACCATTTCTATTCAACATAGTGATCAAAGTCCTAGCTGAAGCAATCAGGCAAGAAAAAGAAACGTAAGGCATCCAAATTGGAGAGAAAGAAGTAAAATTGTCCCTGCTTGTTGATGATATAATCTCGTATATAGGAAATCCAAAAGAGTCCAACCCAAAATTGTTAGAACTAATCAATGAATTCAGGAAAGTTGCAGCATACAAAATCAACATGCATAAATCAGTTGCATTTCTATATACTAATGATAAACTATCTGAAAAAGAAATAAAACAATAGCAACAAAAATAATAAAATACATAGGAATAAATTTAACATAGGAAGCTGAAAGATTTATATACCAAAAACTATAAGACATTGATGAAAGAAATTGAAGAACACATAAATAAATGGAAAAATATCTCATGCCAACAGATTGGAAGAATTAACAGTGTTAAAATGTTCATACTACCCAAAACCTTCTATAGAGTCAATGAAATTTGTATCAAATTTCCAATGGAATTTTCACAGGAATAGAAGAAACAATTCTGAAATATGCATGGAATCCCAAAGTCCCCAAGTAGTCAAAACAATCTTGAGAAAGAATAAAGCCAGAGGCATCATACTTCCTGATTTCAAAGCATAATACAAAGCTATAGCAATCAAAATGGTATACTACTGGCATTAAAATAGAGCAATGGAACAGAAATAAGGGCCCTGAACTAAACCCTCACAAATATGGCCAACAAATATTTGACAAGGGCGCCAAGAATAGGATATGGGTAAAGAACAGTCTCGTCAATAGGCAGTGTTGGAAAAACTGGATATCCATATGTAAACAATGAAACTGGACCCTTATCTTATACCACTCAAAAAATCAACTCGAAATGGAATAAGAACTTAAATATTATACCTGAAACTGTGAAACTCCTAGAAGAAAACATAGGGGGAAATCTCCTTGATTTCAGGCTTAGCAATGAGATTTTGGATATAACATCAAAAGCACAAGCAACAAGAGTAAAAATCAGAACTTCCCTGGTGGCATAATGGTTGAGAATCCGCCTGCCAATGCAGGGTACATGGGTTCGATCCCTGGTCTGGGAAAATCCCACATGCTGCAGAGCAACTAAGCCCGTGTGCCTCAACTACTGGGTCTATGCTCTAGAGCCTGCATGCCACAACTACTGAAGCCCATGCATATAGAGCCTGTGCTCCACAACGAGAAGCCACTGCAATGAAAAGCCCATGCATAGCAGTGAAGACTAGCCCCCGCTCTCTGCAACTAGAGAAAGCCCACATGCAGCAACGAAGACCCAACACACCCAATAAATTAATTTATTTAAAAAGTTAAAATCAAAAAGTGAGAATACATTAAACTAAAATGTTTCTGCACAGCAAAAGAAGCAATCAGCAAAATAAACAGGCAACCTATGGTATAGGAGAAAATTTTGTGAACCATATATATGATAATGGGTTAATATACAAAATATTTAAGGAAAAGTACAACTCAATAGCAAAAAACAGCAAACAATCATATATAAAAATGGGCAAAGCATCTAAAGATATATTTCTTCAAAGAAGACATTCAGATACATGAAAAAGTACTCAATATCACTACTGATCAGGGAAATGCAAATCAAAACCACAATGAGCTATCACTTCACACCTGTTAGAATGGATGTAGAGAGAAGGAAACCCTTGCGCACCACTGGTGGGGATGTGAATTGGTACAGCCACTATGGAAAACACTACAAAGTTTCCTAAGAAATTAAAAATAGAACTACCATGTGATATAACAATCACACTCTTTGGTATACATCCCAAATGAAAATAAATCACTATCTCAAAGAATTATTCTTACCCCTATGTTCATTGCAGCATTATTAACAGTAGCCAAGATAAGAAAAAAAACCTGTGTCCATTAACTGATGAACAGATAAAGAAAATGTGGGAAGTAGGGATTAAGAGGAGATATTTGTCAAAGTATACAAACTTTTACTCCTAAAATGAATAAGTTCTGGGGATCTAATGTACAGCATGATGATTATAGTTAACAATAACAAATAATAAAAAAGACAGAGAAGACAGTGGTATTAGGTTAGTGAAGGAATGAGAGTTTTAAGAAGAAATAAGTGATACCCAGCATTAAGGTGGTACAGAAATCAAACAGTAAAAGGACTAAAAAAAATCCTATTAAAGTTTCGGTGACTTTGCCAAACCAGTTTAAGTAGATAGACAGATAGTAGTAGGCATATAGTAGTGGGTTAGACTGATGAAGCAGAATAGTATTACAGTGAATTTGAAAAGGCATGCCAGCAATTGTCTTCCCCATCCCCCAGCTAGCAAAATTATGGTGTGGCTGATGGAGGCTTCATCTAGACAGGGATGAGCTTCTCAGCCACCCCCAATCCAGGTACCAAGCATGCCACAGTGCAGAGTTTGCAAAATTCTTGGGGGTTGCCCATCAGCTATGGGTAGAGGTGGTAGGCCCACTGTAAGGGAAGATGTCTGGCTTGACTTCAGACCCCACCTCTGGCTGGGGTATTATATGTCAATTCAATAGCTGTTGAGAGGGAAAATCAAGCAGCTAGTGGACCGCACACATGCTAAACCAGGTAACTATGCAAGTTTGTACTTGACCCAAGAGTATTCTCATGTCCAAGGGAGCGTGACATTAAATTGCAAATAAAAAGTGCCATGACTGGTAGATAGTGGCCACAGAGGAAAGGAAAAGCTTTGTATTTAATACTTTTAACAGTATTTTTCTGTTGCCTTTTGAACCAGAGGCCCTCCATATTCATTTTGCACTGGGCCCAACAGATTACATAGTCATTTACGGATGCAATAATGCAGAAATGGTAGAATATAGTATACTATGGTACTCTCCTCTAGATAGTAGGATTTTAGTGATTAAAAATTGTAAACACAGATGATGAGAGAACTAGAAAACTGAAAGAAACATTTGAAAAAAATAGTCTAGAATGAGTCATGGTAAATTAAAAGACAGGAAATATGAAAAGACATGAAGCATCAGGAAGGAAAGAGTGAAAAGGTAACATGTTTCTTTTATGAAAGTTTAAAAAGAAAGAAGAGAATGAGAGAAAACCAATATTTGAAAAGATAGTGACTGAATTTTCAGAACTGAGGAAAGGCATTAATCCTCAGGTTCAAGAGCTATAATAAATCAAAAGTAGGATAAATATAAAGAAACCTACAATAGCAAAACTCCAAAGGTAAGGTTAACTTCTTAAAACAACTACAGAGAAAATAATGATTACCTAAAAAAGGAAAAACCATTAGACAGAGAGCAGACTTTTCAACTACAATTGTAGAAGCCAGAAGACAATGAAAAATAATTTTAAGGCTTTGAAAATCAAAGGTTAAAGATACATGAATATATTAATATAAGACAGAACATAAGGTGAAAAGCATTCCAAGTGAGAAACAAAATCACTACAAAGTTTCAATTCTTTAAAAAAAATCTTAATAATTCTAAAGTTATATGCATCTAAAATATAACCTCAAAATATAAAGCAAAAATTTAGGTACCTACAAGGAAAAGTGACGTATCTACTACCATACTGGGAAATTTTAGCCAATATCAAGTCAGCAATGAGTCAAATAAGTACAGATTTGAACAGTACACTTAACACACCTGATCTACTGGACATAAATAGTGTACTTCATCCATCAATAGGAAAATATATTTTCTTTAGGTACACATGAGACATTTGTAAAATCTGACTACATGCTAGGCCAAGATTTAATTCTAACACTTTTGTGGTCACAATACAATTAGGTTAGAATTCAATAACAAAACAATAATTTAAAAGACTCATGTCTGTAAATTTTAAAATGTATTTCTAAACAACTCACTGTTCAAACAAATTATAGTGGTTATTAGACAATTATTTCTGAGCAGTAGTGAAAAATTACAATTATGAGATATTCCAATATTTGTTGATGCAGCTATAGAGGTATTTAGAAGAAATCTTATTTCCTTAAACACATACATTCGAAAAAAAAAGAAAGTCTGAAGCCTAATAGGCTAAATAACTAATTCAAAAATTTTAGAAAAACAAACTCAGAAACAGAAATAATGTAAAAAACAAATTGAGACAAAATAGGCAACAATAGAAAGGCTCAGTAAATCCAAAAGATGGTTCTTTGAAAAGACTAATAAAATTTAAATATCTCTAGGAAGAAGAACAAAGAAATAGAAGGCACAAATAAAAATATTAGAAATGATAAAAGAGAAGCATATCTACAATTACTTCATAGATTAAACAAATATAAGAGGATATTATGGACAACTTTATGACATTAAAATTGATACTAAAATTGCTAACTGAAGATGTGGATGAATTCCTGTAAAAATACTACAAAAAATGGATTTTATAAGAATTAGAACTCCAGAATAGTATTTTCACCATTAAAGAAATTGAGTTAATGGTTATAAAATCTTTTCCCACGCACTCAAAAAATCCAGGTCCAGGTAGAATTTCTATGCAAGTTTCCAGCAAATATTCGAGGAACAGGTATTTCCAATCTTATACAAAATCTCTCAGAAAATAGAAAAGAACAACTCATCCTAATTCACATGATGAGTCTAGCATAGTCTTGATATCAAAAGTAGAAAAGGATAGTACAAGGCAAGTAAAACCATAGGCTAATCTCACTCATGTATATTCACACACAGAAGAACTAAATATTAGCAAATGGAATCTTTCAATGTATATGAAAGATAATTCATCAAGACCAAGTTGGCTTATTCCAGAATACAAGGCTAGTTTAATATGGAAATATTAATAACTATTATCCATCAGATTAACATAGTAAAAGAGAAAAACCATATGAACTTTTATGTGGAAGCAGAAAAAAACTGTGAATAAATTTCAACACCAATTCATAAAAGAATTCACAGCCAGGTTGGAATAAAAAGGAACCTTCTTAACCAGGTAAAGTTTAACTCATAACCTGTAACAAATATTATGCAAAATAGTGAAATAATGACAGTCTTCCTTTTGAGATCAGTAAAATAAGGAGATCCAATAAAATGAGACCTGCTATCACCCTTCTAAGAAACATTGTATTTGATGTTCTAGACTTGCAGTAAGAATAAAAGGAATAGAAGGCACATTTATCAGAAAGAAAAACAAAATCATCATTTGAAGGTAATCTGATTTTTTAAAATTCCAGGAGAATATATAAATAAATAATCACAATATAAGAGTTAGCAATGTTACTGAATGCAAAAGTCAACATTCAAAAGTAAATTGTATTCTATACAACAGGAATAACTGGTTAGAAATTGTAATTTTAAAAAATTTTACTATTTGTAACAGCAACAAAAAAAAAGTACCTAGGAATAAGTCTAATAAAAATGTCCTGGCAACTTTATTAAAAATTACACAATCTTATTGGAAGACATGAAAAAAGACGTAAGTAAATGGAGGGTTGTTATATATTATTCAGGAGTAGAAAGACTCCCCAAATTAATTAAAATATTTAGACAAACTATAAAAATCCCAACTAAGGTTTTTGTAGAATTTGACAAACCAATTCCAAAAATTTATAGGGAGGAAAAATAGGCCCAAAATATAGTTAAGAAATTCCTGAAGGAGGACAAGAGTTGGGGTCAGTTGTGGGGTGGGTATTTGTACTATCACTTCTCAAGATTTAAAAAATAAAGTTATAGTAATACAGATAATGCAGGATTTGTTCAAGTATAGACAAATATATCAGCTAAACAGAATAGCCAGTCCAGAAAGAAACTCATGCATGCACAGACAACTGATCTACGATAGAGCAGGTATTATATATAGATCATTCAACAAATGGGTCTGAAAAAATTATTCATGCAGAAAAAATAAAGTTGGAAAAAAAAAAAAAGTTGGATTCCTATCTTGAAGCATGTACAAAAACTAATTCCAAGTGAATTAAGAATTTAATTGTAGAAAGCAAAACTATGCAGAACTTTTAGAAAACAATATAGACTATTTTTATGACCTTAGAGGTAGGGAAACATTTCTTAAATAGATTTTAAAAGGCATAAACCCATAAAGGAAGGAGTTGATAAATTCATCTATAATAATAAGGACCTATGTCATCTATAGAGATGATAAGAAGTGAAAAGCTGTATAAACTGGGATAAAATAATTTCACTATATATATGATAATGTCCTAGCAATTAAAATATAATGAAATCTTATAAATTATTATGAAATATAAAAATAACTAAAAATGGGTAAAATGATAATTTATTACAGAAGAAAAATTCTTCATGAATAAATGAAAACATACTCCATAGTAATCAGGGAAATGCAAATAAAAAGAACAATGGCATGATTTCACACATACTAGGCTGAAAAACATTTAAAAGTCAAGATATTACGTGCTGGTGAGGATATATAGCACGAGAACTTTCATCCACTGCCGGTGTAGATGTAAATTTGGACAACCTTTTAAAAATCATTTAGACATTATCTAGTAAAGCTGAACAAGTGTACATCCTACTTTTAGGCAATTTTACCTTTACGTCTATATTCTAGAGAAATCTTTATTTATGTACATTAGATTGGTATTTTCCAAACAATAATGCATACAAATGACTACAGGATCTTGTCAAAATGGATTATGATTTTGCATTTCACGTAAGAAATGAGGCCTGAGATTCTTCATTTCTAACAAGTTCTCAGGTGACACTAGTGTTGCTGGTCCTCAGACCACACTTTGAGGAACAAGGCACTATCTTCAAATAAATGCATCAGCTGCAGAATGAGCTAAAATAGTTATACAATGAAATACCAACAAGCAGTCACAATGCAAGAACTAAAGATTCTTGTTTAAACATGGATGAGTGTCAAAATATAGAATGTTTAGAGAAAGAAGCAAGTTACAGGTGAATACCTATGATTCTACTTAACTAACATTCAAAAACAAAACTAAACAATTCATTGCCATTTTATATTGTTGGTAAACTATAAAAAAGCAAAGAATCTATTATACAATATTCAGGATAGTGGTTAGTTCTTGGGGGATAGATAGGATGTGATCAGTAGGGGCATAAAGCAGATTCTAAGGTACTGGTAATGTTCTGTGTCTTGATTTGTGTGATGGATATATGGGTATTAGTCACTAATGGGTCCTACCATCTCCCCTTGGGGGAAGGACAAAGTAGCCCTTTGGCCACAGAGGCAGGATCTATTCTCCAATAAGTGTTATCAGGAATTTTTATTCCCAAATGTTTCCTTTTCTATTTCTCAATTGTTTCAAAACCCACAGGGGGAAAACTAGTGATTGACAGCTCTGAAACCCCCAACAAGTACAGAAGCCTGCCAGTTTCATTAGTAGCAGAGACTTAATCCTTGCTTCTTGGTAAGACTCTGGGAGAGTGGCAGTAATTCAGAGAAGAATGGATAAATGTGTACTTCTGGTGGGGCTTGCTGAAATCTAGCTATCAGGACTTTCAGTTCAAAGATTACACATAAACTGCAGAGCCATCTGACTTTAAGGCACCATGTGAACCAGGATAATAAAACTATCAGAAACAACCATGCTTTACTGAAGACACAAGTATTTTGATAGGTTCTGTTTGGGTCATATGGCAATCCTCAACTAACTGCTGTGGCCAATGAAATGTGGGGTTTTGGAGGTAGTACCATATAAACGACATAAAATTAATAATTTCACCACAGAATAGGGGAGGGATGGTTCCCTCAAAGGAAGGTATGTAAGTAGATAAGAAGAATTAGGTACACTACAGTCATCTGGAGAGCAGGGACCACATAAGACAGTTTTTTGTATCCTATACAGTGTTTAAGATATGCTTTGACTATGATAAAAAACAAAAAACAAAAACGAAAACCGCAACTCTGATTCATTGATGCACTTATTTGAATGATTTTATAAGGCAATTAACTATTTTTTCTTGTACCAGTCTTTCCTTCTTAGTTATATTCATTCACCATCATGTTAAAAAGGGTTTGAAGAGCTATCTAAGAAAAAGAGTCCTTTTGAAATATAATGTATACAATGGAAACAAAAGAAGCCTGTAATCTGAAAAACTAGAGTCAATTCCCAATGCTATCTTTTAGTAGTTGCATATTTTTTCCAAATTATTTAACTTATCCAAGTTTACATTTCCTCATTTATAATAAAGATAGTAATGCTTACATTTAACTGGTTATTATGAAAATTGACAAAGCTAATTTACATAAAGTATGACCATGTAGAAGCAGTATATGTTCAAATAGTGGTTGCTATTGTTATTTTTACTGTTTGTTCTTCAATATTTGGAAGTACATTTGAGGATATCTTGATTGGTGAATAAAAGCTTATATAGAAACTACAATGCAGATAATCCATTTGTGGTTAACTAAAGCTAAATACTCTTAAAACATATTAATTACCTTTCTTTTGCTTTACTTACATAACCTTATAATACCACAGAAAGCAGGTATGAGAATTGTCCACAAATAAATAACGTTCTTCTTCTAAATCCTAAAAGAAAATGCAAAAGAGACTACGATAAATTTAAATGACTGATTGTTTCTATTATATTTGTCTTTGTGAAATTATATGTATATATACATTTTTTCCATATATGATATATATATATATCATATATATATGCCCCCAGTTCCTAATATTTTTTCTTTGACCCTGGTTCCTGACACATAGCTCCTAACACTTTTTAATTTCCTGAGTAATAAGAATGTCTGACACAGACCTCCTAAATTCCTTTTGTTATAATGAGGCAACTCTCAGTGGGCTCCTGGTTGGGAACTAATTGCTAGAAAAACCAACCCATGATTGAAAGCTTGAAACTTTCAGCTTGGCCTCCCATTCTCCAGAGAGGGGAGAAGGGCTGGAAAATGAGTTAATAATCAATCGTGCCTACTTCATGAAGTCTCCATAAAAATCGCTAAAGTATTATAGTAAGAGCGCTTCCAGGTTGGTGGATGCATCCACATGCCAGGACGTGATGTACCCAACTCCACAGTGACAGAAGTTCCTGTACTCAGAATCCTTCTGGACCTTGCCCTATGTAATTCTTGACCTGGCTGTTTATCTGGATCCTTTTTACCATATCCTTTATTTTAACCAGTAAATGTGTTTCCCTGAGTTTGGTAAGCTGTTTAGCAGACTATTGAAACTAAAGAGAAGGTTATGCGAACCTGGATTTATCACTAGTCAGTCAGAAGTATAGGTGACAACTAGGTACTTGCAACTGGCACCTGAAGTGGGGGCAGTCTTGTGGGACTGAGCCCTTAACATGTGGGATGTTACGTTAACTTTAGGTAGATAGTGCCAGAACTTTGAATGGTAGGACACCCAGCTGGTATAGGAGAATTGGTCAATGTTTAACGCCCTTCCACCAATATCTGGTCACAGAAGTGTTCTCTGTGACTGTACAAAGGAAAAGAGTGAGTTTTCTTAGACAGTATTCCTCAATGAAACACAACTCAATTTTTTTGTTTAATGGTTCTCAACCAGAGATGAATTTGCTTGCAAAGAGACATTTGGGAATACTTGCAGACATTTTTGGTTGTTACAACTGAGGGCTTTTGTGTGTATTTGAAAAGTCACATGTACCTCATGCAGTTTGTTGTATGTATGTCAATTATGTCTCAATAAAACTTCTTAAAAAAAAAGTCACATGTACCTCCTTAAAGGCTGTAAGGTCTGATAACACTATATATAAATGACAAAGATATTTCCATATATACATATATTAGTGTGTACATATTTTTTACATAACGTTACACATTTATGTGGACTTCCAATGTATAACAAAATGGAAAGAAATCCTTTACTTCCTCAGGAATTGTGTTCATGAAACCGGTAAACATTCAAACTCAAAAAGCCAAATTCAAATATATTTCAATCTATAGGGATTGAAATATGAATTACTATATTCATTTGTCCTCTCCCACATCACCTTGTCTACCTGTTCCCTGAAAATAGAAATTATTAAGTAAAAAGAAAGCAACAGAACTCAGAGAAACACTTTTCTTATGGAAAAAGAAGACACAAGCCCCAAAGTAAATGCAGGATTTGTCACATGAAGTCTCCACAGCAATGGTGACTTTGGTCACTCCAACCAAAGGAAACAGACTGGCTGAATGGATACAAAAATAAGACCCATATATATGCTGTCTACGAAAGACCCACTTCAGACCTAGGGACACATGCAGACTGAAAGTGAGGGGATGGAAAAAGATATTCCATGCAAATGGAAATCAAAAGAAAGCTGGAGTAGCAATACTCTCATCAGATAAAATGACTTTAAAATAAATACTGTTACAAGAGACAAGGAAGGACACTACATAATGATCAAGGGATCAATTCAAGAAGAAGATATAACAATTATAAATATTTATGCACCCAACATAGGCGCACCTCAATACATGAGGAAAATGCTAATAGCATATAAATGGGGAAATTGACAGTAACACAATAATAGTGGGGGACTTGAACATTCCACTTACACCAATGGACAGATCATCCAGACAGAAAATAAATAAGGGAACACAAGCATTAAATGACACAATAGACCAGATAGACTTAATTGGTATTTATAGGACATTCCACCTGAATGTGGGCAGAATATACTTTCTTCTCAAGTGCACATGGAACATTCTGCAGGATAGATCATATTTTGGGTCACAAATCAAGCCTCAGTGAATTAAAGAAAATTGAATTGTATCAAGCGTCTTTTCCAAACATAACACTATGTCATTAGAAATCAATTACAGAAAAAAAAAACTGTAAAAAACACAAACACATGGAGGCTAAACAATATGCTACTAAATAATCAAGATATCACTGAAGAAATAAAAGAAGCAATTTAAAAAATACATAGAAACAAATGACAATGAAAACATGATGACCCAAAACCTATGGGATAGAGCAAAAGGAGTTCTAAGGGGGAAGTTTATAGCAACTCAATCTCACCTCAGGAAAAAGAAAAACCTGAGGTAAACAATCTAACCTTACACCTAGGCAACAAGAGAAAGAAGAACAAACAAACAACAACAACAACAACAACAACCCCAAAGTTAGTAGAAAGAAAAAAATCATAAAGATCAGAGCAGAAAAAAAATGAAATAGAAATGAAGAAAACAATAGCAAAGATCAATAAAACAAAAAGTTCGTTCTATGAGAAGATAAACAAAATTGATAAACCTTTAGCCAGACTCATCAAGCAAAAAAGGGAGAGGATTATAATCAATAAAATTAGAAAAGAAAAAAAAAGAAATTACAACTGACACAACAGAAATATAAAGGATCCTAAGAGACTACTATATGCACAAGCAACTATATGGCAATAAAATAGACAACTTGGAATAAATGCAAAAATTCTTAGAAAGGTACAAACTTTCAAGACTGAACCAGGAAGAAATAGAAAATATAAACAGACCAATCACAAGTAATGAAATTAAAACTGTAATTAAAAATCTTCCAACAAACAAAAGTCCAGGACCAGATGGCTTCACAGGTGAATTCTATCAAATATTTAGAGAAGAGTTAACATCCATGCTTCTCAAACTCTTCCAAAAAGTTGCAGAGGAAGGAACACTCCCAAACTCATTCTATGAGGCCATCATCACTCTGATACCAAAACCAGACAAAGATATCACACAAAAAAGAAAATTACAGACCAATATCACTGATGAACATGGGTACAAAAACCCTCAACAAAATACTACCTGAATCCAACAACATATTAAAAGGATCATACAGCATGATCAGGTGGGATTTATCCTAGGGATGCAAGGATTCTTCAATATATGGAAATCAATCAGTGTGATACACCATGCTAACAAATTAAAGAATTAAAACCATATGATTGTCTCAATAGATGCAGAAAAAGCTTCTGAAAAAATTCAACACCCATTTATAATAAAAACTCTTCAGAAAGTGGACATAGAAGGAACCTACCTCAACCTAATAAATAAACCCAAAGCAACCATCATTCTCAATGGTGAAAAACTGAAAGCATTTCCCCTAAGATCAGTGAATTTAAGAAACAAGACAAGGATGTCCACTCTCACCACTATTATTCAACACAGCTTTGGAAGTACTAGCCACAGCAATCAGAGAAGCAAAAGAAATAAAAGGAAAATCCAAATTGGAAAAGAAGTAAAACTGTCATGTTTGCAGATGACATGATACTATACACAGAAAATCCTAAAGTTGCTATCAGAAAATTACTAGAGCTAATCAATGAATTTGGTTAAGTTGCAGGATACAAAATTAATGCACAGAAATGTCCTGCATTCCTATACACCAGCAATGAAAGACCAGAAAGAGAAATTAAGGAAACAACCCCATTTACCATCACATCAAGAAGAATAAAATACCTAGGAATAAGCCTACCTAAGGAGGCAAAAAACCTGTATGCAGAAAACTATAAACACTGATGAAAGAAATCAAGGATGACACAAACAGATGGAGAGCTATACCATGCTCTTGGATTAGAAGAATCAACATTGTGAAAATAACTATAGCACCCAAAGCAACCTACAGATTCAATGCAATCCCTATCAAATTGCCAATAGCATTTTTCACAGAATCAGAACAACGAGTTTTACAATTTGCATGGAAATACAAAAGACCCTGAATAGCCAAAGCAACTTTGAGAAAGAAAAATGGACTTAGAGGAATCAGGCTCCCTGACTTCAGAATATACCACAAAGCTACAGTCATCAAAATAGTATGGTACCGGCACAAAAACAGAAATATAGATCAGTGGAACAGGATAGAAAGCCCAGAGATAAACCCATGCACCTATGGTCAATTAATCTATGAAAAAGGAGGCAAGAATATACAACAGAAAAAATACAGTCTTTTCAATAGTAGTGCTTGGAAAACGGGACTGCTACATGTAAAAGAATGAAATTAGAACACTTCCTAACACCATACACAAACATAAATTCAAAATGGATTAAAGACCTAAATGTAAGATGGGACACTATAAAACTCAGAGGAACACATATGAAAAACACTCTTTGACATAAATCACAGCAAGATATTTTTGACCCACCTCCTAGAGTAATGAAAATAAAAACAAAAGTAAACAAATGGGACCTAATTAAACTTAAAAGCTTTTGCACAGCAAAGGGAACCATAAACAGGGTGAAAAGACAAACCTCAGAATGGAAGAAAATATTTACAAATGAAGCAATGGACAAAAGATTAATTTCCAAAATATACAAACAGCTCATGCAACTCAACATCAAAAAAACAAACAACCCAATCCAAAAATGGGTGGAAGATCTAAATAGACATTTCTCCAAAGAAGACATACAGATGGCCATGAGGCACATGAAAAGCTGCTCAACATTACTAATTATTAGAGAAATGCAAACCAAAACTACAATGAGATACCAGTCAGAATGGGCTTCATCAAAACATCTACAAACAATAAATGCTGGAGAGGGTGTGGAGAAAAGGGAACCCTCTTTCGCTGTTGGTGGGAATGTAAATTGATACAGCTGCTACGTATGGAGGTTCCTTAAAAAACTAAAAATAGAGTTACCATATGACCCAGCAATCCCACTATTGGGCATATACCCAGAGAAAACCAGAATTCAAAAAGACACATGCACTCCAATGTTCATTGCAGCATTATTTACAATAGCCAGGACATGGAAGCAACCTAAATGTGCATCAACAGAGGAGTGGATAAAGATGTGGTACATATATACAATGGAATATTACTCAGCCATAAAAAGGAACAAAATTGGTTCATTTGTAGAGATGTGGATGGACCTAGAGTCTGTCATACTGAGTGAAGCAAGTCAGAAAGAGAAAAACAAATATCATATATTAATGCATATATGAGGAATCTAGAAAAATGGTACAGATAGACCTATTTGCAGGGCAGGAATAGAGACACAGACATAGAGAACGGACATATGGACACAGGGGAAGAAGAGGGGTTGCGATGAATTGGGAGATTTAGATTGACATATATACACTACCATGTATAAAATACATAGCTAGTGGGAACCTGCTGTATAGCACAGGGAGCTCAGCTTGGTGCTCTGTGATGACCTAAATGGGTGGGATGGGGGATGGGCATGGGACGGAGATCCAAGAAGGAGAGAGTATATGTATACATACAGCTGATTCACTTCATTGTACAGCAGAAACTAACACAGCATTGTAAAGCAATTATATTCAAAAAAATTCCTTATTATTATTTTTGTAAACTAGAGAGGATTCAACATCACTCATTTATTTGCATTCACATTGCTTTCTTGAATTGAAGAAAATGTAAAATAAATCTGCTAGTAATGGCTCTTTAATCGTGGGTATTGTCATAGGCGTATATGATCCAAGATCCACTTGGCTGGGAGTACTATTATCATTAAAGTGGTAACTGGGGCTTTAGTGTATTTATTAATAAAAAAGCTAATGTAAAAATCATATATGGTAGTCCCCTCTTATCCACAGGGGTTATGTTCCAAGACCCCCAGTGGATGACTGAACCTGCAGATAGTACCAAACCAACCTTATATATATTGTTTTTTACTGTACATACATATCTATGATAGTTTAATTTGTAAACTAAGCACAGTAAGAGATTAACAATAACTAATAATAAAATAAAATAATTATATGAATATGATCTTTTTTCTTTCCTTATTAAGTCAAAAATGTTCACCTTTTCACTTAAAGGAAGCACTTTATGGCTTCTCTTGGCATATCTGTATTGCCACCATCACTGTTCTTGCATTTTGGGGCCATTATTGAGTAAAATAAGGATTACATGAACACAAGCATTGTGATATCGCAATAATAGATCTGATAACTGGGACAGCTACTAAGTAACTAATGGGTAGGGTATGCTAGACAAAGGAATGATTCATGTCCCAGGCAGGATGGAGCAGAACAGCAAAATAATTCATCATGCTTCTCATAACAACTGCAATTTAAAGCTTATGAATTGTTTATTTCTGGAATTTCCCATTTAAATTTTTCAGACCACAGTTGACTGTGGTTAGCTGAAAGCACAGAAGGTGTAACCATGGATAAGCAGGGGACTACTGTATCAGTTCATAATTTAAAATTTGCTATGAGATATATCTAAAAATTAATGATATAGTGACAATAATTTAAAAATATCTCTTATAGTTGCAACTTTACTATTTAATATAGGTAAATTAAGTTAAAACTTCAAAAAAAGGCAAAATAAAATGTAACAGGGATGATTATTTAAGATTTACTAATTTATCATTAAAATCAACTTACTGGGCCCGTAACAATTGGTTTTATAATCTGAATACCAGGAGAGAAACAACGCAGTTCTGTCTTGGGTGATCTGGCATTTAAAAAGAATGGGAAAGGAGAAATAAGTATAGATGCACATAAGACTCCCCAACTACTTTTTAAGCCTAAAAACTTCCACTGTATGCTAATAAGAAAAATACAAAATACAGCAATATTTTACTTCTCTCCTATTTTCAAAGTGATTTTGTCTTTCTTTTCACATCTATTTAATGAAAAGAAATCCACATTAAATCACAGCCTTGAATCCAAATGCCCACACTATCTGAATGGTTTTTACACATACATTGACTTTCACAGCAAAAAAACTTACCTTTTATTTTTTATAGAACAAGTTCCTGGCACACTCCACTCAGAAAATAATGTTCCTTCATACTCTAACTTAATCTGGAAAAGAAGGTAAAATAACTCAAACAAAAATTCTGCTCCAAAAATTTTTATCTCAGTGTTTAGATGTAGGGCTCAATTTTCTGAGTCCTTATTACTTAAAGAAAGAATAAAATTCAATTCCTTTAAAATGTACAAGTATTATGACAAAGGAAAAGTAACAACTTTTATGGGACACTTCAATAGTCTCCCCCCAACTATAAGATTTTTATTTTATTTCACTTCAAAAGTAAACTGTTAAGTGTCTAGAAGGTGAATGGTATCATAACTTTCTTCAGTCGCCTTTTCCTTATTTCTACTTTTTTTCCTGCTTCCACAATTCTTTCATTTATAAGTTCTTTCTTCCTGGAACTATGCTCATACACTTTCTAACATCATCAGTTGTAGCCTCAACACCAGTCCTCTTCTTCAGCCAGAGTTGGAGCCCAATTTCACCTTCTAATATTGTTACATAAAGTTATGTACACAAGCATATGTATACATTTTTTATGTAGATATACATATATAAATATTTCTTCATTGGTTTTACTTGAATGGGAGTTATAAAACCAGCTATCTCATAGATCTGATGTTATAGGATTAATGACAGTGTATAAGAAGGAAAAAAAGACAACCAGAAACTATAACACAACCCTGAAGCATATAAAGCAAAATTTGATAGCCTTACTAGAGGATATTTTAAAAGTCACAGATATAGTGGTAGACTTTTAACACACTTTTTTCAAATCATAGATTAAAGATAATTACAGTTGACCCTTGAAAAACTCAGGGGTTAGGAGCACTGACATTCCACACAGTGGAAAATCTGCCTATAATTTTTAGTTAGCCTTCTATATATGCTGTTCTTCTGTATCATGTTTTCACATCCACAGGTTCAATTGACCTTGGATTGTGTAGTACTTCAGTATTTACTATTGAAAAAAATCTTTGTATAAGTGGAACAGTTAAGCTCAAACCTATGTTGTTCAAGGGTCAACTCTGTGTGTGTATGTATGTGTGTGTGTGTATTTCTAAAATTAACCAATACAAAATATATTCTTTTCAATCTCACATAGAACATTTACCAAAATTGACCAAATTTACAAAGGAAGTGTTGGCCAATGTCAAAGAATTATTATCATGCATACTTGCCTTTGATTTAATGAAATAAAATTAGAATTTCTCATAAAGTTAATCAGAAAAAAATCTTATTTGTAATCTTAAAAAAAACTGTTCTTCTGAATGATTCATGGAGTAAAGCAGAAATTGCAATGAAAATTATTCAATATTATATGAAGAAACAAAAAAAAACATTTGATGTTATCAAAACTTGTAGCATGTAAACAGGCCCTAAAGGAAATTTATAGCCTTAATCATATATAAAAGAAATAAGGTAGTTTGAAAGTGAAAAAACTCAGTTTTCAGTATTAGATGCTAATAAAACAACCACAGAGAAAACCCACAAAAGTAAAAAGAAGGATATAAGAAAGAAGAAAAATCGGAATTTACAATTGGGACCAGTTAGTGGTGATATAAAATGTTTTAATGTACTCAGATTTCCTTATAAACACTGAGAGAACAATTAGTATAACACGCACACACACACAAAAACACAAAAAAACACAACAAAAACACTGGACAACATCAACAATAAAACTCAGTGACAAGGTATCCCTTAAAATCCTAAAATAAAATTGGTTGGAATAAACCAGCGAAAACTACCAGACTCATGTGATATCAGCATAAGAAAGCAAAAGAAAGCAAGTATGATAGACCTTAGAAGAAAACACCTAAATCAGTGATAGATACTCAGTGGCAACATGGCAGGACAATTTGAGGATAGCAACTTTAACCAGAGGGATTTTTCAATTTCTAGGTATGTGCAAGAGGTCTCTGATGTCTGAAAGGGCAGGAGGAGCTGGGACGTATCCTGGGCATATACCTGGAGAAAAACATGGTCCAAAAGGATACATGCACCCCAATGTTTATAACAGCACTATTTACAAAAGCTGAGACATGGAAGCAACTTAAATGTCCATCAACAGAGGAATGGATAAAGAAGATGAGGTACATATATATAATGGAATATTACGCGGCCATAAAAAGAATGAAATAATGCCATTTGCCGCAACATAAATGGACCTAGAGATTGTCATTCTGAGTGAAGCAACTCAGACAGAGAAAGAGAAATATCATGTGATATCGCTTAATGTGGAATCTAGAAAGAAATGATACAAATGAACTCATTTACAAAACAGAAACAGAATCACAGACTTAGAGAATGAATTTATGGTTACCAGGGGGAAGGGCTAGGTTGGGGTTAACATGTACACACTGCTATATTTAAAATGCATAACCAGCAAGGACAGGGAACTCTGCTCAATGTTATATGGAAGCCTGGATGGAAGGGGAATTTGAGGGAAAAGGCATAAACCCAACTAACATTGTTCAAAATAGAGTAGTGCCTGTCAAGGGCCACTATCAAGTCTCTTCCCAACATTCAAGGACTGGAAAATTACTGAAGATAAAAAGGTACAGATTCTCAGAAAAACCACATCCTGCAGAAGCACAGCCAGCTTGGATACAACTGTGGACCAAAATAGACATGAACCCACCCTCTCTTTTCTGCACCTTGCTCTCTGAAGCCCAATAAAAGACTCAAACCTCCACCCTTTGGTGATGATGCCACTCTATGCGTCTAGCCCCTTTCCTCCCTTGGGAAGTGAATAAAAACTTTATTTTCTTCCCTTGTCAATATTTTTGTGAATTCTTTCATAACCACGTTTGCTTACCTACCATTTTTGGTGGCCTACACGGGGAACCTTCCCTAACCAAACTCCTTTTGCCTCCACCTCTGGCTCGACCTTCCTCATTGCCCACCAAGACATCCAAAAAACTGTAAGTTATTACCATGGATGGGGCTTTCTCTCAGGAGGATAGTGGCAGAAATCTAGGTGGCAGAAAGCCCAACATCGGATCTATCATTATCTAGGTCTAGTTGGGAATTTGGTCTTGGGGGAAATGCCCCCTGTCCATTTTCCTCATGTCGCTGCTTCATCTCTGAGACTCAGGGACTCCCGACTCCAGAGGGAATCCTTCTAGGTCATTCAGAGGGGGATGCTCCTTCTGAACTCTGAGATGCCCAGAATGGCCCCACCCTCAAAATTTTCTCTTTACTCTTCTTCCTAATTGAAGTCCCAATCTGGGTTTTGGCTGCTTTCAAGTCCTGGCCCACAGGTTTAAGTCCCAATCTGAGTTACACGGTTTTCACTACGGGCAACTGTCAATCTGCCCTGGCAAAAGACTCCCTCTTGGGATGTCTCCTCAAACATTGTAAAGATCTCAAATTAGACGACCTCAAACCCCAGAACACTCTTATTTAAAAATCCTAGAACAGTCCGCTGCTGTATGATCTGATTCAACAAACACCTTCATAGCCTCCGCAGATCACACTTGATTCACTGATGGCAGCAGCTATGTGTCAACAGACAACACAAAGCAGGATATGCCATTGTCACCACCACCCAGGTGATAGAGAGCTCCCCACTGCCACCCAACACCTCTGCCCAAAAGGCCAAATTAATAGTCTTAATTAGAGTTTTACAACTAGCCAGAAACCTTAAAGTCAACATATACACAGATTCTAAATATGCCTTCCATATCCTCCACTCACACACTGCTATTTGGGGGAAAAAAAGACCTACATAACTCTCTTCACGTTGGCTTAAGGCCCTAAGTTTCCCTTAGCCCCTCTTCTCCATTCCACTAACTTAGAAGCAGCCCTAAAAAATATCACCTCACACTGTTCTGTTTGCAAACAAGTAAACTCCCAGGGACATCTAAAGCCTCTTCCATCTCTCCCACCAATTAAGGAGACACCTGCCAGGATGCGACTGGCAATTAGATTTCACCCATATGCCCACTCATAAAAAATACAAATACCTGTTAACACTCATAGACACTTTCTGCGGGTGGATTGAGGCTTTCCCCACTACATCCAAAAGGGCTTCTGAAATAATTCAGGTACTTCTTCAAGAAATCATCCCTAGATCCAGTCTTCCTACCTCTCTCCAGAGTGACAATCACCCAGCTTTCACCTCTCAAATTACCCAACAGTTGTCTCAAGTTTTAGACATTAAATACAAACTACATACATCCTGGCATCCCCAATCTTCAGGGAAAATAGAAAAGGCTCACTCTTCCCTTAAAAGACAACTCACCAAGCTTGCCTTGGAACTCAATCAGAGCTGGCTAGAACTCCTTCCTTATGCCCTGTTCTGATTCCGGATTACTGTAAAGGCTCCCTTATAAGTCAGTCCCTTTGAACTCATGTATGGATGCCCAGCTCTTCTTACTCCCTTTTCTGTCACAAAATCTCCTCCTCTGGGCTCTTAACTCCCAGCCTTATAACTAATTCACAATATTTTATGGAACCATGCTAAATACCTACCCCAACCTCAGGACTTGCCCCCATCTACAATCCTATAGCCTGGGGACCAGGTCCTATTAAAGGACCTCCCTGGACATATAAAACCCCTTCAACCCCCTTGGAAGGGTCCATTTCAGGTACTACTTACAACTCCGACAGCAGCCAAGCTCTCAGGACATCCAACATTTTTTCCTGGTTTTCTTGGCTAACTCCATTCCTGGGCCCTATAGCAGCCACAATCTGCCTCCACCTTTTTGGCCCTTGTCTTATCTGGTTTCTCCTCTCTTTTATCAAAAAACCATCTTACTGCCCTTACCAAACCTCCCGCCCTTGTCACAGCTCTTCCCTTTCAGACCATTCAGTTCAAAGACAACACACACAGCCCTCCCAGGTACAGATAGCTCTACACCCCAGCTCAGCAGGAAGAAATTATAGAAAAAAAGCCTCTGCCCAATTCCCAACAAATGGGCCAACTGGGTTCCATGTAACACAAGAATAAGTTAATATCCAGAGGGGGAAAATGTAGACCCATCTAACACTGTTCAAAATTTAGAGTAGCACCTGTCAAGGGCCACTATCAAGTCTTTTTCCAATATCCAAGGACTGGAAAATTACTGAAGATAAAAAGTTACAGATTCTCAGAAAAACCACATCCTATAGAAGCACAGCCAGCTTGGATACAACTGTGGACCAAAATAGATATGAACCCATCCTTTCTTTCCTGCACCTTGACCTTTGAAGCCCAATAAAAGACTCAAACCCCCACCCTTTGGTGATGATGCCATTCTACACATCTGGCCCCTTTCCTCCCTTGGGAAGTGAATAAAAACTTTATTTTCTTCCCTTGTTAATACTTCTGTGAATTCTTTCACAATCTGCTTTGGCTCACCTAACAGCATGGATATATTTATATGTATGGCTTGAGTCACTTTGCTGTGTACATGAAACTATCACAACATTGTTAATTGGCTATACTCCAATATAAAATAAAAAGTTAAAAAAAAAATGAGCCAAAGACACCTTCTAGGACAAAGATCCATAATGAAGAAAAATACAGGGAAGAGAATACCAATTTAGCTGGAAAGGGACAATAGAACAAAGGAAAGAGAAACTACAGATAAATGAGGGAGGGAAACAGAATCTGGAAATCTCAGAAAGTATTAGCTTTATCTTTGGACACTTTACAAAACAACATAAGAGCTAACTAAAGGTTAGAAAAATTATTTCAATCCATCACTCATTCCTTAAAGATCAGGAAAATTAATTTCATGCTTTAAAAAAATGAGCTACAGAAAGAGGATCACAGTAAAATCACACAGTTATAGTAAGAAAAAGAAGAGAGTAAGAAGCACAGTAACATCTCTGTAAGACCATACTCAATATTCTGTTTTTGTTTTTTGTTTTTGTTTTTTTTTTTTGGTTATGCTACACAGTTTGCCGGATCTTTATTCCCTGACCAGGGATTGAACCCATGCCCCCTGAAGTGGAAGTGCAATCCTAACCAATGGACAGCCAGTGAATTCCCCTCAATAAATAAAGCTATAACTTAATATGAGGGTTAGTTTTATGTGTCAATTTGGCTAGATTATAGTACCCAGTTATTCAATCAAATGCTAATATAGGTTTTTCTATGAAGGTATTTTAGAGATGTAGTTTATATCTACAATCAGTTCACTTTAAACAAAAAAGAATACCATTGCTAATATGCATGGGGCCCCTTTCAATCAGTTGGAAGCCTCCAGAGCAAAAACTAAAGTTTTCTGGAGAAGAAATTCTGCTTCAAGACTATGGTATTAGTTTTTGCCTAAGTTTCTAGTCTCTGGCCTGACCTAAAGGCTTCAGACTTGCCAGGTCATATAATCGCATGAGCCAATTTCTGAAAATAAATATCTTAATATAAATATGTACAAATTCTATTGGTTCTGTTTTACTGAAGAGTTATGACTGGTACACCAACTATTTCGAAATGAGGCAAAGAAATAAGAAAATGATAGAAATTATGAAAGAAAAATGGAAACCAGAATTTAAAATTCATAAATTTAAAACTCATAAGCTACAGCTCAGAAAGAAGTAGAAATAAAGAAAAAGTCAATTTAGAAATGAACTAAATTAGAAGTACAATTGTGAATAAGCCTTATAAATATGGTTTTGAGATAAACAGAAGGTTTTTAAAAATAAAAGAGATAAAAAGCGACTCAAGAAATAGTGACTTTTCTTAAGTTCACATGGAACATTCTCCAGGATAGATCACATCTTGGGTCACAAATCAAGCCTCAATAAATTTAAGAAAATTGAAATCACATCAAGTATATTTTCTGACCACAATGTTATGAGACTAGATATCAATTACAGGAAAAAAAAACCTGTAAAAAATAAAAACACATGGAGGCTAAACAACACTCTACTAAAGAACCAAGAGATTACTGAAGAAATGAAAGAGGAAATTTAAAAAAAAAACCTAGAAACAAATGACAATGAAAATATGATGACCCAAAATCTATGGGATGCAGCAAAAGCAGTTGTAAGAGGGAAGTTCATTGCAATACAATCCTACCTCAAGAAACAAGAAAAATCTCAAATTAACAACCTAACCCTATATCTAAAGCAATTAGAGAAAGATGAGCACAAAAATCCCAAAGTTAGCAGAAGGAAAGAAATTATAAAGATCAGATAAGAAATAAATGAAAAGGAAATCAAGGACACAATAGCAAACATTAATAAAACTAAAAGCTGGTTCTTTGAGAAGAGAGACAAAATTGATAAGCCATTAGCCAGACTCATCAGGAAAAAAAGGGAGAAGACTCAAATCAACAGAATTAGAAATGAAGAAGGAGAAATAACAACTAACACTGCAGAAATACAAAGGATCATGAGAGACTACTACAAACAACTATATGCCAATAAAATGGACAACCTGGAAGAAATGGATAAATTATTAGAAAAGTACAATCTTCCAAGACTGAACCAGGAAGAAATAGAAAATATGAACAGACCAATCACAAGCACTGAAATTGAGACTGTGTTTAAAATCTTCCAACAAACAAAAGCCCAGGGCCAGATGGTTTTACAGGTGAATTCTACCAAACATTTAGAGAAGAGCTAACACCTATCCTTCTCAAACTCTTCCAAATTTTAGCAAAGGGAGGAACACTGCCAAGCTCATTCTATGAGGCCACCATTACCCTGATACCAAAACCAGACAAAGGTGTTACAAAAAAAGAAAATTACATGTGAATATCACTGATGAACATATGTGCAAAAATTCTCAACAAAATACTAGCAAACAGAATCCAACAGCACATTAAAAGGATCATACACCATGATCAAGTGGGGTTTATCCCAGGAATGCAAGGATTCTTCAATATATGCAAATCAATCAATGTGATACACCATGTTAACCAACTGAAGAATAAAAACCATATGATACTCTCAATAGATGCAGAAAAAGCTTTCAACAAAATTCAACACCCATTTATGATAGAAACTCTCAGAAAGTGGGCATAGAAGGAAATTACCTCAACATAATAAAGGCCACATATGACAAACTCACAGCCAACATCATCCTCGATGGTGAAAAACTGAAAGTATTTCCTCTAAGATCTGAAAAAGACAAGGGTGCCCACTCTCATCACTACTATTCAACATAGTTTTGGAAGTTTTACCCACAGCAATCAGATAAGAAAAAGAAATAAAAGGAATCCAGAATTGGAAAAGAAGAAGTAAAATTGTCACTCTTTGCAGAGGACATGATACTATGTATAGAATACCCTAAAGATGCTACCAGAAAACTATGAGTTAATCACAGAATTGGGTGAAGTTGCAAGACACAAAATTAATTAACAGAAATCTCTTGCATTCCTATACACCAACAATTAGAAAGAGAAATTAAGGAAACACTCCCATTTACCACTGCAACAAAAAGAATAAAATACCTAGGAATAAACCTACCTAAGGAGGCAAAAGAGCTGTATGCAGAAAATTATGACATTGATGAAAGAAATCAAAGATGACACAAACAGATAGAGAGATACACCATGTTCTTGGATTGGAAGAATCAACATTGTCAAAATGACTGTACTACCCAAGACAATCTACAGATTCAATGCAATCTCTATCAAATTTCCAATGGCATTTTTCACAGAACTAGAACAAAAAATTATACAATTTATATGTAAACACAAAAGACCCCAGATAGATAAAGCAATCTTGAGAAGAAAAAGTGGAGCTAGAGGAATCAAGCTCCCTGACTTCAGACTATACTACAAAGCTACAGTAATCAAAACAGTATGGTACTGGCACAAAAACAGAAATATAGATCAGTGTAACAGGATAGAAAGCCCAGAGATAAACTCATGTACATATGGTCACCTTATCTCCCTCTGGTATAAACACAAGTAGATCTTGAAGTATGGGCTGAAGGAGGAAAGATTGGAAAAGCTAGATATGCAGAACCTGTGGTGATAAAACTCGAAGATTCTAGTTCCTTTCCCCATCAAAAACAATATCCTTTAAGACCAGAAGTTAAAGAGGGATTAAAGCCAATTATACAAAATCTAAAACAACAGGGATTATTGATACCCTGTAATAGTTCTTATAATACTCCAATCTTGGGAATTAAGAAACCCAACGGTCAGGGGTGATTGGTGCAGGACTTGAGAATTATTAATGAGGCTGTAATTCCTTTGCATCCTGTGGTTCCTAACCCCTATACCTTGCTCTCAGACGTACCAGAAAGCGCAGCCTAGTTTACTGTTCTAGATTTAAAAGATGCTTTCTTTTGTATTCCGTTGGAGGCTGAGAGTCAATTCCTGTTTGCCTTTGAGGATCCTACCCAACCGGCTATTCAACTCACTTGGACACTGCTACCCCAACACTTTCAAGATGGCCCTCATCTGTTTGGACAGGCTTTGTCTTTTTGTCTCAACCCTTTGCAAAGGTTCTCAGATCCCAGAGAAGTTGTTTTACAATATGTGGATGACATTCTGGTTTGTACAGATACTGAGGAACACTGCTTGAGGATCTCTGAAAATTTATTAAATTTCTTGGCAGATTGTGGCTATCGGGTTTCAAGAGACAAGGCTCAATTATATAAATCTTCTGTTAAATACTTAGGTCTTATAATTCCTCAAGGCTCAAGGTCTTTAGGGCCAGAGAGGATTGAGCCAATTCTCAAACACCCTTTACCTACCACTTTAAGACAGTTGCAAGGATTCTTGGGTCTCACTGGCTATTATAGAATCTGGATACCTGGCTACGGGGAATTAGCTAAGCCTCTATATCAGCTTTTGACTGACACCCAGGAGGCTAACACAGATCAGGTACTGTGGGCAGCTGAGGCTAAAAATGTTTTTTAAGGTTCTTCAGCAAGCCTTGACAAAGGCACCGGTCCTTAGCCTCCCAACTGGTCAGGAATTTAATCTGTATGTTACTGAAAGAAGAGGACTGGCATTAGGAGTCATGACCCAACCTAAGGGTCCCCAACAGCAACCAGTGGCTTATTTAAGCAAAACTCTAGATGTAGTAGCCCAAGGACAGCTCCACTTTCTAACGGTGGTAGCCACTATTTCTTTCCTTGTACCTGAAGCTCTTAAATTCACTAATGGCCGAAATGTAATGGCTCTTACCCCTCATGATGTGTCTGGACTTCTCAATTCTAAAAGCAACCTTTGGATGTCTGAAAATCACCTCCTTAAATATTAATCCTTATTGCTAGAAGGCCCAGTTACCCAATTCAAAGTATGTAATGTTTTAAATCCTGCTATGATAAAGTCTTTAAGCTCACCTGAGGTCTCTCATTGAGATAACTTTAGGTCCTGGATTACTGGATCATCATGGGGAAGGATGTTATTAACTGTTACTATATGCATCATTTTATTCTTGTTTACTCCTTATCTTTTTAATTGTATAAGCAGACTGATTTCCAGACAGCTGCAAGCCTTCAATTTACAGATGGTTGTGGAGCATTCTTCCACCTATCCCCTGAGCCACAAGAGCTATGCGGGCTATTACTTGGGCCCTTTAGATTTGGGTCCCCCTGAAAGGGGTGATGGAAATAATGCTGCTTTACCCTGAATGATGGTGCCCCTTCTCAGCAGGAAGTAGCTAGAGGAACATGATGCCCCTTTTCCTTGCAGCATTAATTTCCATCCCAAAGAAGGGGGATTATGAGAGTTCCAGGGGCTGACCTGGCCCGGGGGAAGGGTGGAAGAACTGGAAACTGTGATTTAAGCTCCTTCATCCTCTAGGATTGATTCTTATGAGTCTCCTTTGTAATCATTATTGTAAGCTAGGGTAATGATTACTTGCAACATCACAGATTACCGAGTAAAGAAAATCCTTGTTCTGATGAATATCACGACCCTTCTGGGAAACAATCAATCCTCAGGCTAAGGCATTGTTTTTGGTAATCAGTTTACTGCTATTCTAAATTCCTATAGAATGAAGCAATGCTTTACTTTAGAGATTGGGATTATAATTAACTCCTCCTTCAGGGATATATGTCACCCATGTAAGACCCCTTCTCAGGTCTCTCCACCCCCTTCTTGTGTCTGTGCCAGAAGATATTGTACTCTCTCACCTTAATAAACTGTTACTCTGTGACTTAAAAAAATAAAATAAAATAAAATAGATGGCTAGTGGGAAGCAACTGCCTAACACAGGGAGATCAACTTGATGATTGCTGATGACCTAGAGGGATGGGATAGGGAGGGTGGGAGGATGCTCAGGAGGGAGGCTCAAGAGGGAGGGGATATGGGGATATATGTATAAATACAGCTGATTTGCTCTGTTGTACAGCAGAAACTGTAAAGTGTAAAACTATTATATTCCAATAAAGATCAAAGGGAAAAAAATAGTGACAAATATTAAAGACAGGCAAAGAAAATCCAATACATACATAGTTGCGAAGAAGAAAACCTAAGTGATTGATACAGGACAATAACATTAAGATTAATAATACCTCAAGAATAATATGTGAAAAAAATAACTTGAAACAATGTATTGAAAGGGCACAACTCATACCTAGGAAAAGCCTTTGTATGATTTTTTAAAAGACCAACCCTGGACCTATATTAATAAAAGCATTGAACCTGATAAGAAACCCTTTGGGGATCCTGACAAAAAGAACAAGTTATTCACAAGGGAAAGAATATCAGATTTCCAGTAGGCTTTTCAGAAGAAACACTTTGTGTCAGAGAGAACAAAGTAACATATATAAAAGGATATAAAAATAGTAGCTAATAATTTTTACATCCAGATACACCAACTTTTAGATAAAAGTTCACAGATAAGGTCTTATGACCTTTAAATAAGTCAAGAAATATTGCTCCTATGAGGAAACTACTAGAGAAAGAGGCTCAGACCATCAAAATGACTGCAAAGACATCAAGTATTCTTAAGTATTAAATAGGAATTATTCTGTAGAAACATGTCTGCATGGTGGCTATTTAAAAATGAAGATAGTTGCTAATGATTATACTCTGACAATGTATCAAAACATGAGTGATAGGTGAATTATGGTTAGCTCAGGTAATGAGGCCAAGTAAGTTCAACTCTCTCCACACATTTCCCAAAAAAAATACACAGATCAACAAATAAAACCAAGAAAATTCTACATTACAGCATAATTAGAAGACAAAATGCAATACAAACTTCAAGAAATCTGTAAGTAAAAGAATAAACAACAATTTTTAGCACAGTTCTCACCCAAGCCTCTGTCATAACCCTTTGTGGAGAGTAAAGAGCTTCTGAAAAACTGCAGAAAAAAGACATTAAAAAAAAGTTTAAATCACCCACAGAAAGAGAAAGTACACTCTAAGTGCAAAAAACACCGCAAAAAGACCCCTGGAAGATCAGAGCACTGATTATGAGGAAGAGACTTAAAAGTGTGTGAGAGTTGAGGTGGGACCATCAGAAAGGCATCATATTTGGAGAGAAGAAGATAAAGGAAAGGAGAGACACCCTTTGTAAAGTGAGTGGTGACAGGAAAGAGAAGCAAGGGGGAGAAATTTAGGATATTACAAGCCAATAAAAAAAACCTCAAAGTAAATACAACATCCCCAATAAGACGCCATCAATTAAAGAAACTGCACTTTGCTAGAATGAGATAAGAAAGTAAATTTTAACTAGAAAAATTTTAAACCAACCCAAGCTGCCAACCTGTCCATGAAATTCATAGATATAAGTAGCCTTTATCTATACAAAGGTACTATAAGAGAATAGAAAATGAAAATAAAAATATTTCAATTAATAAAACTGCCTTCAATGGGATTGCCATATATACATTACTAATAAAAAATATCAAATTGTACACTTTAAATCTATGCAGTTTATTGTATGTGAATTGTATCTCAATAAAAGTTCTTAAAGGAAAATTAAATAAAATAGAACTGCCTTCAAAAATCCAAACACAAAGCAGAAAAAAATTGCAAACTAACATACTAAACTGAATTAAATATCCTCAAACAAGTATTTGATAATGAGAAAGGAAAATCATGAATTATAAATTCACAAACTTGGAACAGAAATGAACCACAAATAGAAATAAGTGTTGACTGAACTAGGAAATGAAACAGATCATTATAAAGGAAATGAAGACTAAATAAAAAGATAATGATGGAGGACTTCCCTTGTGGTGCAGTGGTTAAGAATCTGCCTGCCAATGCAGGGGACATGGGTTTGAGCCCTAGTCCAGGAAGATCCCACATGTTGCCACAACTACTGAGCCCATGTGCCACAACTACTGAAGCCCAAGCACCTAGAGCCCATGCTCCACAACAAGAGAAGCCACCACAATAAGAAGCCCACACACCACAACAAAGAGTAGCCCCTGCTTCCCACAAGTAGAGAAAGCCTGCATGCAGCAATGAAGACCCAAGGCAGCCAAAAAAAATTAATTTATTTTAAAAAAAGATAATGGTGGGAGATTACATTTAAATGAAAATTGAATAAAAGGCATTGAAGAAAGACAGAAAAACAACCAAGAGAATATAAGTGGTATAAGTAAAGAACCAGAAAGAAAGTGATGGAAGTGGAAGGCAGACAAAAAACAAACAAACAAAACCCAAAAAAATCCAACACCTGTATAATTGGAATCCATGAAGTTGAAAAGCAAAACAATGGGAAAAGAACTAATATTTATATTTGGTTTGTCTTTATATTACTGAATTATAATAGTTCTTCATATATTCTAGATACAGGACCCTTATCAGACACTTAATTTGCAAAATTTTTCTCCTATTCTGTAGATTGTCTTTTCACTTTCTTGATGGTGTCCTTAGAAGCCCTATAGTTTTTCATTTTGATGATGTCCAATTTATCTTTTTTTCTTTTGTTCCTTGTGCTTTTGGTGCCATATCTAAACCATTGCATAATCCAAGGTCATTAAGATTTTTCCATATGATTTTTTTTCTATGAGTTTTATAGTTTGAGCTCTATACTTAGTTCCTCTATCCATGTTGAGCTAATTTTTGGATATAGTCTGAGGTAGGAGGCCACCTTCATTTTTTTTCACATGGATGCCTCATTGTTCCAGCACTATTTTTTGAAAATACTATTTTTTCCGTGGGGTTTTCTTCAATTAATTGTCAAAAAATCAATGAGGTTTTAATTTTTGGACTCTACTATTTCACTAATCTATTTTCCTATCCTTATGCCTATCTGACACTTTCTCAATGACTGCAGCTTTATAGTAACTTTTGACATCAGGAACTGTGAGTCTTCCAATAACAGTCTTCTTGTTCTTTTTCAAAACTGTTTTGCCTATTCTGGTTCTCTTGAATTTCCTTGTAAAATTTCATACAAAGTTACACTCAGTTGGTAGTTTTAATAGTTTTTTTTTAATGGATTTCTTAGAGCTTTCTATTTAGAAGGTCATGTCATATACAAATAAAGGTAGTTTGTTTCTTCCTTTCCAGTGTGTATGTCTTTTATTTCATTTTCTTGCCTAAATGACTTAGATGTGGACATGGTGTTTATATTTTTAAAATTTGAGTCATCATTTTTACATACACATTGGAATGTTTACAAATGAAATGATACTTCTGGGAGGGTTTCAAAATAATAAAAGAGGGGAGAAAGTAGGTAGTAGAGTCAATGAAAGATTGGTCATGAGCTGGTATTACTGAAGCTGGGTGATGGGTATACAAGGACTTATTAAATATAATAGTCTCTATATTTTATACATGGTAAAATTATGCTAACCTCTATACTTTTGTGTATGTTTAAGTTTTTCCATAAGAAAAGTTTTTAGAATGTGGGTTTAAAACAGAGAACAAGTTCTGTGGAAATTACAAGCTTATATACAAACCTCTCTAATGATGAATAAAAATTGGTATAGTCCACTACCAACTGTAAAATAGATAGCTAGTGGGAATTTGCTGTATAATGAAGGGAGATCAACTAGATGATGGGTGATGCCTTAGAGGGCCAGGACAGGGAGGGTGGGAGAGGGTTGTGGGAAGGAGGGGATATGGGGATATATGTATAAATACAGCTGATTCACTTTGGTGTACCTCAAAAGCTGGTAAAAGAGTGTAAAGCAATTATATTCCAATAAAGAGCTTAAAAAAAATTGGTATAGTCAAGTGGCTTCAGAATGTTTCAAAAATGCTTACCAACTTCCAATGTTTTAGGTTATTTGGGGTTATTAAACCAAAAAATGAAATTCCATTTAAATTCACATAGAGTGGAGAGAGATTTTTTGAGATGTAATTGACATGTAACATTATATTAGTTCCACGTATTCAGTATAATGATTTGGTATTTCTATACATTGTTTAATGACCACAACAATAAATCTAGTTAATATCATCACCATATCTAGTTAAATTTTTTTCTTTTGATGAGAACTTTTAAGATCTACTCTCTAAGCCACTTACAAATATGCAGTATAGTATTGCTAAGTATAGTCATCATGCTGTACATTACATTCCCATGACTTGCTTATATTGTAACTGGAAATGTGTACCTTTTGAACCCCTCCCCCATGCCCCACCTCTGGCAACTGCCACTTTGTTCTCTATACATATGAACTTTTTTAAAATTGATTCCACATATAAGTGAAATTATATGGTATTTGTCTTTCTCTGACTTATTTCACTTGTCATAATACCCTCAAGGTCATAAATGTCAGCATTTCATTATTTTATGACTGAATAGTATTTCGTTGTGTATATACACATTTTCTTTATCAATTCATCCATTGATGAGACACTTATGTTGCTTCCATGTCTTGGCTATTGTAAATAATACTACAATGGACATGGAGACATATATTGAATATCTTTCCAAGTTAGCATTTTCATTTCCTTTGGATAAATACCCAGAAATGGAATGCTGGCTCATGTGGTAGTTCTATGTTACAATTGTTTGTTCTATTTATGTGAAAAATGCCAATGGAATTTATGGCCTTTATTAGGTTGAGGTCCATTCCCTCCCCGCACATTTTGTTGGTTTATTTTTTTTTATTTTTTTTTATTTTTTTGGGGGGGTACACCAGGTTCAATCATCCGTTTTTATACACATATCCCCATCTTCCCTCCCTTCCTTGACGCCCCCCCCAAGCCCCCCCCACCCTCCTCACCCCAGTCCTCAAAGGCATCTTCCATCCTCGAGTTGGACTCCCTTTGTTATACAACAACTTCCCAAGCAAGAGAGTAACACAGACATATATATACTACCAACTGTAAAATAGTCAGTGGGTTTTTTTTTTTTAATCATAAATGGATGTTGAATTTTTCAAATGCTTTTCTGCATTTATTCAGATGATCATATGATATCTATCCATCATTTTGTTAATGTGGTATATCACACTGACTGATTTGTTGTTTAACCATCCTTGCATCCCCTGCTGGGCTTATGATTAACCTCTCTATCTAAAATGTTACTCCCTGTCTTACCCTTGACTGAAGAGCAACAAAGAAAAGGGGGATTGAAACTAAGCAATGCCCAGATGTGCCTTTCTTGGTGACAGACCCCTACATGCACCCTATCTCTCACTTAAAGAAAAACTTCAATTTCCTGAAATTTCCCTGAGTTGCAAAATCTGGATCAAGGGTTAATGATCAGAGGAATGAGAACATGCAGAGACAAAGAACAGCATTTAGGCAAGAGAACTGTTAATTTAAACAATAGATCAGCCATATAGCAGAGTCACAGGACTTTTAGCTCCTCCCTGAAGTACACAGTAAGTAATGTCTGACACACATTCCTAAGTTGTTTTTACAGAAACCAGACTCCCACCAGATGAAAACTGCTGACCATAAGCACATAGACCCCCAGGCTGGTTGAAACCAGAAGCTTGATGGTTGAAATTCATGAAACATCAATCTGTTACCTTACCACCAACCAATCAGAGAATTGCGCACTAGCGGATCATGCACACTGTGACCCTCTCCCTCACACTGTCTTAAAAAAACACCTTCCCTAAAAAGCCATTGGGGAATTTGAGTCTTTTGAGCATGAGCTGCCCATTCTCTTTACTTGGTACCCTACAATAAACTCTGACATTCCTTCACCACAACCCAGCATCAGTAGATTGGCTTTGCTGTGTGTCAGGAATGCAGACCCAAGTTTGGTGTGGTAACATCCCTGGAATAAATCCTACTTGATCATGATGTACCATCCTTTTAATGTACTGTTGAATTTGCTAATATTGTATACTACTTGCTAATATAATGTACTGTTGGTCTGCTAATATTTTGTTGATAATTTTTGCATCTTTGCTCATAAGGGATATTGGCCTATCGTTTTCTTTTCTTGTGGCATCCTTGTATGGTTTTGGTTTCAGGGTAATGCTAGTCTTGTAAAAAAAGATTATGGAAGTATTCCTTCCTCTTCTATATATTGGAACAGTTTGAGATGGATTAGTATTAACTCCTCTTTGAATGTTTGGTAAAATTCACCAGTGAGCCATCTGGTCCTGGATTTTTTTGTTGGGAGGCTTGGATTATTGATTTAATCTCACTATTAATTGGTCTGTTCAGATTTTCTATTTATTTATGATTCAGCCCTGAAAGTTTGTGTGTGTTTATATTTTCTAGGCATTTATATTTTCTTTTAGGTTGTTAAATTTGTTGACATATAATTGTTCATAGTAGTCTCATGATTCATTGTATTTCTGTGGCTATCAGTTGTAATGTTTCTTTTGTTTCTGATTGTATTTGTTTGACTCCTCCTTTTTAATGTGGTGAGTCTAGCTAAAAGTTTGCTCATTTTATCTGTTGAAAGAACCAGTTCTTAGTTTCATTGATCTCTTTTATTGTTACTTTAGTCTTTATTTCATTTATTTCTGCTATGATCTTTGCTATTTCCTTCCTTCTACTAACTTTGGGCTTCATTTATTCCTCTTTTCTAGTTTCATGAGGTGTAATGATGTTAGGGTGTTTGTTGTTTGAGAATTTTCTTTACATATATATATGAATTTGTTATGAACATATCCCTTAGAACTGCTTTTGCTGCATTCTGTAAGTATTGATATGATGTATTTCCATTTTCATTTCTGCCAAAGTATGTTTAGAGTTATCTTTTCTTCTTTGACCCATTGGTTGTTCGGTAGCATGTTGTTTAATCCCCATATATTTGTAAGTTTTCCAGTTTTCTTCTTGGCATTGATTTCTAGTTTCATACCATTGTAGTCAGAAAAGATGCTTGATATGATACCAATCTTCTTAAATTTTAAGACTTATTCTGTGGTCTAACATATGACCTATCCTGGAGAATGTTCCATGTGCACTTGAGAAGAATATATATTCTGTTCCTTTTAGATGAGAAGTTCTGTATGTATCTGTTAAGTACCTCTGGTATAATGTGCCATGTAATGCTGATGTTTCCTTACTGATTCTCTGTTTGAATGGTCTATTCATTGCTGAAGGTGGGGTATTAAAGTTTCCTATTATTATATTACCATTTCTCCCTTTGGGGTCTGCTAATTTTTTCTTTAGATATCCAGATGTGCTTATGTTATGTATATAACTACTTACAAATGTTTAAATGGTCTTGTTGGATTGACCCCTTTATCATTGTCTTCGTCTCTTATTACAGTCTTTATCTTAAAATATATTTTACTTGATACAAATATAGCTAATCCTGCTTACTTTTGGTTTCCATTTGCATGGAATAAATTTTTCCATCCCTTAACTTTCAGTCTTTGTGTGTCCTTACTTATAATGAGTTGCTCTTAGACAGCATATAGATGGGTCTTATTTTTTTCTTTTATCCATTCAACCACTCCATGTCTTTTGATTGGAGCATTTAGTCCCTTTACATCTAAAATAATTATTAACAGATATGTATTTATTGCCATTTTGTTAATCATTTTCTGGCTGTTTTGTTCTTCTATGTTCCTTTCTTCTTCTCTGCTCTTTTGTGTGTGTGTGTGGTTTAGTGACTTTTTTAGTGGTTTGCTTTGATCCTTTTCCTTTATCTTTTGTGTATCTACTATAAGTTTTTGTTTTGTGGTTACCATAAGGCTTACATATAAAAACTTATAAGTCTATTTTATTTTATTTTTTATAACAGTCTATTTTAAGTTGATAACAATTTGTTTTATGACAGTCTAAAGCTCTACATTTTTATTCCCTCACCCCCACATTTTATGTTTTTAATGTCACATTTTACATATTTTTATGTTGTGTGTCCCTTAGGGTAGTTCTAGTCATTTTTACTACTTTTGTCTTTTAACACTCATACAACCTTTATAAGCAATTAATCCAATACCTTTACTATATACGAGGGTGAGTCAAAAATTATCCACACTCTGGTTATATTAAAACTTCTGTTGGCTGCACTGTCTTATCAGCACTTTCTATTCAAGGCTACTGTCTCCCCAGTCACTCCTGTGCAGGTCTGAATGTGTTACATCAGTTCATTTGTAACTGAGGTGTGAGTAAAAATGGATGTCCCACTTGTGATTTGCATGAAAGAAGACCAGTGTGCCAACCAAGAAAAAGTTCAAAAGTCAACCATCAGCTGGAAAATTGATGTTTACAGTTTTCTGGGATTCTCAAGGGCCAGTATTGGAACATTATCAGGAAAAACGTTCAACAATCAACAGTGCTCATTACAGTGAGATGCTTATTGAGGAGCTGAGGACTAAACTTCAGATTAAATGCAGAGGACTGCTGTTTAAGGGTGCTGTGATCTTGCATGAGAATGCACGTCCCCATACTTCTGCCCACACTGTCAATACTCTGCAAACACTTTAATTTGGGGTGTTAAAGCATCCTCCCTATAGTCCTGATCTTGCTCCATCAGACTTTCACCAGTTTGGTCCCCTGAAAGCAGCCCTGAGAGGACAAAGTCTCACTTCTGATGAAGAAATGAAGACAGCAGTGTATTCATGGCTCACAGCTCAGCCTAAAACATTTTTTAATGAGGGAATATGAAAGTTTGTTGACAGATGGACAAAGTGTATTGAAAAGCAAGGAGATTATTCTGAAAGATGATGTGTGTTTTCTAAAAGTTAATTAAAATAAATTTTACAGCCAGAATGTGGATAATTTTTTGACTCACCCTCATATTTACATTTCTGGTGAGATATTCTTCTTTCAAGTGTTTTCTCGTTACTAATTAGCACCCTTTCTTTTCAGCTTAAAGAAGTCCCTTTAATATTTCTTGTAAGGCAGGTTTAGTAATGATGAACTTCTTTAGCTTCTGCTTGTCTGGAAAATTATCCTTCCTTCAATTCTGAATAACAACTTTGTCAGGTAGAGTATTCTTGCTTGGAAAAGTTTTTCTTTCAGCACTGTAAATACATGGTGCCAGTCCTTTCTGGTTTGCAGTTTCTGCTGAAAAATCTGCTGATGGTCTTATGAGTGTTTCCTTTTACGTATCAAGTCGTTTTTCTCTTGATGACTTTAAGATTTTTCTCTTTGTCTTTAACTTTTGACATTTTAATTATAATGTGTCTTCATGTGGGTCTCATTTCATCTATCTCAATTGGAACTCACTGGGATTCCTAGACCTGGATGTCTATTTCCTTCCCCAGGTTAGGGTAGTTTTCAGTCATTATTTCTTCAAAAAGTTTTCTGCCCCTTTCTCTCTCTCTTCCACTGGGACCCATCAAATGTGAATGTTAGCCCACTTGATGTTGTCCCATAAGTCCTTTAAGCTATCTTTTTTTTTTTTTTAACATTCTTTTTTCTTTTTTGCTGCTCTGATTGGGTGAGTTCCACTGACCTGTCTTCAAATTCTCTCTTCACTTCTTCCACTTCATCTAATCTGCTGTTGAACTCCTCTACAGTATGCTTCAGTTCAGTTACTGTATTCTTCAGCATGGTGACTTCTATTTGGTACTTTCTTATATTTTCTATTTCTTTGTTGATGTTCTTATTGTGTTCATTTATTCTTCTCTTGAGTTCAGTGCTCATTTTATGACCATTACTTAATTTTTTGAAGTTTAAAAAAATTTTATTGAAGTATAGATGATTTACAATGTTGTGTTAATTTCTGCTGTATAGCAAAGTGTGTATACATATAGATATAGATAGATACACATATATGTGTGTGTGTATATATATATATTTTTATTTTTCATATTCTTTCCCATTATGGTTTATCATAGGATATTGAATGCAGTTTCCCTGTGCTGTACCATAGGATCTTGTTGTTCATCCACCCTATATATAACAGTTTGCATCTGCTAATCCCAAATTCCCAATCCATCCCTCCCCCCACCTGCCATACCCCTTGGCAACCACAAGTCTGTTCTCTATGTCTGTGAGTCTCTTTCTGTTTCATAGATATGTTCACTTGTGTCATATTTTAGTTCCTACATATAAGTGATAGCATATGGTATTTGTCTTTCTCTTTCTGATTTACTTTGCTTAGTATGATAATCTCTAAGTCCATCCATTTTGCTGCAAATGGCATTTCATTCTTCTTTATAGCTGAATAATATTCCATTGGAGATAGATGGATAGATCTATCTCACATCTTTTTTAAATTTAATTTAATTTTTAAAGAACTTTTATTGAGATATAATTGACATATGATAAAATGCATATATTTAAAGTGTACAATTTGGTATTATGTTTCCTATTAGTAATGTATATATGGCAATCCCAATATGCCAGTTCATCCCACCCAACTCCCCCTCCACATTCCCCCCTTGGTGTCCATATGTTTGTTTCTACATCTGTGTCTCTATTTCTGCCTTGCAAACTGGTTGATCTGTACCATTTTTCTAGATTCTGCATATATGTGTTAATATACAATATTTGCTTTCCTCTTTCTGACTTACTTCACTCTGTATGAGCCTCTAGGTCCATCCATGTCTCTACAAATTCCCAATTTCATTCCTTTTTTATGGCTGACTAATATTGTATATATGTACCACATCTTCTTTATCCATTCATCTGTTGATGCACATTTAGGTTGCTTCCATGTCCTGGCTATTGTAAATAATGCTGCAATGAATATTATGGTACATGTATCTTTTTGAATTATGGTTTTCTCTGGGTATATGCCCAGTAGTGGGATTGCTGGGTTGTATGGTAGTTCTATTTTTAGTTTTTTAAGGAATCGCCATACTGTTTTCCATAGTGGCTGTATCAATTTACATTCCACCAACAGTGCAAGAGAGTTCCCTTTTTACTCCACAACCTCTCCAGCATTTACTGTTTGTAGATTTTCTGATGATGCCCATTCTAATTGTGTGAGGTGATACCTCATTCTAGTTTTGATTTGCATTTCTCTAATAATCAGTGATGTTGAGCAGCTTTTCATGTACCTCTTGGCCATCTGTATGTCTTCTTTGGAGATATGCCTATTTAGGTCTTCTGCCCATTTTTTGATTGGGTTGTTTGTTTTTTTGATATTGAGCTGCGTGAAGTCACATCTTCTTTATCCATTCATCTGTTGATGGACATTTAGGTTGTTTCCATGTCTTGACTTTATAAATAGTGCTGCTATGAACACAGGGGTGCAGGTATCTTTTTGAATTATAGTTTTGTCTGCAAATATGCCCAGGAGTGGGATTGGTGGGTCATATGGAAACTCTATTTTTAGTTTTTTGAGGAACCTCCATACTGTTTTCCATAATGGCTCCACCAATTTACATTCCCATGAATAATGTAAGAGGGTTCCCTTTTCTCCACACCCTGTCCAAAATTGATTATTTGTAGGCTTTTTATTGATGGCTATTCTGACTGCTGTGAGGTGATACCTCATTGTACATTTGATTTTCATTTCTCTGATAATTAGTGATGATGAACAGCTTTTCAGGTGCCTATCGTCCATCTGTATGTCTTCTTTGGAGAACTGTCTATTTAGTTCTTTTGCCCATTTTTCGATTGGGTTGTTTGTTTGTTTTTTGTTATTGAATTATATGAGCTATTTGTATATTTTAGAAATTAAGCCCTTGTCTGTCACATCATTTGCAAATATTTTCTCCCAGTCTGAAGGTTGTCTTTTTGTTTTGTTTATAGTTTCCTTTGCTGTACAAAAGCTTATAAGTTTCATTAGGTTCCATTTGTTTATTTTTGCTTTTATTTCTATTGTGTTGGGAGACTGACCTAAGAAAACACTGGTATAATTTATGTCAGAGAATGTTTTGCCTAAGTTTTTTTTTCCAGGAGTTTTATGCTTTCATATCTTATACTTAAGACTTTAAGCCATTTTGAGTTTTTGTGTACAGCGTGAGGGTGTGTTCTAACTTCATTGATTTGCATTCAGCTGTCCAATTTTCCCAACACCACTTGCTAAAGAGACTGTCATTTCCCCTTTGTATATTCTTGCCTCTTTTGTCAAAGATTAATTGACCATAGGGTTTATTCCTGGGCTCTCTATTTTGTTCCATTGATCCATGTCTATTTTTGTGTCAATACCATGCTGTTTTGATTACTGTAGCTTTGTACTACTGTCTGAAGTCTGCGCGGGTTATGCCTTGTGCTTTGTTCTTTTTCCTCAGGACTGCTTGGCAATTCTGGGACTTTTATGGTTCCATATAAATTTTAGGATTGTTTGTTCTAGTTCCGTGAAAGATGTCACCAGTAATTTGACAGGGATTGAATCAAATCTGTAGATTGCTTTGGGTAGTATGGCCATTTCAACAATATTAATTCTTCCCATCAAAAAGCATGGGATATGGTTCCATGTCTTTGAATCATCTTCAGTTAGCTTTATTAATGTTTTGTAGTTATTATATGTCTTTCATCTTCCTGGTGAGGTTTATTCCTAAGTATTTTTTTTTTGATGTGATTTTAAAGGGTATTGCTTTTTTACATTCCTCTTCTGATATTTCATTGTTAGGATAAAGAAATGCAACTGATTTTTGTATGTTAATCTTGTATCCTGCTACCTTGCTGAATTTATCAGTTCTAGTAGTTTTTGTGGGGAGTCTTTAGGGTTTTCTATATATAATATATCTGCATAATGACAATTTTACCTCTTCTCTACCAATTTGAATACTTTTTATTTCTTTTCCTTGTCTGATTGTTGTGGCTAGGACTTCCAATACTATATGGAATAGAAATGGTGAAAGTGGGCATCCTTGTCTTGTTCCAGATTTTAGTGGGAAGGCTTTCAGCTTTTCACCACTGAGTATTATATTGGCTGTGGGTTTGTTATAAATGGCTTTTATTGTGTTGAGGTATGTTCCCTCTATACCCACTTTTGTAAGGGTTTTTTTTTTCATCATGAATGGAGGTTGAATTTTATCAAATGCTTGTTCTGCATCTATTGAGATGATCATGTGGTTTTTGTCTTTTCTTTTGTTGATGTGTTATGTTACACTGCTTGATTTGCATATGTTGAACCATACTTGTGACCCTGGGATGAATCCAACTTAGTTTTTGTGTATGATATTTTTTATTTGTTGTTAGATTTGCCTTGCTAATATTTTATGGAGAATTTTTGCATCTATATGCATCAAAGATACTGGCCTGTAATTTTCTTTTTTGGTAGTGTCTTTGGTTTTGTTATCAAGGTGATGGTGGCTTCATAGAATGTCTTTGGGAGTCTTCCTTCCTCTTTGATCTTTTGGAAGACTTTGAGAAGGATCAGTATAAGTTCTTTGTATGTTTGACAGAATTTGCCTGTGAAGCCATCTTGTCCTGGACTTCTGCTCATAGGGAGTTTTTAATTACGGATTCCATTTCACTTCTAGTGATCTGTTCAAGTTATCCATTTCTTCTTGATTCAGTTTTGATGGGCTACATGTTTCTAGAAAGTTGTCCATTTCTTCAAGGTTGTCAAACTTGTCGGCATATAATTGTTCATGGCATTCTCTCTTTTTTTTTTTTTTTTTTTTTTGTATTTCTATGGTATCCATTGTGATGTCTCCTCTTTCATTTCTTATTTTATTTGGGTCTTATCTCTTCGTGGTGAGCCTGGCCAGAGTTTTGTCTATTTTGTTTACCCTTTGAAAGAATCAGCTCTTGTCTTTTTGTTGTTGTTGTTTTTAAATCTCTATTTTATTTATTTCTTCTCTGATCTTTATTATCTCCTTCCTTCTGCTGACTTTAGGTTTCATTTGTTATTTTTTTCTACTTCTTTTAGGTGGTAGGTTAGGTTATTTGAGATTTTTCTTGTTTCTTAAAGAAGGCCTGCATCACTATGAACTTCCCTCTAAGAACTGCTTTTGCTGCATCCCATAGATTTTGTATGGTGGAGTTTTCACTGTCATTTGCCTCAATATATTTTTAAATTTCTCCTTTGATTTCATTGTCGACCCATTGGTCTTTTAGTAGCATGTTGTTTAGTCTGCATGTAATCTTTTTTTTTTTTCTCATTTCTTTTTCTGTGGTTGGTTTCTAGTTTTATGCTATTGTCGTTAGAGAAGACGCTTGAAATAATTTCTATACTCTTAAGTTTGTTGAAGCTTTTTTTTTGTGCCCTAGTATGTGGTCAATCCTAGAGAATGTTCCATATGCACTTGAAAAGAACGTGTATTTTTTTTTTTTTTGGATGTAATGTCCTGAAAATATCAGTTAAGTCTAACTTTTATTACATCACTTAGGATCTCTGTTGCCTTATTGATTTTCTGTCTCAAAGATATGTCCATTGATGTGAGTGGGGTGTTAACATCTTCTACTATTATTGTATTCCTGCCAATTTCTCCCTTTGTCTGACTGCATTTGTGTTATATATTTGGGTGCTTCTATACTGGGTGCATATACGTTGACAAGTGTAATATCCTATCCTTGTATTGATCCTTTTATCATTATATACTGTCCTTCATCTTTCCTTATAGCCTTTATCTTAAAGTCTATTTTGTTTGAGTATTGCAACTCTCACTTTCTTGCCATTTCTGTTTGCATGAAATATCTTCACCCATCCCCTCACTTTCAATCTCTATGTGTCCTTTGCCCTAAAGTGGATGTCTTATAGACAGCACACTGTAGGCTCTTATTTTCTTATCCAATCTGCCACTCTTTTGATTGAAGCATTTAGTCCATTGACATTTAAGGTAATTATTGATAGATATGTATTTATTGCCATCTTAATCCTTGTTTTCCCATTGATTTTATATTTCTTCTTTGCCCCTTCTTTTTGTTTTTCTTCTTGTAGTTTGATGATTTTCTTTTGTATTATGCTTGTGTTCTCTTCTTTTTTGGTTTTTGTGAACTATTGTGTTTCTGATTTGTGGTTAACCTGTTTTTCAGGTATGTTAACACCTTCCTATGTCTACTTGCTTTAGACTGGTAATCTTATAGGCTCAAACATGTCCCAGAAAGAAAAACTAAATTTCTTACTCTCTTCCCATTTTATGATTTTTCATGTCTTCTTTTACATCTTTGTGTTCATCCTTTTGCTGTTCATTGTGGTTATCACTTTCACAGAAGTCTTCTTTTCTTTTTTTTAACCTGTATACTGGTTTATTTAAGTGACTTACTTTCCAATTGTGATTTTCTCTTTCCTATTGATTCTTTCTATTTAGAGAAGACCTTTCAGTATTTCCTTTAGGATAGGTTTAGTATTGCTGTATTCTTTTAGTTTTTGCTGGTCTGAGAAATTCTTTATCTCTCCTTCTATTCTAAATGATAATCTTGCTGGGTAGAGTATCCTAGGTTGCAGGTTTTTCCCTTTTAGGACTTTGAATATGTCTTGCCACTTCCTTCTGGCCTGCAATGTTTCTGTAGAGACATCAACTGATAGCCTTATGGGGGTTCCCTTGTAATTAACCATTTGTTTTTATCTTGCTGCCTTTAGATTCCTCTCTTTAACTCTTGCCATTTTAATTATAACACGTCTTCATGTAGGTCTGTTTGGGTTCATCTTGTTTGGGACCCTGTGTGCTTCCTATACCTGAATATCAGTTTCCTTTTTTAGGTGTGGGAAGTTTTCAGCCATAATTTCTTCAAATACATTTTCAATCCCCCTTTCTCTTTCTTCTCCTTCTGGGATCCCTATTACGCATGCTTTATATTACCCCATAGGTCTTTCATATTGCTTTTTTTTTTACTTGACTTTCTGCTGTTCTGATTGGGTGATTTCCATTATTTTGTCTTCCAGATCACTTATTTGTTCTTCTGCATTATTCATTCTGCTATTCATTGCCTTTAGCTCAGCTTTTGTCTTGGCTAATGAGTTCTCTAATTTTTCTTGGTTCCTTTTCATAGTTTCTACTTTCTTTTTACAACAACTTGCATATCTATCAACAGCCCTTCTTAATTCCTTCAGTATTTTTATTATTTCCTTTTTGAACTTGATGTCTATTACACTGAAGAGGGCAGTTTGTTTGTTCTTTCGGGGAATTCCCTTGCTCTTTTAATTAGGAGTGGTTCCTCTGCTTCTTCATTTTACTTATATTTCTCTTGCTCTATGAGTTTAGGAGAAACAATATCTACTGTGGTCTTGGAGGGCTATTTTTATGTGGGAGTGTCCTTTGCGTAGACTGTATGGGTTTAACATTTTTGGTGGAAGGGCTGTTTTTAAGTACAGATGTCTGCCACCTCTTTCTTCAGTGTGTACTGGCTATTATCCCTTTAATAGGAGGTGTGACTGGTGATGTGGTCACCAAAGCCTGCGTTGGATGTTAAGCACGGTCTCCTCTTTGCTCTGTGGTTGTCACTGCCCTATCAGGTGCAGGGTCTGCTCCTTAGTTTTAGGATTAGAAGCCCCTATATCCATTTCTGAGCTGCATTTCTGAGCTGTGGTGCTAGGTAAGTAGGATTGCAGTGGTCTCACTGGGAGAGGAACCACTGAATATTCCTCTGCCAGAGCTCTTCACTGGGGAGTGTGCTCTGTTGTGTCACCTTTCACCTATTGTGTGGGCTCACAAAGTACAAAGTTGTTGGCATTGCCTTCAGCCCCTCCTCAACCATGGGAATGTTGGCAATCAGCCCTGGTGTCTCAGGCATTGTTTTCATGAGGCCACCAGCACAGACCGACTGAAGTAAAGTCCCACGACTGTAGCAGTCACGCACCTGGACCTGATGTGCAAGCTATGGAGGCAGCCCATACCCTGGCCTGGGCCAGCCCCCATGTGCATATACCCACAAAGCCCACAGCTGCTAAGGCCAGCCCCATTCCAGCCACGGGAGCACCCATTAACTGCTCGGATGTCCTATGGGTGCTGAATTTACAAAGCTGATGGATGAGGTGTAAATCAGCGGCTCACACAGCCACAGGGAGAGATTTCAGCCCTGCTTCCTAAGTTGCGCAGCCCCTGGAGCTCAGTTATGATTTCAGCCTCACCTCTGCACATGGGTAACCTGCTGGTGCCTGCTCCTAGACCCCTCCAAGGTGGCAGCTGGCACAAGAGCTTGCTGAAGCATGAGCCCACCAAGATGGTGGCTGGGGCTCACAAGCCCACCCCAGTGGTGGCCAGGGAGCAGGATCCCATTGGGGTGGTGGATGGAGCATGCACTCCCAGAGCCCATGGAGGTGGGGGCTGGTGCATGATGTGGGGGCTGGTGTACGGATGTGGGGGCTGGTGCACAGAGAAAGAAGGTGTTATGGTGACTCCACTCCTCCCTTTGTGTACCACTTAACAATGAAGCTTTGTTTCTATGGCAGGCCTGGGCCTCTTCTGCAAACAGCCCTGGTTGTGGCTGTAACACACTCCAGCCCTTTCAGGCTGTCTCCACACAGCCAACACCAGTCCTCTCCTTGGGTCTGTCCTCTAAACCCTGAGTTTCAGCACCCAGTCGTCACCCATACCAGTGGATGCATGTCTCAGGCTGGGGCATACAGGGTGGTGGCATGACCATCTGTGCACGTCTCTCTCTGTTTTTTCTGCCACAAACCAGTTGATGTGCTCTCTGAGCATCTGAACACCCTTTCTGTCCTGGCTGATCTCTCCACCAGGAAGGGTGCAGGAACCTTTCCTTTTTCACAGTTCCTTCCCAGGAGTGCCAGTCCTGTCCCGCATTCTCGCTCTTTTTTTTTTTCTTTTCATCTTGCCTGGTTACATGGATATCTTTCTTGTCTTTTCAGGTTTTTGAGGCTTTCTGCTAGTGTTCAGTAGGTATTCTTTGAGAACTGTTTCTTTGTAGATGTATTTTTGATGCATTTATGGGAGGAGGTGAGTTCCACATCCTTCTACTCTGCCATATTGATTCCTCTCCCTGACCATTTTCAGGTAAATTACTTATCTCCATTTCTTTAAGGTGTTTTTGTTTGTTTTTTTCCCTGAGGTTTCATCTTATTCTTTTGCTTGGAACATATTCTTCTATTGCTTCATTTTCCGTGACTCTGTATTGGTTTCTATGCAGCAGATGAAGCTACCACCTCTCCCAGTCTTGAAGGCATGGCCTTGTGTAGGAGATGAGTCTATTGTTCAACCCTGCCCTAGCTCTTGGTTATCTCTCTTTGTGATTGTCCATGCAGCCTATTTTATTTTTAATAGCTCCTAGTAGTTGAGGATATACCAAGACCTGTCAGTGTCCCAAAGGTGAGAATCTGTCAGCACCTAGATTCATGCTGATTAGCATCCAGATCCTCAGGCAACAGCTTTTAAAGTATGCAAATATATACTGTCCTGTGGGACTGCAAGCATAAGCCCCCCTGACCACCAGAGGCAGGCAATCTGCAGGTGCTTCCTGGGCAGCAGTCACAAAAATCAGGGCTCCAGATAAGTGTACAAGCTCCTATCTCAGAAATACCAATGAATTGTAATGAGGCAGAGGGAGGGTGCAAAGACAGCATCCAACAGCACATGCTCCCTAAGAGCACCTTTATGTGTGTGCCAGTCCTGAAGCCTGCCTCTCATGCTGAAACTTCAGTAAGAGCAAATATGTGGGAAGGGACTTTTCAAAATGCTTTCCATTAAGAAGATTCATGGAATATTTAATCCCTGAAGTGTGTTATGTACACTTAATATCTTGTTTCTTTCTCTGAATATCACTTTCAAGCAAGCACAATACCACTGGTTTTATCATCTACTGTCTTAACTTTTGTCTACCTTCCTCTCTGATAATCAAACTCTGGCTCCTGATCTGCATTTCTGCAATGACATAACTTCATTGTTTGGGGGACCAATTACCAATTAAAGATGAAACGTTTCTGTCACTTACATAAAAGTGATAGACAAGGAAAAGGGTGATTTAAAAAAAGACTAATAAAATGGTCAATCATATAACAAAGCTGTTCAAGAAAAAAAGATGAAGTACATAAATAATATTAGAGAAATAAAATAACTACAAATAGAAATTTAAATGGTATACAAAGATTATAAAGAAATGGATAGCAATAAATTTGAAGACAAATGCACATTTTAAAAAGAAATATAGTTTTTTTTAATTTTTTTTATTATTTTTAAGAAATATAGTTTTAATAACCTAAATGGGAAAATAATTTGAAAAAGAATAGATGCATGTGTGTATATATATATAACTGAGTCACTCTGCTGTACACCTGAAACTAACACAACATTGTTAATCAACTCTACTCCAATATAAAATAAAAATTTTAAAAAAAGGAAATATAGTTCACATAGATTCCTTTTGCCTGGTTTTGAATAATGTAAAATAAACACAACTATATATGTAAGTAAAATATGAATGTAAACTGATATAATTATTTTGTAAAATCTTTTGGCACCATCTACTAAAGCTGAACATAGGCACATGCCCTATGACTTACCAATTCCACTCCTAGGTATATACCCAGCAGAAATATATACGTTAACCAGAAGATAGGCATAAGAATGTTCATAGCAGCCCTAATCACAGTAGACTAAAAATGGAAACAACCTAATTGTTTATCAAGAGTAGAATGATATACACATTGTTGTATGTTAATTCAAGGGAAGAACATACAGAATTGAAACTCCAGCTACATGAAACATGTTGCAGAGAAGATCAGTCAAATGTACCAATAGGAAAGAAGAAAGTTCAGAATCGATGCATCCATATATAGAACAAAGATGATACCAGAAAAAAATAATAAAGGAAACTAAATTTTTAAAAACATGCTGGTTCATTCTATGGAGAAGGTAATGTAAATGCCTACCTTATATGTTATATACAAGGTGGACTCCAGATATTATTTATGACCTTTATTTGAAAGGTAAAAATATAAAACATATAAAAGAAAAGGTAGGATAAAAATCTTTGCAACTCAGGACAGGCAAATTTTTTTCTTAAATAAAGCTCCAAAAAAGTATAAATTGTAAGGTCAAATAAGGGAGGAGATGGTTCAACAAAAGTCACCTTTTTTAAAAAATAAAGTATCCATGGACAAAATCCATGGTTAGATAAGTAGATGAGAGGCTAGGAAATAACTAAAACATTTAAAACCAACATTTGACTAATATACAGAGTGGATCATTGACAACACTCTGTAAATCAAGAAAAGGACAGAAAATTAAATGGAAAATGGGCAAAAATAAACAGACAATTCACAGAAGGAGAACCCTGCATAAACATGGGAAAAGATGCTCAAAATCACTAGCTATCAAAGAACTGAAAGTAACAATAGCAATAAACTATTACTATGTAATAATAAGATTGGTAAAAAATGAGAAATTCAATAATATTAAATTTTGGTGAAGAAGTTTAAGAATATAAATTGTGATTGCCATTTTGGAAAAAGTCTTGCAGAATTTAGTTAAATTAGGTGTCTGTTTCCCTACATCCTACCAACCATAGCTGAAAATTATTGCATAGATTCATAAAATGACATGGAGAAGGGCATTCATCACAATGTTGTTTGTGGTAGTAAGAAGCCATTCATCCATCATTAGGGGGCAGAATAGATAAGTAATATAAACACACACTAGTAATCAGGCAGCATTAAGAAGAAATGAGGGACTTCCTAGGTGGTGCAGTGGGTAAGAATCTGCCTGCCAATGCATGGGACATGGGTTCAATCCCTGCCCCAGGAAGATCCCACATGCCGCAGAGCAACTAAGCCTGTGCGCCACAACTATTGTGCCTGTGCTCTACAGCCCGTGAGCCACAACTATTGAGCCCACAATGAAGAGTAGCCCCCGCTCGCGGCAACTAGAGAAAGCCCGTGTGCAGCAACGAAGACCCAACACAGCCAATAAAATAAATAAACAAATTTATAAAAAAAAAAAAAAAGAAGAAGAAGAAATGAACTAGACATAGTGTTGAATTTAAAAGGTAATGTAGAGGGCTTCTCAAACATGGCGGCGGCAGTGTGAAGACTGGTACCGGCTCACAGGACCAGTGTGACAGGAATTTTGCTCTTTTCGCTGATGAGACTCGAGGAAAAAACACCAGAGAGGGATACCATGGGGCAAACAGTGAATGAAGAGTCAATGGATGTAAAGAAGGAGAATCAAGAGAAAGCTCCTCAGTCCGGCACATCTTCTGTGCAGAATGATGATTTCCACTGGGAAAATTACTTGAAAGAGACTGGATCTTTAAGTGCTCCTTCAGAGTGTTTCAGACATTCGTTGTAATTACCGGTGCCAGGCTACGTTTAAGACTGGATGGTAGTGACAACAGAAATGATTTTTGGTGGCTTGTTGATTCTCCAGACATTCAGCCTGTTGGGACATGTGAAAAGGAAGGGGACTTACTTCAGCCTCCACTGGGGTACCAGATGAACGCATCATCTTGGCCAATGTTTCTCTTGTGCACATTGAGTGGATCTGAAATGGCACCTGCAACATTCTTTAAGGAGGAACCAGCAAAGCCACCTCTAAATAATTTTAAAGTGGGAATGAAACGAAGCTATAGCCAAAAAGAACCTTTATGTGATCTGCCCCACAACTACTGGAAATGTTAGAGGAAACGAAATTTATATCACATTTGATGGCTGGAGTGGAGCTCTTGATTACTGGTGCAAGTATGATTGTCGAGATATTTTCCCAGTTGGGTGGTGTCGCCTGACAGGAGATGTACTACAACCACCAGGAACTCATGTTCCTGTTACAAAGAATTTAGCAAAAACACAGTCTTCTTCCAAAGCAATCCAGCGTTCAATGCAGTCTCCACAGAAAACTGCTGTAATATTACCAACACAGCAGATCAAGAAATCAGGTCAGACTAAACCACCGGGACATACTTCAGCCCCCAAGAAGGGAAGTTCTGTTAAAAATATCATGCCAAGGAAAAAAGGGCCAAACTCAGGAAGAAAGGAAAAATGTATTCCTGTTATCTGTTCCATATCTCCAGCTTCTTTAAATGCACTGGTCAGAGAATGTGGTGGTGTTTCACATAAGGATGCTGTTCCTGGGTCATCTAAAATAGTGATGTCTACAGTCTGTGTCTATATAAATAAACATGGAAGCTCTGGCCCTCACGTGGATCAGAAGAAAATTCAGCAGCTGCCGGACCACTTTGGCCCAGGTCCCGTCAATGTGGTGCTCCAGCAGACAGTGCAGGCCTGCGTGGATTGTGCCACTCAGACTGTTTTTGGATTCCTTAAGCCAGACCATCGTGGAGGAGAAGTGATAACTGCCTCCTCTGATGGGGAAACTCATTCCATCCAGCTCCCGCCAGTGAACAGTGCATCATTTGCTCTTTGCTTTCTTGAGACCTTGTGCCATAGCCTGCAGTGTGACAACCTTTTGAGTAGCCAGCCTTTTAGCTCTTACAGAGGTAATACTCATAGTCCTACTTATAGTCCTGCAGAGCATGATCAAAATAAATCAGTAAAAGATACAACAGAAAAGCACCAAACGACCTTCTCAGCAACCTGTGCCTCATGTTGCTCCTCTCTCTCCTAAGCTCCCCAAAACAAAAGTGCATGCCTCTACAGAAGAAGTATTATCTTCTGAGGGAAATGGCACGCCCACAGAGGAAAAGCCTCCAGAAGAGTCCAAGAACTCACCACTAAAGCCAGCAGGTCCTTTAAATCCTGCCAGCAGAAGTCCTGTAAGCACTCGTAGCCCAGTCTCCAGGAATGTTTCTTAAAGTGTGCCATGCACCCCGACTTTACCACTAGTGGGGAACAAAGCATCTACCAAGAGCAATCACCATGAAGTTAAATTCCAAATGCAGAGGAAACCTGAAGCTCCAAGTTGTATAGCTGTACCTGACCCCAGCGTCCTGAAACAAGGTTTCTCTAAGGACCCTTCAACCTGGTCTGTGAATGAAGTGATACAGTTTATGAAACATAAAGATCCTCAGATATCAGGCTCCCTCGCCAACCTCTTCAGGCAACATGAAATTGATGGGAAGGCTCTGCTACTACTCAAAAGTGATGTGATAATGAAGTATATGGGGCTGAAGTTGGGGCCAGCCTTAAAGTTATGTTACTATATTGAAAAACTTAAAGAAGGAAAATATAATTTTAAAAAATGTATAAGTTTAGATTAGACATAATTTTCAGTTGTCTTTAACTTTTTAATTTAAAAGTATTTTTATTCTCGTAGCAGTTTTTATTTTGTAGACAGTTCCTCTAAAACTAAGTTATATCCAGAATTGCAGAACTACGTTACAAGTCCAATCTACTTCTTTAAAAAAATTAACATTAGTATTAGCATATTCAAACTGGCAATTCTTTATGTCTTTTTATTATTTTACACTTTACAGTTTATTATTTTATTGTACAGTTTACAAATATACTTCATGCAGGAAACAGAGAAACACCTTTGATTTTGATTAATGTTTATATATAAAACCAAAACAGCTATATCCCAAAGGGGAAAGTATCAGGGACTGACAGGCTCTCTAATGGAATCCATGACAGGTTTTCCTTAGAAAAGAATTTAAAGATGCAACTGTAGATATCTCTTTTTCAAATATTTTGTCTGTTACTGCAATGCTCTGTTTGTGTTCCACCAATTTCTGGAAAGGGAACAGCCATATAAATTATTTTCCTTTTGTTACTATTTCTCTTATGTGTTGTATTTGTTCATATTTAAAGAAAAAAAAACAAGCTTATAAACTTTCATAAAGTGTTCTTATCAGTTTTTGATAAATTTTGAACAATTATAAGATAGAATGGTTGTTTTATGCAGGAGATATACTACAAGGGTGGTTTGGATGGAGTCTGATTAAATGTTTTCAATGAAATACCTGTTATTTCAAAACTTTACATATTTTCTCTAAACTCAGACATTTAACTAGGCATTCATTTCTCACATCTCTATATGAAGACACCTGTGCCCAAATTTTTAAAATATATATATATTTTATTGTCTGTGTTTATTCCTCTTACAGATACTATACCATATTTATATATTATTCTATACCTGTAGGTATTCAAACAAGCAAATCTGTTCTTTTTGAATTTAATATGGCACTTTGCACTGCTGCAGAGGTAATGGTTAACTATTTATATAGCTGGATGTTTTTATCCTGAAAAAATATGTGCATCATTTGCTATCACTAGTACCTCTCAGCTTAGTCTTCAGGGGATAAGAAACAATCCATAGACTGGTTTCCATACAGGTAAGTTCTCTGTCCTATGCAATGTTGCTAGTTAATTTGCTTAGTTCTGAGCCATTTATTCTGCTAAATTTTGGAAGATGCATTAATTCAGACTTATCATTTTGGGCTTTATTTTTAAAGTTAGAACTTTCAAGGGGAAATAGTGCTATATGTCTATTGTGATTACTTTGTATAACTTTGGTGTAATGTTTATAAGCTATGAAATCTGTGCTAAAGGTACTGGCCATTTGTTATAAATGCCAATGAAATGTACACCAGGGGCAAGAATGTACATTTTCTTTTTTAGAAAACCAAATGTACTTTATATGAGAATGCTACTATTTAAAGGGTGGTTTCATCTATGTTGTTATTCATTTTGTGTTATAAGACAAAATTCTAATTTAAACTTGGTCTTCTCTCAAATTGTTTGTGTGAAGATGCTGTGCCCAGTTAAACAGTCCTCAGGTGTTTGTATAAATAATGTTTTACAGTTTTCAGATTTTAAAATATAATAAAATTAAATAACCTCAAAAAAAAAAAAAGTAATGTAGAGAATGAAGTCTATAGTTTGGGTGACCATGCAACCTGATTTGTCTAGACAGTTCCAATTTACACCTATTGTCCCAGTATAACTGTTAATAGCACTATCTTTAATTCTCAGTGGTTTAGACAATATATTGTATGGTCATCCTATCTGTATCATAACACCGTTTTATGAATGCTAAATCACAAAAACACTCAAAACAACACTACCTATTTTTGCTACATACATGTTTAAAGACATTTATTGGTGGGAGAATTTACATTCGAAAGACAGGATGAGGAAATAAAAATAAAAGAATGACATTATGCTGTACAACTGATTATGATTAATTTTGCTCTCTGCTATGAAGTCAAAAAAAATAACTATATTGTAAAAAAATTAAACACTTACAGTACTTCTGGTACTAAAAATGCGGTAGTTTGGGCTGTTACTGGAATACCTGTAGAGAAAAATGTCAAATATGAATTTTAAAGCTAATTTCTCCTCCAAATAAAAGGGATTCTATACATGATTAGAGCATGCCTGGGCTGCCACGAGCTTTACACTCCTGTGCAAGCACCCTCTTAGGAAGTATAGTCAGGGCTAAAACTGTAAACATCAGCAACATCTACCCACAACTCAAGGTGTGTTCAAGGTGGCTCAGTATCTGAAGACATTATAGTGAGAAGTAAATACTTCTACATCTTGTTTTTTTTTAGAATAAAAACTATTGAAGAATATTGGCTTTAACTCATTCACCTGTAAACTGAGTTAAAATAAAATGAAAAAAGATTGAAAGTCAAAAAATTAGTACTTCTTATCTGAAACACTGAAGTAAAGAGCAAATTTCTGAGTCCTTGTTCATTATCATTTCTCACTATTATTTAGGGTACTTTAATTTCTGTCTCTATGATCTATCTACTGTCCAATAAAAATACGTGACCCACCTACGTAATTGAAAATTTCCTAGTAGCAACACTAAAAAAGCAAGAAAAAACATGAAATTGCTTCTAATGATGTATTTTATTCAAAAGTAATCTTTGGTTTGTTTGTTTGTTTTTTTTTTCTTTTTGGTACTAAGTCTTTGAAATCTGGTATATATACTATATTTACATCTCAATTTGGATTAGCCACATTTCAAGTGCTCAAAAGCAGATAAGGCTGGTGGCTATCATAAAGCATCATCTTAAAATTCCCTTTACCTTCCCTTTGCTTCAGTAATCTATTCCATGTCTATCTTACACACTCAATTGCCATTGGAATTGCTCCATCCTTAAAATCTTAAATCAGAGGCAATTTCTGTGTGTATTTGTATGTGGAATTGCTGGGATATCACTATGTAACTCTTTTACCTGAATTATAAAAAGTCTTAACAGCATTCTGAATTCTTATTAACAGATGTCAGTCACATAATGAAATATATTTTATTACTTAATAATGAAACATTTTATCTACATGCAGATCAAATATAAAAACATGTTAATGTATTTTTATATATCCCTATAAATTAAAATGAAATATATTTTCATCAAAGGTCTCTTTTCAAGTAAGTCTGAACCGCCTCCCACTTATGAATGTAACATAAGACCTCTTTCACTATAGTAAGAAAGACAGAAACCTCAAGAAAGAGAAAGATACAAGTGGAAGATTTTGCATTTTAATTTACAACGTTAAACTGGGCAATTTTTAAATGAAACCTGGAAGCTAAATGATAAAACAACATTTTCTGACAAGCCCTTCTCCCCACCGACTCCTTTATCAGCTTCCAACTCCTACTAAGGCTGAGGACAGGGTATGGAGGGAACAGTAGCTAAAGGAGTCATATTTAATTTATTAACTTCATTACAGACAACTATAATAACACCTTCTCATTCTTGCTTCCTTAATTATGTCAAATATTTAATGTGTTATTGTTGGAAATGGATCTGGAATGATCAAAAGTGTGGGTGTGGAGATGGCCCATGTGCTACGACTATTTTTTAATGAAAAGGACAATGCCATCTCACTCTGGGACTCTAAGTATCTTTGCTGTTCTCACGAGTATATTCCCACTCTACCAGTTCTTCAAAATCAAAGAGAATTCTTGACCTTTACCCCTTCCTTCATCTTCTAAGAGATAAGCCCCTTCCTGACTTCACTTTTTCTCTCAGTATCCAGCCTAAAAAATATATTCTTTGGGTAAACCATTTTCTCTCAAATCCCTTATACATCTTACTGTACCTATCCTGGAATTTGTCCTCGATAGGTCATACTCTTAGGCATCTGACAGAAGCATTTGCTAAATCATTCATGTGGGACAACCATATACTGTGGGAAGCACAAGATTCCCACAGAAAGTCCAGTCTCCACTGGATATATTAATCTAACACAACCAAGACTTTGAGACAAAAAGTATTTTCAGGGACAAAGAAGATCAATCCGTTATAAGGGTGATCCAAAGAGCATAAGAAAACATATTATTTTCAAGTGCATATGGAACACTTACAAAAATTGATCATCTATTAGGCCATAAAGCAAGTCTCACAAATTTCAAAGAATAGGTGTCATGAAGACCCTGCTCTCTGATTATAGTACAATTAATGGAGAAGTTACTTACAAAAACATAATCAAATATTTACATATTTGGAATTAAAAAACAAACTTCTAAATAATTCAAGGGTTATAGAAGAAATATTGACTATAGTTAAAACTGTCTAGAAGTGAATGATAATGAAAAGATTACACATCATTTCTTATGGGATACAACAAAGGAGTACTATATGGGCTATTAATACCTTTAAATGCTATATTAGAAAAAGAATAAAGACGAAAAACTGTGAGCTAAATGTCTTGCTTAAGATATTAGAAAGCATCAGAATAAGCCTAAAGAAAATAAAAGAGATAAAAATGAAAACAGAAATCAATAAAACAGAAATCAATAAAATAGAAAACAAAAATACAAAGAAAGTAAAACAGACAAGCTTCTGACAAGACTGATCAAGACAAAAAAGAGAAAGAAGATACAACTACATAATATTAATGAAAAGGGACCATAATTACAAACAAAGGCAGAGTAAAAATATAAGGAAATATTTTCAATATGTGACAATTTAAAAAAAATGAGTGAAATACATTTTAATGTATATTACCAAAAATTGACTCAAGAAGAAATTAAAGGTTTAAATAGTTCTACAAGACAGTAAAGGATCTGAAGCAGTACTTTAAAATCTCCACTAAAACACTGTGCTCGGGGGGTTAACATATGAGACCAATCACAACATTCAAGGAACAAGTTATCCCAATCCTATACAAATTCTTCCAAAGAACTGAAAAAGAGATAATACTCTCCAATTCATTCTGTAAAGCTTGTGTTACACTGATATCAAAACCAAACTAAGACATTATGAAAAAGAAAAATATAGATATAAAAATCCTAAAGAAAATATTTGCAAATTTAAAGCAATGTATAAAGGGATAATAAACCATGACCAAGTTGCCCTTGTCCTATGTATGCAAAGATGATTTTGTTAGAAAGCTCTATAAATGAAACTCACCACACATATTAAAGAGGGGAAAAAATGCAATTGTTTCAATAGGTGAAAAAATATAATAAAATTTCATATAAATTCATAATTTAAAACATTTACTAAAGAAGAAATGCAAAGAAAGTTTCTTAAACATGATAAAAAGTATCTACAGAGCACCTAGAGCAAACAATATCCTAAATGGCAATACATTAGTACCATCCCCTTAAAAATCTGGAATGAGGGAAGGATGCCACTATTACAGTTTCTATTCAACACTGTATTGGAAGTCTTAGTCAGTACAATAAGAAAAATAAATCAGGATTGAAAAGGAGGAAACAGAACTCATTTTTACAGGAGACCTAAATAGAGATACACAATGCTCATTGCAGAGGAAGATTTAATATTCATAAAGATTTCACTTCTTCCCTGCTATAGAAATAGATTCACTGCAACTCCAAGCAAAATCATTAGTTTTTCACAGTACTTGATAATCTGATTCTAAAATTTATGTTTAAGTGTAAAAATTCAAGAATGATCAGAAAGCTTCTCAAAAAGAACAGGGAAAGGAAGACTTGCCCTACCAGATATTATAACTTAATACACTGTATTATTGGTGCATCAGCAGACAAACTGACCAATGGAATAGAGCGGAATAGTAAACCCACGATAGGCATATGTCCATATGTAAGTTTTGTTTAGGAAGTTTTGTATAGGACAGATCAATTGAGGAAAAGAGGAAAATGGAGGTGAAAAATAGATCTGGATTCATAAGGAAAAAGAAGTAACTGCATTCCTACCTTAGATCATTTAAGAAAACCAACTCCACTGGGATAAGAAATATCAAAAACCAAATGTTAATACTTTTAGTGTAACCAAGCAGGACCCCATGGGGCCTTCCTGGAACAGACCTCTCCCCACTATGTCCTCTGCTTGCCTCTTGTTTACAGAAAAGCTTTAGTCTCCCATGCCTCCCCTGAGTCTCAAAAGGCTGGCTCAAGAATTAATGAAAGAATGTGAACAGGTAGTAACAAACAAGAGCAGTTGGGCCTGAAGAGCTAGTAACAATTTAAATAACAGATCAGCCATATAGCAGTCACAGAATCTTTAGTTCCTCCCTGAAGGACATAGGTAACAGTGTTTGATGCACATTCCTGAGCTGTTTTGCAGATACTAAAACCCTCACCAGAGGGAAGAAGTTAATTTCATGCTGACCAACAGTACATAGACTCTGTTGGAACCAGAAGGTTGATGACTGAGATTCACAAAATACCACCCTGTTACTTTACAGTCAACCAATAACAGAATTGTGCACAAGCCAATCATACACCCTAAAACCCTCACCCTCAAACTATCTTAAAAAACCCTTCCCTGAAATCCACTGGGGAGTTCAGGTCTTTTGAGCATTAGCCACCCATACTCCTTGCACCTGCAATAAATGCTGAACCTTCCTTCACCACAACCCAGTGTCAGTAGATTGGCTTTACTGTGCACCAGGAAGCAGTCTCAAGTTCGGTAACACTGGTAGGAAATTTAGGTAAATAACTCTTACACCTCAGGGCAGGGAGAGATTTCTTAAATAAAACATCTGCCCTGGAATTCTCAACTCCCCTCAAAGGCTAACAATAAAATACAAATTCATTATATTAAGTTTAAGAAATCTTTTCCTTTAAAAGCATACCTTATTAAAAACTAAAATTCAGAGAGTCTGTGACTACCACGACAAAAAATACCATTTTTGTCTTCCCTAACCTCTAATTGAAATTTAGCATTTCCTTAAATTATTAATGTACATCAGGAGTTGGCAAACTATGTTCTTCAGGCCAAATTCCATCTTTTTTTTTTTTTTAAAGCTCTTTACTGTAATATAATTGCTTTACATTGTTGTGCCAGTTTCTGTTGTACAACAAAGTGAACCAGCTGTATTTATACATATATCCCCATATCCCCTCCCTCCACTCCTTCCCACACTCCCTATCTCACCTCTCTAAGTCATCATCAATCCTCCAGTTGATCTCCCTGTGTCATGCAGCAGCTTTGCACTAGCTACCTATTTTACATTTGGTGGTATATATATGTCAATGCTACTCTCTTCCATCTGTTTTTTTAAGTAGATTTTTATTTGCACACAGCCGTGTCCTTTGTCTATTGGTGGTGTATGCTGTTCCCTACAATGGCAGAGCTGAGTAGCTAAACATAAATCACATTGCCTGAAAAGCCTAAAATATTTAATATCTGGTCCTTTACACTAAAGTTTGATGACATCTGGTGTACAACATAACAAACTTTATAAACTCCCTGAGTTCACAGGTGACCCTAAATCAGTGACCCTAATTTTTTGACACAGGCAAGTGTTGAAAGCTTGAAATATACCAAGCCTCACAACAACCCCATGAGATAAGCTTCACCATCTTCATTTTATAAAGAAAATGAAGGTTTACAAAGTTCTGTTAGAATGCTATGTTTTCACTTTTTCTCAGTACTTCAATGATCCTTTCCAACTTTACTCTTATTCTATTTGACTTCTCCATCTGTCCACTGAGATGCCATGATCCCTTCCCTCTGAAACCTCTGATTTATTGTTGGTATCCTTACATTTTAATGTTAGAAGGTAATAATTCTTGTTACAGCAAAGACTCCATTAAACAGAATATTTGCAAAATGTGATTTTTCTGGTTAATTATCTGTATTTTAACCTGTGTTGAAAATCTATAATATTTTGATACACCTTCCAATCCAGGAGTACCTAATGCTGACCAAAAAGCAAACTTGCATGGAGGATTTCTCAGAATCAGAAAGTTTTCCTCCCCCAAATCAACCCACTTTATGCGGGAATTACATATTCTTACGATTGTACAGTGTATGTTTTATAAAGCACTCTCTCACAAATCATTCAGCCACAGCTACCTAATATAAATCATCAACTACCTAGTTACCCCACTGAAGCGCCCCCGCCCCCCATTTCTGGTGGAGACTTTTTGGTTCTCCTGTGCTTCGCTCCTCTCTGGCAAGAGGGTGCAGTGGGGGATCCGCTGTCCGGGGACGCCGACGTGAAGGTACCGCGACCCTATGGCTGGAACTTGGGGCGACAGCCAGTCCTAACAGCGTGCCCTTATTGCCCGCCCTCACGCACTGAAAACTCTCGGAAGGGGCGGGGGGAGCCGGTGCTGGTGTCGGGGGAAGTGGGAGACGAGGCTGTGGGCTACACGGGCGCCAGGCCCTGGGACGCTGAGGCGCCGGGGTGGGGCCCCACCTGCCCGGCCCCAGGGGCGCGCCCTGCCCGCGACTGGTGTCTCTCTACCTCCACAGAGCCGAGCCGCAACAGCTCAGCCAGGACAGCAGCACCGCCACTCCTGAGACTGCCATGGCGCCGCTTCGCCGCCACCCAACAGCCCGGCCGCGCCCGCCAGTCCGCGCGCTGCCGCGGACGCCGGTAGCCGGAGATGCTCGGTGCCCGCTCCGGGGGGGCAGGGTCAGCCGCTCACCGCGAGGCAAGCGCGCGTGCGAGCGTTTTCCAGCCGGCGCCGTGGGGCGGGGTCAGCCGCTGCCTGCGAGGCGAGGGGTGTGCGCATGCGTGCAAGCGCCGTACCCGCGGCTCTCTAGGCCGCGGAAAGTTAGCTGCTGGGGGTGAAAATGTAGATCAGATTTTAGCAAAAGCAGAATTATGGTTTTTTGGAATGACATAGCAGAACCACTTAGGAAAATCCGAATTGACTGGATGAAGGTGAAACTCTTAATTTAAGATAGTGTGTCTTTCAGCCCAAACCTTCGTTGTGAAGTATATAATTACTGCGGTAGCTATTACATAGCTGGCAGTACTTTACAGGGAGCAGGCACTCCGTAAGTGATTTTAAAGTTGAACAGAAATGAATAGTAACGTGTGCTTCTTGAACGCCTGCTTTATGCCCAACACTACCTCGTGCACTTGAGTACAAAGAAACAGGACAGGACCTTCCTGGTGGTCCAGTAGCTAAGACTGCGCTCCCAATGCAGGGGACCCGGTTCCATCCCCGGTCAGGGAACTAGATCCCACGTGTGGCAGACAAGTAAGAGTTCGCATGTTGCTGCAAATAAAGATCCCGCCTGCTGCAACTAAGACCCAGCGCGGAGGGAGGGAGGAAAGAGAAAGCATTCTGGTTTGCACAGGGATTTGAAATCTTGTAGTAAAGCCAAGATAAACAACAGAGTTATCACATAGTATTATAATTTATCTGTTTACTTGTACAGTACACCAAATAATCTGAATCCTTGAGGACTACAATTGTATCTTTATTAGTCTTTATGTTATCAGTGCCAGCATAATCTTATTTCGCAGTAAATTCTCAGTGTTTACTGACTTAACAAATCACTGAATAAAAGTAGTAAAATTCACTCTAGGGACTATCAGGGAATGTATACATATGATTTGGGAGACACTACATTCAATGTGATTCTATTCCCAGTTTATTCCAAAGCAACTTTATGTCAGAAGTAGATGCCATAGTTAATTTGTGTTGCAGTTGGAAGAGCATGTGATCAGCAGCAGGTATTGTCAACCACAAAAGCAAAGCATCCAATTATTTTACCAGCAAAATGGATTTATTTGGAAATACCAGAGAATTGCAACTTGGGACGGGCAAGCTGTGGTGAATCATAGGCAAGTCTGGAGAACAAAGGAGAAGGGGCTTGCTTTTATTAGGTTTTCAGAGGAAATGCTTGAGTTGTTTTGAACAAATGTGCATTGGAGAAGAGCCAGGGTTGGAGGTTGTGGCATTTTCTCATCAGGTGCAAGTGGTAGGTAGTGCATTGCTGCTGGGTCAGGGAAGGATCTTCCTTCCTTTTTCTTAAAAGCAGGAAACAAAATTGTTCTTTGAAAAATGTCCTCCCTTATACCAGAAGAAAAGTAACATTCTTATCTTCCTGCTTGCTTCTGGTTATGCAGGCTGCAACAAGTGGCAGGTGGGTGACAGCTCCCTCTTTAGGGCTTCCTGAGTCCATTTAAGGTGAAGTTTCCTTTATTTTCACACACACTCCTCATCTCACCCCCAGCACCATTGCAGACACATCATTTTCACATAGCTCTTCAGGAATTTAAAATATTCCAAAGTTCAGAGGGACAGGCTCATGGTTAACTCTAATTTTGAAACAATCTAAGGAATCTGATAAGCCTGAATCTTTTCCCTATAGGTAGAATTTCCCCCTACCACATAGCAGTTAAGTGACATGGAATTGAAATGACAACCACAGTCAGTCTGGGCAAGGGGAGTGCAGGGTGGGAGTGCATGATAAGGTGGAGTGGCTTTGTGGGAACAAGAATAGCCTGTTCTTGGAGTGGTAAAGAATCAAGGCGAACAGGGGGACATCAGGACCATGGCTCAGCTATTCATTCTTGAACCAGTGCCTAGGCTGTACAGGCAGAACCTGCTTTCAAATGACTGAATTACTTACAATAGGTGGTTACCTTATTGTAGTTGCCCAAGTTGAGTGAGCTCAGTTTCTATTGAAAGCCCTATTATCTTATTTTGAAATTTACCTCCCCTTTGACAGGGGCAACTCCTCCCTAAAATGGAACTCAGGTAGTTACCCAACCCCTATTTCACATCTCATACCAGATCTTGTTCAGGACAAAGTGGGAGGAAAGGTAATGTATAAACCTGTGGGAACTGATCCATCTCCCCTCACCTCCTTAGGGCCATAAGCGTCCCCAGCCTACATTCCATCTCTTCCCAATTTCCCTAGGTTATAGTTCCATCCTGGCCCCTAATCTGAAATAGACTATCTGGGGTCACCAGGGACCCTGCACTATTTGTAGCAGAGGACATGTGCTTAGCATATCAAATTAGAATCACTTGTTACAAGACCATGTTTGGGGTCCATATCGTTTATGTCATAGGCTACAAACTACTCATGGATAATATTGTCTCTGTAGATATATGAGGCAAAATACATTTCCGATTTCAATAGACATAAAATGAATTTGGTGAACACTTCTGCCACTTCACCCTAAATTCTGTGGACTATGTGTCTAAATTCTGACATTTAGACACATAGTCCAGGAATCCTTGATCACAATTGAAAGATTGGCACTGCTGAAGTTAACACCTTTATTTTTTTGCCCTCGGAAGTCATAGCCAAAGTTATGGCCATACTGATGTACATGCTGCATGATCTGGTATCACTTCTGTTTTCATTGTCTTTGTCAAAAGGCATTACAAAAAAGTGCAGTACCTAATTTGTAACCTACTATTCCTGCATCAGAAATATAATTCACTCTAATCACTAACTTCATTTTAAAAATTTGCATGAATACATAAAAATAATATAGCATCCAATGGAGTTTAAATTCCCTTAACAAGTATTTAAAATGTGGCAGACATTGGGCCAGGCACCAAATGTGTAATAGTAAACAGGATATTCTGAAGAGGAAAATTAGAAACTTGCACTCAGCTAAAAATAACTCCATGCTCATTCTGCTCTTGTAAAATATGCAAAAACAGGATGACCTAGCAGTCAAATGTAACCATAAGATGTTTTGCTAAATATGGAATGTTCTGCACCTGCTCTTATAAGTTTCTGTTTGGAAACTTCTGTGCTCTGTAAACCAAGTAACAAATCTACCAATTCTAACTGTAATCATGTGCACTGACCCGGTTAAAAGTAAAGTTCACCCTGAGCTCGGGGCCCAGAACTTTGGAGCGTTAGCTCGTCTGGGACTGCCAGCTTAATAAACCTGAGTTCTCCAACCCTCCAAGTGTGGTGCTTTGTTTCTCGACGGACCAATTTCTGCAACAATTCTTGGTCCCTACACTTATGAAACTTACCTTCCTTAGAGATGAGCAAGCAGAATCAAGGATTTAATTTTTAAATAGATATACATTGAGGGGATAACAGAAAAGAAATGTAACCTAATTATGAAGGGTCTAAGAACTAATGTTTAGGAATGTGAGCTTTATATAGGAGCATTCATTGGTTACATTCTTCTAAAAGCCTTTTAAAAACATATATTCAGAAAAGTGCACAAAAGATGTGTACAATGCTTAACAATTTATTACATAACCACTACATAAATGTTTAAAAAGTAAAACATTATCAGCATTTCATAAGCCCTCCTTACGCCCCCTCCCCAAAATCATTACTCCCACTTTTGCCACGAATCGAGCATCCATATACATGGGTCTGTTTCTGAGCTATTTTGTTCTGTTAGTCTTTTGTCTATCCATGTGACAAACTGTGATATCTAATAGAAGAATTCTTCCATCTTGTTCTCCTCCATGGCTTCTTTGGCTGTCCTTAGTTCTTCGCATTTTCAAATAACTTTTAGAATCAGTTTGTTGAATTTCACAAAAAAACTGTTGGGGTTTTATTGAGATTTTATTAAATTTATACATCGGTTTGGGGAAAAGTTGACATATTTACAGTATTAGTCAGGAGTAGTTAAACTTCTTTCCTAAAGGACCAGATAATAAATATTTTACGCTTTGCCTCTTAGAAATAAAACTGAGGATATTATGTACTTATGTAAACATTTAAAAAGGTGAAAACCATTCTTAGCTCGCAGACTCCTGAATCTCAGTAAATCAGAGGCTATTTTGAATGGATTTAGCCTGTGGACTGTGGTTTTATGGCCCCATAAATTTGTTTTCTTTTAATTTTTCTCAGTAATATTGTATAAGGTTTTAGGTTGCAGTTTTGCAAATCTGTTAGTCCTACTGAATTCTTAATTTTGGTTATTGGATTTTTTTTAATTCTAGAATAAACTTGTATTTTCACATGTTCAGGTATCTGCTGAAATTCCCAAAACTTGTATATCTCCTTGAACAGAAGAAGGAGTTGTTTTATAGTCTATGTCTGAAGACTCTGATGTCTCCATCCTCTATGGGCCTGTTTCCATCGTCTTTTTACTGGGTTTTTGTTGTTTCATATGCTTGGTTATGTTCTATTGTATTCAGGATACTATAGTAGCAAAATTGTTTGTAGAAACAATTCAAAATTTAGGACGATGATATTTTCCTCTAAAGAGGGTTTTTGTTTCCTTATGCCAAGGATTTGGGGAAACTCCCACTTTAGGATCACCTTAATCCAATTTTAAGAATTGAGATAATTGGACGCTGAACTGCAATCCCTTTCGAGGGCCTTTCTCTTTCCTACTTCTGGTCCACCCCTATACCTAGGATGCAAAGGACCAAGGGTCACAAACCAAGGTGAGCTGCGTTCATCAGGTCTGCTCCTCTTTGACAGGCTCTGTCCCCTACTTCTGGAAGGCCATCAAAATCACCCGTCAGCCTCTGAGCTTCCTCCTCCAAGTTTGACAAGTGCTGGAACAGTGGCCTGTAACATTAAGCACACCTCCCAGGGCCTCCATCTTCTCAGTGGTCCTGGTCCAGTAATTCTTCAAACTCATATTAGCTCTCAGATGCCTTTGGATTTTTAAAATCTTTTTTCCAGCCTTTCTAGTTGCCCTCAGTAGGATGGTCAGTCCAAATGACTTGTCCACCATTACAAGAGCAGAGATCCTCATTAGTTATTTAAGGTTACTTGAGTAGCCTCATTCATACACAGCATGGTAACAATGTGTAAAATGTCAGTGTGCCATTGTCCATCTTTGATTCTGTGTTACAAAGAATTTTGTAGAAACCGTCAGGCCTTGGAAAAATCAGCTGCCCTCCCCAATAGGAACTGCAGGTTTCTATACTCATAGCAGCAAGCATGAGTTACCGCTATCTGCCTATAGCAAATAGCAGTTAACTGATTCACACATCTTTATTGAGAGTCTATTACATGTGAGGGGAATGAAAAGATGACATTCTCACTTTATAGCAGAGCTAAGTGACTAATTAGTTGACAGATCTAAAGATAAACCATAAGGTTCAGGTTTCAGCTCTCTTCTGCTTTTTCAAGTTATATATTCTTCCCAAGGACATGAAAGAATCTAATTTCGACTGCTTAATTGCCTTTATTTCTTTCAGATAAAACTGAAAAAGCAGCATAACAACTTGATATTTTTGGCTACTGGGGCAGTAATGTTTGGCAATTCTCAAAAAAAAAAAAAAAATACAAATGACCCATAAGTATATAACTTTTTAACAGAAATAAAATTAACAAATTAAACAATGAGATTTTTTCTACCAAAGTGGCAAAATATTCATTTAATGATAATACACAATGTTTGGAAGGGTTCAGAGAAATGCTCTCTTATGCTATGCTGCTGGAGGAGAATAAATTGGCACAGCTGTTTTTGAGGAACATGTGTCAATACAGAGAAGCCTTGAAAATGTGCATTCCCTGCAGTTCCACTTTTAATGATGTAGCCAAGGAAATAATTAAGAATGTGTAAACAGATTTAGCTATAATGTTGCATGTTATATCACATTGTTTATAAGAAACTGGAGACAATCTAATAGTGGATTGTTTAAAAAAATTATAGTACAGAAATACAATGGAATACTAAAAACAATGGTGTATAGAGATGGATATCTACTGACATGGGAAGTCAGTATTTTTTTAAATGAAAAAGGCAAGTTCTATAAGAGTGTGACCTCATATTTATTTTAAAAGACCATACATGTTTATATATAGTATATATAAAAAAATATTGAGAAGTATGTACTAACTACATTACACTGGCAATCTCTGGATGGTGGAAATATAAGTGATTAAAAACAATTCTATACCCATTTTTGTATTTATCTGGAATGAATGTGTATTATCTCTGTGTTTAAAAAAAGGAAAGTCAAAGCCTAATTTTTAAAAATGCTTTGCCTAGATTTTGGCTTGTGATATGAGGGACCATATGCCCCTAGTGGCATCTACTTGGTTTTGTTCCTTCTGACCTGAGTGGATAAATCTCGTTTTTGTTTCTGTTTTCCTGAAAATGCCATAATCATGGACAACAGTTCTCTCATTTTCTACTAGAGCTCATTGAGGCTATGACTGGGAAAGGAAGCCACCTTTCTAGGGGAGTAGGTTGGTTGCAAAGGGCCCATAGTTTAATAGGGGAGCCCTTAGAATAAGTTCTGTGGAGAAGAAGGAGGAAGCAACCAGAAAACAGCAACCAGAAAACAGATAAAAAGGAATGGACTGCAGATTGTAAAGTCTCTATTTAGTCCTCATTTCAGTTCTAGTGAATCTTAGTGCTAAGGATGATGGGAAGATACCTGAAACCTGGTTATACAGATTCCCTCTAAGATGGTACGTCATTTCAGAAGAGAAATGACAGAACAATTGAAAATAATATTGGACATCAAACTGATGCTACCATCCAACTGTTAGAGCAACCCCACAGCTATAAATAGAGGCATTTGATGGAAAGTTTATATTCTGGGTTGGTATAGAGATTCCAATTGAACCAAAACTCAGAGAGGACCATGCCCAGTAGGTTCACTAAATGATGATACTATCCATTAAAGGAGTCTCTCCAAAGAGCAAATGAAGAGTTACTTGTCCAGATGAGACAAACCTATAAACTCATGTATAATATGGCAAAGGCCTATCCCTTCTATATCCCATACCCTCCTTTCTGATTCCAAGAAATCCAGGGCTGAGTTTTCCTTGGGGTGTCTGTCAGATAGGGTTGAAAATTTGATTCTCAACTTATAGGCTCTGACAGTAAGGAGTAACCTAAAGAGAAACCATATCAAGATTTGAAGGGAAGAGGGGCCACTATGTTCATCTTCACAATAAAAAGTCACAGTCAACCTGGAGTAGAGGCTCTTGAATGTGGTATTAGGGATATATCCAAGGTAATGTGTTTCTGATTAGAGGTTAAATACTGAAGCTCGAAAATGCTTTACTTTTAAAAAGAATAAATTACTACAGAGAGTTAGCCATACAAAAAGGGCATTCTCAGACACTTGTATGCGTTCTTAAATGAGAGAGAAAAAGGTGGAGTTTCAACTATTAGCACATGAGCATCATTTTTCATATGTCACTGTGGCTAAAAGCTTGAATACTTCTGTTCTGGAGTAAGAAACAAGGAGCATCTGGGTAAAAGAGAGCCCAGGCCGAATACCAGGCAGGAGAATCGGTTTGTGAAAGTACCCCAGGGTCCTAAAACCGGGAGAAAGGGAAATTAGGAAATGTTGTGATGCAAAGCAAACTAAGCAAGAGGCATGCACTTGAGGCTTTAAGAAGCAGGATTAGCCCTCTGCATGTTCAACCAGACATGTTGATACTCATAATTTATATTAGTACAGAGAAGGCAGCTGCAGAACAGTTATACCAGGTTAAATGCCAGTTCTTGTGGGGAGCAGCTTTTATAGCTGGGTATGGAGCTGATTCCCTTCTCAGTTACTCATGGGAAACCTATTCCATGGCCACATAGAAACTGTTCTTGTCATTGATGCAATGCCAGCCAATTGATCTGATTTCACAGTCTGCCCACATCTTAAGTGAAGTCCATGTTCTGAGAGGTGAACGTGTCATCAACCGGCCAGTGCTCCTGGGGGAGGTCGCCATCAATATTGCTGCCATCAGCTATAGCCGGCTTCTTTCTCATGGAGGGCAGGAAAAGCTGCAGTGGAAGAGAACATAAAGAATACAAAAACTGAACTGGCCCGGTCATATCATCACCCTCATTCTACTAATACTTTACAACTGCTCCCTAGCAGTTTCTTGGACTGAGAACAAAACAAGGAACCCTATCATTAAGTTACAGACTAGGATGCTAGGAGGCTCCTATGTTGCCTCTGGTCCATGTCCTGATTCTTAACAGACATGAAGGAGGAACTTTGACTGGTTGCTGTGGTAACTTGGCTTCATTGCTATCCTGACTATGGTCTATAAGGCCCTAGCTGTTCCTAATCGCCCCTGGCTCATTCTGCCCTAGCCACACTGGCCTTCTTGGCTTCTTCAAACAAGATAGGTCTACTCTACCCTCAGATCTTTGCAAGGCCAGTTCCTTCATGATGTTCAGTGCAAATGTAACCTCCTCAGGAGGGTTTCCCTAATGAACAATCTGAATTAGCTTCCCACTGCCCATTGTATTTTAATCTTTTTAAATGGCTTTGCTGAGGTATAATTGATACACACACTGCACATATTTACAGTGTACAATTTGATAATTCCGGCACGTGTATACACCAATGAACCATTACGATAATCAAGATGATAAGCATATTCATCACCCCATGAATTTCCTTATGCCACTCCCTTATTTTACTTATTATTCTCTGAAAGTATCATATTAGTTTATTGGCTTAGTTATTTACCATGGATCTTCCTCCACTAGAAAGTAAGGCCCTGGAAAGCAAGGAGCTCACATTTCTTGTTTATTGCTGTATCCCCAGTGCCTGAAATAGCAATGGTTACAAAGTAGGAACTCAAGTATTTGTTAAAAGAATGAATACAAGATATCTGGTTTTGCTCTGAGAATATGCTGGATTTATCTTATAAAAGGAACATTAAAAAGGAAAATCCAGTTCTACAACTTGGAATGTTATCCCTAAGATCCTTGGACCCACTAATCAACATGCATGTATGCACACGCATGCACACACAACACACACACAACACATGCACACAATTCCTTTAACTTCTTCCAAAATGTTGGCTCACACACTTTTTGCTGCCCTGGAACAGTACAAAATACAATGCCAGCAAAGCTTGTTACCGCCCTGCTCCTCATCATTATGGCTGCTGCCAATATACTTGATATTTCCCACCCCATGATACACTTCTAATGCATCCTCAAACTCTAATAAAATAGGATGGCCTCAGTGTGCTAGTCTGGCATTGACAATCAGAATAAAAGCAAAATTTTTAATTTTTAAAAATTGGATTGCCTTTAGTCCTAAAAAGGTAAATGCTTTGGTCAGGATGAGTAAGCCTCTCCCCAAATGTTAGCTAGGAAGTCCACTGAGAACAGCTAATGTGTATTAAATTCCCTGGAGTTTGCACTTCTGAGCTCTTGGCCATACTGTAGCCAGTAGGGTCTCCCTTACAGGGAGGAAGCACTGATCTAGAACACTTCCACTCTCCATCCTATAAGCACGTGGCTTATTAAACCGATATCTGGCAGAGAATGGACTGGAGGACACAGGGTTGGGGGAGCCGGGGGCGAAGGAGAAGCTGGGACGAAGTGAGAGAGTAGCATAGACATATATACACTACCAACTGTAAAATAGATAGCTAGTGGGAAGCTGCTGTATAACAAAGGGAGATCAACTCGATGATGGGTGATGCCTTAGAGGGCCAGGACAGGGAGGGTGGGAGGGAGTCATGGGAGGGAGGGGATATGGGGATATATGTATGAATACAGCTGATTCACTTTGGTGTACCTGAAAAGCTGGTACAAGAGTGTAAAGCAATTATTTTCCAATAAAGAGCTTGAAAAAAAAATAAACTGATATCTGGGCACTATTCTTTGCTGTGTCACCTGAAATGTCATCACAAAACATGATACTCTCACCCTGTTATATTGTTAATCCAGTCACTCTTTTGCCTCGTCTGATGTTTAAATGAGTCTCTAATACTTTGTTTTACCCTAATGGGAAATGGGAGCAGCAGAGGCAAAGAGAATTAAGAATCAAAAGTAAGGAACCAGGAAACCTGAATTTCAGTCTTGACTGTAACTTTCTGTGGGCATGTTTCCCTAAAAATATTTCTGGCCTATCCCCTATATTGTAGGTGTGAAGTTATAGCTTAACTAAATGTAAGGGGAGTAAAACATAAGGATAGAAACTCAGAAACTACTTAAGCATTCGCCCTCAGGAAGCAACCAACAAAGGAGCGCCAGCTTCCCTCACACTGTTCCCATTTACAATGCAAAATGCCACCTCTGTAGTCTCTTCTTTGACTAGTGATTTAAGGGAAATACTATTATTAACTGGTCATTCTCAGGGTTCCCTCTATTCCTCAACATTCCCATTTTTGTTTAAAACTTGTAAGTTAGACCCACAAGACTTTATATGCATATGTATGTGTACCTGTGCCTGGATCTCAGCTCACTCACTGCAGTACCAAGGACATTTGCTAGGGCCAGGTTATGGGATGTAACATCTGGAATACAACGAGGCCTTCTAGATTGGGGTGGAAATCAAGAAATTAATATCTCATATGAGGCAGCTAACTGGGTTGGGAGCCAGAACTGCCGGTTAGATCCCTGTCTAGGTGGGTTATCTTTGTTGTCAGGACCCCAGCCTAATCCTGGACAGGCTCCTCAGAGCTATCTATTGATAGAATACCACAACACAGTGACATGCTGTGGATGTCTCAGTGGAACCCTTTTGGTTTTTCAAGAACTGTTAACAGTACCCTTTTAAAAATAAAATATTTTTCTCTTTGTAAAAATACATTCTCATCATAGAAAACTTAGCAAGCATGCCATACTCTACATGAGAATAAAAACTATTACAATAGAGAGTAAACTTCTGTTAACTTTTTCATTATTTTCCCTTTCCATGAGTACTTATGGTGGTTTTAAAATGTCCACAAATTCTTTGACAGTCCTTCTACCAAGAGGCAGAGTCCACGCCTCTCCCCTTGAGCCACTCTGACTTCCCTGATGAACATAATGCAGTGGGAGTGACAGGGGAGGTTAGAAAAGGCCAGGCCATTTTTTGCCAATTTCTCTTGGAACAGTTGCTCTGGGAACCTTCAGCCTTTACTTTCTCTGGCTGCCCTGAGGCCACCATGCAGAGACCGTGTTAAAGACCCACTGAAAGCCTGAGATGCCCCCGAAGCCTGCTCAGGTGTTTGAATCTTCCCAGTCCACAGGCAGACATGTGTGAAAAAGCTTTTGAGATGACTCTGTCTGGGGCTTGGAGGTGGGGGTGGGGGTGGGGGGTGGCGGAGTGGAGTCCAGGCACAGATTTAACAAAGATTCTTCCGGCTCTTTTAAAAAGTACAAAGGCCGGGGGAAGGGGTGGGGAGCCGGTACAATCCCAGAAGAGCAGACTAGACGCACTTGCTGAATCCAGACCCCTGAATCCGGATTCAGACACCAGGCAGGTTTTTAGAAACTCCTTCCCTCCCTTAACGCCACCTCTAACCCAAGCCCTTTGAGTCCTAGAGAAACCAGGAGGTTAAGAGTCCGCCAGGAACACCTTTGAAGAAAAAGAGTCTAAAATAGAATGTCAACAGCTTTAACAATGGAGACCTGTGCTGCTTAAAATGGAAGGAAGCAGGTACAGTCAGGAAGACACATACCAATATTAGAGCTTTTAAGGAATTAAAAGCTCTAATAAAATAGGCTAAGGGCCTTGTCTTCCTGGGACTCGAAGGACTGAGTGAAAGGGGGGGAAAGCCAAGCGGGAGACTGTCAGACCTCTACACTCAGAATTGCAATGACAGAGGAAGACGGGAAGCCAGAGAAAGAGACCCATCACCTGGGGATTGACAGCTGCATAGGTCCACAGCCCCTATTAAATGCATGCAGCTCCATGGTAGGGGTCAAAGCAATGGGCCCAGGTACCGTGCTAATGGACTCTAGGACATCATTTTCTCAGCAAACCCCTCCCAGGGGTCAATCAAGCAGGGCTCGCAGATGTTGGGGATCAGTTCCTAAGTTAATGCTAGTAACTAGTCCCCTGAACCCAAAGCAAGGCCACCAGTGACATTCCTAGGCAGCCCCAAGGCTTACTGGTGCCTAAAAAAGGCAGGCACACATTTCTGGGTTATGCTAGGGTGGAATATCTGAAAATCGAAGTGGGTAAAACCAGGCCAAGAGTATGAGTCTTACTCCTCTGGTGGGGGCTGGGCAGGGTTCTGCTCAATGGTCTTGCCCGGGCAGAGCCTGGCCCCATGAGATTGCCACCTCTTCAGAGAGCACAACTATGCCTCCCACCTGGCTGAGGACTTTTCAAACACATTAAAGAGAAGCCTCCTTGAATCTGAGCTGTGCTGGAAGGGGCCATCCAGTTTAGGCCTTAGCTGCTGCCAGGCACTTTGACTAACTAATGCACTGATCTCTAAGACCATATACGGTTACACCCTGGAAGAATAATTCCTTTCTAATTAGGGACCTCTTTAAGAATAGAAGTTATAGATCTTCTTGCCTAAAAGGCTCACAGGCACTTCAAAAATTATTTTATGTGTCCACAGTCCCAGGCCAAAAAACCCCTGTCCCTTAGAATCCTGGTTCTTGGATCCTGCGCCTTTATAAGGCATCAGGATACAGCCCTAAACTGTAAGATGGCTGCAGCCGGTTGGCCTTTGAATTCATGTGGCTTCAACCTCTACTGCTTTCTGTTGGCCAGGAGGAGCAAGGATAGGTAAAATGTTGAAACTGAGAGACTTTCTGTCCCAGAATGCGGGGGCAGATACACTTTCAGCAGCTTTCACCAGAACTTCTAGAAGGCTTACCTTTTCTTAGGTGAGCTGGAGATAGGGGGCACATAGGGAACCACCATACAAAGTAAAAGCACCATAGTCCAGGTTCTGAGCCCCTGAATATCTGTCAGGGTGGTCTGCTCACATAGGACAGCAAGGTCAATCCTCCACTGGACATTCCCTGGCTGGAATCAGAGGCCACCCTGCCCCTTAGAAGGAGGGCAAGGAAGTTGGGAAGTTCAAAGAAGGCCCATTGCCTGAGCAGAATTCCATGTCACACAGTTCCACATCACTTGCAAAATCAATTGTATTTGCAGGGCACTAGGGAAACAGTGGAATGAAATACACAAATCTGGGGAGAGAGACCAGGCGTTGCAGATGTCACGACCCCCTAGTACTCCTTAGTCTCATCCTTGTCATCAGTAGACTCTGTGCCCACTTCATAATGCTTCTCCAGGGTGGTCATGTCCTCCCAGGCCTCAGAGAACTCCTCTTCCTCCATGCCCTTGCCCACATACCAGCACATAAGTGCTGCTTGGCATACATCAGGTCCAACTTGTGGGTGAGGTAGAACTAAGCCTCAACCATGGCGATGGAATTACTGAGCATGCAGACCAACCCCCTGTACTTTGGTCAGGTCCCCTCGCTGTGGGGGGGCTGGTAGCTGATGCTAACCTAAGAAGAAACAGCCAATGTCTAGTTCTGTGTACCCTGGAAGGAGTCTGTATGAGAATTCTCACAACTGGGGGAGGGACAGTCACCTAGTGTTTGGCACTTGCCAGTCTTTAAGAAACTTGGGGATAGAGGAACAAGTTAACCATCACAAGGAAACAGACAATTTCAGAATGTGGGACATTGAAGACAATGACACTAGTCTCTTCAAAGTCACAATCAAGAAAAAGGGTAGATGGTTTTACATTAAAAGATTTAAGAGACCAGTAAATATAATGCCTGGTCTTGAGCATATACTGACTTTGAAAACTGACTAAAAACACATTTGCGGCAACTGAGAAAGTTTGAATATTGATTAGGTATTCTCATTTTGAGGCCGTATTATTAATTTTGTTAGGTACATGGGAGTTCCCTAGTGGTTAGAATTCCGGGTTTTCGCTGCTGTGGCCCAGGTTCAGTCCCTGGTTAGGGAACTGAGATCCTCCAAGCCATACAGTGTGGCCAAAAAAAAATTGTTTCTGTTAGGCACAAAATAGATTTGTATGTTATATAATAGCTATGAATGAGTTTAAATGCTATGAATGAGTTTAAATGGGTCAGCAAAGCAAAAAAAGGAAACATAGTAGAGTTAGATGTTGGATGTAGGTAGAGGGTATATGGATGTTATTATATTATACTAGTCTCCCCACTTTCCAGCAGTTTAGAAATCAGTTTAAAAGAATATAAAACCTTGTGAAGATCTCCAAATGGATCTCAATTTAACCTACTCTAAACATTGCTCGATTCAGAATACATACACTTCATATTCAGTGTTTAAAAAAAAAAAGTCAACTTCCCTTTAATGCCTCCAAGGACAGCAAGCTTACTAGTAATTCCTGAAGGCAAGCTATTCTTCCTTTGAGTAGCTAAAGCTTTCCTAATATGGAGCTGAGAAACGAAGTCCGTCTCTCAGATTTCCTACCCCTTTTTTCTGAGCGGCAGGATAACTCTTCAATACTAGCAAGCTGCTATTATCTTTATGACCAGGAGTCCCTGCCTCCCCTCCCATTGTGGTCATGTCTGCAGCAGTGTAATAGGGCAGGAAAGCTGTATATTTTCTAAATGCCACAGCTGCCACCCTTAATCTTTCTAGTCTCACCCTGAAACAAAACCTATAAAACTTAAACTAGGTCATATGCCCAGTACCCTCTGGGATTGTGAACTGATGAAAGGGTAGGGCATAAATGAATTACTCAAAAGGAAGAGGCAGTATTTATACACCTTCTGACCCCCGTTTTGCCCATTATCTGAATGGCAGGCCTTTCTGTGCTTCCAAATGCACTCCCTTCTGAGCAGGAGCCATAGTAGATGGGTACGTCCCCGGCACACATGAACAATGAGAGCACTGCCCCCAATCTGACTGGCAAGCCTAGGGAATGCCTGTATGTCAGGCTAAGAAACATGAAACATACTTTCCTTTCATAAAGGCAAGTTTTCAAAATAGAATTGACCCTGGTATACAGGCCAAAGGCCTGGCTTCTAGATGAGTTGAGATCTATTAAGTTAAAGACAGCCCCTAAAGCTGTTATTTGCCTGATTCTCCCCATCCCTAGTGCATGTTTTAATGCCTGCAGCTCTACAGGAATCTCCCCTCTCAGTGGGCACACAGGACACATACTAATCCATCCCTTTATCCCTAACTTGCCTTGAAACACATGGGACACCAGCCCACAAACCAGCTGATGCAGCTGGTCTTGAGAGTGGCCATGGTGGCATTCACATCCCTGGGCACCACATCTCCATGGCAGAGCAGGCCAAGTATTTGCCATGGTGAGGGTCACACTTGACCCATCTGATTGGAGGGTTTGAAGCAGGCATTGGTGATTCCTGACACCGAGCACTCCTCATGAAAGCCCTTCTCAGCTGAGACAATGTGTGAGCAGGTCACCTATGGAAAGTGGATGGAGGGGTAGGGCACCAGATTGGTCTGGAACTCTGTGAGGTCCACATTGAGGGCACTCTCAAAATGCAGGGAGGCAATGATAGAGGACAGCCTCGCCCATGAGCTGGTTGAGGTTGGTGTAGGTAGGGTGCTTGGTGTCCAGGTTACGGTGACAGATATCATAGATGGCCTCACTGTCTACCATGAAGGCACAGTCCAAGTGCTCGAGGGTGGTATGAGTGGTAACGGTGGAGTTACCAACTGCTTTGGACACTTGAGAGGCTGGGTAGATAGCAAACTCCAACTTGGATTTCTTGCCATAGTCACCAGAAAGCCGCTCCATCAGCAAGGAGGTGAAGCCTGAGCCAGCGTCCCCCTCAAAGTTGTGGAAGATCAGGAAACCCTGAAGCCCAGCACACTAGTCTCTCAGGGTAGGAGATAACACTGTTAAGGATGCAGATGGCATTATCATCTGTCCCTAGCCCTCATCACCTGACAGAACCCTTTCCTGTCTACAAAACTATTGTGACCTAACTGTATTCACTTCTATACTTAAAAAACACAAAACTTTGAAGCATAATTTATACTTAAGTGTATACATATTACTGTATATACAGTGAATGATTTGACAAATGTATATACCTATAGAACCATCAATCCAATCAAAATATAGCAATTTCCATCACTCCAAAAAGTTCTCCCATGCTCTGTTGCTTCACCTCTGTAGATGTGAGAAGAGGAGCTTGGAGTTCTGAGGAGACAGATGACCTAGAAAGGCAGTGCTGTGTGTGTGCAGTGGCAGAGGTGAGGGGAGGGGAGAGGAGGGTCAGGTGGACATAGGATTTGTAGTCAGAGAGCTGAGCCCTCTCACCTTTGTAGCTTTGCCACCTAGTTGCAGGAGAGTAGGGCTGGGGCCCACCTCAGACTGGAGCCCAGGAACATGCAGGTTTAACAAGTACCCTTGGTGATTCTGATGTAGCTGCTCCTTGAACTAGAAAAGCATCAGACTATACCAGACACATGACTAGTAACAACATAAAAGTTCTTCATTTGCAGTATTACATATTCATTATGTCATATACCTGAAACTAAGGTTATACACAATTATACATATTATATACAATAAATATATACTATATACAATAATTTTTTTAAAAAAGCAAAAAATAAAATAAGTAGGCTTTATGTAAATTGACAACTAAAAAAATTCCCCTTTTAAGAAAGGTCTAAGCTTAGGGGTGCTTTGTCACATTTTCACACAGACTCCCCTTCCTCAGGTTACCTGCAAGTCCTCAGTCTCTGAGCAACAGAGAGTATGTCTGGACAATCCCTCCAGAGGGCCAGTGCCAAAGTACTGGCTCCTAGCTGGCCTTGGTCCTGGCTCTCCAGGCCTTAGGCAAGGGATAGGATAAACTGGAAAAGTGGCTAAAAGCTAAGCAGGAGCCTCTCCCAACTGGAAAGCCCTGCTTAGGAGTCCGAGAACAACAAGCCGAGCTGCTGGGGCTAGAGATGGATCAAAGATCAAAAAAGGTTTGGATCAGACCATCAGGTTTGGCAAAGCAAGGAACCAGCAGGGCAGAAGCCCAAGTCCACAGACTCAGGGCACAGCAGGTTACTCAGATTTCTAACCCTAGATCCACACCCAGGACACGCAGCTCCCCCCAGAGGAAGCCAAATGGACAGACAGGCCAGAGGAACCAGCACCAGCCAATGGGCCTGTGGTTCCCCTTTCTTCCACACAAGTCCAGCCTCCCAGGCCAGGGAGGAGGTTAAGAACACATTGATCTGCAGGTGCCAAGGACTCTTGGTCTGCTCCCCAGTGTCTGGATCCACTCCAGCACCAGATTGTAGATCTCCTTCCCCACAGTGTACTGGCCTCAGGCAGAGCTGCTGGCAGCATCTTCCTCGCCAGATTCAGCTGCTAAGCGTGGAAGAGCTGCCTATACCTGCCAGTTCTTACCCCATCCTGTGGGGAGGAAAGGTCTCCTCCTCCATAGCGACACAGGCACTAGGACTTTTGCTGCGGAGTTCCCCCAGGTAGAACCGAAGGGCAGGGCATGAGGGGAACACAGCACTCCCGAGGCCCACTTCTAAAGCCCAGTCCTACCTGGGCTGTGAGGGGTAAAGTTAGGGGGGGGTCCCTTTTCCAGTCCCTTCCCTCTCATCATAGCCACTTCATTCTGCTTAGTGAGGAATCGGAGGGGAGTTTAGGGGAATCTCATTTGATCTTTGATTGGGATAAGAACACAGACTAATGCAGAAAACCCAGTCCACAGTTTAACATCTAAAACAATGCCTTTAGGCAGATGGGGGAGGGGTGATGTTTTCAGGACAAGAAACTGGGGAAATCCAGATGCAGAAAGGAGGAAGCAGAGAACCCCCTGGGGGCCAACAAAAGCCAAGTTCACACAGGTCCACACCCTATTAAGGGACCCACTTCAGTTAAACTCAGCACCCAGTTCCCTAGGCAACGTTATCCCTGAGAGCCTGAGGGTAGGGGAAAGGAAGTTCAAAGTTTTTGCTTTAATATCTACTTTTTTCTGGATTCTTCTTTGTAGGTCTGACCCCTGATTCAAACATTTAGCAGTTTCCCAGGCAGAGCTCTTTGACTAATCTCCCTTTCAGCATAGGAAGCCCCCAGAACCCCTTCTGAAGTTCCAGTCTAGACAAAAGCAACAGACCTCACTGTTGTACTTGGCAGGTGATTGCCTGCATTCCAAGAGTTTTTCCTCTAAGAAGAGCTCCCAGCTGATTGGGGGGATGGCAAAAGATATGGGTTGCGGGTGGGGGACCCCCCAACTGTCCACTTACCTATGACAGAAGGCTCCAGGTCCACAAAGAGCCCTTGGCATGTGCTTGCCAGCCCCGTCTTACTCATGGTGTTGAAAAGAGCCTTGTTGCTGGACGTCGTGCCGCTGGGCTGGATGTCATGCTCCAGGCAGTAGAGCTCCCAGTAGGCACTGCCCATTTGCACCCCAGCCTGGCCCACAGGGACAGACATACACTCATGCTGTTGGGGGAAGCAGAGCAGTGGCAGGGTCTGAGGAGGGACACGGGCTTTAAAAGACTTCCCTGGGGGCACCCCTTTATCTGTTCTTCTGAGGTAGGAGAGAGATGGGTTCCAGGCTAGGTATTTACAAATGGCCTCCTGTTTATATCTCATGTGGCAGAGAAGATGAGCTCCAGGCCGGACATTCATTACCTGGTTACATTTCCAGGGGCAAGAGACAAACGGGCTCCAGGACTACATATTTATGACTGGACTCCTGTCTATATTTCGATATCTGCACTTTGATATAAGAAAGAGCAACAGGGATAGGGTAAATAACCGGACATGGCAGGGACAGAGAGGGGCTAAACCCTATTAAGAGATCAAGCAGTCATACACTCCCCATCCTTGGGACAAGGGAGACATTACACATGCACAGAAAGGCTCCTTGGAGGTCAAAAAGGAGGGGGGCACCACGCCATAATACGTCATGCTTAAGCTTTCCCATAGGCCTCTGGGCTAAAACCCATCTTGGAAAAAAGTTACCCACGCATGACAGGGAGGGTCCTAGGACAGGTCAGGTGTGGAAAAAGAAACCAGATAATCGGCCAAAGGTAAACAAAGACCCAGAAGAACGGCCCTATATAAGTGACTTAACCGCCTCTTTACCGCACTCCTCCTCCTTAGGGAGGACACCCACACCCTTTCTCTCTGGGTGTGCATCTCTGCCTTGCTTCTGTCTTAACTAAACAAATTGTTTCTCTGTGTGCTCTCCCACTTGTTGTTATGCTATGTCTCTAATAATAAACATCATACCTGCTTTTACAGTTTTAGCCTCTGTGAGAAATGCATTTCTCACTGGGGGCAAGGGCCAGGGAAAAATAGCTTTTAGCCTCTAGCCCTTGCTGGTCTGGCGGCTAGAATTCCTGGTTTTCATACAGGCTACCCAGGTTCAATTCCTGGGCAGGGAATTAAGATCTCGCTTCACACCACCGCTCACAGTTGCCTCGCTGAGATCACTTCCTGGAGGCTGAAGCCTATCAGTGGCTCCCTTTCTAGGCCTTCCCACATTTTAAGGCCTTCATTTTCTCTTCATTTACTCAGGGCTTGAGAACAAAAGTGGCCAAAGCCTAGATCTTCTAAAGAAAGCCAATATCAAGCAGCCAAACCCCACTGCCTAGTGTCCCATCTTGCTGGTTGGGGTAATTCCAGAAGGCGCAGAGCTCCACATGCCAAGATAGGGCACTCTAGACCCCAAGGAGAACGAGTCTCCAGCGCCGGGACTCAGTGTCCTGCACACTCTGAGGGGGCAGAAGATGGAGTTCAGGTCTGTGGGTTAACGAGGCAGAGACTCTGGTGTCAGAGCACTTTGAAAGCTCATCTGCACTCTCCCCTTTTGGGAGGGATAGGCCGCTGTTCTGGACACTTGTCCTGGCCCCCTGAGTACAGACGAGTTAATCCAGATAACTGCTCAAGGGTCACAATGGAAGCAGAAAACTCACCCCACCCGTCTACTCTCCTCGCTGAGGTAACTCCTGTTACCTCACGGACGGACTCTCCCGGCTTCTGGTCCTTCACCCCAACCCAGTCTAGGCCTTCCCAGATGCAGAGGGGGGTCTTGTAGACCATCGGCAACAGTTTCCCAGTTCAGTTTAGTTAGGAACTGTCCTCCAAGACAGCCGCAGAGCCTCTGCAGGGGTTCAGGCCAGAGGTGGGGATCCCAAGATTCCAGGGAGATGCCGGGGCCGGGTACACACCCTGACTTCTTTTAACAGAGAGACTTCGCGTCCTTGGGCACGAAAGAGGACAGAGGTGGGGAAAAGCGGACACCGCTGGTCGGGTACCGACCAAACGTCGTGAGCCTTAGACCTCCGGCCCGAGTCCGCCACCCAGCCTCAGAACCCGAGGGACCTTTTGGAGGTTCCCGCCGTCCGGGGCGCGGCCCCCGGGTGGGCGTGGTGTCCGAGGCAGGCGACGCCGCCCCGCCCGCGGCGGGGGAAACGCGCGGGTCCGTGTCCCGAGCCCCGCCGGCCCCGCCACGTCGAGTCCGCCTCCCGACGGGAAGGCGCGGAGAAGAGCCCGGCCGCGATGCCGCGTCCGCCCGGCCTTGCAGCGCAGCCCACCGTCGCCGCCAACTCTCCAAATGCCCCCGGCGCCTGGGATGCCGGCGCCCCCTCGCCGTGGTCTCTCGGACAGGTGGAGGCTGCGGAGGGCTCTGGAGTGCGGACGCGCCACGAGGCCTCGGCCACACCCCACCCTGCGGCTCAGCGTCCCCGCCCGGGCTCCGGCCTCGCCTCCCCCGCCGGGCTCCCGTTGGGCGGGGGCCACCCCGCGCGCCTCTCTCGCGGCCAGGCCCCCACCCGCGCCCGCCCCTCTCTCCGCTATTGGGCGGCCGCCTACGAAATATCCCCGCCTTGGCCGGTCCCTGGGAGGTCTGCAAAGCCCGAGGGAGGGAAAGCCTCAGGGGTCCGAGTCCTCCCGGCCAGTTCGACCCTCTTCTCTGGTGGTGTATGCTGGGTCGTGAGAAGCTGAAGCTTTGTGGGGATGCCTCGTTCCGCTTTTGTCTTCGGTCTTTACCCGGGCAACACCGCCGACCTGGTGGGAGAAGCGCATACACCTTGGAGGGCGATGCAGACTTGAGGTCCACAACCACCAGAGAAAGAAAGATGTTGTGATGAGAACCAAGTGCTGGGAGGTTCTAAGGAGGGACAAAAATGAGGCTAGGGTGGGGGAGGGGTGGGCAGACAGGTGTGGGCTAGAGCGCCGCAGGTGCAGGTGATTGAAATATATCTCCTCCTTGACTGGTGGTGGGGTGGGGTGGGGCAACTGTTCCTGTTCAGGTGGCTCACCTTTACAAAAGAGCAAGGGGTCCAGGCTGGCTGAAGCAGATTGAAGAGGACTTGTGGGGTGATTAAAAAAAAGCAGGCTAAGGCCTTGAATGCTAGTCTAAAGAGTTTGCACATAATTCCACTGACCCTGGGGAGCCACTGAGGGTCTTTGATCAGAGGAGTGATGTGATCCCAGCAGCGTTTTAGGCAGTACATAGATGTTACTTGTGTATTCCACGCCCCTCCCCGCCGTGGTTGCATATTTTTCTATGCTAAAGAGCATACACACATTTTCCCTTTCCCCAAGCTGTTTGTCAGCTATGATGAGGTTTTACTTCTAAATAGTTAAGCATGACAAATTATTCCATTTCCTCATTTGGGAGTATTAATTAGCACTTGGCTTTATAAAATGATTGGACACCCCGCAATGATTAGCCTTACTATCTGTGCAGCACATTCCAAAGGAACCCAAGCAACTGTCATCTCCCAGTCTCACTTCCTAGTGGAAAAGTGATGGCACTCAGTTTATGGCGGTCAGACTTGGAGACTTGAATTCTTGCCTTAGAAAACTTGCAGCTGTAAATGACTTTCTGGTGATAGAGTGCAGGAAGACAAACTTATTGTGTCATTTGCCAGTGCCCCCTGCATTCCTGCAGCTGTTTTTCCACAAGACTCTAGCCATGTCATTTGAAAGTATCCTGAAATATTTTTAAACAATGCTCAGGTGGCAAAAGTGGTTTAAGTCTAGGGTGCAAGGTTAACTTTTGAACTCTGAAAAGTATTCTTTGATCTCAACCCTTGGGTTTCATGAGGCTGCCAGCTCTAAAGTGGATGTCTCTGGTCAAGGGATAAGATGAGAATGTGTGGGTGAATATTCAAGTAAGTATCAATACTTTGAAAACCCTTGTATATACAAAGCTAAGACATGGTTTTTCATTGCCTGTCACTGCACCAAACAAAACAACTCAAATGTTGTGTCCTACTGAAGGTGGGTATATCAATGATTAAAATGAAGCTATTTGGCCATAAATTCAAGAGTAAAACTCAAGACCATCATCTCTTCCTTGCCTCTCCTCATTAGGCATCCATTCCATGTGCTAGCAGAGCTGGCCAGTTAAAAACATCCTTCCTCTCTGCCACGGAATAGAGTGCACTGCAACTGCGGGATTATAAATACATTTGATACAGTGACATCCTTAGTGTTATTTTGTGGAAATTACACAAACCCTCCCGTCTTGATGTAAATATGCTTCTTTACGTCACACCAATTAAAATTATTCCTTCTACAAGGTACTTGAATTTATTTCTATTATCTAAACTGCTTCCAAGTTTAGACTTTTATTTCTTTTTTGTTTGTTTTTGTTTGTTTGGTTTTGGTTTTTTTCTTTCTTTCTTTCTTTCTTTTGTCCACACAGTTCTCTAACCAGGGATTGAACCCGGGCCCCTGGCAGTGAAAGCATCAAGTCCTAACCACTGGACCTCCAGGGAATTCCCTAGATTTTTATTTCTAACTTTTCCTTCTCCTTTTCTCTATATCACCTGTCAGCCTCAAAAATAAAACAGCCAGTTATTTTACCAGCAAAATGGGTTTATTTGGAAATAGCAGATAATTGCAATTCAGGACAGGCAAGCTATGGTGAATCATGGGCAAGTCCAGAGAACAAAGGAGAGGGGCTTGCTTTTATTAGGTTTTAGGAAGAAATTGCTAGGGTTGTTTTGAGCAAAACTTCATTGGAGAAGAGCCAGTGTCCGAAATTGTGGCAGTTTCTCATTGACTGCAAGTGGTAGTTAGTGCATTGCTGCTGGATCAGGGGCGGATCTTCCTTTTTCTTGAAAGAAGGAAATAAAATTGCTCTATGAAAAATGTCTTCCCTTTCCAGAAGAAAAGTAACATTCTTATCTTCCTTCTTGCTGGTTATACAGGCTGCAACAAGTGGCAGGTGGGTGAGAGCTCCCTCTTTAGGGCTTCCTGACTCCATTTAAGTTAAGGTTTCCTTCATTTTCACATTTCCCCCTTTGATCACCGTCTTTCCTTGAAAGCATCACTGATCAAGAGTCAGATTTTCCTCATTTAGAGGTTTTGTCCCTTGGTGCCAGGAAGGAGCTTTCCTGGTTGCCATGCCCCATGTCAGAGGGAAAGTGCAGACTGGAGACTATTGAGGCCACATTTGAGGAACAAAGAAAAGTAGGAGGAATAATTCTCAGGCATTTCCCATCTAAAGTCTATATCATATCTAGGCCATAAACGTTGGAGATCATCTTGCAGTGCTGAGCTAGTATCACCCTGTTTGCGTTACTGAAACAAGCTTGGGTCCACTCATCCGTGCACAGTAGAGCCAATCTACTGACACCAGGTGGTGGTGAAGGGAAAGTGCAGTGCTTATTGCAGAACACCAAGCAAGGAGTCCATGCAGCTGATGCTTAACAGACCCAAACTTCCTGATGGCTTTCAGGGAAAAGTCTTTAAAGACAGGATGAGGGAGAGGAGTTGTGGGGTGCATGCTCAGCTGGTGGACATTCCTCTGCTTAGTTGGTAGTGAGGTAATGGGGAGTCAACATCATCAACCTTCTGGTTCCCAGATGGTCTGAGATTTGCATGCTTGTGGGCAGCATATAGTTAACTTCACCCACCTGGTGGGGATTTCAGTATCTGCAAAACATCTCAAAGGATATGGCTCAGAATATTAGTTTATAGCCCTTGGGGCAGAACTAAAGGTCCTTGACTTTGTTTAATGGCTAAACTATTATTATTTTGTCTTGCTTGACTGTTTTCCTTTCTTTATGCCTTTTCTCACTTCTCTGATTAAATTTATTCTTTGGAACTCAGGGAAGACCTAAGAGGCTAAAGTTTTCCTACAGACAAGAGGCAGGAAGAGGACACGCAGGGGTGGGGGGAGGGGCCTGTCCGCAGAAGGCCCCATAGGGTCCTGCTCAGTTACATTGGGTATCTGTCATTTTTATAAAGATTTAACAGGCACAAAGCTTAAAAATGATTATGCCAAGCAGAGTTAAAAGTAATGTGACAAGTTCAGTTTGTATAATGGTTCTAAACTAGGAGCCCAAATCTGAAGGTAATGCTAAACAGGTAAAAAACAAAACAAAACAAAAAACAGGGCTCAGGTAAAATTTGTTGTAACCAATGGTCTAGTTCCCTGGGCTTGTGTAATTGAGTTTTTATCTCTTCAGAGGCATTTAACCATGTGTAACAGGTGGTCCATTTGCTATTGAAAAAAATGCCTTCTTGTTCAGCAAGTAGGTAATCAAGGACTATGCGATTTTCCAAAACTATTGATACTTTAGCTAATGAGTCAAGTGATCCTTGTTGGGTTGCTATTGCTTTGGCTGTGGAATTTACTAGGTCTCCTAATGTTAGGGAGAGGTTTTTTTTGGGGGGGGGGCTCTTTATTGGAATTTAATTGCTTTACACTCTTGTACCAGTTTTTGAGGTACACCAAAGTCAATCAGCTGTATTTATACACATATCCCCATATTCCCTCCCTCCCGCAACTCCCCCCCACCCTCCCCATCCCGGCCCTCTAAGGCATCACCCATCATCAAGTTGATCAGGGAGAGATTTTAAATCATGTATTCATTGGAACTTATTCCAACCCAGAGGAGAAATGTCCTCCCTATGGAGGCAAACTCAGAGCCAGAAAGGCCCCCTGGAAATTCTCTTTTAAGGAGGCTTAATGGGGTGGACCAGTGGGAGGCTTCAAACATCTTACTCCGTAGCTGATGCCAGGGGTTGCTGAGTGACATTAGCAATAGCACTGCACAAAGACAAAATTTGTTACAGGATTAACTAAAGGGTCACCATTGTTGTGAACTGACTGAAGTTTCTGGTATCAAACCCAACAATTAGGTAAGTTTCCCCCTTTTGTAACAGATTGAAAATGCAGATAAGAACATTGTCTTTCAAGAAGAGGGAGAGGATGAGGCAAGAAGTAATTGAGGAAAAAGGTACACAGGCCTAGCCCAGTCATTTTGGGAAGAAAGATGTGTCCTTCAATTGTTGTCTGCTTCAATTCCTGGTCAGTGTGATTCAGCGGTGCCCAGTGCTTGTTATAGGATGGGATGCCAGGTGGGGTCTTCTTTAGCTGTGAGATGTTTACCCAAGGTTCGAATCTCTGATGTTTGCTGCATCTGGGTAGTGAGGAGGACCTTAGTGTACTCTTTTCCAAGGAAATTCAAAGGCAAACTTTGTTCTTATTGATTCCAAATCAGAAGGGTTCAAGAAAATTGGAAATGTTAGTTTGGAGATTTATAGTCAGATATTTGAAGGAAGAAGACTTTAGGATCCAGTCCAGCTTATAGATATATAACAAAACCTTAAAGAAGATGAAAAGGACAAGAATCTAATATGTACAAAGGTGCAAACATAATTTCTCTCTCCATAATTATCCCCCTTTTATCAGAAACAATCATAGTAAAACTAATTTGTATTAAATTTAGCTGATTATGCAGTAAGAATAGCGATTGACCATATGAGCTCTTTTTAAGATTACTTTGCTGGAAACTTACAAGCAAAGTACTAGGTTATTTTTTCCAAGCAGTTCCTTAAAATTGGTCATATCTGAGTATGTATAGCTCTCTCAAATATGACATTCCAGTCAAAGCCTTGGCAATGTAGTCAATATTTCCAATTGTATCCTGTTATAAGAAGAACAGGTTCTCACTGAATTCATGTAAATAACTGTACTGTTAGGAAAAGAATACTTAAGAGTTTCAAAATTCTGGCGGGATCAGGTATGAAAAGATAAATATTTCATCTTTGTTTACAATTGCTGTAAGTCACAGATGCTTAAGAGAAAAAATGTCCTTAAATCTGGAAAAGTAAAACATAAGACTAACATAAGAAGTCATAAAAATTATAGTCATCCTCAAAAAGACTCCATTAGGGAACCAGCATAAGAAATCATAAAATTTATAATCATCCTCATTTGTTCATTCAGTCTCCTATAATTTCCTTTTCATAAAGAGAAAACAGATCCTTCATGATGCTCCAGGGGCCCTCCAAAAAAACCCCAAAGTTAGTTTAAGGCAAAAAGACTTCATTTACAGTTTGATTTTTGGTTTTTGAAAGTTTTCCAAAAATAGCAAAAGTTTTGGACATGACTAAATTGGATCACGTATCATTATAAAATAATACTTAATTATTCACTTAACTAAAATGACAAGAAGATTTCAAAGGTTAGAGCACTGTTGCTGGGGCAGGGAGGAATCTGCCTTCCTTTTTTTAAAGGCAGGAGATAAAACTTCTATGTGAAAAATGTTTTCCCTTCTCCTAGGAAAAAAGTAATACACTTATCGTCCTTCTTCCTTCAGGTTATGCAGTTTGCTAGGAGTGGTACCTGCATGAAAGCTCCTCCTTTGGGGCTTCCTGACTCCATTTAAAATGAGCTTTATTTATTTCCACAGTATACTTGGGAATCTAGCGGCAACTGAACAGTAAACACAACAGAAAGGACCTGGGTTCTGCACTTGGACCACCTAGATACCAATTCAGCCCTCACTAGAGGAAGTTAACTAACTTTTAAACCCTGTAAGATAAGGATAAGATAGTATTACCTACCTTATATAGTTGTGGGAATTAAAAGTACATTATAGTATTTGGTATACAGCATATGACATGGGCAATTCGTTCCTTCTCTCTGAACTTCTGTTACTAATATGCAAAATTAGAAGGTATAGGGCTCTACCGTCCTCTAGATTTTCAGGCCTAATGTCCTCTACATTACTGCTTTACTTTCGAGGTTGCCCTTTTTGATCCCTGTTCCCATCTCTGTTCTTACTTCCAGAATTTTACTTTCCAATTCTACACCTATAGTATGTTCTAATTTCATCCCATTTACATTTTGAAATTCCACCCTTTGTATTTTGTACACACTCTCTCCTCCCTTAATAAAAACATATTAAAAATAATTTAAATATGAACATTTTCAGAGATTGAAACGTGCAGACGGCAGACACCAAACCACCGGAACACGTCGCTTCCGGCAAAGCGCTGCCGGGAGTTGTAGTCTGACGCACAGGCACGCACCTCCCCGCCTCTCCAGTTTGAAAAGCAGGAGGAAGGGCGGGTGGGCGGGACGTTGAGGCTGAAGCGAGCTCAAAACCCCGCCCCCGCCCTTTTCCGCTAGCCAGGTTCGCACTGGAGGGGCGCGTCCGGCCGCGGAAGGGGCGTGGCCTTTCCCTGGGGCGGTGCTGCCGAGGCCGGCGTGCTCGGGGAGGTCCTGGTCCCTCCCTGAGAGGGCGGCGGGAGCGCGGGGCGGGCCTGGCGGGAGGGTGGCGACCCGGCAGGAGGGGCGGGGGCGGGCTGGCTCTGGCTCCTTCTTCCTCCGCATGTGGCTGGCGGCCGCAGAGCAGTTCAGTTCGCGCACTCCCAGCCGCCCGCGTCCCCTGAGGGCTCTCCTCGCGTCTCTGGAGCCATGGCGTTCGTCGAGACCAACCCGGCGGCATCCTCCTTGCCCAACGGCGACTGCGGCCGCCCCAGGGCGCGGCCCGGAGGGAACCGGGTGACGGTGGTGCTCGGCGCGCAGTGGGGCGACGAAGGCAAGGGGAAGGTGGTGGATCTGCTGGCGCAGGACGCCGACATCGTGTGCCGCTGCCAGGTGAGGCGGCCGGGCTCTGATGGGACGCCGGCCCCTGAGCTCGGGCCCAGAACTCGCATCCCCTGTCCAGAATAAGGTGTCACCTTGAGGTTCTTTCCTCTTATTATGAGCTGCGGCGACGTGGAGAAATGGCGGGAGGCCGGAGACCCCTGCCCTGGGGTCTTGGACTGAGGGTTCTGAGTGGCTCAGGAGGAAAATGCGGCTTGACGGCGAACCTTTGAGATGCGCGATGCCCGGGGAGTTGCAGTTTTCGGTCTGGGGACCAGTGTTCAAACCCAGGACTGAGGCCGGGGTGAAGGTGGGGTACCTTTCGAGTTTGAGGAGCTACCGCTGGAGGCCTGCTAGCGACTCCGGGCGGAGACCCTACGCGGCCTCAAAACCTTCCCCATCATCACCCATCCGCCCAGGGAGACCAAGTGGGCCGAAACGCCCTGGAATCCAGACTCACCACTCCCCTACCTGCAGGCCCCGAGCTTGCAGAGCTTTGCTTCCTCCGGTCCACTTTGTTGACATGGGAACCCACCTCAGGGCTTAGGGCTGTTTAATGACTGTTTAATGGCCCCGGTTTTTTACTCGGTACCCGGTATACTCAGGGGAGATTAATTTTACTTGTTGGTCCCAGAGATAGGAATCCCAGCTCTTTTACGATTGCGACAAGTGAAATACACGAGTGTCAAATCTGGTATTTAGAAACATTTACATTGTTAAGCTCACATCTAGAGTGAACTTTCGGGAAACGGAATGGTAATGTACTTCCTACCGGGAGACACGTGGTTTTTAGTGTGAGCGTTCTTCCTATTTGTCGTTTGCTTTGAAGCAGCCTAGAGGCGAGGCCTTTGTAAAGGCTCTTAGATAACTATTACAAATTTCAAAATTCGAAATAGTTGAGCAATAACCACTTTCAAAACGAATGGTAGTGTAATATCTGAAGTTAACTGCTGTCTGTTTAGGTTGCAAGAATGTTTCTTCTTTATGAAAATACATGGCACAATATAATGATGCTGTGTGCAGTTCTAACGAGTTCGGTAGGCCCACTTGATTGGAAGTTTTCAACCTAAAATTGAGTACCATTTGAGGACGCAGGAAAGGTAATCATATGTACATCGAAAGTTAAATGCAAAAATCTTGTTTTTTGCTTGCAGAAATCCATCTGCCCGTTCCTTGGTTAAGATAGCTGTTGCACCAGTTGCCTCTTAGTATTAACACTAGCACCACCACCTTCCTTCCAACCTTCTATTCCTCCACCCCTCTGGCAACACACATACCTTACTTAATAACAACCCTAAAGGGGATACCTCACAGGGCCTTAGGAGCTGCTCCCGAGGGCTGGCCTTCACCTTCCTTTTGTGTTGAAGTTAGATCTGGCTGTGCTGTGAGGAAAGAAGTATGAGAATACCTCTTTCTGGGTAGGAGGGGATAGAGGCTGAGACCTGTTTATTTACTTCACTGTCATTTCTGACATCTTACACAGAAATAGTAGTACTCGGGGTAAGCTACATTATGGGTCGTAAGCAGGTTTTGGGAATGTAACCATTTTGCATTTATTCTAAAATATCCTCAATTTTAATATCCCTTTGAAAAGTAGTGGAATTAGTTTGTTGATTGGAGGCAGTCTTGAAGGAGGTCATGGACGAATCTGATTTGATGCCCTTGGAAAGTCTAGAGAGAAGTGATTGAGAAGGAGCCAAGTTTGGCTTTAAAATGTTGGCTGAAGATAGAGGAGAAACATATGAGCAGACTTGTTAGGCAGACTTTACTCACCTGTACAGTTTTGACTTACTATCTTCCTTATATAATTAAAAAATTTTTATATTCTTCTAGTGCCTTTTAAGAGTTTATCATTAGAAGGATTCTTATGTCTTGTTAGTGTGGATAGGTAAGTAATGAATAGATTTAAGAATATTCCTTGTGATTCAGCTTGATACCTTTATATTATCTGGTCAGTCCTAGTAAGCCAACATCAATTCATTCCATAAGCTCAAAATTTACACAGCGTTTCTCCAGAAGTGGTGTACACATAATGTATCTCTAGTGGAATCATAAAATAAGGAATTTCTTCCAATAAAAAGTTTTTTAAAAAAGAAAAAGTGTTGTTGCATTTAAGTAAATATTTTAGTATATAAAATGCCTTTTTGGAAAGAACAGATGCAAAGCTAGTGGCATTTTCATCATCATGGCACTTAAGGCCTGTATTTTACTCAGGATATATAGGAAGTTACTTATAACTTGTTAGATACTCTAGATCCTTAAATAAGTATGTAGAACTTGCATGAAAGGATGACTTAATTTTAAATCGATAGGTCTTTTAAGAAAAGAGAAGAATTAAGTATAGGACCAGTTCCTGGCACAGTTCATGCATCCAGTAATCACATAATGAATATCTACAGGGGAACCACTCAGCCCCAGAGTTAAAAGCTGAAAAGGCAGGGCTTGTGCCCACAGTGAGCTTACAGTCTAGTGGACAACTATTACTTAGACAAGTATTTCCCAGGGTGGGAATGGAGAAGGGTAGTAGTACAGGTTTTTTGAAGGATTAAAGTATGGGAATAGGAAGGCCTCTTCCTGGCAACACAAAAATAGTTTCATTAGAAGGACTATTACTGTTTTTTTTACCCCCCAAATACTCTCAAAATAAACTATTCTTTATTTTCCTTATTTTGGTTAGTAGAAACTATGGAGATTTTAACTACTGTACTTTATACAGACTTTAAGCATGGGCTTGTTTATTGTTGTGGAGAAAGTAAAGCTTGGTAGTCTTGGCTGCGATGACAGGCATGAAGTTGCCTGTGATCAGGAATAGCTAGAACAGTATTTCCTTTCTTTGTGTTTCCTCCCAGGGTTTTAAAGTTAATATAAAGAGAAAATATCAACTAAAATGAATTATAAAGGGAAAGTATATGCTGTCACTTGCTATGTATAAAGTTGGCCATGAAAGTAAACACAATGAAAAAAATGTTAATTTGTAGCTAGATGCTGTAGCTTTCAGCTGAAAGCTCTGAAACCAGCTATTAGCAAGTGATAAACAAATGTAAAAGACATACCAGCAGTAGCTGAGACAATCTCCTTGAAATAATCAGAAAGGTTGAAAGATGATTTAAAAGAGAATAATTTCAGTGTTTTTTTAATGCCTTGACCTTATACAGCTAAAATTATCTTCTAAACCATTTCCCATAGTTTTGAAGATGGTGGAGAATTAGCATTTAAGATAAGCCATTCTTCCAGGTTTATAAAGTTTTTTTTTTAATCAATTAATTTTTGTTTTGTTTTGGCTGCATTGGGTCTTCGTTGCTGCGCGTGGGCTTTCTCTAGTTGTGGCGAGCTGGGGCTACTCTTTGTCGCGGTGCGTGGGCTTCTCATTGTGGTGGCTTCTTTTCTAGAGCACAGGATCTAGGCATGTGGGCTTCAGTAGTTGTGGCTCGCCGGCTCTAGAGCACAGGCTCAGTAGTTGTGGTGCAGGGGCTTAGTTGCTCTGCGGCATGTGGGATCTTCCCTGCCCAGGGCTTGAACCTGTGTCCCCTGCATTGGCAGGCGGATTCTTAACCACTGCACCACCAGGGAAGCCCCATTCTTCCAGTTTTATAACTTACTATTTCTGTGTCTCCTATCAGGATTGTTTTTTATTTATAGTATTTCCTAAGTGCGTATATAAGTATATACCAATGTGTGGTGTACTTGATTAACTCTTGCGTTCTTGGATTGCTGTGCTTTCCCTACTAGAATGTACATTTTCTCAAAAAGAGGACTTGTTCCTTTTTGTTTTCTTCCATAGCACCCAGTACTGTGTGAGGCAGAGAGGAAGTAAATACTCAACAAATATTTATTGGGTGACCTGGATCACCCTTAGAAATTTTTAGCTAGTATTTTTTACCTTGTACCATTATGTTCGAAGGCTTTACTGGTTTAAAGTCTTACCTCTTGTATCTATGAGAAAATAGATAGCTGATAATTGTATCATTTTGTGTATTTCCTTAGCAAATTTAAGTTGAGTGCCATGTGAGTCTAGTAAATAGTTTTTCTTTGTTGAGGGCAGTAGGTGTCAAAAGTTTGGTCAATGAGGATGTCCCAAATTGTTCACTATTTAAACTTACTGTATTAGTATATATAATATACAATTATCTCTGTTTTTGAGGCATATATATATATTTGTAATAAGTTTATTTTTTGGCTGCGTTGGGTCTTCACTGCTGTGCGCAGGCTTTCTCTAGTTGTGGTGAGTGGTGGCTACTCTTTGTTTAGGTGTGCCGGCGTCTCATCACGGTGGCTTCTCTTGTTGTGGAGCATGGGCTCTAGGCACGCGGGCTCAGTAGTTGTGGCACATGGGCTTAGTTGGTCCGAGGCATGTGGGATCTTCTTGGACCAGGGCTCGAACCTGTGTTCCCTGCATTGGCAGGTGGATTCTTAACCACTGTGCCACCAGGGAAGTCCTATATTTTTAAATTATATGAGATCATCTCAGTATCCGATCAATATTATTCTGTTTCTTTAATTTTGGTGAGAATGGGTGGATTAGTTTGGTAGTTCTAAGTATCTCTAGGAAAAACTTTCCTAGAGCAAATCTAGAGTGAACTGGTAAATTGATAATATACTTAATAGCTTACTTACTGTAACTGGATACAATTCTATTTATATTATCTTTTGGGGACTAGGTCAGATTTTGACACCAAAGATTAATGTGAATGAGCTACATACCAATAAGTGAAGATTGGTGATGTTAGAATACTTTTATCAGTGGAAAAAGAGACATTGAGGTATTCAGTTTTGTCTGGGGAAAGCAGTTGGAAAGAACAGTAAGCATGTATAGCACAGGAAACTATACTCAATATTTTGTAATAATCTATAAGGGAAAAGAATCTGAAAAAAGTATATGTATGTATAACTGAATCATTTTGCTGTACACCTGAAACTAACACAACATTGTAAATCAACTATACTTCAATTTAAAAAAAGAAAGAACAGTAAATAGAGGACAGTTCCCATGGCTACTCTGGCTCCAAGATGGAATGATTCTTTATATTAAACCAACTTTTAGTTATACTTAATTCAGTACAGTAAAATTCCTCTTTAAAAATGACATTTTTAAAAATGGGATTTTTGTCTGTATCAAGCTTTTAAAACCCTTTTAAAGGAAGAATTTTATTCATGAGAAAAGTTCTTTGACTTGAAATCTGCAGTTCAGTTTTAATGTTTTAAGAAAATATCTCCATAAATGTAGTGATGAGGTAAAATTTTGTCAAGCATTTACAAAGAGCTGCACAATATTATTGGTTTATGCATTTTTTGGTTGCATTCTGATCCTCCCGTCTATGACCCTGGTCATCTCTGACCCTTGTTTAATAAGTGTGTATATTAGAGTTTGGTACCTAGAGTCTAGATCTTCTTAATTAGGAACCTGAGATCCTCCAAGGCAATGCCTTCTTCCATTTTCATTGTGAGAAGTTGTTTTATATGGTAATTTAAGGTACAAAATACAAGGTACTTGAGATTTTGTCATTTGTGTGACATTTATCTCTGTATGAAAGTGGAAGGTAATTGTAATACTGTTAGGTAAAGCAGATATCTTAAGCCTTTAAGAGATAACTGAGCAGTGAACTTGGATGTCTTTGCTAAAAAGAAATTCAGATACCCCGTATATGTTTTCCTGTCTAGTGTGTCTGGTTACTGTTGAATAGTTTAATTTGATCAACTTACTGCTAGTAATTTAAACCTGCTCTACTTTGAAATCATAAGCTAATTGCAATTATATGAATATTTTTATAAAACAACGGTCATCCTTGTTTATAATTGCTTTATTGCTTTGGATTGATGTGCTCTAGTTTTGTCAAATAGTGAAATGTTTCATCAAGAAAGGGACATGGGCCTTTCAGTCGTTACCAAGAAAAACAGCACAGGTAGTAAGCATGGACTCAAAACAAAAGATTGTTAGGTTTCTAAGAAACTTGAAGTCTAGATAGGAAATGGGAACCCTTTTTTGATTGCTGAGATAATTCAAAGGCATGGAGTCTGAGGCACTGCAGCTCTTTGTTGTAATCCATAGTGTTTACTCTGACTTCTTGATTGATGTTCATTTTGAGCTCTATGATTACAGTACAATGTCCATGTATTCAGAGCAAAAAGGACAAAGAGAAGACATGTATTATTCTAGAGGCATAACTAAGCGGCTTGAGAAATGCCTCTGGGCTATGTGCCTGAAATTGTTAGCCCTCAGCACTGTTGCTAGAAAAGAGACATCATTGTTTCAGGTTGTAACATTGACTACCTTCATCTCCTCTCACAACAGAAACTGCTTAGGTGCAGGAGTGATTTTGGGAAGAGGAAGACCTAGTAGCAAACTGAGTTAAGACTCAGGAGTAACTTTTGCAGACTAACCTCATTTTGTTCCCATATACATTTTTTTTCTTTTTCTTTTCTTTTTTAAAAAAATCTCTGCTGGACCTTCTTAATTAGAAACTTACACGTATCAACATTTCCTGATCCAAACTTTTATTCTAGAGTATTGGGCTTGACAGTCTCTGGTTCTGAGGAGCCGTGGAAAGAAAATTTAAAGCACTTGTCTTCTGACTTTATAAATTTTAAAATCAAATCGGGGGGGGGGGAAGTATACATGGAAACAATATAAAAGAATTACATACTATTATTTTGAAATATAATATCTAAAACCCCAAGAAACAGACAAACCAGTGGAGCCCAAAAGTGACTTCATATTGCGTGGCAAGTCTCTTGAGGAAAAACATAAGTCTGTGATGTCTTATATGATATTTAAGAGAGCAGTTACACTGTCACTGTTCAAGATGACATGATACTATACATAGAAAATCCTAAAGATGCCACCAGAAAACTACTTGAGCTAATCAATGAATTTGGTAAAGTTGCAGGATACAAAATTAACACACAGAAATCTCTTGCATTTCTAGACACTAACAATGAAAGATCAGAAAGAGAAATTAAGGAAACAATCCCATTCACCATAGCAACAAAAAGAATAAAATACCTAGGAATAAACCTAACCAAGGAGGTAAAAGACCTGTACTCAGAAAACTATAAGACACTAATGAAAGAAATCGAAGACAACACAAACAGATGGAGAGATATACCATGTTCTTGGATTAGAAGAATCAACATTGTGAAAAGGACTATACTACTCAAAGCAATCTACAGATTCAATGCAATGCCTGTCAAATTACCAATGGCATTTTTTACAGAACTAGAACAAAAAATCCTAAAATTTGTATGGAGATACAAAAGACCCCGAATAGCCAAAGTAATCTTGAGGGAAAAAACAGAGCTGGAGGAATCAGACTCCCTGACTTCAGACTATACTACAAAGCTACAGTAATCAAGATAATATGGTACTGGCACAAAAACAGAAATATAGATCAGTGGAACAGGATAGAAAGCCCAGAGATAAACTATGGTCAACTAATCTGTAACAAAGGAGGCAAGGATATACAATGGAGAAAAGAGAGGCTCTTCAATAAGTGGTGCTGGGAAAACTGGACAGCTACAAGTAAAAGAATGAAATGAGAACACTTCCTAACACCATCACAAAAATAAACTCAGAAGGGATTAAAGACCTAAATGTAAAGCCAGATACTCTAAAACTCCTAGAGGAAAACATAGGAAGAACACTCTTTGACATAAATCACAGCAGGATCTTTTTTGACCCACCTCCTAGAGTAATGGAAATAAAAACAAAAATAAATAAGTGGGACCTAATGAAACGTCAAAGCTTCTGCACAGCAAAGGAAACTATAAGCAAGACGAAAAGACAACCCTCAGAATGGGAGAAAATATTTGCAAACGAATCAACAGACAAAGGATTAATCTCCAAAATATGTAAACAGTTCATGCAACTCAATATCAAAAAACAAACAACCCAACCAAAAGATGGGCAGAAGACCTAAATAGGCATTTCTCCAGAGAAGACATACAGATGGCCAAGAGGCACATGAAAAGCTGTTCAACATCACTAATTATTAGAGAAATGCAAATCAAAACTACAGTGAGGTATCACCTCACACCGGTGAGAATGGGCATCATCAGAAAATCTACAAACAGTAAACGCTGGAAAGGGTGTGGAGAAAAGGGAACCCTCTTGCACTGTTGGTGGGAATGTAAATTGATACAGCCACTATGGAGAACAGTATGGAGGTTCCTTGAAAAACTGAGAATAGAGTTACCATATGACCCAGCAATCCCACTGCTGGGCATATACACAGAGAACATCATAATGCAAAAAGATACATGCACTCCAGTGTTCACTGCAGCACTATTTACAGTAGCCAAGACATGGAAGCAACCTAAATGTCCATTGACAGATGAATGAATAAAGAAGATGTGGCACATACATGCAATGGAATATTACTCAGCTGTAAAAAGGAACAAAATTGGGACATTTGTAGAGACATGGATGGACCTAGAGACTGTCATACAGAATGAAGTGAGTCAGGAAGAGAAAAACAAATATCGTATATTAACACATATATGCAGAATATAGAAAAATGGTACAAATCAGCCGGTTTGCAAGGCAGAAATAGAGACCCAGATGTAGAGAACAAACATATGGACACCAGGTGGGGAAAGCTGGGGGGGCGGGAGGGATTTGGGGTGGGATGAATTGGGAGTTTGGGATTGCCATATATACATTACTAGTAAGAAAAAATATATCAAATTGTACGCTTTAAATATATGCAGTTTATTGTATGTCAGTTGTATGTGTCTCAATAAAAGTTCTTAAAGAGAAAAAAAAACAGTTACAAGATAACTAAATACTAAATAATATTATGTCATCCCTATATCCTGCAGTACCATGTTTTAGAAATTCTTGACAGCATAAATATTAAAATTTAGAAGCTAATCATTTTTTAATTGAAATATAGTTGACTTACAATACTATATTAGTTTCAGGTGTACATAAGTTAATCATTTTATATTCAGTTATTACTCGTGCAGGGTATGAACTTACAGAGCCAGCTGTATACATGCCATGTTGCAATGAGTTTGTTTTGTGAATTGTTTGGATTCTTTTGTTTGCAAGCAATGGAAAGAGATTGTCTTAAAGCAAAATGGGAATATATTTAAAGGAAGACTGAGATGGCTAAACCTTAGAGGGGCCTAAGACAAAGGAAGGCAGCTCCTGGGATCTCAGCAGCCAGAACTGGCAGTCTTTCTCATTAGGGTACTCTCTTAGGTGATAGGCATCTCTGACTCTCAAAATCAAATTCCCAAGAGACAGGAGCTTCATTGGCTCAAGCTTGGATCAGATTTCCCTGTCTGGATCAATTACTGTGGCCAGAGAGGATAATTACTATGATTTACAAAGCAAGGGATGAGGGGGAAGGGAAGCAGAGGGGCTAAACATACAAAAGGTATAGCTGACCTACAGTTAATTTCATATGGGAAAATTAAGAAATGAGGAAACATTAATTCAGAGTTATTCTCATTTGTAAATTGTTTTCTTATACAGCAAAGATCTCTAGTGCTTTTCTAGAGGGAAGAATGTTTGGTGTTAAATAGGTTTTTATTGTTTTAACTATAATTAAAATAATGAGACTTAGCTGTATTGGTTTTTTAAAAACTAAAAGTCTGTACAAGAAATTTTGCTCTTCATTTTTGAGAACATAGAATTTTAGTTCTGCTCTCCTTCCCCCATCATAATGTTCTAATTTATTTCAATGAGATACAGTTTTTTCCTGGTCATTAAGAAGGTTATTTAGGGACTTCCCTGGTGGCGCAGTGGTTAAGAATCTGCCTACCAATGCAGGGGACACGGGTTCTATCCCTGGGCTGGGAGATCCCACGTGCCAGGGAGCAACCAAGCCCGTGCGCCACAACTACTGAGCCTGTGCTATGGAGCCTGAGAGCCACAACTACTGAAGCCCGTGCACCACAACGGAGAGTAGTGCCCACGCACCACAACTAAAGAAAGCCCGTGTGCAGCAACGAAGACCCAATGCAGCCAATAAAAATAAATAAATAAATAAGCCTATTTAATGTTTACATTCAATCTTAATGTAATAATGGTCAAAGAAAATTGGTAAAATAAACATCAGATTAGGGAATGTTTTTGTAATTGTGGTGAGTGCTGATTGGATGATGGGATTTACATATATTTATATATGTATGGATTCTTCACTTTAATACTGTTAATTTGCATTTATTCTTTTCAGGGAGGTGGTAGAATGCCTTTATTTTATCAGATTTGTAAAGTTTTGTTTTCTAAAATTAATCATTCCGTATCAAATAAGTACTAACAGTGTCATAGAACTTTATTGGTCACTGTGGGGCAAGCAAAGAAGTATTGAGCCCTTGTACTTAAAGAATTTATATCCATCATCTCACATCTATCCCTACTGAATTTTACCTTTGTTCTTGTTATTTAATATAAGAAAAAATATCATAGAAGGCATTATAAACTTAGGTTTTTCCTCAAAGAGACTTGCTACACAGTATGCAGCCACTTTTGGGCCCTACTGGTTTGTTTCTTGGGGTTTTAGATGGTATGTTTCAAAGTTAAAAATGTTCAAAAATTAAGACATCTGAGATTCATTAAGAAATATTTTCTATATTGATATAATTGATCTGGAAAACATTAATTACTATTCCATAGCTCCTTGTTTGTATAACAGTTAATTGAACATTCTGTTTTTTTAGTTAAGTATCAATAGTATAAAATATACAGCTATGATAATTAGAAGTATTTGTTGAATGCTGCATGAATGCCTTGGATCATAAGTGTTTTGGAAATTTAGCAAAGCAGTAAGAGGTAGTTACATATTACTATTAATATGAATATATGATTAGTATTGTATCTGGGAGGATAGTGTACCAAATTTGCTTTGGGGCGTCTGTTAAAAGTATCAATACAACAAAAGATATATTTATCTCCCATCATTTATCTAGCCTTCTCAGGGCTACTTAGGAGAATCGTTAAACATCATTAAACAGATATGTCCTTGCTACTTGTCTTGGTACGTACTGCATAGAGTTGCCCATGTGAGAAGCAGTTCCATCACAAATATGGGAGCCTGCAGTTCAGAGTACAGTTGGCCCACCATATCTGTGGATCCTGCATCCAAGGATTCAACCATCAATCGAAAATATTTGAAAAAAAAAAATTCTAGAAAGCTCCAAATAGCAAAACTTAAATTGTCATGCTGGCAACTATTTACATAGCATTTATGTTGTATTAGGTATTATAAGTAATCTAGAGATGATTTAAAGTATACTTCAGGATGTACATAGGTTATGCTATGTACAAATACTACACCACTTTATACAAGGGATTTAAATATTTGTGGATTTTAGTATCTGTGGGGGTCCTGGAACCAGTCTCCTGTGGAGATGAAGAGAAGACTGTATCTGCCCTTGTAATTTGGTAGTGGGTATTGGTGGTTGGGTGAGGCTGGCAATGGTGGTTCTATTGAAACCTCTTTGTTGCTTTCTGCTAATAACATGTGACTTCTCCTTGGATCTGTGTTTCAGGACAATTTCCTGAGTTCCCGAGAAGAATTTTGTATATTCCACACAATTTATAAATATCTTAAGTTAACATCCAAATAGGCCCTTCAAACTTGAAACTTCATCTGGGGCTTTTCGTGAAACGACCCTATACTAAAACTTATTTCATATATAGATTTAATTTGTTGAGTAGTTTCTTCTCAGTTCATGGCAGGACTCTTCTGCACAGTGAGTGCTTCAAGATTAGAAGCTATTACACCCCACCTCCCTCTTAGGGCATTAATGACCGAATATACTAATAAGCACTTATGTTTTCTCCCTTAACTCCTTAATAGGCTAATTTAAGGTTATTCTTGGGTTTATTTAACCATATTTTCCTGCTCAATTTAAATGGGATTTAAACCATACAATAATCCTTAATAAGGCATTGGTTGTTGAAAAATCTTGCTTAATGTTTGAGTGAGCAAGCTGTTCACTAAAGTATGATTTCAAGCCTTTTGCAGCTGAACTTTTCCAGCCTGAACCTGTATGTAAACTTGGAAGAACTCAAAGAATTAAACCAGTTTATCGTCCTAACGTCATTTATATAGCCAATCACAACCACCTGCCTCAAACATATCAGCCACTGCCTTTCCATCATTACTTCCTGTCTTGATAAGGTATTTATCTAAGAGACTAGTCGGCTTTGTTGCACTTAAGAACAACTGAGTTAATAATTATTTCACCAAATGATCATATTAGTATATCTGTAGAAAATAAGTTTGTGTAAAGGAGACTTACTTTAAAGGTCTACATTAAAATTAGAGTAGTTTTTTTTTTTAAATATTAAGCAAATGATGGATTAAAAAGAAAACTGGTCCTGCATAAATAATAGTGCTTTGTTGGTTTGTCTCAAGGTCACCAGTACTTTATAACAGTTTATACAAATTCATTAAATTTAGTGTTTTATAATAATTTAGAGTAAATAGTTATAACAAATTAACACTTGCCTAGGATTTAAAGAAATTTTACTGAGCTTCATCCTTTGAAAAGATTTTTCCTGTAAGTTGGGGGAGGTTTTCTAAATCATAAGAAGTTGTGATAAAAAGGCTAATATTGGTATGAGGGGTAGAATAAAAGGAAAACCATAAATACCAAGTAAGAATTGTGCTGTGGGTTATTTTAAAAAGGCTGTTAAGATCAGCCTTTTTATGTTCTTTTGTTATGTAATATATGTTTTAGGATTCTTTCAGAATTGGTGATAAACTTGCCAAGTGTGAAATAATAGTAAAGTGTGTACCAGGAAGTGTATTGCAATATTGTCAGTAATGACAAAAGGTTGGAAACAAGCCAGGTGCCTTTCTATGGGACCAGTTTAATAAATTATGTGTCCATGTAGAAAGGAATACAGTGCAGCAGTTGAAAGGATGAGATGGTCTTTTTCTAAGTTAATAGAATGAGTTCCAAGATTTGTTAAGTAAAAGAGCAAGCTGCCTAGGTGTGTATCTTTGCTACCATTTGTATAGCTGGAATAGGACAGTGTATAAACACCTGTTTGTATATGCAAAATTACTTAGGGAAGGACACAAAAAACTGGTGGTAACAGCAGCCTTGTAGCAGGGAAGGGGAGGGTGGAGAATGGAAAGGACTTTACTTTTTACTGTATATCCTTCTGTGCCTTTTGTATCATATACAGATGTTGCCTACAAAAAAAGAAAAAGGTAAAAAACATTCACCTGGTCCCTTATGGTATTAAGTGAAGGAGGTATTGCTTTACACTACCACTTCCGTCTTCCTGTGTCTTGTCACCTACCTGTTATCTTTTAGATTGTGGTTTTTTCTTTTTTTTTTTCCTTTAAACATACATGACATACACTAGTCTTTAAGCAAGGAATTCTTTGCTCTGTACAGTGCAAAACACAGTATAAATAAGTTTTGCTTTTTTGAAGATACTTTTGTAGGACCTATTTTTCTGTCATTTTTGCAAATTCATGATGTTGATGGTAAAAGTAAGTAACATTCATTTGTCAAATAGCCTTGTGATCAAGTTAAACTAGTCATCCTCCGGAGATATAGTTTTGATTGTTTTTTTTTTTTTTAATGTCCCACAGAGATGTTGTTAAACTTTTTATTTGTTCAGATATATTCCTAATTTGTTGTTTGTTTTAAAAATTTTTGTTAGTATTATGTAGAAATTTAAACAATCAAATTGATTTGTGTCTTTTCCCTGTGCTTTTTAAACTTGGAAATTAGAAAAACTATCTGGTCACTTAATAGTTAGTCAACAAATTGTTCCTGCCCTGTACTTTGTTCAATTTTTTTCTCTTTTAAGAAGAGATAGGTCTTCCTATCTTCCAGAAACCTGAATTCTCCAGTTTCCGATCCTGTTAGGAATAACCATTCAAGTAGGGAAAGGAGAGAGGATAGCCAAACTATGGTAAAGCCTCTAAAGAATAAGTACTCATGGCAAATACTTGGGTTGCCTTAAGTTATACTGGCGTTTTAGCAGGAGATCATTAATTCACTTGGGAAGGAGATATATTATTTGTCATATTTATTGTCAGGTTCATTTTTTCCCAATCTTGTATTTTAGGGAGGAAATAATGCTGGCCATACAGTTGTTGTAGATTCTGTGGAGTATGATTTTCACCTTTTACCTAGCGGAATAATTAATCCGAATGTTACTGCATTCATTGGTAAGTATATAAACTGAATTTAGGGATTTTCCCCCGAATTGATAAAAGTGTTTATTTTTCATTATCTGAACTTATTTAATCAAATGATTCATTAATTGCTTATTAATCTTGACAGTGGTACCTCCTGGAATATACCTAATTTTGGCTGTTTTACAACTCTTTTAGATCTTTTAGCACTAATCCTTTTTGGAATGATTACTTTGCATTTATTTCTGATTGTCGGCAAGTATTAGATCATCAAATCAGTTTTCCAAACACTATGAAGCATAGTAAGAAATACAAGAGGTCTGTGTTTCATGGATTGATTTTGAATGCTTATAAGATGCAATCTGATATTTTCTGTTCTAGACTTTTATTTTTAAAAATGCTAATCACAACCCAATAAATTGATTTTATGGCCACTAATAGGTTTGAGTCCCCAGTTTGGAAGACTGTGATCTGGTTCAATTTGCCTAAAACTATATAACTAGTTTCTTTCAAAATAACAGTTTCACTTTGTTTCAAAGAAATTTCAAATTATATTGAGTGTAGTTTTAGTGTTTTATATTCTGTGTGTTATGTTCTATTATGTATTTACATTATACTACTGTTTAAAACTTGGAATCATTTCTGTGGTAACTCCCTGATAAATTAGAATGTCCTATTCATTAAAGTGCCTCACTCTTCTATTCTAGATAAAGGGTTATTGTAGATGTATGTCTATATTATAAATATAGATGTTTAAATTTGGGATTTGTTTATTTGTGTTTTGTTTTGTTTTAGGAAATGGTGTGGTAATTCATCTACCTGGATTGTTTGAAGAAGCAGAAAAAAATGTTCAAAAAGGAAAAGGTATGAAATAATGAGTCAGCTTTGTCTGGCAACCAGTTTTTTTGTGTTTTTTTTTTTTTTTTGTAAAGTTTTATTGGGCTCTCATTCCCGAAAAACTTAACATTTTTGCCTTCTACTTTAAAATTGCAGGTTATTGTAGGACAGAATTTTTAATGTCAGTTATTTAATTTTATTCATTATAACCAGTGCTCTAAGCGAAAGACAGACATAACAAGTTCGTCATGTAAGTCCTGATGTTTTACACATTGGTCACCTGCAGACTTTATCTTTAGGTAGAAGTGCTACATGTTGGTGGCAAAACTCTAAGAAATTCACGAGTTCATTTTGTCATTTGTGCTCGTTAGCATCCCTTCTGCACAAACCAAAAATTGGTTTCAGGCAGTCAGGAAGCCACTGTAGCCCATTCTGTACGCTGTTAGTCTCATTTTCCAAAGGATCTGGAACTCCCTTGGTGACTCCAACCCAGGGATAAAAGAGGGTTGTTTAGATCCCTCCCTCCAAAAAAGGGAAATGCATCTTTTATGCAGTGTATCCACTTCCATCTTTAAAAAAAAAACAGAAAAAGACTTGATTTCCTGTCTTTTCTAATCCCTTGTGGATTTTTGGAAATCTGTTAACATTCAGTTTGGCTGCCTTGCTAGGGTTTGAGGGGAATGTGGCAATGCAAATGATACACAGTTGAGGAAAATCATTAATGTAGTTTCCCCTTAGCTGGTATTTAAAGTACTAAATCCTATTACATTGTTCAAGTTTACTTTTCACTGCTTAAAAGCACCAATCCATCCTTAGGTGTAACTAAATCTGACCTCACAGAATCCTGTCTTGCTATCCTACTATCTCTGTTGTCCTCCCTGCATTTTTACCTGTGTGTGTGTGTCTGCTTTTCTAATTCATCACCTTCAGGTTCCCATGCTGCTCTCTGTTGTCCTTCATCTCCTTTACAATTTTGCCCTACTCTTTTTCCTTCTGGCCTGTCTAACCCAGCTGAATCCACTTTACTGAGTTTCTTTGTAATATTTTGTTACAATATTCCCTAAGCTAACTATAGAATACATATGTGTTTGCAAGTCAAAAACAGCTATAGAGCGAGAGGCTTAATAACTTCTTTTAATCTATAAGGAATATTTTTAAAACAAATCTTCGGATATTATCAAAATTAACAACTAATTTTTAACATTCAAATTCTAATTTTGAAAATAGGGCTTCGTGGCTTATCCTTAGAATGCATATAGCCTACTAAGGTACTGTCTTTAAAGAAAAATATTTAAGTTCATTTATTTATTCATTCAACAGTCATTGGTTTTTGAACATTTATTGGATGACACATCCCATGCTATGAAAACTCATGGCCTCTACTCTCAGGCATTCACACTTAAATGGGGAGATATATATATATCTTCTTACAATACAGTGTGATAAGTAATTGATAGTACTTTTAGTACTTTGGAGGAATTAGAACATTTTATTATTTTGTTTAATCACACTTTTTAAAATTATCTTTTGGGAGAGGGTGCCATTCCCCAAATTAACTCCCTTTTATCAAAATTCTCCCCTTGGTCTGCGCCTCGCCCCCACTCCCTCACCCCGCTACTGCTAACAAAATGATATTTCCTACCATTTGTGTTTTGAATTCCTAAAAGTATTTTATGTGTCTATGGCTTGGCTTGAGTTTGGAGCAGAACATTTAGAAAGATAGAATTTGTGAATGAGTTTGTATAATGAATGCCAGGTGAGAAAATTCGTTAAATTTATTTCCTATGCAGAAGAAAAGATGCTAAAATGATTGCTTAAGCCGAAAATACTTTCAAACAGTGTATTTCTAAGGAAATTAAGATTTAAAAATTATTATACAAAATCAAGTGTATCTTTTTTCCCCTTTCCTCTAGGTCTGGAAGGCTGGGAAAAAAGGCTTATCATATCTGACAGAGCTCACATTGGTAAGGGGGACATAATGCATTTATGTATAACTATCTTTTTATCAAAAACATCACGTGAAAACGTTTAGTAGCCAATTTTGTCATTAATTCTACTGAAAACTAAGTAGGATGGATGGTAATAATTGGGTTCAAATACATGAAATCTTAATTTTTTCTTCTGTTTTTGATAAGGGCTAGGTTAAAATTTACCTATTTCTGAAGAATTAGCTAATTGGATGAATAAGCAGTATTTCATGAGACATCACTACTTCTATTAAAAAATAAGTCATATTAAAACACAAAGAGCATTATTTACACATATTAATACTCATGTAAAGTAGGTCTACCATCTGGCAAGTCTTTAAAGTGATTCATTGTACCTAAAATGTAATAATACTGCTTTTTAAATGATGCAGATTTTATTCAAACTAGCCTTCTCCTCCATTGGTTAGAACAAACTGGATTCTAAAATTAATTTCAACCACCACCAGTATATCTGAGATTTGTTTCCCTGTTATTATCCTATCTCTGAAGTGATAGAATTTTTAATTAGCAGTGACATGGTTAAGAAGCAATAACTAGGAAAGAGAAAGAACTATAAGCCATGTGAGAACTTCTGTGATTGTTTAGAACTCTTAAATTGTATTTTTTTAAGGTTTTTTTTTTTTTTAATGTGGACCATTTTTAATTCTTTTATTGAATTTGTTACAATATTGCTTTTGTTTTATGTTTCGGTTTTTTGGCTGCAAGGCATGTGGGGTCTTAGCTCCCTGACCAGGGATCAAATCCACACCTCCTGCATTGGAAGGTAAAGCCTAACCACTGGACCACCAGGGAAATCCCTTAAATTGTATTTAAATATGTATGTCTCCTGAGGCAGTAGCTGCTGTAGTTTTAGCATTGACCTCCATTTAAGAGGCAGCCCTATCAAAATTTTCTTGAGTATTTATCAGCCAAGTGACAGTACCACCAAATAACAATCACAGATTTGAATACTGTACATAATCTTAGGAACTCAATAAAATAACTTCTTTGAAGTAAAATGTACTGGATTGAAATGCAGCTTTTATGTGAAAACTCCCTTTTCATTTCAGTTTGCCATGGGCTTCTTAATCTATAAAATCTGAAAAGAACAATTTGTGATTACCACTGCAAAACACTTTTATATTAGTTCGCATTATGCTAAGTGTTGTCCATGAGTAGATTGGTATTCCCCATACTCAAGGCTTTGCTAGCTGTTAGTGTGGCTGGATAAAATGTATAGAATACGTACTTATGTATTTTCCATAAAACAAAGTAGGCTTGTAAGTCATTTGAATTTCACCTGACTGTTTAAACTATGAAAATATTAACTATCAGTTATACTTGTATTTAAACTGAACCTTTTCTTTGAAGAGCTCATAGTTTTTTATTTTTAGCAAAACTGCAATTTATATTTCCAGAGTAATTAATAGCATAGATGCATAACTAGCCAAAGAAAGAAGCTTTGCAGTCCCAAATAATAGCATGCAATTTAGATGAGGACAAAAGGATTTAATTTTGCTTTTCTGAGGAAGGAGGTTTTAAATCTGTCATGTTTGTTGGCCATTATAAGCTTCTGTTTAAAAAAAAGAATCATACTCAGCCTGTCACCTATGTAGTTTAAAATATTTGTTGCTAATTACCTTACCTTAGTACTTTTAAACTTTTACACATCATCACAATAGTGCTGTAATATAGAAAGCAACAGTGTTATTTTTCTTACAGTCTCTTAGATATGTAATTAAAATTATATTTTTGTGCATCATTTTTGTAGTGTTTTTATCTGCTTACACTCACTAATCATTAACCTTATATGTGTTTTATTTTGTTAACATAAATCATCTTTAACTTCCTAGTTTTTATGTGTAGCCTTTTGGTATTCATTGCCTCTGTCTTGTGGGTAGATGATGAAAGCCGCTACTTATCCTCAGAACTTGTAATGGTCCTCTGTCATCTGCTGTGTGAAATTCAGTATCTTAATCTGAATACCACAATTTAGGATTGCAAAATAGGATAATAACTAGTATGTACCCTTTGAGTGACTTATAACATAAAGGTGCATAATCAGGTAAGTAGTTCAGCTGTGTGTAGGTATAAATACATGCTGATGGTATCAATCAGTTGAAAAGAACATGGTGTTAAGAGAGATACCTACGTTCCTGTCTGGATTCTCCACCTTTTTTCATTACAAATGCTTTGGGTCTGTCACTTGATAGTTTGCATTCTTGGATGTAACACAGTGGTTAAGCAAGCCACTTAACTACTTTGGAGTACAAAAACCAAAGAAAATAGTAATGCAAAGGGGCCAAAGGACCAGAGTAATAGGAAAGTAATGTGGTTTAAATTATAACAAATGTGAATTAATTTATAATTTTTTAATAATTTCATTATATTTCTTTAATAATGATTTTTCCTTTTCCATAAATTTATATTCTTAAAGGAAAGTATTTCTGTTAGAGGAGAATTGAGCCCATAGATGATAGCTCAGACTAAAATTTAGATGTTAGTAGTAATGTGTATAATAATATATGTATTCTTTAAAACATGTTATTAAAATGTCTGTAAGAAACATATTTTTAGTACAGGCAATTCTGAGATGGTGAAAAGAAGTAAATAATGTTATCAAAAAATCAAATCAAACTAACTAGAAAATTGCTGAGAATCATTGCTGTGTAACCACTTCACATTTTTGCTTCAGGGACTCTCTTACCATAGGACTGAAAGGACAGTTCTCTAAGCACCATTGTAATTATGGCATTAGAACTCTTGTTTCATTACTGAGCAGAGGACCTAGTCTGGTACATAGATGCTTAAAAATCCTTTCCAAGGATTTAAAAATTTTCTCTATAAAATCATGAGATTGTCAGTAGAAAGTGTGATGGGTGATATGGAGTATAGTATAATAGAATTATAGGCTTCAGAATTTTAGGGATCGGGACCCAAATGTTGTTTGTATGTCCTCTGGCAAGTTGTTTAGCTTCTGGGCATTAGTCCCCCATCAGTAATAGCTCCTCACACAAGGCTGTGCCCATGTGGGAAAGAATTTTATCTGTTTTATTCATAAATATGTCCAGCACCTAATTTAGGTGCCCTATCCCTACTTGGCCAAGATGTACTGTTTTTACATCTGGAGGGATGCTGGTCTGTAATTTTCTTTAGTTTCAGTGCCTTTATTTTTCTGAATGAGTACATGTGGGGTTGGTATTATTTCCTCTTAAATGTTGGCTAGAATCTTTGAGGGGATGTTTTTCGTTATAAATTCCACTTCTTTAACAGATATGGAGAAATTCAGGTTTTTCTGTTTCTCCTTATGTCAGTTTTGGTAATTTATGTTTTTTCAAGGAATTTATTCATTTCATTCAACTTGTCAAATTACTGGCATAATGCTTTTAATATTTGCATTTTATCCTTTTAATTTCTGTAGAGTTTGCAGTGGTGTCCTTTCTTTCATTCCTGGTATTGGTAGCTTGCATCTTCTCTCATTTTCTTTTGATCAGCCTAACTAGAGCTTTATCCATTTTATTGATTTTGAGTTTTTTCCCTAAAGAATAAGCATTTGATTTTGTTTATTTTTTCTATTTGTTTTCTATTTTATTGTTTTCAGCTCTTTATTAGTCCATTCTGTCTACTTTCTTTGGGTTTAATTTGATCTCTCTTTTTTAGCCCTTTTAAAAACTTATTAGATTATTTACTTTAGACCTTTCTTTTCTAATATAAGCATTTAAAGCTACACATGTCCCTCTAACACTATTTTAATTGCACTTAACAAACACTGACATTTTGTATGTTTATTTACATTCAGTTGAAAATACTTTGTAATTTTTTGTGATTTCTATTTGATCCATGAATTATTAAGAAATATGATGTTTATGTTTCTAAATATTGGAAGATTTTCCTGATTTCTCTCTATTATTTGTTTCTAATTTAATTTTGTTGTAGATAGAATATGCTCTGTACAATCGTAACCTTTTTAAATTTGTTGAGATTTGTTTTATGACCTATTATGTGGCCTGTTTTGATTAATGTTCTCCATGTACTTAGAATACGTGCTGTTCTTGTTGAGTAGTGTTCTTTAAATGTCAATTAAATAAAATTGGAAGACAGCATTGTTCAGATCTTCTGTATCCTAGCGGATTTTCTGTTTACTTGCTCTGTCAGTTACTGAGAGAGAGGCATGTTAAAACCTCCAACAATAATTGTGGATTTGTCTATTAATTTCTTTTCAACTCTGTAAGTTTTTGCTTTCTGTGCTTTGAAGCTCTGTTAGGTACATGTATATTTAAAATTATGTTTTTGATGAATTAACTCTTTCATCACTATGAAATGTCCTCTTTACTTACGGTGATATTTCTTATTCTGAAGTCTACTTTGATATTAATATAACCACTAGAGCTTTCTTAAGATTCGTGTATCTTTTTTCCATCCTTTAATAATCTTTAATCTATTTATATCATTATATTTGTGGCTCATTTATTATCAACAAAATATATTTGGACCTTGCTTTTTATCCATTGTGACAATGTGCCTTTTAATTGGTCTGTTTAGACCATTTACTTCCAGTATAGTTAATTAGAGGTATGGTTGAATTTATATCTGCTCTTTGTTCTCTATTCTTTTTTTTTTTTTTCTTTCCTGATTTCTTTGGGATTGGATATTTTAAATATTATCTCCATTATTAGCTTATGAGCTATACCTCTTGTTTCACGAATTTTGGTAGTTGCTCTAGGGTTTGTAGTATGCATCTTTAGATTTCTCATGATCTACCTTAAAATAATGTAACACCTTAACCTAAGGTCCTTACAACAAAATGCTTGCATTTCCTTGTAAAGTCCTTTGTGTTATTATTATTATACATTTCATATCTACACTGTTATAAACTCCACAATACATTGTTAATATTTTTGCTTTAAACAGTCAATTTTCCTTTAAAGATATTTAAAAGTGACCAAGTTGTTGGCCAATTCTTTACATTAGCTTACTGAAGCAAGTATGCAAAGAACTGTCTATTACATCATAATTGTGCCCTGTCCCGTTGAATCTCATAACAAAACCAAAATTTTAACATGAGATGCTTATTGAGGAAAAGAGCCCTGAAAAATGGCTGAGAGTTTAAAATTTTTTTAAGCATTTGAAATCCAAGGTTTGCTGGGTGTCTGTCCTTTGATTCAACAACTACCTATTGGAAGCCTACTCTGTGTCAGGTGTGGTGCTGGGCACTGAGGATTCAGCAATAGAAAAGACAAAAATCTCTTAATAGTGTTATAGTAGGGAAGACAGGTGTGTAATGTACCATGGCATATAGTGATAAGTTCTGAGGAGAAAAAGTAAATCACAGAAAGGAGCCAGGTAGTATCACGCATTTGGAGAAGGTGGGTGGGGAATTATAATTTTAGATAAAGTGGCTGGGGAGGTTTCACTGAGAAGACGACATTTGAGTAAAAATCTGAAGGAGATGCAAGATGAATAATGTCTAGAGATATGCTGTACAATATTGAGGCTATAGGTTACAGTGCTGTGTTGTGACCTAAAGTGATCATATTAAGAAAAAATAACAAAAAACTTTGAAAAAAAGAAAAAAAGACCTGAAAAGGTATGAGAAGCAAGCAAAGTGGATATTACATGTCCTGAGGCTCACACTGAACACTTTAATACAGTATAACCATAGTGTTAATAAAACTTAACTATAATTAAAAAATAATAAGATGGTGTTAATAAAACTTAATTACTGAAGGTACACAATTATCTTTAATTTAAAAAAGTAGATTGAATCCCCAAGGTGGCATTTTGTGTTTTCAGTGTCTAGGCTGTAGAAAATGGAAGAGATATTCAGAGCAACTTCAGACAAAGACTGTTCTTTCAAAAATGCTAATTATGGAGGTATTAAGACTTCATACCACAATGAAGCTTTATGAAAGTAATGATTCTGATTGTACTCATAGCTTCCTGGAACTCAGAAAAGCCTAAGAAAACATTAGGTCTGTGGCAGAGTACTTGGCTTACCTGCTTTCCAACAACTGTTTGTGACTTGCCAGTTGCCTTTGTAGCTTCTTTGAACGTAAAAAATAAAACGTTCTGAAATGCAAATGCTTTTATTATTCAAAAGAAATGGCATACTCCAAGAACTGTCTTGTGGTAACTGATTTGCAAAGTCTGAGTTTAGTGAAACAGCTCTTAAGAACTATTCTGGCCTCTCAGAAGTAGATGAGAAAGGCTACTGGCTGGGCGCCAAAATAGGAACATGATAATGAACTAATCCTTATAGTATGTAATAGCAATTTATTGGCCAAGGTTTAGATTCCATGTCATAGAAATAAGTAAACATTTTAACATACCCACATAATATATCAAAGTACTGCACAAGTAGTATACACATCTTTTGCTCCTTTAATCACCATCTACCTTATTATACAGAGCCTTCTAGAACCTGAAAAGGGTACTCTGTTAACCAAGGAGGTCAAAGACCTGTACACTGAAAACTGTAAGACATTGAAGAAGAAACAAATAAATGGAAAGATATTTCATGCTCATGGATTGAAAGAATTAATATTGTTAAAAGGTTCATACCACCCAAAGCACTCTACAGATTCAATGCGTTTGGAATTCACTGTGTTCAATTACATTGGAATTCAATGCAATTCCAATGGCATTTTTCACAGAAATAGAACAAACAGTTGTGAAATTTGTATGGAATCACAAAAGACCCAAAATAGCCAAGGCAATCTTGAGAAAGAATAAAGCTGCAGGCATTGTACTTCCTGATTTCAAATTATATTACAAAGCTATAGTAATTAAAAAAGCATAATGACATTGGCATAAAAACAGATACACAGATCAATGGAATGGAATATGGGCTCCGAAATAAACTGACACATATATTCAATTAATTTACAATGAAGGAGCCAAGAATATACAATGGGGAAGGGACGGTCTCTTTAATAAATGGTGTTGGGAGAACTGGACAGCCACATGCAAAATAATGAAACTGGACCACTTTCTTAGGTGTACACGAAAACTAACTCAAAATGAGATTAAAGACTTGAACCTAAGAACTGAAACCATAAAACTCCTAGAAGAAAACATAGATGGTAAGCTTCATAACACTGGTCTTTGATTTTTTTGATTTGACCCTGAAAGCAAAGGCAACAAAAGCAAAAATAATCAAATGTGGGACTACATCAGACTAAAAAACTTGTACAGCAAGGGATACCGTCAACAAAAGGAAAAGGCAACCTACAGAATGGGAGAAATAGTTGCAAATCATATATCTGATAAGGCATTAATATCCAAAATATATAAAGAACTCAAACAACACAACAGAAAAAAAATCCAGTTTTAAAAAGGACAGAGGAACTGAATACACGTTTTTCCACAGAAGGCATTACAATTCACCAGCAGGTACGTGAAAAAGTGCTCAACATCACTAATCATTAGGGAAATACAGATCAAAACCACAGTAAGATACCACCTCACACTTGTCAGAATGTCTGTCATTAAGAAGACAAGAGAAAACAAATGTTGCTGAGAATATGGAGAAAAGGAAACCCTTCCCACTGTAGGTGGTAATGTAAATTTGTGTAGCCTCAGGGAGAACAGTACAGAGAGGGAGAGGGAAGGGGAGGGGGAAAGGGTGAGAAGAAAGAGAAGGCCTAGAGGCAGATTCAGACTGTAGAAGCATATGCCTTGGAGCCAAGGACTTAAAAGAATGCGCAAGTGATGGGCTGGGAGGGCAGAAAGGGGGCAGAGCATAGTATAAGATTAAAGGGCAGACCATACAAGGAAACCGTGTCCTTTTCTTTTAAGCAGTAGAAAGATAACTGAGTTTTAAAGACAACAGTGGTGACATGTTTGTGTGTTGGAAAGGTGACTGTGGCTGCATTAAAAAATAAGAATTAGAGGTGTCCAAGAGTGGAAATAGGTACACTCATTAGGAGGCTACAGCTTTCCTGAGAGATGATGGAAGCTTGGGACCAGTGAGGAAGAGGGAGATGATCAACAAAAGCCCCAGATTACTGGAGTCCAGAATTTGAAGAGGATGTCTTAGTAGACTCATCTTTATAGAACTGTAGGGTAGTGTATTCCAAAATTACTCTATTAGGGACTCATTTTTAGAAATAGAACAGATTGTAATAAATAGGAATGAATGATCAGGCATATTTTCATATTAATATACCAGTTAGCGTTATAATCTTCATTCCCACCATTATTGTTGTTTTTTAAAATGTATCTATTCAGTTTGTCATAAAGAAATTAGGCTGAATCAGTCATTTAAAATACAGTGTATTTTGCTTTCCTATATTGCTTTTGTTTCAACAACAACTGATTTTGTTTTTCCCCCTCAGTATTTGATTTTCATCAAGCAGCTGATGGTATCCAGGAACAACAGAGACAAGAACAAGCAGGAAAAAAGTATGTTTTGGTTTTTTTTTTGTGGGTTTTTGTGTGTGTATGTGCAGTTCAAGCATATCTTGTCTTTTTGGTTTAAATTCTAGGCCAGAAGTTTAAGAAAAATAACTATTAGAATATCCTGTTTAGATTTCAGAGAAAATCAGTAAGATTGTGAAAATAAACTTAAAGGAAATAGTGTAACAGAAAACACGCATAGTAACTTCATTCTTTGTGTTGATCTGACCATAAGAACTGCATCTTTCTTTTCTAACTCAGAGCTTGTTTTATTTTTAAGTTTGGGTACCACAAAAAAGGGCATTGGCCCAGTTTATTCTTCCAAAGCTGCTCGGAGTGGACTTAGGATGTGCGATCTTGTTTCTGACTTTGATGGCTTCTCTGAGAGGTAACTGCCTTGTATTTCAAAATGGAAAGAGCAAATGGACTTTTAGGATTTTTAAAACCCAATATGCAAATTGATAAAAGTCAGTATTCTAGTTGAGTAGTGGTATTGGCTTTTTTGTTTCACTTGAAATATTAAAGTTATTTTTTGTTACATTTGAATTGATTCTTAATTTGAGGTTAACTTCATGAAAATAACATGATGTTGATATCATATCAGTACCCCAAAAAGACAAAGCCAAAATTATATTTAAGAATTGGAGTTTTGAATGCTTTACTGAGAAATAGAGATGTTTCTAGGGGGATGTGGCAGTGCTGTGGGGGGTCATCATATTCTAGGGTCTTGATCCTCAGAGTTTTAGGTCCAAAGACTCTGTTGTGTCCTCCCATGTAGAAATAGTTAGGCTTTCAGGTACTGGTGAACTGTTGTGTATCAAGCATCTTGAAAAATAGAAATGCCCCACTGATAATCTCTGTAGAAAAATCTCCATGGGAAACCTAATAATCATCAGAAAACTATATGGTGACTCAGTGATGAGTTAGTTTGTTACATCTAATAACAGATGGCATCAAAGATCATTTGCTGTATCCATTTTCAGTCAGCAGTTTGTATGTACTGTTGGGGCACCTCCACTGAGAATATTGGAGGCAAATTGCTAACGTCTGCCTCTGTCTCTCTTAAAAGCATCATTTTAGACAATCTCCTTTGGTCTTTCTCACAGTATAAAATAGTTAATTCAGATTTAAGTCTTGTGGTTATAGATTTCAGTCATTCCCTATTCCTCCCGCCCCTCACACACATCACCTTAATTATATTGTTGGTATTCCTATCATTAAAAAACATTTTGAGTGTATCATTTATTCATGTGACTGGTCTTCTTTATTAGATTTGGGGGTTGTTATTAAGACCACTCTTCTCCAGAAACCATGTGAATCGAATGAAATTGTTCAGAATATTTTTAAATGGAGCTAAGGTCTTGATTTATCTGTATTTCTCAGGTTCAAATTTCTGGCTAACCAGTACAAATCTATATACCCCACTTTGGAAATAGACATTGAAGGTGAATTACAGAAACTCAAGGTAATGCTTTCTGACCTTTATAATGTCCTTTTTAAACCTTGTGTGCCAAATTGGCATCTAGATCTTTCCATTCATTCAGTCTTTGTATTAGGAACTGAAAATATAAGATTGAAGAACGTGAGGTTAATAAATGCCACACAGATATGTGTAAAGTTGAGGTTAATAAATGCCACATAGATATGTATAAAGTATTAAAGGTAAGAACTGGTAAAGTGAATTTGAATTTTTAAGTCTAAAAGCATACAGGCCTAAAAGGATGTGGTGTTTTTGAGTAACTTTACATGGTGTGGCTTAAACAAAATATTGAGTGGGGAGCAGGGAGCCAGAATAAAGTACCTGAAAATAAAGTTAGACAAGTAGGGACCAACTCATAGGTCTTATGTTGGTATCCTATGCAGTGATAGGGAGTTTAGCTGTCGAATAATTTTGAGCAGAAAAAAAGACTAGCTTTGTATTATATAAAAATCACTCATAGGAATTTGGAGGATAGATCAACAAAGGGATAGTGAGAGACGATAAATTTTAAAGCTGACCAGCCCATTTAGGACTGTTACCCCATAGGGCCAATTTCTTTAGCACTGTACTCTTAAGAGACAAATAAGGTAATTGACCAAAGATTAGGCCCACAGCTGGTGCCTGAGTTAGTCAGTAGTCAAGTTGCCTATCCTCTGCGCCCTTCCATTCCTCCAAAATCTTTGGTGAGTTTCAAGCTGCTTCCTGTGTGTCTGATTATAAATAAGTATGACATCAATTCCAGAACTGAATAGGAATTTACATACCTCATATGCCGTTTTAGAATTGTTGCAGACCTTAGGTCTAGCCACTTACTGAATTTCTAAAAAAAAACAAAAAAGACCTCCGAGGAGCATTCTAAATATTAGGTATTTGGATTTCAGTGTATTGATTGTTGCTTGGAATAGACTGCCATTTTGTTTTTCATTCTGTCGTGCAACAAATATTTAAATGTATTACTAGCAACTTGGAAATATTTACATGCTAAAATAAGGGTATATCTTTTCAATTCTATTTTATGCATGTTCCATATGAAAGTAAAGTAGATGAATAATAATGACCAGAATTAGGTAAGAAGGTTCTTAATAGGTGATAAACAATATTCCCCTCTTATCCTTGGTTTCACTTTTTGTGGTTTCAGTTTCCCATGGTCAACTGCGAAACAACTCATAAATTTTAAATTTGAGACTTTCGGAGTAGTGTGATAAAATCTCTTGCTGTCCTGCTTCATCCTGCCCAAGATGTCAGTCATCCCTTTGTCCAGTGCATCCTACCCATTAGTCACTTAGTAGCCATTTCACTTATCAGATTGACTGTTAAGGTATCACAGTGCTTATGTTCAAGTGACCCTCATTTTAACTTACTAATGGTCCTGAAGCACAAGTGTAGTGATACTGGCCATTTGGATACACTAAAGAGATACAGTGCTTCCTTTAAGTGAAAAGGTGAAAATCCTCAACTTAATAAGGAAAGAGAAAAAAATCATATGCTGAAGTTGCTAAGACCTACAGTAAGAATGAGTCTTCTATCCATGAAATTGTGAAGAAGGAAGAAGAAATTTGTGCTAGTTTTGCTGTTACACCTCAAACGGCAAAAGTATAATAGTGCATGATAAGTGCTTAAGATGAAAAAGACGTTAAATTTGTACAGTAAGATATTTTGAGGGAGGCCATATTTATGTAACTTTTATTGCAGTATATTGTCATAATTGTTCTGTTTTATTCTTGGTTATTATTGTTAGTAATCTCTTACTGTGCCTAACTTATAAATAAAACATTATCATAGGTATGTATGTATAGGAAAAAACACAGTATATGTAGTTTGGTACTGTCTGCAGTTTCAGGCATCCCCTGGGGGTCTTGGAACATATCCCCTAGGATAAGTGGGGGAGTACTGTATGTCAAACTGGGACTTTAAGGAACAAGGGATGTGATGAATGGTACAGTCATTTCAAGCATTAAAAATGAAGGACTAAAACAGGAAGAAGCATGAGATTGGGGACTACAGCCAAGGGGGGATTATGTTTTCATCACTAGGTATAACATACTCAGGGGAGTTCATGAGTGGATCTTGGAATTTCCATACTAGTCGGGCTAAATATTTAAACATCATTAAAACTAGATTTTGTTGCAGTTATAATATAGGCCTTGGGGAACCTCTTGTTTATATTATATTTTTAATAGAATTTCTAAAATTAAGCAGTATTATTAATACATAAAACGTGTTTTGAGAAAATTTTATCATGTTTATGTATATGTTAGTATTTGATATTATCTACTAGTGATACTGCTAAGATATCTAAGATATTTTACTGTAATAGAATACACTGGGAAAAGAGTAAAAGGATATTAGTAATCAATAATTGATACTTGCATGCCTGGCAGTGTCACTTGTGGCCCTCACCACATTTTGAGAAAAACCTTGATGCAGCTTATGGTTATATGGACTATAAGTGCTGCTTTTTTAATACCTAGAAAATATAAAAGCACAATGTAATATATTCAATTCTTTTTATTTTTCTGAAAGCTGGTTTATGAAGTATGAGTACTTGGCTGTTCAGAAGAGTGTCATCATTATTTGCAGTGAGGTTAAAATAGAACCTTTGAATTTCATTGTATTTTTACTTTTCTTGAAATAGTGTCTCTTTTCTGGTTCTGGAGAATCAGCATGAGAGACCAAATATTGCAGTAGGGTGTGCACCGTCACCAATCCCTTTCTGCTTTGCATTTGTCAGTTTTCACTGTCAAAGTCAGCTAATTTTTACTCATATTGGTTACGTTGTAAATTTATTAGTATATATTGAACTTGGTTTTTGTCTTTGTATATAGGGTTATATGGAAAGGATTAAACCAATGGTGAAAGATGGAGTTTATTTCCTATATGAGGCTCTACATGGACCACCAAAGAAAATCTTGGTAGAAGGTGCAAATGCAGCTCTACTAGATATTGATTTTGGTAGGTGAGATATGACTTATGAGGAGCTTAACTGAGTCCTAAATTGCTTAAGATATAAATAATTAATGTTAGCATTAAAGGATTTTAAAATAAGGCTTTTCACTTGTATGTTCAGGAATGATGAAGAAAGGAATATTTTGTGTTAAGTTCTGCAGTTCATTAGAAAAATGAAATCACTATTTGGGTCAATGGGTTTGGGTTCTATAAACTGTGATTTTTTTGTTGTTGTCTGGTTTGTGGTTTAATTCCAGACCTCATTTCCTTGGAACTGTAAGATGATTAGATGAATCTTTTGAAAGGACCTTGAATTCAGCCTTTTTAAAAATATCAAGAGCTAATATACATTGTTATTAAACATGCACATTCTAAGATCTGTGGAAGTCTAACTCCCTGGACAGGAGATTCTGAGTGGGTTTAGAGAATTTCCTCCATCTTCAAAAAGTTAATGCTTATCGTCTTCGAACTACTGCCTTTGTTGGCCTAATTTGTTGACCTTTCAATCTAAACATGATCTTTCAGGATAAGCCTGATTGTTCTCAGCTCTTACTGACATTTCATTGGCTTTTGACTCCAAGTAAGCCAATTAAAGTGTATTTCTATATAGGAGATATGTATTTTTGATACTATAATGCACCTATCCAATCTGGAAAGAAAGCAATGTCTAATTAGCATAGTGAATAATTTAAGTATGAAGAGGATCTTGGGGCCAGGGTTGGGGGCCCAAGTGCACCACTCTTTGCTTACTCTCGTCATTTCTGGGATTATTCCCTGAAGAGAGATCAAAAGGTTAGAAAATGCTGAATACCACAAAATTCTTAGTGTACTGTTGTCAGTCCAAGTTGCTGGTGCACCTTAAATATTTGTATCGAGGGAGTAAAATTTGTTTTAAACTAACGCGAGAGTGTTAAAATATATATAAGTCTACATAGTAGAATAACACCAGAGTTTTGGCATTAAATTATTTAGCAGTCCATTAGGTGAGTACGTACCAGACAGAGCTGAGTAATTGCATGTACTCAAGGAGCCTTTCTAGTATAAGCACTGCAGCTATAGCTTAACTACCTATGTTTTTATCTCTCTGAAGACAAAAAGAATCAGGAATAAAACATAGAGGCTTTGAAAGGGTGGTTACAGTTTATATTCATAAGCCTGTCAAGTACCTAGAATATACTCAAATGCAGAATTTTTAAAATAATGTCTATCATTTGTGTATATTTTACTATTTGTTTCTATTTTTAGGAACTTACCCATTTGTAACCTCTTCGAACTGTACAGTTGGAGGTGTTTGTACTGGCTTGGGTATGCCCCCTCAAAATGTTGGAGAAGTTTATGGAGTTGTGAAAGCTTATACGACTAGAGTTGGTATTGGTGCCTTTCCTACAGAGCAAGACAATGTAAGCCTGTTTATTTCTCAGTAAATCTAATTTAAAAGTTTTGAAATAAAAAATCATGCTTTTTTTTTCTTAATGAATTATTGCCTTCTGTGCATTTTACTTAATTTGCAAGATTAATCAGAACAACATTAAAGAAAATTATATACACTTTTATTGCTAGTGGCAGCAGATTGGCAACAAAAAGGGAGGGATTAGTGGGTGCTTAAAGGTAATTGTAATCGCAAGGCTAAGTGAAGGTGGGTCTATGAAGGGGACTGAGATGCTAGAGAAGGAAGAAGTTAAAATAACAACTACCTTTCACCAAGAGCTTATTAGGAGTCAAGATTGAGGAAAATGGTCTCCAGACATTGTCTGATCAGAGCAAACCTTATTGGTGGTGACTTTGGGCCAGGCACTGTTTAATTACTGTAAACTTAGAAGCTCTTTGGATCCTCACAACAACTCTGGGAGCTGGGTGCTATTGCCATCCCCATTCTACACATGCGGAAGCTGAGGCATGAAGAGCTGAAGTAAATGTCCCAAGGCCACACAGATAGACAAGGCTGGAATACAAACTTGACAGAGAACACTTTAATTGTAATTATGTCAGAATACATGAGGTAATGAAATGATGGCTTTAATCAGAAAGGTGTAAAGTAAGGAACAGATAGATCCCATAGATGGGAAAACTAGGTTGTAGGGAGTGGCTGTAGCTTAGAACTTGGAGCATTGTTTTCAACCTTAATTCTCTTCAAAAGGACACTGTGATAGCAACTACCAGGTGAGAGTTTGCCTTATGGTTTTCAGGAAAATCATCAAACTTCTTAGAACAAATTAGCCTAACTTATTTATTTTAATAAGTACTTATTAACAAAGTTTTTAATATGCAGCATTTATAATTTTTATATGTTAATCTAAATTTTAAGAAATTATCTCTATAACATAAAAAATGTTGGTTTTAAAATAGTGGTAGGGCTTCCCTGGTGGCACAGTGGTTAAGAATCCGCCTGCCAATGCAGGGGACACGGGTTCAAGTCCTGGTCTGGGAAAATCCCACATGCTGTGGAGCAACTAAGCCTGCAAGCCACAGCTGCTGAGCCCACGTGCTGCAACTACTGAAGCCTGCGCACCTACAGCCTGTGCTCCACAACAAGAGAAGCCACCACAATAAGAAGTCTGCACACTGCAATGAAGAGTAGCCCCTGCTCTTTACAACTAGAGAAAGCCTAAGCACAGCAATGAAGACACAACACAGCCAATAAATAAAATAAATAAATAAAATTAAAAAAAAATAAAATAAATAAAATAGTGGTAAAAAATGAAGCCAAAGTGAACGTATTTCAGATAATGTCTCCCTCACATAAAATCTACCATCTACCATTCTCTATGGAATTCTATCTTCAACATAGTTATTTTGTGAAAAATGTTTATCTCTAAGAAACTTTGACTTGTTATATGATTTTAAGTATAATTCTACTTTAAATCTAGTAAATCTTTAAATTTACTAGATTTAGAGCATTGGGATTTTAATCCTAAAGTTTTATTTTCTGTTCCTTAGGAAACTGGAGAATTATTACAAACAAGGGGTAGAGAGTTTGGTGTAACTACTGGAAGGAAAAGAAGGTGTGGCTGGTTGGACCTTGTTTTGCTCAAATATGCTCATATGATTAATGGATTTACTGCGTGAGTATTCTTAGAAACATTTACTTCATAAATGACAATTCATGACCACAGGTTAAATTTTGTGGAGTGCAAACTTGAGGTAGTGCACTAACAGACAAATTTCACTCTTTAGACTCCAAATGAAGTTGCAGTTCAGGGTAGAAGTGGATCAGGATACAGGCGAAGGGTACATAAAGAGAGGGACTGCAGTTTTTCTTCGTAGACTTCCAAGGTTGGGAGAAAAGAATCCTGATACTCTTGCATGTGTATAAGTATGGAGGGAAGTAAGACGGGCAGGGAGAAAGGTAGGTAGATAGATAGATGGAGCAACATAGAGTATACATACAGAGGGAAGGCAGTGTAACGGTGGTTTAGTGGATGGGCTTGCCAGACGTCTGACTTCTGGATTCACATCTCAGATCCACACATTATGCTGTGTGACTTTGGGCAAGTTAATCTTTCTGTGCCTTTTTCATCATCTTTAAAATCTAGATAACAGTACTATCTACTTCAAAAGGGTATTGTGAAAACTAGATGAGCGCATGCAGCACGCTGCCTGGCACACTAAAAATGCTCAGTAAAAGTTACTGTTAACACATACACATAAGGAAATGTAAAAATGTATTCATGTTTGTATGAATTAGGCTTAACTTCAGCAAATAACAGAATAAAGAATAAAAAAATAGTCTGTGGACAAGAATCTCAAACCTAGTGTTTTATCTAATTTCTGTAGATTTTCTTGTAAAACTCTGTTTTTCAGTCAGTTTATTGGGAGATTTTGATGTATCATGAAGAGGTCCTTGATGTAGTTTCTTCACTCTCCTTTGACACTTTCTGACCGGAATGGTGGAGGTGATGGTCAGGAGAGTGGAGAAATGAGGATGGAGAGCATATGTGTAAATGTAGATGTATCTTGTCATCCACGTGGAAGAGTCAGTTGTGCTGTGTCCCACAGCCACAGAGTGCATCCTTTACTCCAGGCAGCCCTCTCTGGGTATGTGTTCCTTGATCCTGAGAAACTAAGGAAGAGAATTTGGATCTATCAATCAGTGAAAATCTACTGTAATTATTAGAAAAGTAACTCACTGGTAGATCAGTGAAGTTATTGTTTTTACTGTGAGGAAAATACATCAGTATATTGCCCTGTAGTGTTTTATGTGAGATGTGCTTTAAAATATAATCCTAACCAGTTTTCAGAATTGCTTTGGAACTTTTAGCTTTGTATGAATTTTCCTTTACTGCCTCATCAAGTTAGTTGTTAGGACCGTTAAGAATTTGCTGTTTTAACGTCACTTTTTCTTCCAAAATTAGGTTGGCACTTACCAAATTGGATATTTTGGACATGTTTAAGGAAATCAAAGTTGGAGTTGCATACAAGTTAGATGGTGAAATTATACCTCATTTCCCAGGTACTCTTTTTTAGGCTATGTATAAAGAGTATTATTAGCTGTATGTATTAGAGCAACTCATAAAGCTCTTCTGTATGATTTATGATATATAACCACAGACATGATATGCCCTTTGTGAACAGTGCAGGTACATTCACTTATTAGCATTTGTTTTATAGCTGCTGTGCATTTGGGTTCTGGATCACAGCAAGCATGTGCTCAATCTTAAAATAGGAAAGAAGAAACATGGTACCACTGAGCCCAGTTATGTTGCTCCTGAATTTCATCTTCCCTGTTTTGAAAGTAACCTCTATGTAGGCATTTCTCCCTTCCTTGAGAAATGTGAAATAGAATAAAAGAGCCCTGCTTGTCCTTCAAGCAATGTCCTTACCCTGTCATTCCTGTCAGGATTTTTTTTCAAACTTCTATTCTGTGTCTAAAGTGGGTGGATGTAGAGAGATTTCCTACTTGAAGCAATGTGTTTTTTCAGGCATATCTTTAGTTATATGATTTCTTTAGTTACAGTTACTCAGGAAGTTCCAAGAATATTTCCAGCTTCCAGAAATAGAAACTGTTAAATTGTTTAGTCATCCTGTAAGACTAGGAATATGTCAAATGGAGGAATATTGACTAGCTTAATGAAACTTGGTAGGCTGGTAGGTTTTGTGACCAGCCCTTGGAAATTGAGGAGAGCTGCAAGTTCTTAGAAACATGTTTAAAGTCATTATTTGTTGGCTAACATCTGGGCCATCTCCAGTTTGGTTTCTCTTGACTATTCTTTTCCTTGATTGTGGATCACTGTTTCTGTGTCTGATGGCTTTGGGTTGGATATTGGACATTGTGGATAATGTGTTCTAGAGACTTGGATTCAGTTATCTTACTCTGAAGAGTATTGGTTCTTGTTTTAGGGGACAGTTGAATTACTGGCTGATCATCCTGAACCTTGTATAGCTTGGTTTTATGCTTTGTTAGTATAGTTATGTGGAGAGCTTAGGGTGTTTCCCAAATATCTCTAACCTAGTGTGAGACAGTCTTCAAATTGTCTCCTCTGTGGATCTTGGCAGAGCTTGGTTTTAGGCTTTGTTGGGGAGTTGGGGGATAGCTGTGGGTAGATTTCAATCTAAAGTATGGTTTTTACTTTTAATGAACAGCCTTTCTGTTGTCTCAGCTAGATGCCAGGAGAGTTAACTAGGTATAAAGAGATCTCTCCAATCTGGCAGTACTGGAGCTCCAGTGTACCCTGTCCCTTCCCTTGTACCAGCACTGCCTGACCTCTAGAATCTTTGTCCCACTCAACTATGTGACAACTCCTATCTGGTAAGCCTCCCATGATCCCATTCTTTGCATGTTTGGTTGAACTTTAGTCATGGGACTTTCACACAGACTTCTGAGAGAGGGGTGCCCTCTCTGTCTAGCTCAGTCCTCTGACTCTTGGCCTTGATGATTCTAGCTGCATCAGCTTCCCTGAAATCTCATATCTGTCTTCTCAGGTCCGTGGGACCACCATTCTCTGTTGACTCCAGTGTCCTGACTTTCATTGATCAGGAAATTGTCCCTAGGCAGAGAGTTGAGTAGTTTCAGGAATTGCGTGTGATTTTTCTTTCTCTCAGAAACCACAGTTTGTGCTGCCTATTGACCACTGCCTGGAAAGAGTTGTCATATATTTTGTCCAGTTTTACAATTATTTATGCTGGACAAGTTGGTCTAGAACCATGTACTCCATCGTGGCTGGAAGGAGAAGCCCCCCTGAGTCTCTTGACCCCTGCTGTCATCTGCCACAAGCAGTTCTGACTTGGTGTGGTTCATCACTTTCTCTAGGCATCCAAGAACACTCCCAGCAGTATGTTTTCATCATGTTTGTATCATGGATCATAGGAGAGAACTCCCATATAGATATACCCTCTTATTAAACTTTTTATTCCAGCACTCGCAGGACCCCTTGATCCAGTACCTTTAGGATCCAGTGCTGTACATACTCCTTTGGCTCCTACTGGTAAATGTGGGCTCGGTCCTGCAAATCCTTCAGAATGTAGTCCCTCTCCTTTACCAGGCCCCGTGCCTCCTTGGCCAACTTATGTTGTACCTGAGCCTACACATTGTTTGCTGGTCAGGAGGGGAGATAGAGGTAGTCCCTGAGAGGGCCACAAGCTGCCTTGCCTCATCCTCAAGCAAAGGGAAGCCTTAGCCTTTAACAGGAAGTCGCAGGCCATTCTGCAGGCCATCAGCGAATCTAGGGATTCAACCCTGATGTCTCATCCAAAGTCTCAAACAGGATTTTTGAGATCCTTTTTTCTCAAAAACGATCTGGCCTTGTCATAGCAGATATGCTGGATTTGAGAATTCAGCTTTCTCTGGAGCTCTGCTGTCAGTGTGACTGACTCCAAAGCCTGACCCTCAGCTTTTCCTGCTCTCTGCTGTAGGAGATGAGATTCTCTGTAGGTGTTTTCATTAATCTTTCATTGTCTTTCTCCAGTTCGTGAATGGCATTCATCTAGAGCCAGTCAATTCCATTGTTCCGTTGTGCTCATTTCTCAATGCTTCAGATATTGCCAGTTCTTTACTTGCCACCGAGGCATCCCAGTTCACCTCCCATGAAGGTTTTATCAGTTGCACTAACTGTAACATGCCAGAGACTATCCATACTCTATCTACCACTAGTGAGCTGGCCAGTGATCTAGCTTCATGATCCCATTTTTAGAGCCTTCTTCCTCATACCACTCCTGGCACCAACTGTCTTTATTTTTGGTTCCCTGGGAAACAGGCTCTGATACAGAGATGTACATGTAGGTAGTATGTTTGCAAGTGCTCTGAGCAACAGCATCTGTAAGGGTGTGAGAGAAGAAGCGGGAATAGGCAGAGGGAGAAATAGAGCTGCAGAGAAGTTCCATGGAAAGCCCTCAGCTAATCCCTTGGGGAGCTCTGGGGCTAAAATAGCCCTTCCGAGTAGTCCCAAATTAAGGTAAGTAGTCAGCTCCTTTGTATCCCCCATTGACAAGTCATTAGATGTGGGCTGCTCCAGGGAGACAGCTGGGGAGATTCTGAACTGTGAGTTCTCAGCAGACAGTACTCCCGTAGCTGGGGAATGAGTGTCTGAATCCTGAAGAGGGAAATCTGGACAGCGTACCATAGCATCTACCATACTATCTCTAGTCAAAGAAACTTCTTATTTTAGTACATTTTTGGTTTCTAGTAGAGGATACAGAGAAACTGGTTAGGTGAGATAATGAAGATCTCCAGCTAAGCCTTTGTGTACAGTCACAAAAACAATAGATTTCCCAGGTGAGAGCAAGTATGCGAACCTTCTTTCTTTGAGATTGCTGCCATTATACAGATCTACAATCGCTAATCCATTGTGTAGAAATCTAAAAAGCTCTAAAAATTGAAGGTCGTAAGTTTGGCACTGAAACTCATTTGACAGCAAAACCTGACTTGAACTGATATTATTAGAACTAATAATCTACCCACTTAGAGTGAATAATCCTGTTGCTGCAGAAATATGTTTGATTATAAAATACTGCATGGTACACTGCTTTACCTTTCTAAACTCTGAAAACTTTTAAATTCCAGAACGTATCTGGCTCCAAGTATAAGAGATTGTGAACCTATGATATATTAAAATTCGTTTGACAATAGGCATTGTATACCATGGACAGATATACTTATTCTTTAACTTGCAGCAAACCAAGAAATCTTAAATAAAGTTGAAGTTCAATATAAGACTCTCCCAGGATGGAACACAGACATATCAAACGCAAGGACTTTTAAAGAACTACCTATTAATGCACAAAATTATGTTCGATTTATTGAAGATGAGCTTCAAATTCCAGGTAAATATAAGTACTTTATGAACAACTATATTTTTCTGCTTTTGACTTAACTGTTTACCTTTGAAATAGGATAAAAAACAGATTATTACTTTGTAGAGTGCTCATGGTTTGCACAAATGCCCAGGAATCCTTCATATGCCTGAAGACAATAGGTTACCTCTCGTCCTTTTTGACCCTGCTTTTAATTCTGTTACTCTTTTCTACACTATGACATTCATTCTTATTCCTTTCTCCCTCTTAATAACAAATCCTTTGTGTCTTTACCACCATCAGAAATGGTTTGTGGCTTTTGTCATTTGGGGTTAAGCTACTCTTGAGAATTGTGGGAGCTTCTTGACTAGATATTAGGAAATAAGTACAGGAAATAGGAAATCCAAATTGAAAAAAAATGTAAGAATAAAGAATAAAACTTCTTTGTTAAAAAAAAAAGTAAGCTGGCCAAGGAGCTAGGCATAACCAAGTTATGGCTGTGACTAGTTATCTAGTTATGTGAAATCTTTCTTTTAAAACATTGCTTTTTTTCCTTTTTTTTTTTTTTTTTTGCACTGTTGGACATTTCAGAGACAAAAAGTGAAGTGAGTGGGAAGTACCCTCTGTATAAAATCTATTATGCGCTTATTCTGATTTTGTGTTGTTCATTATATTTATGGTTCATCTCCAAACATGAATCTTATTTTTCATGTTGCTAGCTGTGTTTCCCAACTTGATATCAAATTTTGTAAGCATGTTTGCTTACGGCACCTAGTCAACACCTTTTGAAATATGATAAGCAATGAACTTAACAATGGCGCCTATAAAATGTGATAAAGGTTTACTTATGTGGTGCAGATGATTAGTGTCCCCTAGACTTGTACCGTAGCCAAGTTCTCAGGCTGTGCACGTTAAAACAGTATTCTCTTCCAGATATTTCTACTTTTTGTGAGATATGAAAGTTACAGTAACACTTCAGTTTCCTCTTAGTATCGTCCATTTATCAAAGATGCTTATCTTTTCTACTTAATTAGGAACTTGATTAAAGATTCTTTAGATCTCTACTGGTTTGGGCCAGTACTTTACTGTACACTCATTAGGAATTGAACAGTTATAAATATTTTGCAATTAAAACAGGAAATGGTAAGGCAAACGCCCCTGTGCTGGATGGTGACTGCACATTCTGTTTAGAAATTGGCATAATCTGCTAATAGAGAAAAAAAGATAGCAAAAGACACGGGGGGAAATGTTAAATGGTGATATTGAGAAAAGTGGGGGGTCTGTTAATCCCAAAGATTGAACATTATAAATGAAATAATACTATTCTTGTACCCTTTTTTCCTTCCCAGTTAAATGGATTGGTGTAGGTAAATCCAGAGAGTCTATGATTCAACTCTTTTAAGGACTTCCAGTGATGCAAGAAACACTCCTTGAGAGGGGGGGAAAGGACTTTCTTAGATATTTCATTTATGATCTGCAAATTTCAAGAGTAAAGACATTGAAGTGAGTTTTAAGCCCTACACTTGTTTCCAGTCTTTTAAGATGGATGGCTCATGTGGAGATACACTGGCATTTTCCAGTGTCAGCTTCCTTAGCTGGCATAGTTGCCGAATCATTTGTTGCTCCTGCTGCTCATGGTGCCACATTTTCTTTTAATGTTTAGTAATAATGTAGTCAATGTTGTTTGAAATCTAAAGTAGAATTATTTTCAATGTAGTTTTTCATCATTGTTATTGTGTGTTCATAGGTTTTACCTCTATTGAATGGTAAGAACAATTAATGCAATTTTGCACAAATATTTTTACATTCTGATCATTCAGTTCTGTCATTGTAATCTTTGTTGTTCAAAAAAAATGATAAGAGAGGAGTCCTGTAAACTTTTGTAATGCTATAAATTCTGTTTAAATTGTGAACTGTTTATTTTCTGCTGAGACCATTGCAAATTTGAGCTTTGGTGGTGGGAGGGGGTTATATTCGTGGGTCCTTTTATTTGTACAGAACACAAAACTTATTTCTCTCTGTAAATTATTTAACACATTGAACATTTAAATGTTCAAAGAGAAAAAGTGTTCCCTAAAACAACAATTGTAATGTTAAAAAAATTAGCCATTAAAAGATCTGTTGTGATATTTGTTGGATATTTTTCTTTAGTTTGACATTAATTCTGAGATGTACAGCTTTCTTTTTTTATCTTACCATTATTTCTAAGTCAAGTGGATTGATATTTCAACCGTGCCTGCCAATATGCCTACAAAGTCATCTATAAGTGTCCAAATGAACCCAAATTGTTGGTCATAATTTTGATCATGCCTTTATTTCTTCTTTCTTAGGAAAAAAAAAAAAAGGTGTTATTTTGACTATTTGGCTTAACATATTGTGTTGTAGATTATCCTTCAATGAACTATTTTAAATGTTTAAATCAGGTGCCACTTAAATTTATTTTATTATAGCATCAATAGCTGATTAAAAAGAACCAACTATTTCTAGTACGTTCTGTGTATTGTGTTTTTATTGTGATAAGAGACGTAATAGTAATACTACTAGTATATATAAGAGGAGTTTTATCTTTATAGTCTGTGGGATAAGGTGAGGAGAGATCAAAAACAGAATCTTTGAAAGGATCTATATGTTTTTATCTTCACTAGATATATTTTTATTAATAGTTTTTAAAGTCCATTATCTTGGCTATAAGCATTGCATTATTAAAATATATTTTTAGTAATAGTCCAGAAGCAAATGTAAAGAACCCTGTCTTTAAGTCAGGAGTGGTCTTATTTTTGTACCAAAAATGTGTAACGCTCCTATTGATGTTGATATACATTTACATATTTTTGACCATTTTGAGTGATTCTCTTGTTTCTCTTTAAAAATGAGCTGTTTGCTAAATAAACTGGTTGAGAGGATCTGTTCTTCAGATACAGGTTAGTCTTTAAAATCATAGACAACTGTATTAAAATAATCTTTGTTGAGCAACTAAATATGCTAGGTACTAGGTTTGTGGTGGTAACAAGACAAGTAAACAGTCTTCCTAAAGTTTATTGTAGTGGGGACAGCATGCTAAACACATGCCGGGATGGAAAAGTACCAGAGTGCTGTGAAGGAGAACCTAATATAAATTTGGAAAAAGTCAGAGAAAGCCTTTAGTAGAAATAGCATTTAAACAGACCAAAAGGATAAGTGGCCGAAGTACAAAGTAGTCAATATGCAAAGATTCAGAGGCTGGAAATAATTTGGAAAGTTTGAGCAATTGAACAGAATAAGTGAGGGGCTGGTGAGGCTGCTGAGGCTGATGAAGTTGACAAGAAAAACTGGAAGAAAGTGAAGCCAAACAACCAAACCATGTTTTGTGTGAAAGAAGAGGACCGTAGGCCAAAATGTATACATATGCTTCAGGAGGCATCATGAAAGCACGGAACAACCACTGAAACGAAACTCTGAGTTGTGAAACTTAGTAGAAGGGAAATGAATGACAGAACAAGATATTTCAGTGGGGAGAGGACCTATTTAGTATATGTGTTTTATATATTAATTGATTAATATAGTTGAATGCCAGTCCTTCACAAATGAGTATATGAATTTAATGCCATTCCAATCAGGATTGCTGTGTTATTTGTAACTGGACAAAATTATATTGACGCTTTGGTGAAAAAACGAATGTGCAAGAATTCCTAAGATATTTTTGAAAAAGGGATGTGTTGAGAGGGGAGGTTTTTACTTACTAGATATTAAAACAGTATAAAGCTACTATAATCAATGTATGTGAAATTGTCATGGGAAAGAACAAATACGTAAGGGAAGTGGACTAGACATTCTAGAAATAGTTGCAGCATGTATGGGAACTAAATATAGGCATTAAGAAGAATGACAGCAAAACAATCTCAACATAAAGAAGAAATGTATAATAGAATAAAAATCTAAATTATGAAAGTTCTAAGTAATAAAAGTAATATAGGAAAATATATAATCTTAGAGCCTTCTAAAGAAAAACGGGAAACTTGGACACCCTAGAGAAAAAGGTACAGATTTGACCAAATTAAAAGTTTTAAAAATACTATGAAAAAATTAAAAAAAAAAAACAACTGAAAAAACAGAAGTAAAACTTGGGAAAAAATATTTCAATGTATATCCCTAAAAGACAAAGAGCTGCCTGAAATAACATGACAGCTAATAGAAAGATAAGCAAAGCTTTCATTTGGGAGGCTTCTGACCTTCTGCTCTGTGAAAATGTTTCTTTGATAATTTCCTCTAATTTTTTTGTTGTGATGTCTCTAGAATGCTTGTTAGTTAGATAATGAACCTCCTGATTTATTACTCTGTGTCTCTTTTTTTAAGTCCTTTTATTTGCTTTTCTATTCTCTATAAAATATTTCAGAATTTTTTCCAAATCCTATCAAATTTTTAATTTTAGCAATTAATTGCTAAAATATCCCTAATTTCCAAGAGCTTTGGAAAGAATGCTTTTTCATATTTATAGATTTAATTATTTTGACCTGTCTCTTGCCAAATGATTATTTTTTAGCTTGTTTTAGGTTCTCTTCTGTTCCCTGAATTCTCTTTCCTCTGGAATAATTTCTTCTGTTTGTTTTGTTTATTTTGGTCTTTGTCTTTCATGTTGCAGTATTTTTTCAACTCTGGTGATCCTTGCTTGGCTCTTCACAACTAAGACTAAAACAATGGAGATGTATGTATATATACATGTGTGTGTATATGTGTGTGTATATATACATATAAATGTTACTCTGTTTTGGGGGGGAGTTTATTAACTAATAGACTTCTCTTTAGGGTATTGAGTAGGGAACCAACTACTATGTGTGTGTGTGGGGAGGGGGTCCCTAGGGAACAGAATGTAGGATTCTTTTCTTTGGGATCATTTCATTTCTTTAGACAAGAACCTCTAGCATTTTACCTAGGGAGTAGATGCCTAATTGTCAGGCTTTCTTCTTGTCAGGATAGGGATGTTAGCTCCTGTATAGAAACTTTCAGTTAATCTTCCTTTTTACCAGTCCCACATCTCACTACAGCCCTGTGCCATATCTGCGGTTCTGCATCCAAATCACCTTTAGGGTCTGTGATGCCAGTAATCTTCCTCGGCTACATCCTCAGCTTTTTTTTTTTCTTTTTCCCCAATAGTGATGCAATTATTGGGCAGATGCAATTATATTCTTACCTGGTCCCACATATAACCACTGGACTAAATGTGAGATGGTTTGCCACACCAGCAACAAGACTGGTAGTGGGGCATTAAGAACAGGTGACAAGTCTTCTTAAAGCTGATCTTGATTCCCTGCCCTAGGCTGACCAACTTAATCTGAAAAGAATTTGCAACATGTAAATATTTTAGGATTGTAGCCATGTGGATACACACTTAAAAGTAGTTTTGTCACCAATATTTTAGTCTAGAAGAGCCACTTAAGATTTTGTCAAATGCCATGGTTACTTTAGTTTAAAAGCCTTTCTTTCAAAGCCACCTGTCTTCACAGCAGTAGTGCTCTGGTAGTGAATTAAGTGGTCTAGGATTTGACGAAACTGTGGCTAATTTCTGGTCCCAATCTGAAATGTAAAACAAAGTAATGATTTATTTTAAGACTACTAAATTTTAACACGTCCTTTCAACAACAATTGTGTGCAATAACAAAATAATTTACAGGTTTTAAGACAAAGGAATATATTTAAAAGATATGGGAAAAAAGGACTTAGTCAAAAGGTTATTTCTGTCATTCAGTCTCTGATTAAGAGGCTTATTTAAATTGGATTATTCCAAAATGTAAATAAAATGAATAAATCACATAAGTTTGCATTCTCACTTTCTAATTGTAGACCCATTTAAGCCCTACATTAACAGGCCACTTTGTATCATCTTTGTATCAAACTGCAGTTGTTAACCATCCCTAAATTCATACCCATTGGAGTTCCCTCATGCTTGTCTACAATCACAAACAGTTCTGCTTACCTAGGAGCTTGGGTTGAATACTGCAATCATTGCATCTACACCTAATGAACCAAAGACTAGAATATTTCAATACTTTATCTTGTATGGTTATATACCCTGTATTAGGTGTTTTATTTACATTAACCCTAATATTCATAGTAATCCTCAGAGGTCCACTGATATCACCACCTCAAAGAGACTAATTAACTTGCCCAAGTTTATAGGACTCAGGAGAGGAGGAGCCCACATTTGACCGAGGATTATCAGGCCCCAACCTCCCTAATCTTTTCATTGTTTTTTCCACCTTGCACAGCACTTCAAGAGCATTTAAAGAAGAACATTTCTTGATATTAAGAATGGATAATGTTTCATTTATCCAGGGAATATGACTAGAAATGCCATCTCTGGAATATTTTAAAAATGAAATTTAATTAAGTGTGATCCTGTCTGTAGGCAGTAACCATATGACTTCTCAAAGTTTACTATTGGATTGAATAGTAATTCTGACCTTCTTGAGGATTACATTGTATGCCAGGGAAATATATTAATGAAGTTTAGAAGTGTTAGGAATCCTACTTAATATCATTAGTGATACTTGTTGTGGGAATTAATATAATGGAGCTGAATTATATACACATTTAACCAGTAAATTCAACAGTAAATGTTTTAAGAATGCACAGCAACCTTTTCGGAGGAATTCTCTTGCCATTACACTTAGTATATATATGCCCACAGACTGTGGATGCTATCAAGCCTGAAATATACTATTCAGATATGGGGGTGGGGAATACTGTGGAAAGAACTATGAAATGATTGTTTGGATTTCTTTATCAATTGACAAAGTGAAATTTTTCATGTGGATTTGTGTGATTTCTTTGAAATTCAGTGCTGAAAAATAAAATGAAGAATTGAGAACCACATAGAAAATTTAACGAACTTGCTGAAGAATCCCATGTATTCCAAATACTTTAATGATTTAGTATTATTTAATACTACCACTGAGCAATTTAAGAAACTTTGAAGGATAACCTTGATTATATGTGATTATTAGTTTATGTCCTGGTTTTAGAAATTAATCAGTATAAGATGTAATTCCAGTGTATTAGGTTTTTTTAAAAACATATTTACTGTGGCACATGTTTATTCTTGATCAATAAATAGCTAACATTTTTGGAAGCTTTTTGATGTTATGTACAAGCACAATGCTGAATTCTTCATACAAGTGTCTTAATTCTATTAGGTAGACACTATTTTTGTCCTTTTTGCACATGAGAAAACTGAAGGTCGGAGAGTCTAAGGGTCACATTGCTACTAAAAGAATATATTTTGGAAGAATGAGGTTTATGAATTATTTGGCACAAGGGTGTGTAAAACAAGGGCAACTTTCATCTGAGGGGGCGTCTCACCCTCCAAGGCTATACATTCTCTGAAGACAGAGTCTTCATCTTTTCTGCTGTGTCTTATACATAGTCAACGCTTAATAAATATCTCCTAAATAAATAAATGAACCTGTATATGCTGAGAAAGAATTTTTACCGAGGAAAAATTTCTTAGGCAATAACTGTGATCTATCATCATCTATATATAATCTGTTCTTCAGCTATTCCCAAATAAGGAATAAGAACTGAACATGAAATGCAAATTGTTGCTAATCTAGACAAGCTCTGCCCTTAAAATCTGATCACAAAGACTGGTTAAATGGGTAAGATTTAAAAACAAAAAAATAAACCTTACACCTTGATAAACAATGTAATGTTTACTTTATCTTATTCTGCAAAAAGCACTTCCCCCAAACACTCTTTCAAGGAGTCAAAGTTTCTTGAATGAAACAAAAACTGGATTAAATCTCTGCTCCTTTCTCTATCAGTGCTCAGTTTTGTAACAACCCTGTTAGGTCTCTCACAGATCAGCCTTTTGCCTGCCTGGTAGTTGTTTATAAAATAATTGCCACCTAAGTATCTCTCAAATCCATGTAACTCTCTGTACTGCTGCTGAGACAAGGCTGGGGACGTGGGACCCTTTGCTGCAATGCTTACCACCTGGACAAACTTCTCCAGCAACAAAATACAGAGAAACTATAAGGGACTAAAAATAACTGTGTACTTGCTCGGTTGGGGCAAATTATGGAGAAAAAGATACAAAAAGACCAAAAAACCCAACTACCACTTCTGAGGAGCTGGAAGTAAAAATGCCTCATGAGCTTTTACTCTGTGTGTGCCCCCTGCACACAACACCACCGAAGGGGCAGGCAAACCATCTTAGCCACCCCTCTGGCCCAACCTGAACACACCCCTACCCTCATTCCATATAAGGAGCCAGCTGACGGCCCCCTTGGGGAGTGAGCAAGGGAATCTATTACTTGTTTTTTGCTCCCTCCTGCAGCTGGCACAGGAGCCCCAATAAAGTCTTCCGTGAATTTCTTGTCTGGCCTCTAGCCAATTTCTATCAACTGGGGAAGGCCAAGAACTGTGGTTGATGCCCGATGTGGGGCAGTTGTCCCCTTCTGAGAAGAGGGTCTGGGCACCTCTGGGACCACCGAATGCAGCTTCCCCGTCGGTGACAAGTGGCCGCCTGAACCTCTTGTTTCAGTGACAGCACATTTGGTAAGTCTGCTTACCTGGTCCCTGGGGACCTCAGGACCCTCATTCAGACAATGCTTTCTCCTCCCCCTTGTCTGTTTCCCTCTCCTGATATCGCTCCACTTCTCTCTGTCTTCTTCTAATTATCTGTCCTGTCCTTCCGAGAGAGTGGCAGCTACAGCATCACTCCTCTCAGCTGGTGAGACCATGCTCCCTCTGGCTGGCAATGGCTCACGCTGACGGGTGAGGAGCAGAGGTGGAAGAGGCTCACCTCCCACCATGCAGATCCTGGTCCAGCAGGCTCTCCCTGAAGGGAGATTTATGAGAGTGATAGAGGTTTAAACCTCATATCGTGTAGTGGCTGGAAGTCCCATTGTCCCAGTAGTCTCACCTTTATTTTTCTGCTGCCTTTCTCTCTTTCAGTCTTTTCTGTCCCTCCTCCCTTTCCCTTTCCCTTGATCCTTATACTTGCACTCCCGTCCCCTTTATCCTGAAAACTTCTTGTTTGTGTCTTTAAGTTTTTGTCATTGGTATCTTTGTTTTATGTAGTTTTGTCTGTCCAACTGCTCCTGCCAGTCTCTGCTGACATTGTGGGCATAGTGGAGCACTTAAACCTTGAAATACAAATAGCCCACATGGCCTGAGACTCCAGCCTTGCATTACTTAGTGGGATTTTAAAGAGTAAAAAAACCCCCCAAAAAAACCGAAAAACGGAGAGGAGCTTGCATCTCTCCTCTGCCTTTGCAATGTAACTATTCTGCCTGGGCTCTCAGGAAATACCTGATCCATCTGTAGTTCTCCAGACTGAGGGGGGGTGGGGGAAGAGGCATTTTAAATTCAGGCAGAAAAACTGTGAGGTTCTGTCTGTCTTTATGTAAAAATTAACTTGTAAATGAGCTGTATTTAATTGGCTTAAAGGAAATTAAGTGCTTATATACATTCTCAGAAATATAAAAGTAGCTCAACAGAATATATTGCAGGTTCTTGTGATCTGGGAAACAGTCAGTATTGAATTAATATTTGGCATTAGAGCTAGCTTAAGCTTAAGATTTTAATTAATACAGGCCTGTCTTTAGAGTCATCAACATTGAGTACAATACTTTCATTGTACCTAGGATTACTGAAAGTCAATAAGTGCATATTGTTTCTGTTACAAAATGTGTCCACAGGGAAAATAACCCAATATGATTGAACTTTTAAGTAAATGTAACTGAGATAAGACCTTTTTTGGTAAACTCTATAGGAATAATTATGTTTCGGAAATGTCCATCTAAAATAGTCTCTCCAAATTTTGATATCAAAACAAAATTAAATGATAAGAATTCATTGAATATCCAGGCCATTTCAAATAAGATAAACTACTGGAACATTAATTGTTAAACATGTCTAAATTTACCTACTTTTGTCTTCTTGTGAGAGAGAAGCTAAAGATGTTTGGTGCCACCTTGAGATGTTCTCTACCAGTCTATAGAATGCTAATGTAAAAGACAGTTCATTGTTGCTTAAGGAAAGTAGGATGTGTGTTTTCAGAAAAGAAGGTATGAGGAATGGAAATATATTTTGTTGAAAGGAAAAAAGGGTGATTTTTGTCCTAGAGCGGGTTGTTTCTGAATGGGAAAGAGTAAGGGACAAACTATGGCTACAGAAAGTTGCAGAAGATTTGCGGAAAAGGAACACTGAGAAGAGAATTTTGTATGTGGTTGGGATTTTCTAAGGTTGGGTTAAATTAAATTAGGTAAATGGACTTTATTAAGAATAGACTGATGCAAGACTGAATTTGGTTTTTCTCTCTCATAAGAGAACAAAATTTTCCTGGAATGCTGCTTTTGGTAATAGATTATGTGAATTTCTGTGCCTGTAAGTGATCTGTATTTACTTTTGAAATCATTTTTTTACCTTAGCTCAAGGAATAATTGTTTCACAGTAACCTATGATTCTATCTGACTGGGTGTTTTAAAACTTTTTGAAATTTTGACAGACTTCCCAAATATCAAATTCTAATTAAAGTTCTTTTGACCTCCAGCTAACTTTGGGGCTGCTTCAAAGGGTCCTTGGAGCATCCCAAAGAGAGACCCTAAACTAATTAAGTTCATTTGGTATGTTAAATTACGTGAAATATATTGTCCAAATTTGCTGTTGCCTGTGTCAGATGGAATCATCAGGCTCTCCCCAATTTTATCATAGCCACCAAACAGATAGGGGAAAGGGTTTTGGGTTCTTCTGCTGTCTAGTCTCTCACCTTACTCTATGTCCGAAAATCCCCTGTGGGAATACTCCCACCTCTACGCCTCAGGTCCTTTCTCCCACGGCATTTTTCATTACGCCCAACTCCAATTCCTCCAGGAGTTCGTTTTGCACCTCTAGGACCCCCTTCACTCTAGGCCTTGGCAGCCCAGACCTTGTTACAGATTACCTACTGGGCTGGCCACTTCCAAGCAGCCCACATCCTAGGCTTTATAGATGCTCGGTCTTGAGGAATACACCCCAACATAGAGAAACTTGTTACAGGACTTAAGATCCCCCTCAAGGAGAGCCCTGGCAACACTCTGGCACTGGTTTAAACGTCCCCTATCAGGGACCCCTTGCACGAGGGGCTGGGTCGACCAGAGATGTCTGGTTACGAATCGATGGGAAAGTAGAGGACGCTCAAAATCCCATTAGGTTAGAAGGGAATCTGGAGAACACTCTGATCCCCTTCCGACAAAGGCCTCCTGGTAAAACGTCTCCAGGACACCAGACTTCATATCTAAGAGTGCTCTTTCTCAGCTGCAGGTTATTCAACATGGGAGGATCCTCTTCTAAGCCAGAAGAAACACCTCTGGAATATATCCTTAAAAACTGGAAATTTAAAAAAATAGATGGACTGAAAAGGGGAAAACTTACACTCTACTCTAACATTGCCTGGCCTTTATATAAGTCTTGGGGATGGATAAAAATGGCCTGAAAATGGGTTTCTAAATTACAATACCATCTTGCAATTGGATCTTTACTGTTGCAAGATGGGAAAATGAACTGGGGTTCCCTATGTTCAAGCTTTCATGGTCCTTTACCAAAACCCCACTCTATGCGGCTCCTGTAATCAAAAGCCTGGGGAATCAGAAAACACACCTGACATTTTAGATGATCCCCTTCTAACCACCCGCAATTCTCAGGGGGGAAGCCAAGTCTCCCCTGCTTCTCTGGAGACACATACCTCTCCAGAGCCACCTACTTCCCTGGAGGCACCTACTTCTCCAGACTCCTCTGACAAACCGCAAACTCTGCCTCCCTATGTCCCTTTATACCCTCCATTACCCCAGATGGGAGAGACTAGTCCCTCCGAGGTAACTAGTAATGGAACTTCCTATCACCCATGATCAGGAAAAATATGCCCTCTTAGGGAAGCGGCAAACGGTGAAGGGACAATCAGAGTACATGTGCCCCTTCTCTTTAACCTATTTAGCCCAATGCAAATAGAGACTGGCTGATTTCCTGAAGACCCTCAGACCCTGCCTTTGATGTAACTTTGAAGGATCTCCAAATAGTCCTATCTACTTGCTGTACTCCTGAGGAGAAACAGAGAATTTGGGCAGCAGCCCAGGGGCACGCTGACCAGCTTGCCAGGGACCAACCTGAACATCTTGTTATGGGAGGAGGTGTGTCCCAAATCAGCAGCCCCGTTGGAATTATAATTCCTGGGAGGGAACAGAAACCAGGAAGCACATGATCCAATGTGTATTAAAGGCGATGAGAAAGTGTATCAAAAAGCCAGCTAGCTTGAAAAGGTTAAAGGGTGACCCAAGAAGAAAAAGAAAATCCTGCCCCCTTTCAGGGACGACATATAGAGGCTTTTAGAAAATGTACTAACATTGGCCCATCCACTCCCAAGGGCCAGTCCCTGCTGGGACAACATTTTATCAGCCAGTATACCCCTAATATGAGGCAGAAACTCCAAGAGTTACAATTAGGCTCACAGACCCCTATGCCGCAACTCCTAGAGGTGGCATTTGAGGTATTTAATTATTGAGATCAAGCTGAGGAGGAAGAGGGAACTCAACGTGCAAACAGGCAGGCCAGGGTTCATGCTAAACTGATAGCTGTTGCTGTCTGTCATGCTCAGGGCAACCCAAGGAGATCAAGGAAGTTTAACCATCCATCCAGAAAGGGGGAACACTTCAAATATGTCAACTGGCCACTAGTCCCAAAAGTGCCAGAAAGAGGCCCCTGGTCCATGCCCAGTCTGCAAACAAGCAGGTCATTGGAAGTGGGACTGTCCCCAGTCCCTAAGGGGCAGGGGGAGCTCCTGCTCCTGAGATGGCCATGCTAGATGACTGAGGTGGCCTGGGGATTCTGGCGGCTCCCCTTCACGAGATGTCTATCTCCTTCGAGGAGCCCCAGGTGGTCCTTGATGATACTGGAGCCACTTACTCTGTCCTAATCTCTCACACTGGCCTTCTCGCCTCTGAAAGCTGTACACTGACCAGTGTTGACGGAAAGCCTCGCACCTGTTACTTTACTGGGCCTCTCACTTGCCAATTTGAACAGCATTTGATCTCACATGCCTTTTTAGTTGTGCTTGAGTGTCCTACCCCACTACTGGGAAGAGAACTTCCAGACTCTCTCACAGCCATATTGCAATTAGGAGGCCCTGAGCATCCCTTTTTCTTGACTCTAAAACAAATCAGCTAGAAGAACAAGAGCCTATTCCCAGCCATATTCTACACTAAACCCTGCAGTGTGGGACAAAGGAATCCCTAAGAAGGCTATAAATGCCCAAGCTGTAAAAATTAGCCTTAAGCCAGAAGTCACTTATGCGAACAAGAGTTGGAAGCAAAAAAGGATTTGCAACCCTTCACAGATAAATTCTTAAAACATGGCCTCTTAGCTCCCTGTCAGTCTTCATGCAATACCCCTATTCTACCAGTTGTTAAGCCAAATGGGGAATATCGAATGGTACAGGACCTTACAGCAGTAAATGATGCAGTGGTCTCTACATATCCCCTTGTGGCCAATCCTTATACATTAAGTCCCCTACATACGAATGAGTTCCGAGAACGCGTTCTTAAATCCAATAAAGTTAGCCTAGGTACCCAACTAACACAGTCGGCTATATAGTACTGTACTGTAATAGGTTTACAATACTTTTCACACAAATAATACATAAAAAACAAACAAAAAATAAAGAAAACATTTTTAATCTTACAGTATAGTAAGAAAAGTACAATAGTACAGTACAACAGCTGGCGTATAGGGGCTGGCATCAAGTGAACAGGCAAGAAGAGTTACTGACTGGAGGAGGGAGAGGAGGTGGGAGATGGTAAAGTGCTACTGTACTCTATACAGTACTGTAAAGTACACAAAAGCATAACCCACTTGTAGAGGATGCATGCACATGAAAATGTACTCCAGACACATGAACTAACTTACATGATCGGACGTAAAAACACACGTTCGCATCTTTGAAAGTTCACAAATTGAAAGTGCGTATGTAGGGGACTTACTGTAATATATTAGTCCAGATTCCTGGAGATGCCCCAAGTGGTTTACTGTGCTTGACCTCAAGGATGCCTTCTTTGGCATCCCAGTTTATCCCTCCACTCAGTATCTGTTTGCCTTTGAGTGGACTAACCCCCACTGGGGCCAAATGCAAGAATATATCTGGATAGTGTTGCCTCAGGGATTTTGGGACAGGCCACAATTGTTTGCCCAGGCCCTAGGAAAAGAACTAAGGAATATACACCTAAAAGAAGGGGCTGTTCTACAATACGTGGATGATATATAGTAATATGTAGTCCCACCACGGAGGACTCAGATCAGAACACCATTGAAGTCCTTAATTTCCTTGGGGCCCAGGGTTACAGGATCTCCCAGAAAAAGGCACAAATCTCAAAACAAGTTAAATATCTGGGATATATTATAAACCCTGAAAGTAGACAGTTATGTCCAGATAGAAAACAAGCTATGTTAGGCCTAAGTGCCCCAAAGACAAAAAAATCTTCATACTTTCTTAGGCAAGGCAGGATTTTGCTGAATTTGGATTCCAGGATTCTGATTAATGACTAAGCCTCTACATGAAGCCACTAAAGGCCCAGATACAGAACCATTACTTTGGACTAGGGAATGAGAAATATTCCTGCTTTTGATAATATCCAAAAGGCCCTCACCAGAGGTCCTGCTCTGGGTCTCCCCAGTTTAAAAAAGCCATTTATCTTGTACATAGTTGAAAAGCAGGGGACAGTTCTGGGGGTCCTTGTACAAAAGCTAGGAAAATTTCCTCAGCCTATAGGGTATTTTTCCAAACAACTGGATTCCATTGCCCGAGGTTGGCCTGGCTGCCTCCAGGTGGTAGCTGCCATCACTTTATTAGTGGAAGAAGCTAACAAGCTTACCATTGGATAGCCACTGGAAGTCCAACCCCTCATCAAGTACAAGGGATTCTGGGGATTAAAGGCCACCATTGGCTAACTGGAGGCCACCTTACTAAGTACCAGGCTTTACTCCTTGACTCCCCAGAGGTAAACCCTCAAAACTGGCCATACCCGGCTACACTGATGCCTGCTGAAAGCCCAGAACTAACACATTCCTGTCTTGAAACCTTTAACCAGGTTTATGCCTATAGGCCTGATTTAACAGACCAGGCCATAGAAAACCCTGATAAAGAATGGTTTACTTATGGCAGTAGTTTCGTTAAAGACAGAATCAGTAGGGCAGGGTATGCTATTGTGAGTGCTTATAGTGTTATAGAAGCAAAACCTTTGCCATCTAACACCTTAGTCCAGAGGGCTGATCTAACAGCCCTAACTCAAGCCTTAACCTTAGGGGAAGGAAAAATTATAAATATATATACAGACTCATAATACGCCTTCCTTGTTTTACATGTCCATGCAGCTGTCTGGAAAGAAAGAGGACTTTTAAATGCAAAAATATCCCCTATAAAATACAGGGCTGAGATTTTACATCTCACAGAAGTGGCTCAAAACCAAAACTAGTATACATCATTCACTGCCACGGGCACCAAAAGGAAAAATCTCAAATTAGCCAAGGGAACAACAGGGCAGATTGGGAGGCAAAGAAAGCAGCCCTGATACCCTTAACAGAAATGGCTTTAATCCCATCCCTTACCCTTCTAACATTATACCTAGGTATTCAACTTCCAAATAGACCTGGGCAGGCGACAAAGGGGGAACTAAGGGAACAGATGGCTGGTGGCACATATATCAGAAATTGCTCATATCCCTTTCTGACCAGTGGAAAAGTATTAAAGGACTACATGATTCTCCCCATCTGAGGTGAGGGAGGCGGATCTAGATTCCCTGGCCAAGGTGGTACAGACAGCAGATTGGCCCTCGATCCTCTATTAGCCTAACAAGGAGGGGTATGTCCAATTGCTAAGACTTCGTGTTGTACATATGTCAACACCTCTTCCCAGGTAGAAATGAACATTGAGAATATTTGACAAGCCATCTGGCTTCAGCAGACGCTTATCCACCAATCCTTGCTATTCAATATGGGTGGGGAAATTGAAAACTGCTTATTGAGTTTGTTCTCTTGGATTCCACAAGGTATAAAAAACTTTCTGGCAGGAGGTTTTCACTTTCTCATAACACTTTTCTTTTCAGTCATACTGATTTATGCTATATTTCATCTAGTACTCCGTTGTCTTCCCTACCATTATAAACCTGTGACTAAGACCAACAGGTCCAGACCTTCCATTCTAAAAATTGAGCAACATGTTATGGAGGCTAAAGAATATGCTACTAAATAACCAAGAGATCACTGAAGAAATCAAAGAGGAAATCAAAAAATACCTAGAGACAAATTACAATGAAAACACAACAATCCAAAACCTATGGGATGCAGCAAAGGCAGTTCTAAGAGGGAAGTTGATAGCAATACAATCCTACCTCAAGACACAAGAAAAATCCCAAATAAATAATCTAACCTTACACCTAAGGAAACTAGAGAAAGATGAGCAAACTAAACCCAAAGTGAGTAGATGGAGAGAAATCATAAAGATCAGAGTAGAAATAAATGAAATAGAAACAAAGAAAACAATAGCAAAAAAATCAATAAAACTAAAAGCTGGTTCTTTGAGAAGATAAATAAAATTGATAAACCTCTAGCAAGACTCATCAAGAAAAAGAGGGAGAGGACTCAAATCAATAAAATTAGAAAGAAAACAGGAGAAGTTACAATGGACACCACAGAAATAAAAAGCACCATAAGAGACTACTACAAGCAACTATATGCCAATAAAATGGACAACCTGGATGAAATGGACAGATTCTTAGAAAGGTATAACCGTCCAAGACTGAATCAGGAAGACATAGAAAATATGAACAGACCAAACGCAAGGAATGAAATTGAAACTGTGATTAAAAATCTCCCAACAAACAAAAGTCCAGGACCAGATGGCTTCACAGGTGAATTTTATCAAACATTTAGAGAAGAGCTAACACCCATCCTTCTCAAACTCTTTCAAAAAATTGCAGAGGAAGGAACACTACCAAACTCATTTTATGAAGCCACCATCACCCTGATACCAAAACCAGACAAAGATGCTACAAAAAAAGAAAACTACAGACCAATATCACTGATGAATTTAAAATACTAGCCAACAGAATCCAACAGCACATTAAAAGGATCATACACCATGATCGAGTGGGGTTTATCCCTGGAATGCAAGGATTCTTCAATATACACAAATCAATCAATGTGATACACCATATTAACAAACTGAAGGATAAAAACCACATGATCATCTCAAGAGATGCAGAAAAAGCTTCTGACAAAATTCAACACCCATTTATGATAAAAACTCTCCAGAAGGTAGGCATAGAGGGAAACTATCTCAATATAATAAAGGCCATATATGACAAACCCACAACAAACATCCTTCTCAATGGTGAAAAACTGGAAGCATTCCCTCTAAGATCAGGAACAAGACAAGGATGTCCACTCTCGCCACTACTATTCAACATAGTTTTGGACGTCCTTGCCACAGCAATCAGAGAAGAAAAAGAAATAAAAGGAATCCAAATTGGAAAAGAAGAAGTCAAACTGTCACTGTTTGCAGATGACATGATACTATACATAGAAAATCCTAAAGATGCCACCAGAAAACTACTTGAGCTAATCAATGAATTTGATAAAGCTGCAGGATACAAAATTAACACACAGAAATCTCTTGCATTTCTAGACACTAACAATGAAAGATCAGAAAGAGAAATTAAGGAAACAATCCCATTCACCATTGCAACAAAAAGAATAAAATACCTAGGAATAAACCTAACCAAGGAGGTAAAAGACATGTACTCAGAAAACTATAAGACTAATGAAAGAAATCAAAGATGACACAAGTAGATGGAGGGACATACCATGTTCTTGAGTTCGAAGAATCAACATTGTGAAAATGACTATACTACCGAAAGCAATTTACAGATTCAGTGCAATCCTGATCAAATTACCAATGGCATTTTTCACAGAACTAGAACAAGAAATTTTATGATTTGTATGGAAATGCAAAAGACCCTGAATAGCCAAAGCAATCTTGAGAAGGAAAGATGGAGTTGGTGGAATCAGGCTTCCTGACTTCAGGCTATACTACAAGGATACAGTGATCAAGACAGTATGGTACTGGCACAAAAACAGAAATATAGGTCAATGGAACAGCATAGAAAGCCCAGAGTTAAACTACAGTCAACTAATCTATGACAAAGGAGGCAAGGATATACAATGAAGAAAAGGCAGCCTCTTCAATAAGTGGTGCTAGGAAAATTGGTCAGCTACATGTAAAAGAATGAAGTTAGAACGCTTCCTAACACCATACACAAAAGTAAACTCAAAATGGATTAAAGACTTAAATGTAAGGCCAGACACTATAAAACTCTTAGAGGAAAACACAGGAAGAGCACTCTTCGACATAAATAACAGCAAGATCTTTTTTGATCCACCCCCTAGAGTAATGGAAATAAAAACAAAAATAAATAAGTGGGACCTAATGAAACTTCAAAGTTTCTGCACAGCAAAGGAAACTATAAGCAAGACGAAAAGACAACCCTCAGAATGGGAGAAAATATTTGCAAATGAATCAACAGACAAAGGATTAATCTCCAAAATATATAAACAGTTTATCCAGCTCAATATCAAAAAAACAAACAACCCAATCCAAAAATGAGCAGAAGACCTAAATAGGCATTTCTCCAAAGAAGACATATGGATGGCCAAGAGGCACATGAAAAGCTGCTCAACATCACTAATTATTAGAGAAATTCAAATCAAAACGACATTGAGGTATCTCCTCACACCAGTGAGAATGGGCATCATCAGAAAGTCTACAAACAGTAAATGCTGGAGAGGGTGTGGAGAAAAGGGAACTCTCTTGCACTGTTGGTGGGAATGTAAATTGATACAGCCACTATGGAGAACAGTATGGAGGTTCCTTGAAAAACTAAAGATAGAACTACTATATGACCCAGCAACCCCACTGCTGGGCATACACCCAGAGAACACCATAATTCAAAAAGACACATGCACTCCAGTGTTCATTGCAGCACTATTTACAATAGCCAGGACATGGAAGCAACCTAAATGCCCATCAACAGATGAATGGGTAAAAAAAGATGTGGCACATATATACAATGGAATATTACTCAGCTGTAAAAAGCAATGAAACTGGGACATTTGTAGAGACATGGATGGACCTAGAGACTGTCATACAGAGTGAAGTGAGTCAGAAAGAGAAAAACAAATATCGTTTATTAATGCATATATGTGGACTATAGAAAAATGGTACATATCAACCAGTTTGCAAGGCAGAAATAGAGACACAGGTGTAGAGAACAAACATATGGACACCAAGTGGGGAAAGCGGGGAGGGTTGGGGGGGAATGAATTGGGAGATTGGGATACCAAATAGTACACTCTAAATATATGCAGTTTATTGTATGTTAAGTGTATCTCAATAAAAGTTCTTAAAAAAAAAAAAAATAGAATCCGCCTACCAATGCAGGGGACACACAAGCGTTCGAGTCCTGGTCCAGGCAAATCCCACATGCTGTGGAGCAACTAAGCTTGTGCACCACAACTACTGAGCCTACATTCTAGAGCCTGCGAACCACAAGTATTGAGCCCATGTGCCACAACTACTGAAGCCCGGGCACCTAGGGCCCGTGGTCCACAAGAGAAGCCACCGCAATAAGAATCCTGCGCACTGCAATGAAGAGTAGCTCCTGCTCTCCACAAATGCAGAAAGCCCACGCCCAGCAACGAAGACCCAATGCAGCCAATAAAATAAAATAATAAAAAATAAACAATAAAATAAAAACATTCTTAGAAGGGTCCATGTATGAAACAATTAAGAACTCTGCTTTTTGAGTATTCTCTTGGCTTTCATTCTTTTTGTTTCTTAATTAAAATTAAAAAATAAAATAAAACAAAAATAAATAAAAATTGAGCAACATGTTAAACTTTAACCCTGAGATTGACAAAAATATACACCCAGTTAGAATGGCCTCTTGGCAGGGACAACATTGCCTCCCCTGTCTGGTCGACAGTGAAGGAGGCCCTCCCAAAGTTAACCTGGTTCCTTCTCTTTCTCGACAATTTAATGGCGATTGTTGATCACCTTTTTAGCCCTGGTTTGTTTAACCTTTTGGTTAAGTTTACTCTAGGCTCCAACAGTTTGAAGTAAGGCTCATGATGGCTCAAAGAATTCAACCCATTCCAGCAGAGAGTGGCCCATGTCCCTACAGGTCCTTGGGACAGTCAGCGAGTGACTTCTACACCTCTAGGGTAATCTAGGGTTTGTGGTCCCTGTCTAGCAGGAATAAGTTTCAGAAGAGACCTTCAGCCCCTTGCCCCTTAAGAATGAGGATGTAGAGTGTCTCAGAGGGGAATGAGACAAGCTGGGACCTGGGACCTTTTGCTGCGGGTGCTGCAATGTTTGCACCTGGACACACCTCTCCTCGAGCAACAACATACAAAGAAACCATACGGGACTAAAAATAACTGTGCGTGCAAAAGCAGGGTGTTGTGCATGCCCCCTGCACACACCACCAAAGGGGTGGGCAAAACACCTAAGCCACCCCTGCTGCCCAACCCCTGGACACACCCCTACCCTCACCCCATATAACCAACCAGCTCTCCCAGCCCCTTGGGGAGCAAGATAAGGAGCATAGTCCTTGTTTTTGCTCCCGGTGCAGGAGCCCCAATAAAGCCTTGCCTGAATTTCTTGTCTGGCCTCTAGTCAATGTCTATTGACTGGGGAAGGCCAAGAACCCTGGTCAGTATCACTACCTCCCATCATCAATTGCCTAAAGCACTGGTTCCTAACTCAGCTGCACAATGGAATTATCTGGGGAGTTTTACAAATTATTGATGCCTGGGACCTCCTCCCTCCCACCAGGAGAGTCTGACTTAATTGGTATTGGGTATATCCTGGGCATCTGGATTTTTAAAAGTGATGTAGCTAAGGTTAAAAGCCTTCAGCCTAACCACTGCAATTGCCTCCTGACCCTTCGTATTCAATATTTGCCCCACTCTACTCCCCATGCTGCCCCCCTTTTCTTCTCCACAGTTGGAGTAATCTTTTCAAAATGCAATTTTAATCGTGTCACTTCCACACACCTTAAAGTTTTTCAAAAGTTTCCCATTAATCTCAGGCTAGAGGCCCCAAACCTTAAAATGGCCTATACAGCCCTCCTTGTTCTGACCTTGCCATCTCGTTAGCCACATCCTTCTTGACGTCTAGGCTCCAACACACATTTTTTTTTTTTAGTTCTTCAAACATGTCTTCCTTTTACCACAGTGCTTTTGCACATGCTGTGCTCTCTGTGAAGCTCTTCCCCCATTCCTTGCCTAGTTAACTTTTAGCTCATCTTTCAGCTCTCAACTCATCATTTCTCTGACCTGTTATATGTTCCTATCGCACCACACAAACTCTGCTTCATAGGACTTGACAGGTGAAATTTTATGCTTATTTCTATGCTGGTTCTCCACCAAAGCTCCTTGAATGTAGAAACTTTGTGTCTATATCTGCTTCACATGGTGTTGCTGAAACCTTACACACTGATTGGCATATAGTTAGGCTCTCAAATTAGTTACTGAAGGAATATGTATGAATGAATGAAAATGTGCTTGACATCAAATCTATCACCAAGTTCGATTGATGTCAGCTCCAAAATATCTCTGGAACCCACTTATTCCTTTTCATCTTCCCTGCTAGTCCAAACACTGTCGTCTATGATCTCAACTACTAAACAGTTTCCTCACCAGTCTGCAAGCAAGACCCTCACCTCTTACTCCTCTCCCGTGTCCTAACAGCAGGCCGACTAATCTTTTTAAAATATGAATGATATGCCACTACTCTGTTCAAAATTATTCCAAGTCTTTCCATTGTTCTCAGAATAGGATCCAAACATCTTACCACTCTCACCCTCACTGCCAAAGTACACTGGCCTGCATTCTGTTCCTCAAACATGCCAAGCCCTTTCCAGCTTTCAGACTTTAGCATTTACTGTTCCTTTTTTCCTGAAATGCTCTTTACATGATTCATTGTTATCTTCCAGGGCTCAGCTAAAATTGTATAGAGGTTTTCCCTGATTGCCCTATTAAAAATAACCTCCCTAGGCGATACTCATCACTCGGTTTATAGCACTCCTTTATAGCACTACTACAATCGAAAATTTTTTTAAAAAAGTGTACTTGGTTATGTTCCATATACCCCACCAGAATGTCAGCTCCGTGAAAGCACGTCTTGTCTATCCTGGTCACTGTACCCCCAGCAGACAGCACAGTGTCTAGTATGTCCTGGGTGCTCAATCAGTGACCGAGTCATCTTACGGTTGCCAGTTTCCAAGATGGACCCCAATGATTCTCACCCCCTGGTATCCTCCCCTCCCACACTGCTTCAGGGATGACTGTTGTGTGACTTTTAAGCTTCAGCCATAAAAGGCATTGCAGTTCCCACCTTCATCTCAGACTACTCATTCCAGGGGAAGCTAGCTGCCACACCTGGAAAGGCAGTGAGGCCCCAGTTCCCAACCAGCCTGTGGCAACCATGTGGGTCATCATTACTTGACAACTGTGTGAGTGAGCCACCTTGAGGGTGAATGCTCCAGCCCCAGTCAAGCCTTCAGAGGATGGAGAACTCGCTGACACTGTTACCTTAGAGATACTCTGCGTCAGAACTGCCCACCTAAGCAGTTCTCAAATCCTAACCCACCAAAACCATCAGAGATAAAAAGTATCATCATTGATGTTTTAAGTCACTAGGTTTTGGAATGATTTGTTACTCCACAATAGATAACTAACATACCCTCAATCAATGAGTCAATGAATGGAGCAATGAATATTTCAACATAAACTTTCTCTTGAATGGGTCAGCTTCAAACCTAAGTAGGGGACTACCCACCCACGTGTTCTCGTGTTGCCTAGCCTATGCTTTCTAGTACCATATTTTCAACTGTATACAGATGCTAACTTGACACCTCTTATGCCTAAAACCATTATTTCTATCAGAGGCACTAACAGTCTTGCAGTAGAAGTGGGAGGCTGTGCAATTAGCTTTAATTTCTCTCTTGTGAATTCTCTGTTAGTACTGTTGTTTCTCTCTTCTGATGCTCTGCCGTATGAGTCTTCTTCCCATTTCCCATGAAACTTCCTCAGTTCAACTGAAGAGCAAGGTTTGGGTGTGTGACATCTCTGGACATGACCTAGACTGTTGAATTACCAGCTGCTTGCTTGGTAGATTTCTACGTCTCTAAGCCTCTGTTTCCTCTTCTGCTAAATGGAGTTAATAACAATACCTACTTCATGGGGGTAATACAGCTCATTGCAGCTCATGAGTGTGACACACAAGTGTGAATAAATCAGCACAGTTGTGGGCACATGACAGATATTTTCAATTCTAACAAGTATCCTAAAATGTAGACTTTGAATCTCTATTTTACAGACACAAAAACGTTCAGAAACATCAAGTGTTTTGCCTAACACCACGCAACCAGGATGTGCCAGACCTCTAGCACAACAAGGCCTGGATTCTGTGCACTGCCTCTCACTGCTCCATCCCACGGTTCTGCCATGGCCTGCCAGCTGCTCTTCTCACCTGCTGGCTGTGTCTTCTCCCACCCATGCTAAGCAGCCTGATGGAGTAACATCCTCTGAAGCTGACTGGGTCACTTCCTTGACTCTGTTCCTACAACGGCTCTGATTGTCCAAATTCAACTTTCCAGACTCTTGCAGCTCCTCTTCAGTTCCAGGCATCCTCACCCACATTTTACTTTCCACATTTACTTCTCACCTGCCAATCCACATTTTACTTCCCCATTCCTTGTTCTACTTTTCCCAGTCAGGCCAGGTCCTCATGGCTGGATTCTTCCCTGCTCTCCCAAACCCACAAACCTCCCCATCCTTCTCATCCACTGCCTCTGGTATGTCACCCTGTTTCTTCTTCACCATGCAAATCTTGTCTATCAAGACCCAGCTTAGTTCCCCACTGGAGCATGCTGCTTTCCTGGCTGTTCTAGGCCCCAGTGATCTCATCTTTCAACTCCTGCTCCTCTACTTGGTACTTAATCATTCTCTGATAGGTTGACTGTTGCCTCATCTTCCCAATTAGCTTGTGAGCTCCCTGAGGTTCAGATCATAGTCTGGACTTTCTTTTACCTCCTCCTATGGTACCTAGCCCAGGGGTTTGCTTTGCTAAACAATAACCTTGTTCTATAGGTTTGGAAAGAATTAGAAATTGTCTTTTAAAATAAGCGAGGGAGGGAGGGAATATGGGGATATGTGTATAAAAACAGATGATTGAACCTGGTGTACCCCCCCCCAAAAAAAAAAAAATAAGCGAGGGAGAGACCTTTTGTGTCTGTCTGCCAAAGTTTCCTCATAGCAGAGGAATTGTGAAGAAGTGTTCACTATCACATTGGAAACAAGAGGCCACCTAGTATCCCTCAGAGAAGGAAGCAGATTTCACACTCGGTCAGTCTCAAAAAACTGCTTTGGCTATTCTACAGGGATGGAAGCCCCACTGACACCTCCGGACCACCCCTTCTTTTCAACCCCTCCTCAGCCCCTGGCAGTGCCCCCCACCCCACACTGGCTCCCTTTAACATAACCATCCCAAGGTACCCTACCTGCAGGACCCTAACTCCTACCACCATGCACCTCCTCCTCCAAATGACCTCATCTCAGCCCTCACCCTCCTCCCCATTCCCTCAGCTCTCTCTCTTCTCAGGCTCCAATCTTCTCTCCCCTCCCAGAATCCAGGTTTGCCCTACTTGTAGTCTCTTATCCCAAACTCCTCCTGTCAATCTCTGGCCCCAATCCCAGCTTCATCCATTACCATCCCTATGCCTGTCTCAACTCCCAGGATCTGCCTGGTTCCCACTCTTCCCAATTGCCGTTGTTTGCTGTCCCGTCAGGACCTGAGTCCCAGCCCTGCTCTGGCATTCAGGCTGCAGCTCTTTTCTCAGGGGAGAAAAGGAGGAGGGAAGATTCTTGCCATTCCCAATCCCACTCTTCCCCACCATCCTTCTACTAGTTTTCTTATTTTTAATTTTAAGATAAAAAGTGGCTCTCTTTAAAGAAAACTGTTGAAAAAATAGTAGCACAAGTGATGCTTAGCTGTGACAGAGACAATATAGCTTAAAGGTCAACCACAGAGCTTGTCTTGGGGCTGAATTCCGTGTCTGAAATGGCCTGGGTCTGAATTCTGCTTCTCCTATGTACTGTGATTTGGGGCTAGTTAATTGACTCTCTCTGCAACTTGGTCACTGTCAAGTGGGAGAAATAATAGCATTTACCTCAGAGAGCTTTAGAAGGACAAAATATATGCCTGCCACAGTGTAAGAGCCTCAGAAATATTGGGGTTTATTCATTTAGAAAATCTGTCAATGAAGTAATCCACTCTGTGACTAAAATCCAACATATCAGTGACTACAGGAATACAGGTAATGTTTAAGGTCATGTCCATGTGTATCCCCCAGGGTCATATCTGTGGGGGACCTGGGCCCCTCAGTACTCTCACACAGGCTTCAGCGTGGAGAAATACTAACAAGGAATTTAGAATTTTTGAAACACACCTCCAAATATCAAATAATTTTCATAAATCCATTTAAAATAGGAGAATGAGGGGGAAACGTTCTCTAACAATATGTTTAGGCACAATAACAAATTTTTTGACAAGGGGCTCTGAGGAGTGCTCAGGCTTGAGCTTGCTTCCTACCAAGGACATTTATGAATTTTCAGCCTTAAAGTCTCCTGTGTAAGGAGCTAGGGAAGAAGGAAAGGGGGCAGCTCACTAAATCCTTCTTCCTGCACCCAGACACACATGCATTCCCCTCCCCCACAACATGACTGGTCCCAGACATCCTCCCTGGGAGAGCAAGCCCATGGAAGATGTTCATCTGTGGCCCAGGCAAGGTTGATCTCAGAGAGTAAGAACTCTTGATCTGACTTACCAGTCTTGTAAAATGGCAAAGAATAGTCTCTTTGGTAAGTAGTTTCTTTATACCATGGTTCAGCAGGCTTTGAATGTCTTCGAAAACAAATATATCGAATGAGAGTTTGTTGGTCTAATTGAGGCTGATACTGACTTTTTCTCTTAGGTGGAATTTCCAAGTCTATGAGAGGTCTAAATGGAAACAGAAACAGCTTGCTGAATACCCAGCCAGTAGAATAAAAGCATTCCATATTCTCATCAGCTGAAATCCATTCCCTAAAAATGGCCAGGGGGCTACCAAGGTAGTATCGGCAAAACTCCATAACTCCAAGTCTAGACCTAGCAAACTTGTCAGTAGATGGCTCAAGGATTCCAGATCCCTGTTCTTCCCTTTAACATCCTTCATCCTTCTCAATCAAAGGTCACAGAAGATCACCTGCATCAAAACTTCCTATGGATCTGCTCACGTATGGCTACTTCCTATACATCAGATCTTCAAACGCATTTTTGCAATGTAATTTTTAGATAATTTGGTCCCCTAAAGGAACTAATGCTTTCTTCTGACTAGACTAACCACTATGGTGCCTATTGGTGTTCGATAAACCTGAAATCAATTATAACCTTCCTGTACCTCCACTCAGATGAGTACCCTCAGAAGGTAAAGGTAAAGAAGAATCAGAATGTAGAAATACCTTCAGACACTTGTGGGAGTATACATTCACTGGTGCAACTTGTTTGAGAATACTCTGGTGATATGTATTAAACCTTTAAACTGTGGATACAAATATTTTGTCCAAGAAACCCAGAAATTAGGAATGCCAACAAAGACTTAGCTCTAAAAATCTTGTCAAAGTATTTTTATGATAATAAAAAAAGTGGAAACAGCCTTCATGTGGAAAAAAATAGGGAATTATTTAGACAATGATACAAACATATACAGAAATACCATGTCACCATTAAAAGTGATGTTGTAAAATTATAATTTTTGAGATGGAAAAACGTCCACAATATACTATATCTAAAGAAAGATTTCAATTGAATTGTACACTTTAAATGGATAAATAGTATGGTATGTGAATTATCTCAATAAAGCTGTTATACAAAAAGTGTTTCAATCAACAAAATATTAGCAAGTTGAATATGACAAAACATTGAAAGGATCATACATCATGATCAAGTGGGGTTTATTCCAGGCATGCAAGGATGGTTCAACATCCACAGATCAATCAATGTGATATACCACATTAACACAATAAAAGAGAAAAATCATATTATCATCTTGATAGAGACACAAGAAACATTTGACAAAATTCAACATCTGTTTATGATTAAAAGTTTCAGCTAACTGGATTTAGAGGGAACATACTTCAACATAATAAAGGCCATGTATGCAAGCCCACAGCTCACATCATATTCAGTGATGAAATGCTTTTCCTCTAAGATCAGAAGTAAGACAAGGATGTCAACTCTCTCCACTTTTATTCAACATAATATTAGTAGTCTATCCAGACTAATTAGGCAAGAAAAAGAAATAAAAGGCATTCAAATAGGAAAGGAAGAAATAAAACTGCATTTGTTTGCAGATCACATGACCTTTATTAATTAAAAAAAACCAAAAATGTTATCAAAGAGCTGTTAGAACTAATAAATGAATTCAGTAAAGTTGCAGGATACAAAATCATTATAAAAATATCTATTGTGTTTCTTCTATACACTAATAATGAACTATCTGGAAGAGAAATTAAGAAAACAATCCCATTTTCAATTTCATGAAAAAAATAAAAGATTCAGAAATAAATTTAACCAAGGTGGTGAAAGGTTTGTACACTTAAAGCTATAAGACACTGATGAAAGGAATGAAGAAAACACAAATAAATGGAAAGATATTCCATGCTCACATATTGGAAGAATTAATATTGTAAAAATTTCCACACTATGAAAGCAATCTACAGATTCAATACCACCCCTATCAAAATTCCAATGGCATTTTTTTTTCACAGAAATAGAACAAACAATTCTAAATTTGTATGGAATCACCAAGGACCCCAGAGAGCCAAAGCAGTCCTGAGGAAGAAGAAGTCTGGAGATATCATATTTCCTGATTTCAAACTGTATTACAAAGCTGTAATAATCAAAACTGTATGGTATTGGCATATAAACCGACACATAGATTAATGGAACAGAATAGTGAGCCCATAAATAAGCCCAAGCATATATAGTCAATTAATTTATGGCAAAGGAGCCAGAAGTACACAATGGGGAAAGAATACTCTCTCCAGTAACTGGTGCTGGGAAAATTGTACAGCCACATGCAAAAGAATGAACCTGGATCCCTGTCTTATACCACACACAAAATGGGTTAAAGATTTTAATGTAAGACCTGAAATCATAAAATTCTTAGAAGAAAACATAGGGAGTAAGCTTTTTGATATCACTCTTTGCAATGAGTTTTTGGATTTGACACCAAAAGCAGAGGCAACAAAAGCAAAAATAAATACACATCAAACTAAAAAGCTTCTGCATAGCAAAGGAAACAATCAACAAAATGAAATGGCAAAATACAAAATGGGAGAACATAATTATCAGTCATATATCTGATAAGGAGTTGATATCCAAAATATGTAAAGAACTCATACTACTCAATAGCAAAAACAAACAAACAAACCCAAACTATCCAATTAAAAAATGGACCAAAGAACTGAATAGATATATTTTTTCCATAGAAGACTTATAGATTGCCAACAGGTAAATGAAAGGGTGCTCAACATCACTAATCATTAGAAAAATGCAAATCAAAACCATAATGAGATATCACCTCACACCTGTCAGAATGGCTATCATCAAAAAGACTACAAATAACAAGTGTTAGCAAGGATACAAAGAAAAATCCTCAGGCACTGTTAGTGGGAATGTAAATTGGTTGCAGCCACTATGGAAAACAGTATGGAGATTCCTCAAAAAACTAAAAATAGAACTACCATATGATCCAGCTATTCCACTTCTGGATATTTATTCAAAAGAAACAAAATCACTATTTCAAAAAGATATCTGCACTCCCATTTTCATTGCAGCATTATTTAATGGCCAAGACATCGAAAAAACCTGTGTCCATTGATGAATGAATGGATAAAAATATGTGGAATATATATAATATATTAACATAACAATTATTAATATTAGTTATAATAATTAATCAACATTAAATATAATACTTCGTATCTTAATTATAGATAACAGTATTTCATTGTATATATATATTCAGCCTAAAGAAAAGAAGGAAATGCTACCATTTGCAACAACATAGATGGACCTTGAGAGCATCGTGCTAAGTGAAATGTCAGAGAAATACAAATACTGTATGATCTCAGTTACATGTGGAATCTAAAAAATCTGAATTCATAAAAAAACAGAATAGTGATCACAAAAGGTGAGGTTTGGGGGGTGGTAGAAATAGGTAAAGATGGTCAAAAGGTACAAATTTTCAGATATAAAATAAATAAGTTCTGGGAATGTAATGAACAGCATGGTGACTATAGCATTCTATATTGTATATCTGAAAGTTGCTAAGAGAAATAAATCTTAAAAGTTCTCATCACAAGAAAAAAATTGTAACTATGAGATGAATATTGATGAACTTATGGTAATCATTTTGCAGTATGTACATGTATAAAAATCACTATGTTATATACCATAAATTAATACAATGTTATATGTAAACTATATTTCAGTAAAACTAGGGGGGAAAAGGTTTCAAAATGCCATCTCATTCTATTTTGTGTAGATCTGGAAGATTCTACATGATTATCTCTGAGTAATGATATTATGGATAATTAAAAATTTTTTCAATATCAGTGTTTCTAAATGTTTTAATAAACGTGTATTTTTTAAAAAATATATTTATTTATTTAGGCTGCACCAGGTCTTAGTTGTGACACATGAGATCTTTTTGTCACGCGGACTCTTAGTTGCTTGAGGCACGCATGTGGAATCTAATTCTCTGACCAGGGATCAAACCCCAGGCCCCCTGCATTGGGAGCGTGGAATCTTACTCACTGGGCCACCAAGGAAGTCCCTAAACATGAATATTTTTAAACTGTAAAGTAGATAAGGTGAGCTGCTAGAGATGTGAAAAATATTAAATGTTGGGTGAGATTTAAGAACATCTAAATCCAGTCATTTTGAGTAGGATGTAGTCTTACTTGATTTTATAACTGTGATTAATTACATTGAAATGGATGACTGACAGTTTAATCATAATGCATTATGTTTACGTACTTGGGTAAAAACTTGACTGTGGTGTGCCCTTTTTAAAGAGAGAGTGTGTTAGCAGAAATGGAGTGGCTCTAACCTGAAGTTCAGAAAAAGGAAGAGCAAGATTCTGACCGTGTGTGTGTGTGTGTGTGTGTGGTACTGGACAGGGGATCGATGCTGGATGGGTGGAGAGGTGTCCTCTTGTGGACAGGTGTGGAGGAACACCAAGAATTCCCTCCCACCTCTATTTGTTGTAGTTTTGTGCTTAATAGGTACTTGGTCCTAAAAAGTGGCACCTATATGGTGGGCAGGAGCTCTTCTTTCCCTACAAAAGCTTATATCCTGCTGTCAATCAAAACATTAGCTGTCTGATGCATGTGTCAGTCTCTTGTGAGTTTGTGTTCTGCCTGACTTACTGTTGTCTGGTCACTTCTGTGACACTGACAGCTGCGGCTTCTGAACCAGATCCTGGTGATTGCCGCTAGGTCTACTCCTGTTAGACTGTCAGCCTGCTCTGCCTTTGCCCTGGATGTTTCTATGGAAGCAGAATCTTCTCCATTTTCAAGGAATACATCAGTATTCTGAAGACAAGGCTTCCACTCAAAGGAGGGACTCTAATTCTGAAAATATCAAGTTGGTGGGAGAATATATGTGGGGAAGGAAAGCCATTAGGCACCTATCAATTTAAACTATGACTGTAAAAAATGAAGTTAGGACTGGTCCAAACAACTGCATTATTTCCTTTTTTCTTTTTTTCTTTGTTTTCGCTTGTTTTTTCCTTAATCTTAACCAGAAGTTTAATAAAGTCATTGATTGACATTTGCACTAAGTTTTCTCCCTAAGACTCATCTTGGGCAGGCACAAATCTTGTCAGAGTCAAGGTTCCCTTCGCCTGAGCGTCCTGTGGTAGGAGGACAGTGAGGCAGTGGAATTGGGGGAATGGTCAGAGTCACAGACACACATGGATAGGGCTTCTGGCAGTGGCTTCCTTCCTTGTTTATCCTCTGGCAAAGAACACGGCTTTCACAAGAGTTTAATATAGGTATGTGTTTAAGTTAGAACAAAGAGCCTTGAACTGGGAATCAGAAAATGTGGTCAATTCACTTCCCAGGTTTTACTGCAACCAACTACACCTCTGGCAAGACATGTCACTTCTGTGGGCTACATCTTATTTATCAAATTGGATCAGAATGTCCTCTAAAGCTACTTCCAGTTTGATCACCTATTAAGTTTAGACTGTATGCTGCTTTATAGTTGCCATGGCTCCCTTTCCTTTGCTTGGAGAATAATCAGGCGTTGACTATATCAAAGACAATATACTAGATGATGAACTCAAAATAATAGCAATCATATTGTGAGTGCTTACTATGTTCTGGAATTTTATATCAATTATTTAACAGATAAGTCGACTGATAGAGGAATGATAGAGGAATGAAAACTGCCTAAGTCAAACATTTTATGTTACTCAACTTGTTGTTTTTAACTGCTGTGGTTTCCATCCTCCCCAAACTAGAAAATAGCATTGAAGTGCCTACTTATTTCCCCTTTTTGTTAAAATCATCTATGGGAAAGGCAGAATCCATTTAGGTCAGATTTGTAATTTTATTGATAAGGAAACTGAGTCTCAGGAAGATTAAGTTATTTGACGAAGTTAAAATGCTAAACTCATGGTGTTTCTTAAATTTCTTTGATGATTTAATAAAATTTATATGTATTGCAAATTTTAAAAGTGATATATGTTCATTATAGCAAATCTGGAAAATAGAGAAAAAGATAGAAAATGAAATACAAATATCAATAATCTCATCATTCATGAAAAACCATTGTTAACAATCTGCTGTATTCCCTTCCAAATTTTTCCATCCATTAAACAATAATAATTATTATTGTTATAACCATTACAAGTTGTGATTCCCATTTTTTTTTTCATTTATTATTCTAACTTTAGTGAAATTTTTGTGCGTTAAGATTTAGGAAGATGTCTCACCTGGGAGATCGCTTTGCACTATGATCATAATGGAGCCTTGCGACTTGCCCAGGGTAGTAGCCATGGAGGTCTTTTCCTTGATGAGCAATGAATATACTTGTGGGGACAGTTGGGGGAGGGGTGAGAGAAAAGCAATTATTATGATTAGTTCTTTACAGAAGAAAACCAGCTGTGGTATAATAAAAAAATATATGCCATCTTTATACCCAGTTCCTGGCACATATCTCATAAAAGCTTTGGAATCCCTTGTTAGGAGTGTCTCTTGTTATCCATTTTTCAGGATTTAGTTTTCAGGATTCATAAAGAAAAATTTGACACTTCAGGTATTAGGTTCAAAATATCAGAAAAAAAAGAGACCATATAAGACCCATGGGGCAAATGTTAATAATTGTTGAAAGATGGAAATGGATAAATGGGGGTGGCTTATACTATTTTTTCTACTTTAGATATCTTTACAAACTTTCACAATGTGTTAAAAAAAAAAAACTCTCTGATAATTAAGTATATGGGGCTAAAAATAAAGAAGCACTGTGACGGTCAAAGCACAAGGTGCTTGTAAGCCTGGAGGAAGGGCTGTATCCCTGCCTGGGAGGGCTGGGTTGTGAGGACATTTGGAAGCACAAGCATGAATGAATGAGGTGGAGAGTCGGGGGAGTCCTCTGAGGCGTGAGGTGAGCTGGGTACATGCAGCTGAAACACAGTGGTGTTGCGGGGAGGGGCCGAGGGCTAGTGGTACCCAGATCTCACATGTTGAAATACATCCTCTTTTATAACTAATTACTTTCCTTTTAGATTACAGTTATAGCAGTATATGGATATTTTAAAATTACATGTAGTTGGATTTTATTTCAGCAGGGGAGCAGGGACATTACAAAATATCTGTTATAAACAAAGGGAGGGTGTTGTCTGAAAGGTTGAAAACCACTGATGCAGGTAACAGGGCATCTTTGTAGGATTTTTAAGAAGATTCATGACGAATGCAGTTTTTATTTTAGGATGATTTCACTGGTGGCAGTGTGGAAAACAAATTTGAGGACAATCTGGCTGGAAGTAGAAAGTCTGGCCAGGAGGCAATCATAGTAATGTACGTGGGATGTGGGGAAGCTCTGAACTTTGTGGTGGAAATGTGGATGGGAGGAGAGGTCTGACTGAGATCACTATTAGGAGAGAGGGTTGAGGGTGAAAAAGAAGGAGGGATCCAAGACAAGGCTGAGGCTTCAGGCATCGGGAAGAAGCCTGCCGTTTCCCAAGAAACAGAACACAGGAAGGTGACCCCTGTTGAGAGGATGACTATACAGTCTGTAGTATGTGGGGTCTTTGGGGACCTTCCACAGGTTCTGAGCATTCAGTAGGGGCCATAAGAATTCAAGGAGAAGAGTCAGTAGAAAGTAGTACATAGGTTTGCATGAAGCAGCTCGCCAAATATGTACTGGATAGTGAATGGAAACTTAAACTATGCCTCCATTCTAAGCAGCATTTATTGAATGCACATAATGTATCCTGCATTCTGTTAGGGTCTGCAGATACAAAGGTGACTAAGAAGCAGCCCTTGTCCTCATAATGCTCTTTACGTGCTGAATTGTGATCTGAATAAAGGGTCAGTGAGGCACAAAAAGGGGGGGGTGTCTAGGGTTTGGGCAAGTAAATAGGATGGGGAAGAGTTTCCAGGTGAGGGGAATTATAGAAGCCAAGACTTAGAGTTGGGATCAGAGTGGAGTGTGTGGAGGCCAGTGGGGACCTTGCTGTCTAGCTGGTGCAAAAGGCAAGTGCTGTAATCGGGGTGGGTCTGTCTGTCTGTGCAAACAGTACCTCAGGGAGCTCTGATTTTCAGAAAACCTCAGGCTGTCTGGACCTGCCCAGCGGCTGGGGTAATATGACTGATCCCTGAACAGTAAATAACAGCAGGGGATTAGGTCATAAGAAGAAAGAGGAACTGGCACAATAACAGGGAACAAATGACATTTCTAAGCGCGTGGGAGTGGGAGACAGCTTTCTTAGGCGTCCATCCAGTTTCCAAGCACTACCTTGGAAAGATGACCCATGGCCATGTTATACTTTGATAAGCCTCCAGCTGGAGTTCTAGAACGACACTGCTTTCTCACGGTTGCTCTGCTGTTTGCGTTATGCTGTGTTTTGACTCTGGGTTCCTCCCTGGCGTGAGTCCAGGCAAGCAGCCTAAGCACTGCTCCTAGAAGTGGTCTGTACAAGCCATCTGAGACTGGAGAAGCCCCTCACCAACACCAGGTAACATGCCTGCGCCAAGTCCCTCGGGCGTCTCCCTGGGTAGGTTTCGGAGTGGAGAGAGTGGGAAAGTGTGTAAGCAGGTAGGTGTTGGAGGGCTGGGTGGAGACGTGGCGAGGTTTGAGGAATGAAAGCGCGATGCACTTTTCCTCCAACTCTTTGGGTAGACTTTTTAAGTCCCCCCATGGTGCCTTCACCTCAAACAGGAGAAAGGTCTCGAGTAACAGGTTAAAATATCACTTGTTTGGAAGAGAATTTGTACCTCCTAAGGGGCAATGCCTGGCCTGGCGTGGCCGTCAGTATTCCCAGAGGCTGCACAGTACCCGGCCTCTCCAGGGGGGTTTGGGTGTGAGGCAAAATCGATTAATGAGTAGGAAAGCAGGGCTGGCCTCCAACCTGGCCCAGGAGCCCTGCCCTGGACTCTGCCCAGACCCATTTAATTGACTTGGCTTACGAGATTCTTGAGTCAGCTGCAGAAAGCCCTTTCCTTCTCCTTGGGTGGGAGTAGGAGTCCAGGTGCGTCTGATTCCAACATACAGTGTTTACCAGTCCCTGAAAGCTTGGCTCTTTGAGGTGACGCATTCAGTCCAGACAAGAGCAAACCTGTCCCCTGGGAGGGTGAATGTAACCGGAGCAGGATCTGGGCTTACCCGCAGGCAAAATTCAGTAGGCACAGGGGAGGTCAGGAGTGTTTATCCCTCAGGAGCCTGAGGCAGCCTGTGCCACAGTGACCATGTAGTCGTTGTGTCTGTTTTGGGCCTCGTGCATTACCAAGCGTCTTTACAGAGGTGATCTCATCTAACTCTCATAGTCACCTTGCCAGGTAAACATTATTAACACCCAGTTACAGAAGAGGAGATCAAGGCTCAGAGAGTTTCTTTGGTTTTGTTTTTTGGTTACGCAGTGTGGCATGCAGGGTCTTAGTTCCGTGACCAGTGATCGAACCTGTGCCCTCAGCAGTGGAAGGGAGGAGTCTTATCCACTGGACCACCAGGGAAGTCCCTCAGAGAGGTTACATGGATTTCTAAATATCACTTGCCTGATAAATACCGAGGCACGAATCAAATCCAGCTCTCTAAACTCCATGTCACATCCAGAGTCATCTCTGTGTTTGTGTGATGACTTCTTTTCAGAAAAGTTCAGCGCTATTTTTGTGTGAACTCTGTGATTTTCTCATTGTGTGCAGGCAGGAAGTAGACGTCTTGTACCAAAGGAATAGGAGGGGAAATAGACCCAGCAGTGTAACTGGAGGCTGCTTTCAGTGCAATAAAACAAGTGTTTATTGCAGGCTCAGAAGTGTCTGCAGTGTGCTAGATGCTAGGGATACAGTGACGAGAAATATTGTCTTTCCACCTGAGAGTTCATAGTCAGGTAAGGAAAACCATATTCAGACAGCTAATCCTATACAGTGCGGTGGTGCTGTACCAGTCAGGAAACAGGCTCGGGGGGAATAAGTAACTTACTAAGGACGGAGCTAATAAGAACAGAAGATGGCAGACCACCATCCCCACGCTCTCATTTTCCAGACTCTACTGGCTCCACAAATCTCCTCAAGGAAGAGGGAGCCTCAGTTTCCTCATCAATAAAGTGGGGGTAATGCTATTTCCATTAATGCTTACACAAGAGTCAACAAGATATATGCAAACGTCCTTGGTGACTAAAGTGTCCCATACATGTTAGGTGTTGCTATCATTTAAGGCAGGATGCTCTGACCTTCACAGCTGCCTCTTGATCTCTTAGAGACCAATTCAGCTGATGTTTTTAAAGTCCATTTAAGTCTAACACAAATTCCTTATCTTTTATCTTCCACGCTACACTGACTTTAATCCAATGGCAGTGATCTTTTCAGGAGCACCCTGGGCTCCACAAATCAGCACTATACTCAGCCCTGCCCCTGAGCAACGGGGCATAATTTGCATCTAATATAATTCTTTTATGAGAATTTTCTGTGGTGACTACTACTTGTAAACTGTTTAATATTTAATTTTATTAGATGCCCCTACTGGTTTGTAATTCAGTTTTCCCTACTATAGCCCCAAGTGTTAGGCATTTAAGGATGAATGGGGTAAATGCTTATGGAGAGGAGCAGCAGAGGGCAGGCCTTCTGCAGATACTGTCAGTCACTGGGGAGGCCAAACCTTGAACACGTGACAGAATGAGTTTTTCTCATCGATTGATTCATTTTCATTTTTTCAACAAATGTGCACGGAGGGCCTACCCAGTGTGGCAGTCTGCTAGGCACAGTGGCCTACAAAACAAGCCCTGCCGTGGTTGCTGACCCAGAGGTGTCGAGGGCAGTGACCAAGAGTGCAGATGTTGGCACCAGACCAGTGGGTTCAAATCCCACCTCTGCTAGTTTACTACTGTGGGATATCAGCACAGTCACTTAACCACTCTGTGCCTCAGTTTCCTTCCAGTCATTGTGAGGATTAAATGAGTTAATATGCACTTAGAACAGTGCCTGCCACACCTTAAGGGCTGTATAAGTGTTTATTATTCCAGCTGGTGCGGCAGACAGGAAGTAAACACATAAAATAATTGGAAGTTGTGATCTGAGCCATAAAGGAAATCAAAAAGGGTGTGAGATAGAGAATAACGGAGGTGGCCAGGTGGGCAGAAGAAGACCTCCCCCAGCCAGGATGGTCAGGGTGGTCCCAACTTCTGTTCACTGAGCAGCTGATCACAGAGCTGAGACACGCTGGGTGAAAGGGGGCTGGTTGAGCAGAGGATGAGGAGCAGCAGAGGGTGGAGAAGGCAGTGACGCAGGGAGAAGGAATGTGTCCAAAAGCCCCGAGGCATGGAACAGGAAAAAGCCCCGGCCTAGGGAATGGAAGAAAGACAATGGGGCTGGAGCTAAGAGAAGGTTGGAGAGATCGGCAGGGCCCATTCATGTAGGACTTTGTGGGCCCTGGCAAAGAGTTTCAATTTCATGCAAAATGCAATGACTGCAGGATTTTATGCAATGGAAGGCTTTGATCCCATTTACACTCTATGGGGCTCACTCTGGAGAATGGATTGGAGGAGGACCAACGTGGCTGTTGTTGCAGATGAGCAGGGGAGAGGCAGTGGTGGTCTGGACCAAGCCGTGGCAGTGGAGATGGAGAAAAACATTCTGCAGGGAGACACATCCTGGAGGCAGAACTGAGGAACTTACTGATGGATTGGGCCCACTATTGTTACAAGGCAGGAAAGACACAAAGTAGACGAAGACCTGCCCCACAGGGAGCACTCAGGTGGAGGGTGTGGGCCCCCAGTCTAGAGCAGGCATGCTGTGCCTCCTCGTCGGGCTCTGATGGATGAGCATAAGAGGACTGAATGCAGCCCAGCCTGAGGACCTCAGCAGCCTGGTGCCTGCTGCTCTGTGTTCCACCCAAACCCTCTGGCTCCCCATGGGCTGGTTTAAGCCAGGCCCAGTGACTCTGACTTGATTTCATTTAGCTCCAGGCAGCAGCTGCCAATGGAGCGTTGTTTCCATTTTCCCCAGGAGATGAGATCACAGTTAAATAGGCCCAAGAGTGGGAAAAAAAAAAAAAATCTCAAACACACACACAGAAAGACAAGGGCTTGTGGGGAGGCAGAAACCAGGAAATACTGGAACCCATCCCTTTCACTCCACCCTGCTTCCTCTGCATGTGGGTTTCAAGGAGAGAAGGGTAGGCACTATACTTTCTCTGAAAGAAGGCTCTTTTAGAGAGAGAGCATCTTTCTAGGAATAGAGCATCCTTCCCTCAGCCCTCCTTCAGTGATTTCTGGAAGCAAAAAGCCATATCTTTGATGACTAAACATTGTTGAAAATAGCTAAATACTAAAATAAACACGAGGCTTGGTCAAAAACCACGAAGCCAGTGTGGCTGCAGGAGGCTGACCCCAGAGTCACTTGCTGTGTGAGGGTTCCTGCCCCAATTTCATAGCTTCTAAATCTCTGCAGACCCCATAGCCAGTGGTGAAGGGAGGGTGGGGTTAGGATTTATAGGTTGTTATCTACTATCTCTCAGCAGGAGGAATTTAGGACAATAAAACATGTCTAGGAATTTTATTCTTGGGCCATTGATGAACTTGGAGAAAGAGTGAAATTACTTCGTTTCTGTTTGTACAGTTGCCTTGCCTCCCATGTTGCAAAAGCATGAGAGTGGTTTGTTTTATCCCAAGAAGAGTAAACAGGTCCCCTCTGAAATTTGGGCTTCAGTTCCTTGCTAAAGCTCTTCCCAAACAAAACCCAACATCCTTCCAGTCTTTTGGGAATTTGGAGTTGTCTGTTTGCTTGGGTTCTGCTATGAATGTGGGATTTTTTTTACAATTGTCTCTAAACCCAAAGAAACTTCACCAGAACATCTGGCAGCAGTTATCCCTCAGTCAGGGAGCAAACAGCAGGGTGAGCAATTCCAATTCCCCAGGTGTCTGTCCGCCTTGCCACAGCTCTGGAAGCGTCTGCACTTGGAGGAACATTACCTGGGTGGGATCCCTGGGCGGCGGTCAATAAATTCTCGGAGCCGGATGGCAGTCATGATGGATAGGACTCTGAAAAAAAGATTAGAGCGAAGTTTCACATTGCAAATTTATACATATTTGCAGGCATGAGCTATTAGTACTACAAGGTCTGTCTTGAAAGTAGAAGGTCCATCCATAGCTTCTGCTAGACTATTTAGGGAAGGAAATAGACTTTTAAACAAAAAGAAATGGAAAGCATAAGCCAATACAGATAGACACGCTTTCCTTTAAAAACAGGAAGTACTGTGCGAGTTGGGCAGGTAGCCTCCTTTCTCAGCCTCCTTAGGGGGCCTTTCTACTGCATGAGCTATGCAGGCTCAGCCCTGCATCTTCCATTCTCCCTCACCACTAGAGTTCCAGACATGAATTAGGATCCTCCAATCAGATGTAATGGACTGAGATTTGGAAGATGAAAACGAGACAGAGGCTGTTTCCTGCTGCTTTGACTTGTTCTACTGGCAAGCAAGCTTATGATGATATGGTATGTTTTTTTGTTTGTTTTGGTTTTTTTTTTTCAGCAGAATGCCCCTGTCCAGTCTTCAGCTTTGAGGGTGTCAAGAGGCACTTGTGTCAAGGGCAGTGCTGAATGCTCTGTTCTAGTGTTCAAACACCGGCTTCGTGAGTGTGGAGAGGGGGCTGCAGTGGCAGGGCTGGTGGCTCTGGGACTAGGTTCTTGAACTCAATTGTCTGGAAGCAGCTTCCTGATGAGGGCACAGGTAGCACTTCCATGATGGGTCAGTTTGTGAAGGTGTTCTAGAAGCTTCCTGGAGGCCTTCCAAGGCTTCCAACCCTTCCAATGATTTTGTAAGCACCTCATTATCTACATCAAACTCGAGAATCCGACCGTGCTGGCACCCTGACCTTGGACTTCCAGCCTCCAGAACTATGAGAAAGAAACGTCTATCATTTACAAGTCACCGACCCTCTGAAATTTATTACAGCATCCTGAACAGACTCAGGCACCCACTAAGTACATGGATGATTACAATATCTTTCTGGAGAGTTAAGTGAGGCAATAATGCACGTGCGAGTGTTTTCTAACCTAAAAAGCATCTTTGAGAAAGGAGAATATATGAGTTTCTACTTATGAGCACGTATTATGTGTCAGGTAACATGTATCAACTCATATTAGCCTCCTAGAAACCCTATGAACTGTTTATCACTACTTTACTGACAAGAAAACTGAGATTTTGAGAAGTAAAATAACTTCTGAGGAACCATGGTTAGAACCCTCTGGCTCCAGAAACATTTATCTTAACGACTATGCTGTAATGAAACAACCACGGAGCACCCAGACCATCAGCCAAAACGAAACTGGGCAACCCCAAAGAGGCAGTAACCAGGAGGGAGAAAGGATTGGAAAAAACAGTGTGATGCCTCCCTCTCTTCCTTTTATAACTTGTTAAGTTACTGTCCACAGGCCAGCTGGCTGCTTTATTTCACCTCTGTGTTTTTCAAGCAACTTGAAAGTTTTCAAACAAGATTAGGACAGAACAGTTCGGCTATCTAACAGAGCCTGTTAATTACAAAGTGTGTTTTTACTCTTAGCACTGGTGTGCTTATTTTAAAAAAAATTAAAAAGAAGGAAGAAAGAATGAAAGAGAAAATCTGAGTAAACACAATTGAGCTCTCCCTTAAACTCAGAAAACCTGGCTGCTGGGATTTCAGTTCACTAGAAGTGACATGCTGGAGAGAAGAATGCAAGATATTTAGGACATTTGTGCTCCTAACAAAGGCAACACCTAGTGTGGCTTTGATGAAAAAGTGATTGCTCAGTGCCTAGAAATTCTGAATCAGCACCGCAGGGAATGCCAGTCCTGGGTGGCTGTAACTTGGCTATGCGGTAGAAACCCTTTCAGAGGAACATATTAATAGCACACTTTGAGTCTAAGCCTAAACTTGCAGAAAAATCAGAAGACCTTGTTTGGGAGGGTGACCTTGCCATTCTGCACCTTTAGAGGATGTCTCTACCAGGTGCATAGGCTACCAGAACACATTTTGTGTGGTTAGCTATCATCTCTAGAACACATTAAAAAATGTAGTTTGCAATAAGGTCTGTCAGTGCATTTTATTTTAATCTTAAAAAGTAGAGTTACGTACCAAATCCGAATGTGACTCAATTATGAACACATGTTAAACTTGCCATTATTTCCATACTCACAGCCAACACTGCACAATTGATGTTAGAGTCACCACAAACAACATTTACCTCCTTTAAAATATATAATTTTTTCTGTCGCCTTAAGAGAATCTCCTTCTGATGTGCCCTTAGTAAAATTCTTCCAGAGCAAACATGAGTTCTAAAACCTCACCCTACCTTTCATTCAATCTCACATTAACCCTGGGAAACTTTAAACATTTTTCTTTTTTTAAAGTGAAATACAGTATGCTCAGGGTAAATAATGCTGTAAAATAATATTAAAACCACCCATAAACAACTATTTTCATTTTTTATATTTTATGTATATATACTCGGGTTTACACTTGAAAACTTGAAAACTCAGTGGACATTCTATTTTATGTTTTTTGTTTTTCATTTAACAATATTTCATGAAAAAATTTCCACATTGCTACAAAGTATTCTTAATTCTAATATTTAATGTTCTTCTGTGTTGTTTGGTGAGGCCTACCCATTACTCTATTTAAAACAGTATCCTCTCCACTTCCACCCCCGGACTCCTTATCCATGCTCTCTGCTTGATTTTTCTTCAAAACACTCATCACCATCTGCCATGCTGTATGTTTACTCAGGCATCTTGTTCATGTCTGTCTTCCCCATTAGAAACCAACCCGCCTGAGGGCAGGGAGCTTTGTGTGTTGTGTTCACTGCTGTATCTCTAGGGCCAAAGATACTAACTGACATGTGGTAGACATTTAATAAATATTTACTGAATAACTGAATGTGCCATGATTTATGAAACCCAGTCCCCTAATGTTCAACATTTTGGTTGTGCTGAACATCTATATGTTTGATTCTATTGAATTTATTTCTTAGAATACATTCCTAGAAGTGAGTCAAGGTTTGGGCAACTCTATGGCTCTTACTTAGGAGGATTTTAGCCACTTTCAATAATTAATACTGGCCCCTAATTCACTACGGTTGGACTCCTAGGGCACAGATATTAAAATTTAATAATAGAATTTTTATTATGCTAATTTAAAAAGGTGAACTAAGGTAAATGAATAAAAGATGTACGTTCCAACAAACTTCCTCAAAGTTAATATTCAACATGCTGACTTCAGGAAAAAAATATATAAGATTTATTTTCCAACTTTCTCAGCAACTTTTTGGTATTATAGAATATATTATGGATCAAATAAAAATTTTATAAAATACAATAACATAGTCAAAAACCTGATAAGTTCCGCCCATTTATGGTAATATTTCTTAGCAAGCCATGAAGGAACTTTCTCAACATGATAAGGAACAACCGTAAAAACCCACAGCTAACATGATACTTGATGGTGAAAGGCTGATTTCTTCTTAAAATCTGGAACAAAGCAAGGATGTTACTCTCACCACTTCTACTCAACACGCTGCTGGAAATCTGATTCAGTGCAATAAGGCAAGAAAGTGAAATGAAAGGCATTCAGATGGGAAGGAAAGAAAACTATCCCTATTTGCAAATGATATAATTGTCTGTGTAGAAAATCTCAAGGAATCTACAAATAAAGTCTTTAATAACTGTTTTTAATAAGATCATAGAATACTATGTCAACACATAAAAAATTATATTTCTATACTTGAAGTAAAAAATTAGGACCAAAATTTAAAACACAACTGTTTATAATAGCTCAAAAAAGAAAAAAGAAACATTGTGTATAAATCTAACGAGACACGTACAGGCTATGTATGACGAAAAGTACAAAATGCTGATGAAAGAAATCAAAGACCTGAGAGACACTGTGTTCATCGATTGGAAGACTCAGTGTAGTAAAGATGATAATTCTCCCCAGATTGATCTGATTTGTCTGCTTGAACTAATCAGCGAGATTTTTTTTTTTAAGATTTTTAAAAATTATTATTTTATTATTTTATTTTTATTTTTTTGGCTGCATTGGGTCTTTGTTTCTGCCAGTGGGCTTTCTCTAGTTGTGGCAAGTGGAGGCTACTCTTTGTTGTGGTGCGTGGGCTTCTCACTGCAGTGGTTTCGCTTGTTCTGGAGCATGGGCTCTAGGCACATGCCCTTCAACAGCTGTGGCTCATGGGCTCTAGAGCACAGGCTCAGTAGTTGTGGTGCACAGGCTTAGTTGCTCCATGGCATGTGGCATCTTCCACGAACAGGGTTTGAACCCGTGTCCCTTGCATGGCAGGTGGATTCTTAACCACTGCACACACAGGGAAGTCCTCAGGAGGATTTTTTTTGTAGATGTAGATAAGCTTGTTCTAAAGTTTATTTGGAAATGCAAGGGAAATAAAATAGCTAAAATAATTTTGAAAAAGAGCAACCGCCCTCTGGTAGAAATGTCGTCAGCTCACAACCAGACATTTTACGTATGTTCTTTCATTCAGTCCTCACAAGAGACCTGAGAGTTGTTTATTATTATCCTGAATTTGTAGAAAATGTTAAATTACATGTATAAAGTCATACAGCCAGTAAACAAAAAAATCCAGATCTGCCTGACTCCAAAGCCCATCCTCCTTCTCCTCTAGTGCCACTGATTCATTGGTTTCCTCAGTAAACATTTATTGATTGACTACTTTTGCTTGGCATTGTACCAGGCACTAGGGAAAAAGCATTTAGCAAAAGGTATGTGATTCTGCTCTCATGTTACTTATGTGGTAGAGGAGTTGAAGTCAGATATTAATCACAGAGTCACACAGTCAATGTAAAATTAAAGATCAGGAACTGCTAAAACAGAATCCTGACAAGTTAGCTTTCAGGTAGTTGAGGGGCTGCGTCCCCTCCTCGTCTCTTTCAGAATTCTAAAGAGAAAAGCTCTAAGAATGGATAAGCCACATTTGCTTCAGGACATTTCCCGTGATATGAAACATGTGAGAAACTCTCCTCTTGGAGATTTAGAAAATCTCCTCTTGGCTTTCTGAGGTTTAGAAAAAAAATTTTTTTAAGTTGGCACCTACTTTTATGGTAGGAAAGAGTTAAAAATGTTTGTTAAATCAAAGGTTTACAACTTCAAGTGGAACCAGTAGCAATTACCTGGTAAGTTAATAAGCTTGTAAACCTTAAGTACATGATAACTAGCAAGTTATCATTCAATTAATATGTCCAAAGAAGGGGCAGAGGCATGGTGTTATATGTAGTTTATAACAGCAGAGTCCTCGGGTGTCCCCTTTCCTTGGAGTGGCATCTGTACTCCATTGCACTGGGGGAAGTTGGGCCCCTAGGGAAAGCCACACCCTAGTAATCTGACAGAGCAGAGAGGTGCGGGGGTGTATGGATGGCTTTCTCAGAATTCATATGACCCACCCTGGCCAGAAGTATGACAGCAGCCTCACTGGCTGCAGGATTGCTCTGTGGCTAGGGCAATGGCTCCCAGCTGCTTTTGAGCATGTATGTCGTAAAAGGATATTTAGAAAATGGTTTTCAGCAACAGAGTTACTTTGGCAGTCCCGTACTGCTTCTCAGGAAGCAGTGTTCCCAGTTCGGGAAGACTGGTTACCCACTTGCTCTCTTCCCCTTCCACACCCCTGCACACAACCTCCAAAATCCTACCATAAATTCTGCTGCCTGAATGCTTTTTTCTTCCTCCTTTTCTAGCCTAAATTCCACCCATTCTTCAGGGCCTTATTCAGGTCCTTTACAACCTCTTACTAGGACTCAGAGTTCCAAATGGTCCGTTGCCTGACCCTGAATTCCCAGAGCCCTTGATTAATCCTATTATGCATTTTGGTTCTCATCGGTTCATTGGTTTCTGAACTCATTTATTCATCATTTAAGAAAATGTTTAATGAGTGGCAATGTTGTGCCAGGCCTTGAATATAGCTCTAGAGATTCTTCAAAGAGCAAGACATGAGTTTCATACAGTGTCTTCCTTCTCTGCTAAAATTAAGTAAGCTCCTGGATGTTGGAACCATGTTGTTTTGATGGCCTCTATCTTCACTCTCCTTGTTCTCCTACCTCACTGTCTTACAAAGTGTTCCCCATCCAAGGAAGTGCTCAATGCCTACTTCATAATTAATGAATAAATGAAAGAATCCACCCACCCATCCATCCATCCATCCATAAATCGGACCACTCAGTAATCTGATAATCTAGTTAACAGTTTTTAAGCTTTGTTCTTCTTGTATCATAGAGCCAGATACCTTAATACAGGTATACCCCATTTCTAAGAAAAAAATGTTGATCTAAAATTATTCAAATAATTCAAAATTGAGAGGTATGAATATTCAGTTTCCAAAAGAATTCTTGGCTTCACAAAATGGTTTGCCACAAAGTTTCCTTAAATAATGAGCTCCTGTACCTAGAACATTCAAAATGCAATCAGCTTTTTAGTAATGCAACCACTAAGCGAGAGGAGAGAGAGGTATGGACAGTAACTGGTGTTACCTACTTAGACTGCACTGGGTAGAGACCTCCTTGTTCTTAAAAGCAGTCCTCTGAGGACAGCAATTATTTCAGCTGTCTCCTGGTATTGCAAAGGCTCATGGCAGAGTTATAGGACTTGATCCTTTTACATCACTCAAAGGGTATTGTGATGCACTGTGGGTTAGAAAATTTTACTAGGTAATGCCTTTCAGGTGTGGATGTATAAAAAGTAGAGATCCTTTGGTCTCGATGACAGCCCAGCTGCACACGAAAGAAAGGATAAAAATTGGTGTGGAAAGGAAAACCATGTGGGCAAGTAACCCTGACTATTTAATCACTAGAATTCTCTTTTCTAGGAAGGTTATTCCAAAGACAACATAAGGTCAAAGATCTGAAAAGTACTGTATTGCAAGCACTACCCTTTGCAAGCTGAAGTTAAGGAAGCAGGGGTGGCACGAGGGACAGATGAGTCTACCTCTGGTCCAAGACTAGATAGGCTCCATCCTGCTACTACTGAAGGCATCAAAGGAGGCATTTGATTGGCCATCTGTATGTCTTCTTTGGAAAAATATCTATTTAGGTCCTCTGCCCATTTTCTAATCAGATTGTTAGTCTTTTTGCAATTGACTTGTATGAATTCTTTATATATTTTGGATATTAACCCCTTATCAAACATACCATTTGCAAATAACTTCTCCCATTAAGTAGGTTGCCTTTACATTTTGTTGATGGCTTCTTTTGCTGTGCAAAATCTTTTTAGTTTAATTTAATCTCATTTGTGTATTTTTTCTCTTTTTGCCCTTGCCTGAGGATCCAGAAAAATATTGCTAAGACTGATGTCAAAGAGCATGCTATTATGTTTTCTTCTAGAAGTTTACGGTTTCAGGTCTTACATTTAATCCACTTCGAGTTTATTTTTTGATATGGTGTAAGAAAGAGGCCTAGTTTTATTCTTTTGTATGTAGCTGTCCAATTTTCCCAGCACCATTTACTGAAGAGACTACCTCTTCCCCACTGTGTATTCTTGCCTTCTTTGTTGCAGATTAAGATTGCAATATCTCAGAAAGCCATGAGGTGATATCTCATTTCAGTTTTGATTTGCATTTCCTTGGTGGTTAGTGATGTTGATGGGTTTATTTCTGAGGTCTCTATTCTATTCCATTGATCTATGTGTCTGTTTTTTGTCCAGTACCATACAGTTTTGATTATCATAGCTTTGTAGTATAGTTTGAAATCACATAGTGTAATACCTCCAGCTTTGTTCTTCTTTCTCAAAAGTGCTTTGGCTATTCAGGGTCTTTTGTGGTTACACACAAATTTTAGGATTGTTTGTTTTAGGTCTGTGAAAAATGCCTTTGGTATTTTGATAGGGATTGGATTAATCTATCGATTGCTTTGGGTAGAATGGAGATTTTAACAATGTTCATTCTTCCAATCCAAGAACATGAGATATCTTTCTATTTCTTTATATCAGTTTCAAATTCTTTTACCAATGTTCAATAGCTTTCAGAGTCTAGGTCTTCTACCACCTTGGTTGTGTATTCCTAGGTATTTTATTCTTTTTGATGTAATTTTAAATGGGATTGTTTTCTTGCTTTCCCCTTCTGACAGTTCATTATTAGTGTATAGAAAAGCAACAGATTTCTTTATATTGATTTTGTATCCTGCAACTTTACTGAATGCATTTGTTAGTTCTAATAGATTTTTTGATGGAGACTTTAGAGTTTTCTCTATATAGTATCATGCCACATGCAAATAATGACAGTTTTACTTCTTTCCCCCAATTTGGATGCCTTTGATTGTTTTTGTCTGATTATCATAGCTAGGACTACTAATACTATGTTGAATAAGAGTGGCAAGAGTGGGCATTCTTGTTTTGATCTTAGAGGAAAAGATTTTAGCTTTTCATAATTGAGTATGATGTTAGCTGTGGGTTTGTCGTATATGGCCTTTATTATGCTGAAGTGTGTTCCTTCTATACACACTTTGTTGAGAGTTTTTATTTAAATGGGTGTTGAATTTTGTCAAATGCTGTCCGTATGTCTATTGAGATGATCACATGATTTTTCTCTTTCATTTTGTTAATGTGGTGTATCGCATTAATTATTTGTGAATATTGAACCAGTCTTACATCCTTGGAGTAAATCCCACTTGATCATGGTATGTGACCCTTTTAATATATTGTTGAATAAAAAAAGAGTTTGCTAATATTTTGTTGGGGATTTTTGCATCTATGTTCATCAGGGATATTGGCCATAACTTTTTTTTTTTTTGTATTGTCTCTGTCTAGTTTTGGTATCATGGTATGATGGCCTTGTAAAATGAGTTTGGAAGTGTTCCTTCCTCTTCAATTTTTTGGGAATAATTTGTTGAGGATAGATATTAACTCTTCCTTAAACCGTTGGTAGAATTAACCTGTGAAGTCATCTGAATTTTGTTTTTTGGAAGTTTTTGATGACTGATTTAATTTTATTACTAGTAATTGTTCTGTTCAGATTTTCTATTTCTTCCTGATACAGTCAGAGATTGTATATTTCTAATAATTTATCTGTTTCTTCTAGGTTGTCTAATTTTGTCTGTATGTAATTGTTCATAGTAGTCTTTTATTATTCTTTGTACTTCTGTGGTGTTGGTTGTAACTTCACTTACATTTTATTTTATTTTATTTTGGCCTCTCTTTTTTTCTTTGTGAGTCTGACTAAAGTTTTGTTAATTTTGTTTACCTTTTTCAAAGAAACAGCTCTTAGTTTCATTAATCTTTTCTGGTTTTCTTTAAGGTTTTATTTAATTTCACTGTGATCATTATTATTTCTTTCCTTCTACTAATTTTGGCCTTTGTTCTTCTTTTTTTCTAGTTTCACTTGGTGTAATGCTGGATTGTATTAGGGATTTTTCTTGTGTCTTGAGGTAGGCATTTATCACTATGAGTTTTCCTCTTACTACTGCTTATGCTGCATCCCATAGATTTTGGAAAATTGTGTTTCCATTTTTATTTGTCTCAAGGTATTTTTAAATTTCTTTGATTTCTTCATTCACTTATTGGTTGTTTAGTAATATAATGTTTAGTTTCCACATGTTTGTATTTTTTCCAGTTTTATTATTGTAGTTGATTTCTAGTTTCATACAATTGTGGTCAGAAAAGATGCTTGATATGATTTCAGTCTTCTTAAATTTATTGAGACTTGTCTTGCTGCTTAACACATGATCTATCCTGTAGAATGTTCCATGTGCACTTGAAAAGAATGTGTATTCTGAAGATTTTTGATGGCATGTTCTGTATATATGTATTAAGTTTATCTAGTTTAATGTGTCATTTAAGGCCAATATTTCTTTATTGATTTTCTGTCTGGATGGTCTGTTCATGGATGTAAATGGGATGCTAAAGTCCTCTACTATTATTGTACTTTTGTCAGTTTCTCCCTTTAAGTCTGTTAATAATTGCTGTACGTATTTAGATGCTCCTGTTTGGGTGCATAAAAGTCTATGAAGGTTATATCCTTTTCTTGGATTGACTCCTTTATTATTATGTATGCCCTTCTTTGCCTTTTGTTACAGTCTTTGTTTTAAAGTATATTTTGTCTGATATGAGTATTGCTACCCTAGCTTTCCTGTCATTCCATTTGCATGGAATATCTTTTTCCATCCCTTCACTTTCAGTCTGTGTGTGTCTTTAGATCTAAAGTGAATCTCTTCTAGGCAGCATTTAGATGGGTCTTTTTATCCTGTCAGCCACCCTATGTCTTTTGATTGGAGCATTTAGTCCATTTAAATTTAATGTGATTATTGATAGATATTTACTTATTGCCATTTTGTTGATTGTTTTCTGGTTGTTTTTGTAGTTCTCTGTTTCTTCCTTCTCTTTGTCTCTACCTTTGTGGTTTGATGATTTTCTTTAGTGTTATATTTGGATTGCTTTCTCTTTATTCTTTGTGTATTTTGTTGTAGGTTTTTGGTTTGTGGTACCATGAGGTTCCACAAACCAAAACATATATGTATGTAATATATATATATTATAATGTATATATATATCATAATGTGTATATATATACATATTAAAGTTTATTTTAATCTGATAGTTGCTTAAGCTCAAAGGCATTCTAAAAGCATTACATTTTTATTCCCTCCATCACATTTTATGTTTTTGATGTGATAGTTTACATTTAAAAAAATTTGTATATCCCTTAACTACTTGTTGTAGTTATAGTTGATTTTACTACTTTTGTCTCTTAACATTCATACTACCGTTCTAAGTGGCTAATGCCCTGCCTTTACTGTGTATTACCCTTGTCAGTGAGACTTTTTTCTTTCATATATTTTCTTTCCTTTTTTTTTAATTTTCTCTTTTTATTTTACTCTATTGCTAAATTCTGATATTTCTGGTTGTCCAAGGGTTAGGAAAACAATCTGTAAAAGCAGCTTAGAACCATATATTTAAAAGAATAACAGAATATTCAAGTTACATTTATTCCATGCCAATTTTAAGTTTTAAAATTCAAAGTATTAATATTTGCAATAATAGTTGGAATATTTTATTTACATTTATAAATATGATATAATAATTTTAGATAATTATTCATGCTTTTTTCCTATCCTCCCACAAAACACTTCCTCCATTTCTGCTGCAAGCAAGCCTCCATTCTCCTTTGCAAAACAGAGAAGTCATGGCAGGGCCTTAAGTAAAAATCACCTTATTTTAAACATTTTCTCAACTTCTGATAAAGCCTTTGTCCACTAATGTCCCTGCATTCTTAAGGGTGAGGAGGGAAACTCCTCTAAAAACAGTGTAGTAATTAGGGACAATTTCTTGACCCTGGGGAAAGGATCCAGACCTTGGAACCAAGGGGCAGGAGTGACCCCTGCCTAAGGAGTTCGTCCAACTGCAAAATCAATGAGCATCTTAAGCTGCCTCTTGCCTCCTTTAGACTTGGGTTGCCAATGGAGCTCTGTGCAATCATATATTTTCTTATTTCTATTTATGACTTCTTTTTTCTGCTTAAGGCCAGTTTAGTGGCAATGAACTCCTTTAGTTTTTGATTATCTGGGAAACTCTTTATCTCTCCTTCAATTCTGAATGATAAATTTGTTAGTAGAGTGTTCTTGGTTGTAAGTTTTTCCTTTCAGCATTTTACATGTATTATGCCATTCCCCCTGGCCTGCAAAATTTCCACTGAAAAATCAGTCAATAGTTTTATGGAGCTTCCCTTATAGGTGACTAGCTGTTTTTCTCTTGCCACCTTTAAAATTTTCTCTTTATCTTTAAGTTTTACCATTTTAATTACAATAGGTCTTGGTGTAGATTTCTGGGTTCATCTTCTTTGCCACTCTCTGTGCTTCCTGGACCTGGGTATCTGTTTCCTTCTTCAGGTTAGGAAAGTTTTCAGCCATTATTTATTTAAGTAAGTTTTCTGCCACTTTCTTTCTCTCTTCTCCTTCTGAGACCCCTATAAATGCAAATGTTAGTATGCTTGATGTTGTCCCAGAGATCCCTTAAACTATCATCATTAAAAAACATTTTTTTTCTTTTTTGCTGTCCTGATTGGGTGATTTCCACTACACTGTATTCCAGATTGCTGAAATGTTTTTCTGCATTTTCTAATCTGCTGTTGATTTTTTTCTAGTGTATTTTTTTCACTTCAGTTATTGTATTCTCTAGTTCCAATTGGTTCCTTTTTATATTCTTTATCTCTTTGTTGAAATTCTCACTGAGTTGATCCATTCAGTGAGCATTTGTATGACCCTTGCTTTGAATTCTTTATCAGGTAAATTACTTATCTCTGTCTCATTGGGGTCTTTCTCTCAGATTTTGTCTTGTTCTTTTGTTTGGAATATATTTGTCTGTTCCTCATTTTGTTTGACTTTCTGTATTTGTTTCTATGAATTAGGCTAAACAGGACCTCTGCTGGATTCGAAAATGTGGCCTTGTGTAGGAACATCCTTTGTATAGACTGTGTGTGCTGGGTGGCTTTGGCAGACTGGTTGGAGCTGGGGTGGGTGTTGTCTGGGGGGTCCTGGGGTGTGCTGTGCTGAGCTGCCTTGGTGGAATGCCTGGAACTGAAATGGATGCAGAATGGAGTCTGGAGTGCACCAGGCCAAGGCCTTTTTGGTGGGATGGCTAAAGCTGGAGCTCCAAACATAGGCCAAAGTTCCCCAAGATGTGCTGAACTAGGGACACCCTAGTGAGAGGACTAGAGCTGGAGTAGGTGGGGGCAGTAGAGTATTCAGTGGTCTGTGCCTTAGTCATGCTGGTAAGATGGCTGGAATCAGGGTGGGCATGGAGAGCTCTGCAACAGGCCTCCCCAGTGGGAGGACCAGAGTTGAGATGAACATAGGCCAGTGGATTTCCCAGAGCACACTGTGCCTGGGCCACCTTGGTGGGATGGCTGAAGTTGGAGTGGGTACAGGTTGGGTAGTCCTGGTGTGTACTGCTCCCAGGCTGCCTGGTGGGATGGCTGGAGCTAGACTGGACATGGGTTGGGGGTGTCCTGGCATGCAATGCACCAGGACCACCTTGGGGGATGGCTGTAGCTGGTGTGGGCCAGGGGCCTGGGGCAGTTGGTATGGCCTTGGTAGACTGGCTAGGGTGCCTGGACCATGTTCTTACCTGTGCTATCAAGGTGGAGGGAAGAGGCAAAAAATGGCACTCTCTCCAAAATTGGTGCCTTCTACCCCAGAGAGAGTTTTAGCAATTCTCTACCCATTTGGAAGATGTTCTAGGGTTAGCAAATGGATTTCATTCATGTATAGTCTAGGTGCTCTTTAACCCACTGTGTTTTGTTTTGTTTTGTTTGTTTGTTTTTGGCTGTGCTCCAGGGTGGGCACGTCGGCACGTGGGGCCCTTAGTGATATCCCTCCTCACTGTAGATCTCTGGGTTGAGGGTGGGATTCCTGGTCAACACCATGTCTCTGCCTTTCCTACCCTTCTCTCTGTGATCCCTCTGTCATTTGTGTGCAGAAACTGTCCAATCAGCCCTCAGTCCTTCCTGAGGAGGAATTGCTCTTTATGTAGGTTGTTGTGTCTATGGGTGGAGGTGAGCTCAGGGTCTTCCTACACCATCATCTTGGGCCCCTCCCAAGCTAGGAAATAAAGTATTTCCATAAGGTTTCAGGTGGCACTTAGGAAAGACCAGCAACTACATGGAACAAACACAAAATAGTTTAATACCAGAGTCTTGGTGACACAGCATTTTTGTTGAAAGTAGACAGGTTGGAAAATTTAAATGTAAGAACTGAAGCAAATACTGAGCCAAAACTAATAGAAATGACATATGGTTTTATTGCTAGGCCTTGTGTTAGTTATTTGATACATTTCATCTCAGATCCCAACCTTGACCATCACAGATAAACACCCGTGTTTGAAATGAAGGCTAAGAAAGGCTAAAGAACTTGTCTGAAGTCATAACAACCAGGCTGTAATGAATCTGGATTTGAATCAAGCTGTCTGACACTGAAGCCCAAGCTGAATTACATTTTAATTAAAATATGTTAATTCTTAATTTTGAGAATAATAACATGTTCTTTACGAAAGCAAAAAACAACCAACCAAACAAAAAAATCCCCGTGTTAGTTATGGGAATGTATTTAGTAGTACAAAATAGAAAGTTAAAAAATGAACACAAATCTCACTACTCAGAAATTATCATTGTCCACAATAGGTGAGCATCAGGTTTGACATCATATAACATATAAGCAGATTGCCATCAAGAATTAGATAGCTTAAAAAAAGAATTAGATAGCTTTATAAACCAAAATAATTTTAGAAAACTGGGATCATAACATACATTCCATATATCTAAAATATAACATATAGTGAGTAAATTTTAAAACATTTAACTAAAGAGTCAAACCCAAAATTGTAATGATTCATCTCCACCTTCTAAGAGATCACATGGATTAGTCATCATAAGTTCCTCTAAACAGTAGGGACTGCTTTTGCATAAAGATGCTCACTGATGTAAATTTCTTCAAGCTTATGCCAAGCTCATTGACCTCTATACATAGGTTTTCATTCTCTTCAGCTTTAAAATGACCTCCAAATTCTCACACACACCCCCCAACTGGGTTTTCTGTAAATAACAATCTAATGCTTCCTTTTAGAAAAGTGTTAGTGAGATTTTCCTATAAAATTTGGTCACGAAGCTATCAGTCTATCATTCCACCATGTCATATTGTCATTTGACTCTCTTAAATGGCAAAATATTGCTAGGTCATCCTAACCACATACAGGGAAGCAATCATCACCTTCTCTTATAATTCCCAAATCTTATTTTCAAGTCCTCTTCTCTCCACTTAATCTCACACTTCTTCCCTGGTGACATCAGAGAGCTCTGAGACCTTCCTTCATCATCTGCACAGAACATCTAAATATATTTTTAAATAATATGTGTTCTCATAATTCAGATAACATAGAAAAACATAATTAGGAACATTAAAATAATCAGAAATCCTTCAATCCAGGGACACTGCTATTAATAGTTGATCTCATTAAGTATATTAGTTATTATTGGGGTAGGGTGCAGTAGTATATTTAGATTCCCATGAAGTTTGGAGAGAAGCCCTGACTTCTAGTGATGCACACTTTATTCTAGGACAGAGCAACTGTGCTGAGTATTCCCCATCTACTTTCCTGATGCATCCTCTTTCCTTGCCACCCTGACTGTGGAGCCAGCCCTGCAGGGCAGATTCCCCTGACATTCCTCTGGTTTCCTTGCTGGCTTTCTATACCTCTTTATTCTAAAGGTGCTTTTCAAGTGGATGAGCCTTCAGCCACAAAGAGGGTGAGGATACCTGGAGTGGAGAACGTGGTGTCCTATCCAGTTTCTCCTCTTCAGGAGAGGAGGATAGGAGGCATTTTCACATCTGTGGAGACTGTATGTTGCCTCTTGATGACTTTCAACTGAATCTTCCCCCAACAATTGCCCTTGATCAAAGAAGACTGTCTTCCAGACTTTAAGCTCCCACCTGTAGGCAGGCTACCTCCAACGGCTTGTCAATGTGAGCACTCCTGGTGTCAGTTTGGAAAACTCTGAAGGGCCAGCCCAGCTCCAACGGTCCCTGTGGAACCAACTGGCTGAGAGTGAATTTTTACGTCTGAGTTCAATTTCTCCCTCTACCCAATCCTTCTCACTTTGTTCCATTACAGAGCTAGTTTCTGAGACTTTTCCCCATTAAACCACCTCCATACAATTCTTTGTCTCAGAGTCTGTTTCCCAGTGAACCTGATTTAAAAGAGTTGGTTCTGGGAGTTGTCTGAGGAAACAGACTCTGAATTGAATTCTGGAATTCCATCATCCACTGGCAGACTCTTGGTGAGGACATCACCACTGGTGCCCGGTGGAGTGGGAAGAGCCCCTGGCATTCTGTAGCAGAGCAATTGTTAAGACTTTCACTTCCAGGATATGAGAGGAAGGGAATCCACTGGCAGGTGCAGTTTCTCAGGCATTGGAGAAATTGGAGGAAGAAGTAATTATGAGAGCAATGAAATTGGATGGCTCTTGATGAATACCACTGTGTTTTGCAGTAAGACAGTGAACAGCTGAAGGTGATTAAGCATTAACTTAGGGAAAATGTGAAATCAGAGAAAACCCCCCTCCCCACCCCACTCCCCAGCTATGCAGCATATAGCAGGACTCTCATTTGCTGTGGTAGGAGGGGAGAAATCGATGAGAATCAGTCTCAGGATTTCGGTGTAATAGTAGTGAAGCCCCAGAGAATAGTTCTAACAAGTTTCCTATGCCAATGTCAAGGCCATGGTTGGAAAGGTGTGGCAACCTAAGATTTGGGATGAGGGAAAAGGAGTCAATGCACTTGGGAACCTTGAAAACTCAGACTTATCTGAATTTCTGGGTCTGCAGAAGTGGCCCACTCCTTTCTTTTAAGGGTTATTGTTCCTCTCTTGCTTGAAGACAACACAGAGGCCATCTTCCTTCTTCAGAATCTACCCAGTTTTCCTCTTCTGGCCACCAGACGATACTTAGACCAAGTAATAATGTAACCTGCAGGGGCAGTGCTAGATCTGCTTAGAGGGGAAGAAAACTATGAGTCAAAGAATAATAAACTGAATTCTAATCATAAGGAAAGTTTAGATGTGCTTAAATATTTCTACAAAATTACTGACCTGAACTCTTTAAAAATGAGAAAATCAAGGAAGATAAAGAAGAGCTAAGAAGCTCTTCTAGATTAAGAGCCTAAAGAGATGAGACACATAAAAGTACTATGTGATCTTGGACTGGATCCTGGTCCAGACTGTGAAAGGGCTCTGTAGCTGATGCAGACCACACCTGCTGGAGCCCAACTGAAAGCACTCAGTCCTTCCCCAGGAATTTCCCTCCGCTGAAAGGAGTTGCCTCCGCCCAGACTACACCGTCTTCCCGGGGCAGCCCACATCTGGTGGCTGGTTAACATGAGTATACAGAAGCCCAGCCTCCTGGCCCCAGTTTGGGACGTCTCTGAAGTTCCATTCTAGCTTTGGAGCTCTCCATGGCATTGGCTCAGGTCTCTGATGCAGCTGACACACGGTTCAGCTTATCCCTTTGCCAGGTCTTGTTTCTTTCACTCCCTTATAAGTGTTGCTACAGGAACACACTCCAAAAACCTCCCCGGAGCAAATTTCTATCAGAGTGTGTTTCCCAGGAAACGCTATGTGAGTGACCAACTCAAAGCTAAAAGACCTTTCCCTTTAAACAAACCACAATCCCTGCATTCTCCATCTGCTTCTAGTCCAGTGCTGGGGAGGGGAGGAGGACGTGTGACTAAAGGCTTAAAAGAAGAAAAGAAAGCAAAAAAAAAGTTTCTTCCCTGATCAAAAAAATTATTCTCAAGTTTCTGGTGTCATAAAATCTTACTAAAAATCTAAAATTTTGACAACTATCTAACACAATACTCCTCATTAATAGTTTAAAAATTTCGCTTTATCAGACAAATACTACATGAATGTTCAAGGAGAACCTGCCAGGTGCTCATTACTGCACTGGCTGCAGGGACGGAGGAAAATCTAGGAAGGCTAGAGTCAAACACAGGCCAGAATTGCAGCTCTGCCGGTCAACTGTGCACCTTGGCTACAAAGTAGGGCAACAAAACCTACCACATAAGGGTCATTCACATTAGGATTATAGGAGAGAATGCCTAAGGCAGCAGTTTGTTAGTTTGCAAAGGTTAGTTATAACCTTATAGGACAGTACGGACCTCGAGAACTATGTAGACTAGGATGTTTCACTCTGACTCATGAATCTGTCCTTTAGGACAACTGCATATTGCATACTTTTCCCAGATATTTTATTTAGAAAAATGTCAAACTCATTGAAAAGTTGAAAGAATAATACAATGAGCATCTATGTACCTTTCACCTAGTTTTGGCAGTTTTTAATAATTGATGAAGTTATATAAATTTTTTTCTGAGTCATTTGAAAGTAGATGTTATGACACAACTTTAAATATTTCAGCATGTGTTTCCTAAGAATAAGAATATTTTCTAATGAAAAAAATGAATGAACATAAATCTCAGAATCAAGGCACTAGAAGGAGAAGCTTTCACACCCTGCTAGGATAGCAGAGCCGAGCAGAGGAAAAAGAAAACGCCTCTTCTTTCCTGGCAAGGACTCAGCCAGGGAAAGCCATGGACTCATTGTTTACTGTAGCCCTCCCAACTTCCTTTTCCTGTCTATAAGAACGTTCTTCTTCCCATGAGAGGATTCACATGGCTCACCATGGTTGTAGACCCAGAAATGCAGTTCTCGTTGATCTTGAATAAACCATCTTTGCTTGAGAAATAACTGGTGTCTATTAGTTTCAGGTCAACACTATTAACCCCAGTATGTTCTCTCACCTAAGAAAGTGACACTAAAAATTCTGTACTATCATCTCATATATAGTTCAAATTGACTCAGAAGTGTTTATGAAAGCTGATTTTTGTTAATGATTCAAAATCCAAACTTAACACATTACATTTGGTTGTTACGTCTCTGGTCTCTGCTAACCTATAACAGATCCCCTTAGAATTTTGTTGGTTTCTTATGATAATGACTTGCTCTAAGGGTCCACACTAGTTGTTTCGTAAAATGTCTCACAGTCTATTTTTTCCTCATTTCCTCATAATTAGATTTTAAGTAAGCATTTTTGGCGAGAGCACCACATATGGGATACTGTGGCATATTATATACTTTTAAAGACGTGACCAAGATGTACGTCAATCATACCTCAATAAAGTGATTTCAAAAAAAAGACCTGACCAAAAGTTGGATAAAGTTCTTTTGGTTTTAGGTTACAAAAATGATGACTATTAACTTGACGAAAAAATTAATTTCTTGGGAGGTCATTAGAGTAGATTATAAAATTGAAGGAAGAATAAGAATCACTAAGCTTCAGGAAGGCACGCACCAGGACAGGTCTTGGGACCCCAGAAGCAAAGGTTCCTGATCCCCTGGGCACTGAAATTGATATGAGAATGACAGAGCCCATCTGTCAGGGGTTAGGATCACATAGCATGTTCATAGCCACTGGGGAAATAGGATCAGGCAACCACTCCAACTGCCTTCTGTTTACGTGATGATGACAACATACTGTTATATGAGGCTGATGTAAACATGCTTTTTGGGGGGGAGCTTGTAGGAACTTAGTTCCCCGACCAGGGATTGAACCCGGGCCCCTGGCAGTGAAAGCCCGGAATTCTAACCACTGGACCTCTAGGGCATTCCCTAAAGATGCTTTTACTTGCTTTATTGGTTTGATTGTCCTAACAGATCAAGAGATAGGAAAGCCTGTGAAGAATCCCAGAGCAATAGAATGTCTCCTGAGTCATAAAATCATTTTATGCATGTTACAGACTGAATGAAGGTGTCACCTCGAAATGTATACATTCCCCAATGTGATGGTATTTGGGGTTGGGGCCTTTGGGCGGTAATTAGGGCTAGATTAGATCATGAAGGTGGGGCCCCCATGATGGATATAACATTCTCCTAAGAAGACAACGAGAGGGAGAGATAGAGAAAGAGAGAGAGAGAGAGAGAAGGAAAGAGAATCTCTGAACATGCATGGAGAAAAAGCCATGTAAGGACACAGCGAGAAGGCAAGTCAAGAAGAGAATCTCATCAAGAAACAAATCAGCCAGCACCTTGATCTTGGACTTTCCAGCTTCCAGAACTGTGAGAGAGAAATTTCTGTTGTTTAAGCTGCCCTGTCTGTGGTACTTCATCATGGCAGTCTGAGCTGACTTCAGACAATACATCCTGTTAGTTTGCCTTCCAGCTCTAACCCTCTGCTCCCTGATTAGTTTAGTTCCTGACAGTCCAGTCACCCAAGCCATAAATCTGGCAATCACTTAAGAATCCTGCTTTTTCAATTCTCACCTCTAGTATCTCAGGAAATGATTTCAGTCCTTCCTCTCATTAGTCCTACTGTGCTGCTCTCACCTCCCCCTTGACTTCCGTGCAGAGGATGGTGACTCGCGCCTATGAGCTGCCTCCTCACCTCCCAGCCCCCTTCCTTCTTGGCCAGCACAACCCCAGCTCTGTTAGGGCTGCGCTGGGCCCAGCCCCAGGGGGTGGTTCATGACTGACCACAGCCCGTGTGACTTTTCTGTCCTTCCTCACAGTTTGGAGTGGTCTTGTGACATGGTCTGGCTGATGGGACATAGCAAAGTCTGCTGGGGGTTGCTGAGCAACATTTTCCTCACTGCTCAATAAGACATCTTTTCCCGCCCAGCCCTTCCTTTCTTCCTGATGGAGAACACATGTCTGGAGCCCAGCCGCCACTTGGTGGTCGGTGAAGGCCACACCATCACGTTTGCTGCCTCCTGGATCTAGAATACTTCTCCCCCTTTGTCTGCCTGGCCAGCTGCTACTCATTCTTCATCTAGGGAGCCTCCCCCCACACACCTGACCTTGTACGTATCCGGTCACTATGTACTGTTCACTTGTGTCTCAGCCCATATACGCCTGATGTCAGCACGCATCTCCTCTTTGTGAGGAGTAGCATCAGTTAGTTAAGAGCAAGAAATCTGGCCTTTCAAAGCCTTGGGTTCAAATTCTCACTGTGCTACTTTCCCGGTTCTGTTGGTCATTTCTTAATCTCTAGGCCTTCAAGTTTCCCTTTGTTTGAAAAGTGGCAATGATAATATTATGTTTATCATGGGATTTTTGTGGAGAATAAAGAATGCATATAAAATGTGTGACATGTACCTGGTATATGGTAACATCTCATCAGGCACTAATTACTGTTGATATTTCTGTTCTGGTACCTACACAAAATCACTCACTAGATGACTGAGCTCTGGTTCCTAATTCAGTTCTGAGCTCCTGACTCCAAGTCCAATGCTCTTTTTCATGGACTGCAGTTTGGGGGATTTATGCTTTACTGATGTCTTGGGCTCGAGTGTGCTGCTGCTGCTGCTGGCTGTGTAGTGACACATGCATATGCCTGGTGGCATCACTCAGACCCAGATGTGACTTGGTCTTCTGGCCACTTAGAATCTAGATAAGATTGCCTCAATTCCAATTTTACCTGAGGAAGTCCAAAGCTCTCTCAAGATTTCAGTGAATTTGGGGCTGGAGAGGTAGCAGGGGGTGGTTATGTTCTTATGTCATTTTTCACTTTAAATTCCAGCTTCCTCAATTTATGGGTGTGATAGAGACTGCTATCTGTCCCCCGATATCCATTCTGTCCTTCCTCCTCGGTAATAGAATCCTCCATTTTTAACCCAGGTCAGGATTGACTCAACCAAAAACCATAGAATTTCTCAGTCTCCCTTTCATTTATTCGAAAATATATATATCACGACTCAGAGACTACAGATGGAGCACAGAGTGGAAAAGTTGTTCTCTCCAGCAAGGAACCTGAACCAGCACAGTTTTAGGCTCTAGGGATTAGGTTTGGGGTAGGAGAAATGTAGTAGAGTTTTTTGTAATGGTTTTTATTTATTTATTTATTTACTTGGCTGCATTGGGTCTTAGCTGCAGCATGCAGTATCTTTTACTGTGGCTCGTGGGCTATTCACTGCAGCATGTGGGCTTCTCTCCAGTTGTTACTTGCGGGTTTTCTCTTCTCTATTTGTAATGTGCAGGCTCCAGGGCGTGTGGGCTCTGTAGTTGTGGCATGTGGGCTCCAGAGCACGTGGGCTCTGTAGTTTGCCACACGTGGGCTCTCTAGTTGAGGTGCACGGGCTCAGTAGTTGTGGCGTGCGGGTTTAGTTGCCCTGCGGCACGTGGGATCTTAGTTCCCAACCAGGGATCGAATCCGCATCTCCTGCATTGCAGGACATATTCTTTACCACTGGACCACCAGGGAAGTCCCTGTAGTCGAGTTTTTAAAGCTAAAAGAGCGAGTACCGCTTCTGTCTCACATTAGAAAATCAGTGTCTGAGGCTGCCGACTGGCTGGCGACATTTAGGTTTACTGGTTAGGTAAGCACTGAGCTGGCTGAGAGCTGTGGTGTCTATGTGGGGGGCCTGCCTTGGGACCACAGCCTCCAGTGGCCTCAGCATGAGTGAGAATCATAGTGCCCAGTGAGGTCTGCATCAGTGTTAGAAGGCTGGGTGGCCAGGTCAATGTTTGTGCATCTTTGTGTGACTAATGTGTCTAATTCTGGCCAAGCAAGTGCAAGTGGAAATGTTTTATGCTGTCTCTGGAAAATATCTTTAAAGAAAGAAGCACGGCCTTCTCCTTGCTATTGGATAAAAATGGAGATGAGATGCAGGGATTTGAGCAGCCCTGGGACCATGTGATGGAAGCCATGCATCTAGGATGGTAGAACAGTAAATTCAAAGAAGATCACTCCCTCATGATTGTGGAGCCACCACACAACCTTTGACTTTGGACTTTGTTTAGGTGAAAGCTTCTGTCTTTTTAAAGCCCATCTTTACATAGCCAAACCCACGTATGTGCTGAACGGGACAAGATCCATCTTCCTTAAAGGCAATCTTGTTTTTAAATAGGATTTTCCCACTCCCTCCATTCATTCATCCTTTGAAAAGTGTTAAGTATTATATACTAATACTTCCTTCACTGTATACTTAGGAAAGGACAGGAATTTGCGCACAAAACAGTGGCACTGGGAAAAAGCTAGATGTTATTGTGACTAAAATGTTTTTTTAGTTCCCAAGTCCAGGGGGGCCTGTAGGAAGCAAGGATTGACTAATAACGTGGTTGTCACAACACAATCAGAGTTTACAGTCATGTTTTTAGAGCTAATAATAACCATGGTAGGATATGAGTATTTGTACTTGTTTTATTGTGGAAACTTGTTTTGTTTCTCTTCCTTTCTTTGCAGCTCCACAGAGCATGGCAGGCAAGTGCAAATATTTTTCCTTGCCTCCTACGAGGCTTTGAACATGAGGTCTGGTATTTCTGACGCTAATCACTTGGACTTTGGCTCCTTGCTAGTGTCACTGGAAAGTGGCAAGACCCTAGAGAGAAATGCCTCAGATGGGAACCTGGAACATAGGCCACAGTCAAATTAAGTTTATGGAAAAGAAAGAAATGCAAAAAAATTTGTTTATGTAGGTTTTGGAATAAGAGTTGTACTTGCTTTGCAACTTGCATTTTTTGAGCACTTACCACAAGCCTGACATGTTATAAAGTACTTTATAAGATTATTTTTCTTACTTCTCACAATGATATGAGGTGAGTAATGCAAAATTCATTTTACAGTGGAGGCCTGGAAACATTTAGTAACTTGCCCATAGTTACACAAGCAGTAAAAAGTGAAAGTATTCTCTGAACTCAGGTCTGCATGACCCCAAAGGTTTTGCTTTGAACTATCATTTTTGTCTGCTCCTTCAAGCATCCTTTGAGCACAGTGGGAAGATTGGGTCAGAAGACCTGGGTTGGCATTCAGTAGTGCTCTGACTTTGGGTATGTTTAACCACTCCGGGCTTCTGTTTCCTCATCCAACAGCATCATGTCCTCTTGTGCCCATCAGTGACAAGGAATCGTTGTCCCACAACCCAGCCCTCCTGCTTCTGAGGTTTCCTGTCTTGTAGTCTCATGTGATGACTGATTAATGTGGAGAAAACTCCTGGGAGGATTTTATTGGGCAACGGAATAGGTGGTGTTGGAAGGTTCCAGTAGGAAGAAAAAGAACTGCAGGTAAATCACAGTTCCTCTCCCACCCTGGCTCCCTTGGACCACAGCCCTTGTCCCAGAAATGGGTGACTCAGCACTTGTGATGGGAGACAAAACTGAAGTTGCCAGAGGAAACCAAACAATTCTTATTTACTGAACTGTCAAAATCCTATCATTGCAATTAAGGAGATAGGCAATTAACTGTGTCTTAATTACAGCAGCTGTCACTTCATCTGAATGCTGTAATTTGCACAGAGAATGGGAGGAGACTTTAAATTAATGTGTGTCTTTAAACAACGAAAAACATTGATGGAGCCTAAAGAAAATTGTCAGCAGTGGTCGCAGAGGCCCCTCCTGAAAAGAGGCATTGTTACAAGATATGCTTACAGAATGCCACAATTTTCCTCTGCCTTTGTTGCCTAATGGCTGCATTCTTAATAAATGCCAGAATGACATTATTATATCCTATTTTGTATACAATGCCATTTAGTGATTTCAATAGAAATATCATCTGTGAAACCCTCAGCAAGTATCATCTTAGTTTGTTTTTTTTTTAAACAGCTTTAAAACAAAGACTTTAAAACAGCAAGTCCAGACTCATGGGCAGAGAAATAAGCTTTTAGATTTAGGATTTTAAAGGATAGTCAGATTCACATCTGTACAACCACTCCCTGAGGTGAGTTTTATCATCACATATTACATACAAGGAAACAGGCTCAGAGTAGCTAAGAAACTTGTTCAGGGTCACAGAGCAAGGTATGACGTGGCCAAGCCCAGATGTGACTTCAGAGTTTGCTTTTTTCTCAAAAGCTGGTTGACAACACGAGGTTGAGTTGCCACAGAGTGGGACCCCGAACAGGGGAGAGGACAGAGCTGTGGCAAATCTAAGGTGAGCAGCACTTAGACGTTGCTGGGCAGCAGGGAGGGGGCTGACAGGTCCGGCCAGACTCGGCTGCATTTATTGCTGTGCTTCAGTCCCTGGGTGGAGCGGTAAGAACATAAAGCTTTCAAGCCAAACTGACCGTGCTTCAATCTCTGCTCCTCCATTTCTGAGCCAGGTGACCTTGGGAAATGTCCTTATTGTCTCTGAGTTTCAGTGGCTTCAGTGCTCTTCATCTGTATTTGAGGACTAGTTCAGCTTTACACGACTGCTATGAGGCTGGAAAGGAATAGCGCAAGTCAAAGGGATAACGTGGGCACACAGAAGCCACCCAGCAAGTGTTAACTCATCCTTCCTCTGGTCCCAGGAGGGGACCCAGCTCAGAGCTGGGAGGCATGAGTGGTGGTGGTGGGGGAGGGGAGGGTTCTGGGCAGCAGCCAGAAAAATAAAAAAATTCAGGGACCTATGATAAGAGCTAGACCATGTGTTGGGGGAGGGAGGCTCAGTCTAGGAACAAAGCCATGATGCCCAGTTAGCATCTCCAGGACCAGACCAACATGGACAGCAAGTACCGCAGGCTTCATGTGGAATCAGGAGTTGAGTCAGAGGCCCTCCGGCCTCAGGTCAAGTAAATCCTAGGACCTGTGCGTGACACTCAGTGGCTTAGCTGGGGGGAAGGGGAGCTGCTGAGCTGCGGGGCTGGGCAGGCCCCCACATCAGAAGGCCAGCTGCGTGGCCCTGGGTCAGGGCTTCCTTTCGGCAAGCCCTTTGGTCTCGTCTCAGTCCTTGCAACAGAGAGGTTACAACTGCGGTGGAGGAGAGGGCTGAGTGAGGGGCGGGCTCCGTGGCTGCCAGCCACCCTCCCTGCCTTAGCCGGCCCCACTGGGACAATCGCTTCTCTTGTCTGATTGAACTTTGACCTCTCTCCCAGAAAGACAGAATTTTCAATACAATGTAATAATTTAGAGATAAAATTACAGGAGAGCAGAATTGACGCTGCAAGTACCTTTCACAAGAGAGCTGAGCGTTACAGATAGGAGCCCCCCGACCTTGCCGGCAATGGGCCCTAACCCTGCACTGCCTTCCCTTGCTGTCCTCCTCGCTTCTCCCACCAAGGTCAGCATCCAGGAAAGGAGCTGATGTTTATCATCTGCATCCCAGTGTCATCTGAGGCTTGGCTCGCCTCTCTCAGCAGAATGAGCATTTTAGCTTCTCCATTTGTAACCCACAAAATTATAGGGCATCACTCATCTAACCACCAGCAGACGTGCTTAGCCAGGAGACGGTGATGCTCTGTCTCAGAGAGCTGCTAGTAGTTCCCCAGAGGGAAGGGCCGAAGACGAAGAAGCACAAGGTGGTGGTGGCACAGGGGGTGCAAGACAGAGGAAGGCCCAGTGAGCCCTGCTGTCTTAATAACTGATTTCCTTCTTCTCTAGTGGCAGGAAGTTACCAACACAGGGAAGGCACACTCTGCATCTTGTAAGACTTGTATATCCAGACTTAGCACAGCAGCAACAAATGTTTACATGCTCTCGTCAACTGGAGTTAATATGAGGCAGACTTTAGGGTCCCTGCCCATCATCCTGTCATTCAGCCATACGAAGCCACCTGAAAATCTCCCTTGCCCTTACGGAATCACAGAAAGTAGAGCTGGATGAACCTTGGGGACCCTCTGGTTAAATGAGGAAACTGCGTAAGACCATAGTAAGATTTGTTCGTTCATTCAGAACTTCTTACTGGAGCACCTAGCATGTGCTGGGCATGGGGCTCGTTACCAAGTACGCTGTGGTTAAAAACCAGGCTGCAGGCAGATCTAGAGCAAATCTTCATCGCTTGACCTGGTCTTTTACTTTTTCACAACCCATGGGAAGGCCAGTGAGCCCCTTGAGCCCCCTGAGGGTTCTATCTTAGGTGTTTTGTAGAAGATTCTCAGGACAGGAAAAACACTTTTGCCTGTTGAGAGTGAAGAGCTTGAAAAGAGACCAGGAGAGGAAATAGAAGAAGGTCTGAGAAGAGTTAAAGAATCTCGGAAACAGGGGTCAGGAGACTCAGGACCCTGGAGGCGAGGCGCCCACAGACGGGCAGAAGCCAGCGGGAGGTGTCAGGGGCCTGCAGAGGGGCTGCAGAGGGGCTGCAGGTGTGGAGGGCGCCTGGCCCTGCAGGGGTGGCTGCTGCTCAGCTCTGCGCGCCTGCTGCTGTTGCGGGAAAGTGGGCCCAGGGTGCCGAAGTCTTCCAGCTTTTCCAGAGAAAACAGATTTCTAACGGGAACGTTCCTGACCTCCAGTACCCTGCGCAAGCGGAATAAAACACGTAGTTGAATTTATCCTATCAGCCATCCGTTCTTGTTCTTGCCCCTGTGAATCTCAACATTAAAAACCTACCTAGATGCCTCAAATAAAACAGATTAGCTCTCCTCTTCTTTCATCCCATTCTGCATTTCCTGAGTGTTTTGTTCTTTGCTTTAAGAAAGGTCTCCAAGTGAATTATTCCCAGGGATGTCACTGAAAATTTTAATTCAGTGGTAGAACTCCATTAGCAGAATCCATTCCAGGGAGTGCAGGGGGGGGCTTTCAACATCTGAAGATGTGGGGCCTCAAATGCCAAGGAAAGCCCGCTTGGCTGGGATGCGTGTTCATGTGATGAGTATTGTCCTTTCCTGCTCTTCTCTCCTCAGGCTCCCACATTGCCTCTTTGGCAATGAGAAAGCATCCAGGGAAACTCTACCCTTTTCATAGACGAGGAGACTTTAGCAGCTCCAGAGCTTTCTCTCCACCTCTGGAGACTGGCACTCCCAGCTGACCACCAGGGCTCCCTGGGCTAGAGTGTGCCTTGCTGCTGGGAGAGGTGATCCTGGGGAAAAAATGCGGCCCTCATCAGTCAAGCAGAAGAATGGGGCTTGTCCAGGGCATCAAGGATTTTAAATATCTGCAGAGAGTTCATCCATTCTTTATCTGTGAAGCTAAGATATCATTTTTAAAATGCTTTTTAGCTGCAGATGTGGAATTTAGGCACTCTACCGTGGGAATTACTCTCTCGTGGTGACTTCTTACAAGAAGCAGTGGGTGCTCAGAGTTGGTTGTTTCTGTTAACTGACCTGCTGCTGTCATTTCAACAACTCTTTTGAGTCCCTCATTGTCTGCTAAATAAGGACCAAACTCCTTGATCTGACATTCCCTGTCCTCCATCAGCCAGCCACAGCCTCATCTAGGCCAGCTCTCCACAGACACGATGCTCCAATCACCCCAGACTATTTGAGGTTTCCTGAACACATCGTAAAGTTTGTTTCAACCTGATATGCCCTTTCTTTCATTTTCCAGTTATTAAATTTTACTTATTTGCTTCCCTAAGCAATGATTGAGTATTAGGAATACAAATATGAAAAAAATGTGGATCTTGTCTACAGAAGTTAGAATCGAGAAAGAGAGACAGATACAAAGAAAAATAAGCTCTCTCCACCTGGCTGACTCATCATTTTCCTCAGGGCTCCTATATTCCTGTCCACTGGAAAGCTTTTAATAACCAGTATAGTTTGGGTCATGTGCCACAGTTACCATAGTAATTGCCTAATTTTCCCCCACTAGGCTCTAGGCTTTTTTATTCATAATGGCTCTTTCAGTTGCCATTAGGAGAGTGATTGTTTGATATATGTTTATTGGACAGAGGAATGAATGAATGGTCAGGCTAGAGGATGCACACGGTGCTGAGAGAGCAAGTAGAGGGCACATTCATCCCAGGCATAAAAGCCAGAGAACATTGCCCAGAGAATGCCTAAGCTGAGTTCAGGGAATGACCAAAAGTAAGAATAATCAGGGACTTCCCTGGTGGTCCAGTGGGTAAGACTCCGCGCTCCGAAGGCAGGGGGCCTGGGTTTGATCCATGGTCGGGGAACTAGATCCCACATGCATGCCGCAACTAAGAAGTCCGCATGCTGCAACTAAGGATCAAGCATGCTGCATCTAAGACCTGGTGCAGCCAAAATAAGTAAATAATAAATAAATATTTTAAAAAAAGAAAGAATAATCAGTTAAGGACTTTGGGTTTCTGGTTCCACATGTTAGGTGCTTAGAAATTGCCACTCACTCCACTGTGACAACAAGCGAAAAGCTGAACAAACTGAAAAAGCGACAACTCTTCTCAGATCTGTAAGAGATGTGAAGTCACAGGGAAGACTGCTGCCTCCCAAACCAGAGAGACAGAAAGGTGAATACAGAGAATCACAGCTTACTGGAGCAGAAACTTCATGGGAAGCAGTGCTGGGGTAGGAAAATCTGAACTGTAATTGGCAAATTACTGACGGCTCAGTGTGGACAAGTACAAGAGATAAAAACTCCTGGTGGACCCAATCATAAAGCGGCCCCACAATTTTGTGAATATCAGAGAAAAATCCCCTCATGGTTCTGGCAGGTAGATAGGAAAAGGAAACATCTGAAACACACCAGAGCATTTTCTTCTTCTTAGCAAGGTTTGAGAATCTATTTTACCAGCGCCTAACCTGCTGGAATATTACCAGAGCCTAAGTGACCTGGAGGAAGGGAAATACCCAACTCCAGCCCACTCTAGCTGTCTGTCCCACCTAAGAGGGAGGGACTGAGAAGCACTGGTGAAGTGCATAGTCCAGTGGCCCAGGCTCACTGAAACTACTGAGATCCAGTCACAGAACTGTAGACCGCTTCCCCGCCCCCGACACTTCACCATCGCACTACTAAAGGCCTCCTTACAGCAGTTTCTTTTACCTGGTATATCACATCAGATGTCAAGGAAAAAACTGACAGAACATATTAAAAGGTGAAAAACACAGTTTGAGGAAACTGAACGAGTATCAGAAACAGACTCACACATGGTGAGGGTGGTAGAATGATGAGACCAGGAATTTAAAACAACTCTAGTTACAATGTTCAGGGCTTTAATAGATAAAGTTGAGAGCCCTAAATAACAGATGGGCAATGTAAGCAGAGGTGGAAATTTTTACAAAGAGCCAAAAAGAAATGCTGGAGATGAAAAGCCCTGTAAGAGAAGTGAAGAATGTCTTTTGTGAACTTGTTAGGACACTAGATATGGCTGAAGAATCTCTGAGCTTGAGGATATGGCAATAAAAATCTCCAAGACTGAAAAGCAAGGAGAAAAAAGGCTGAAAAAAGCAGAACAGTATATTCAACTGTTGGACAACCACAAAAGGTAACGTGTATGTAATTAGAGCACCAGAAGGAGAAGAAAGAGAGGAACAGAAGAAATATTTGAAACAATAATGACCGAGAAACTCCCCAAATTAATGTCAGACACCAAATCACAGATCCAGGAAGCTCAGAGAACATTATGCAAGATAAATGCCAAAAAACTACACGTAGACATGTCATATTCCAATTACAGAAAATCAAAGATGAAGAAAAGAATCAAAAGATAAAGAAAGCAGAGGTGAAAAAACACCTTACCTACGGAGGAACAAAGATAAAAATTACACCCAACTTCTCAAAAACCATGCAAGCAAGAAAAAAGTGGAGTGATGTGTTTTGTTGTTGTTGTTTTGTTTTGTTTTGTTTGTTTGTTGTTTTGGCTGCGTTGGGTCTTTGTTGCTGCCTGCAGGCTTTCTTTAGTTGCGGCAAGTGGGGGCTACTCTTCATTGCAGTATGCAGTTTTCTCATTGTGGTGGCTTCTCTCTTGTTGTGAAGTACGGGCTCTAGGCACGTGGGCTTCAGTAGTTGTGGTGCATGGGCTCAGTAGTTGTGGTGTATGGGCTTAGTTGCTCCTTGGCATGTGGGATCTTCCTGAAGCAGGGATCAAACCTATGTCCCCTGCATTGGTAGGTGGATTCTTAACCACTGTATCACCAGGGAAGTCCTAGAGTGTTGTATTTAAAGTATTGAGAGAAAAATTCTAACCTAGAAATATCTACCCTGTAAAATTATCCTTTAAAAGTGAAAGAGAAATAAAGATTCTTTTTTCAGACAAACAAAAACTGAGGAATTTTTGCCAGTAGACCTGCCTTGCAAGAAGTGTTAAAAAAAGTTCTTTAGAGAGAAGGAAAATAGGTCAGAAACTTAGATCCACATAAAGAAAGGAAGAGCATTGGAGAAGGAATAAATGAAGGTAAAATACAAATATTTACTTTTCTTATTCTTTATTGATATAACAAGTAACAGTTTGTTCAAAATAATAATGGCAACAATGTACTCGATTATATATGCCTATATATGTTTATATATACACTTATTTATATATGCTTGTATGTGTTTGTATATGAATGAAATAAATGGCAACAATGATACAAGGAATGGGAGGGAGGAATAAGGATTATTTTGTTATTATTAGGTACTTGCACTTCTCATGATGTTATATGGTGTTATTTCAAAGTGGAGTTGGGATATTTGTAAATGTATATTGCAAACTATAGAGCAACAACTAAATTTTTTTTAAAAAGGAAGATAACTGATGTGCCAAGAAACAGAGACAAGGGAACCATGTTAAATGCTCAATTAAATCCACAGATGGCAGAAAAAAAAGAGTGGCGAACAAAAACAGGAGGAAAGAACAAGGACAACCAATAGAAAACAGTAACAAACATGTTAGATAATGATCCAAACATATCAATACTCACTTTGGAAGCCAAGGGTTTAAATGCCCCAAATGAAAGACAAACTCTGTCCTAGTAGATCAAAAACAAGACCCAGCTATATGTTGTCTATAAGAAACTCACTTTAAATATAAAGACATATAAGTTAGAAGTAAATGGTTGGAGAAAGATATACCGTGTTAACAAAATGAAGTGAGAATAGCTATATTAATTTCAATCAAAGCAGAGTTCAAAGCAAGGAGAGTTATCAGGGCTAAATAGGGGCATTGCATAATGACAAAGGGGTCAGTTCTCCAAGAAGACATAACAGTTCTTAATGTGCCTAACAACAGAGTGTCAAACTACATGAGGCAAAAACAAAATAGAAACAAAAAACCTGATTGAACTGCAAGGAGAAACAGAAGACTCCATTATCGTAACCAGTGATCTCAACACTCCTCTATCAGAAATGTACGGATATAGCAGGCAGAAAACCAATAAGCATATAGTTGACCTCAACAACCATCATTCAACTGGATGTAATGGACACCTATAGACTACTCTACCCAACAACAAAAGAATACACATTCTTCTGAAGCTCACATGAAACATTCACCGAAATAGATCACATTCTGGGCCATAAAGCACACGTTAACAAATTTAAAAGAATAGAAGTCATACAATATCTCCTGTCAGACCACAGTGGAATTAAGCGAGGAGCCAGTAACAGAAAGATAACTGGAAAATCCCCCCCAATACATGGAGATTGTACAGTACATTTTTAAATAACACATTGGTCCAAGAAGAAACCTCAAGGGAAATTAAAACATATTTTGAACTAAGTGAAAATAAAAACACAACAAAATCTGTGGGATGCAACGAAAGCAGAGATTAGAGGGAAATTTATAGCTAACATCACACTTAATAAAGAAACTAGAGGCCTTTTTACTAAGATCACACATAAGGCAAGGATGTCCCCTCTCACCAATCTTTTTCAACATGGTATTGGAAGTCCTGGGTAATACAATAAGGTGGAAAAAGGAAATAAAAGGTACACTGATTGGGAAGGAAGAAATAAAACTGTCTTTGCAATTGACATGAGTGTCTATGTAGAAAATCTGAAAGAATCAAGTAAAAAAAAAAAAAACCTTCCTAGAACTGATAAGCAATTATAGCAAGATTGCAAGATATAAGATGATATACAAATGTCAATTGCTTTCCTATATACCAGCAATGAACAGGTGGAATTTGAAATTGAAAACACAATGCAATTTACCTTAGCATTCCCCAGAATGAAGTACTCAGGTGTAAATCTAACAACATATGTATAAGATCTATGTATAATGTCTTTTGTATAATCATAAATGGGTTAACTAATCAGGAAAAGACATAAAAAACATAAATGGGTATGCACTGCGTATTGGAGCTTCAAATACAGGAAGCAAAAATTGACAGAATGAAAGAGGTAAGTAAACAATTCCACAATCATTGTTAGAGATTTTAATACCTCTTTATATCAGCAATTATCATAGAACTAGAAAAAAATCAGAAATAATTTATTTGTTACTTCTAAAACACTAAACTTAAAAATGGTAGAATATAAATTCAACTCTAAATGGTATATTTACCAAGATAGTACATAATAAATAAATATCAATATTCCAAAGATTGAAATTGTACCAAGTATATTATATGACCACAATGGAATTAATTGCAAATCTATAAAAATAGATAGTTAGGACAAAGCCCAAATAGTTGAAAATTAAGCAATAGATTTCTACATAATCAGTAAATCGAAGCAAAGTACAAGATAAATTAGAAAATGTTTTAAATTGAATGAAAATGAATATACAACACATTAAAACTTGTGAGATTCAGCAAAAAACAGTCTTTAGGGGGAAATATAGGGCTTTAAATGTTTATAATAGAAAAGAAGAAAGGTTTCAAATCAATGATCAGAGCTATAAGCTTAGAAATTAGAAAAAGAACAAATTTAATCCAAAACAAGGAAAGAAATAATAAAAATGAAAACAAATCAATAAAAAAGAGAAAAATAGAAAAAACCCAATAAAACAAAACCTGATTCTTTAAAAAGATTTATAAAAATTTATAAACCTCTAAACACTGATAAAGTAAGAAAAGATAAATGACATAAATTCTCAGTACAGATCCTCTAGAGATTAAAAAGGTAATAAGAAAATATTATAAACAATGTTATGCCAATAAATTTGACAACCTGGATGAAATGGACAAAATTCTTGGAATACACAAATTACCAAAGTTGTCCAAAGAAGAAATAGAAAACTTGAACAGCCTTATGTCAATTAGAGAAATTGAATTCATAATTAAAAACCTTCTCACAAAGAAAACTCTAGGTCTACATTGCTTCACTAATGAATTCTTTTAAACATTTAAGGAAGTGATACTATCAGTCCTATATAAACTCTTTAAGAAAATAGAGAAGGGAACACTTTCCAAGTAATTTTACAAAGCCAGCATCACCTAGATTCCAAACCCAGACAAAGAGATTGCAAGAAAACTCCAGACCATGAACACAGACAAGAGCATCCTCAAAAGTATTACCAAATTGAATTCAACAATTTATAAAATGGATAAGTGGTATTTACCCTGGGAATGCAAGATTGATTTAACAACTAAAAATGGATCAGTGAAATTCACACTACTAATAGAATAAAGGAGAAAAACTGTATGATCATTTCAACAAAGGCAGAAAAAGCATGTGACATATTTCAACATTCTTTCAGGAGAAACCAAATAGGAAACTGGAATAGAAGGAAACTTCTTCAATCTGACTATGAGTATGTATAAAAAAACCTACAGCAAATGTCAATGCATTCTGCCTAAGATCAGGAACAAGGCCAGGACATTTGTTTTCACCACTTCTATTTAACATTGTTTTGAATGTCCTTGGTAGCATAATTAGACGAGAAAAAGAAGTAAAAAGTATATATGTTGGAAAAGAAGTAAAATCCCAGTGAGGATGATAAATGGAAAATAATATGGCAATCTCTTGTTAGTTAAACATAAACTTACCATATGACCTTGTAACTCCACTCCTAGATATTTATTCAAGAGACATGGCAAAATATTCCACACAAAGATGTGTATATGAATATTCATAGCTGCATTATTCTTAACGGCCAAACACTGGAAATAGCTCAGATATCCATCAGTTGGTGAATGGATAAACAATTGTGGTATATCCATACTATAGAATACCACTCAGCAGGAAAAAAGAAAAAAATTAGTGCTTGGAACAACACTGGATGAATTTCAAGGACATTAGACCAAGTGAAAGAAAGAAAACACGGAAGATAAAACACTGCATAACCTGTGACTTTAGTACAATGAGAGAAAGTAGATCAGTGGTTGCTTGAGGGTGGGGAGAGGGGATCAGCTATAAAGATGACACAAAGAAGCTTTTAAACTGAGAGAACTACTGTGTATCTTAACAGTGGTGGTGGTTACACGCTTTCATATCATTTCCAAAGCTTATCAAACTGCACACTTAAGGTAGATGAATATTTTTGTATGTAATACCTTAATTTCAAAAAAAAAGACATTTTTAAAGTGTTAGGGCAAAACTTGGCCACAACAAATCCAGTTTGACTCATTAGCTGTGGCCCATGGAAAATCTATTCACCCTCTCCATGTTCAGTTTCCAGTTCTATAAAATGGAGATAAGAGCATCTTAGAGTTATTATGATGAGTAAATGGGATAATTAATGTACCTGCCACCAAGTTAATGCTCAACACATATCAGACCTGATGATAAAGGGAGGCCAGCAGGAGAGATGGAAAGCATATCTCAGGCTGAGTGAGCAGCAGGTGCAGAGGTGTAGAGGCAGGTGAGCGGGGACAGCAGGTTGTTCAGTCTCGGGGAGTAGAGACAGAGGGGCACTTGAGGATGAGGATACAGCAGCCAGGGGGCAGGCCTTCGAGGGCCTCTGTCTGCCACATTAACGAGTTAGGATTTTACTTGGAAGGAGAGTTATTCAAGTGGTGGTATGTCTTGCTTAATTGAGTCTAGGAGCCAGACTGGACTTGAACCCTGGTTTTGTCACTAGCTGTGAAACTTTGGAAAGTTCCTTAAGTTTTTAGTAGTTTTCTCCCCTGTAAAAAGGAGATCATACCAGTATCTACTTCACTGATTGTGATGAGAATTCAGTGAGTGATGTGGTTTCCACAGTCCCTGGCACACCATACGCACTCAATCAATGTGATTAAACTTGTATTTTCCGTCGTGGAAAGTGGTTTGTAGACAACTGGCAGTAAGGAGATCTGTGAGAAAACAGTTTTGTTACCTGAGTAAGAACTGGAGGTGATGTGAGCTAGGGCAGTGATAATAAAGACAGGAAAGGAGACAGGCTGGAAGTGTACCAGGAGGCAGAATCCACCCAGCTCTGGGACTGAGTGGATAGTCACGAGATCGAGAAAGGAATCAAGGGTAACACTCCCTGAGGTGTCTGGTCTGAGGGGTGGGGCCGTTCGTCCAGATCTGGGAGGCGGGAGGCCCCCAGTTCCCACATCAGCTCTTCCTGGAAGGAGACTATTGTTCTTGCTCACAAGTCACACGTGTTTCCCACTCTATCTCCAAAGCGCCCCCGACAATTGCTTATTACATGGAACTGTTGATCAGCAAGGTAAGAGGAGTGTCAGTAAGTCTAGAATGATCAGTGGTGACTCTTGGATACTGAGAGAAGGTTACCTTTAAGACATAAGATGAAAGGACCGACTTCATGATGAAAGGGAGTTTATATTATCTCACCGTTTCTCCTCTGTACTCCCCATTGTGAGTCGAAGAAACACTGAAACACAAACTAGATGAAAAATACCCCTAGAAAAAAAGGAAGGGAATCTTACTATAATACCAAGTGAAACCCACAAGTCTGCTTCTTACTTGGAAGACAAGAAAACGATAGAGAAGATCCAGCTCTTTCTGGCCCAGTGTGGCTGCACAAAGCATTACGGAGAACACATGCCATTCAAAGGCACTGTGGCCTCCTGTGGAGGAATTGACTCATATATTATATAAATGTATAATACGTATTACATTATATTTGTTGCTTGCTTGGCTAAGTTTGCTGAAATATTTACTTTTCCTTCATGTACTGATTACCTTCAGAAGGTTAGTTTTAAAAAAAATATGTCCTTGGAAATTGGGTTGTCACTTATAGCCCATATAATGTATATGGCAAGAAATATACTCTATCGAGACAGACAATTTAAGCCATAGCAACTAGGATGCAGGTGATTTAGGATGGCTGATGTGTACGACACGTAGAATGGAGGGCAGAGGGAAGTGAGACCAGAGAGACTGAGACAAGATTTTTCAATAAAATAATAATAATAATTAATAATAATGGCAAACATTGGTTGAACAGTTGTTCTAGTCTAGGCACTATTCTCAGTACTTCACATATATTAGAATATTTATTTTTACAGATTTGGAAATAGAGGCACAGAGAGCATACTTCGCTCAATGTTGAAACTTTCCCCAAGTTCCTCTAAAATGGATTGATTTAACAAAAAGAAAAGAAAAAAGAAATGATGAAGAAAGGTGACATTTTCTGTGGGGCAGGGAAGCTGCTTTATCAGGTTTCTGGAAGCCGGCTCAATGTGACTCCTCGGTAACTAGACTGAATTGTTTTTCTCTCCTGAAAGTCAACTGGTCAGGGAGCTTTGAGTCAGGATTGAGTCATGGCTGTGCTATGTTCTCCAACCAGAAAACAAACCTTGTTTTTTAAGGCACCAAGGAAATGTTTGAATAAACTAAATGTACTTCTGTAGTTATATGTCATCTCCGATTCATGATCTTTGAATGGTTCACTTGTAAACAGTTATTCTGTTGACAGCAGAGTTGGTACACTGGATATCCTTTACTCTTAAATTGGTCTTGTACTGTCCTTCCCAGTCTGTCCTGGCACCACTCCTTGAATATCTTCTTAAGAAACAATAAAAAATTTACTAAGCATTCCAAAGCTGGGCAAACCAGTTCAGCCTGCCTCAGTGCAAGAGGAAAAAGGAAGAGAATCAAGTGAAAGCCTTTTTTTCTGATTATTGATATAAGAGCTGTGGCTTTGTATAAGTACTACCTCCGGTCTTTTTGAATTGCTTCCAAAAACCAAAAAGTCCAACCAGGGACAGAGAAAATCCAGTGAAGAAAGGTCAAAGTTATTCTTGTTAAGGGTTTTGAGTTTTGTCTCTGTTTTTCCAGACCCAGGAACATTACCCAAGGATGGTAATGATAATGACAATGTTTTAAATAAAGAGATTGAGCAGCCTTGTCTAAATGTCAATTAGACCATAAGACAGTGCACTTTGAGTGATCACAGAATCACATGTTAGAAGCAACCTCAGAGAGCCCCGGGTACATCCCTGTGTGTTAGGAGAGACAGAAGCCAAGGAAACAGCAGTGACCTGTCAAGGTCACAGAGCTTAATCTGCTGAATCAGATTCCACACTCTTTTATGTATTAAATGTTGTGATTCAATGTGAGAGTGGGGTAGAGATTTGCAAATGATAAAAACTGAGGTGTAAGACATCTTTTATTTTTTAATAGCACTTTCATATACAATTTTCTCATTGGGAATTCGTCAGAGCTGGGGACACCATTAAGCCTTTGAGGGATTTAGAAATCAGGTAAATCCTTGATATATTTGAATATGCAACGGTTGTATACATACTGGCTTAGGAAGTCAAGTTTAAGTCAGGATTTGTAGGTTGAATTTCATGCTTGCTTTCTTCAAGGCTGTCCTTTCTACACAATTCTTTTATGTTCTCCTCCTCATCTGCCGGATTCACAGAGTCACTGCCCTGCTCATGAAGCATCAAGCCTGGAGGTGGCCCTGGATCTAGTTAGGAAGAAATGATGGGGAAAGTGGACCCTCTAGAAATCACTTCCAGGACCCAATGCTAGTTTGGAGCATACTGTTTTTTGAGGAAGATAACTGCTCTGAGTTTAGATGACCAAGTAAAAGATGATTATGTTAATATTCCTCATGGAATCGATTTCAATTATTTTCATTCAAACGGTGAGGCAATCGACTCACTATTGACTGAACAGTGTGTTTTACTTTTATCATATGATTATATCACAGAAAGTGAGAAAGACTTTCAATACTATTTCTTTCATCTCTCAATCCTACAACTGCTGTACACAGTTTTAATTATCGTAGCTTTGTGGACAAGGCCCCTTAATTACCTAATGGGCAAGTAGAGACAGAATTTGTTGCTCTGAGAGACCTGTGGGCACCTGCCCCTTGGCACTGATCTGCGGTGCACAAGGACCCCCGAAGAATCACTGGGATGCTTTGTTGCTCTGGTTTGATCATAGCCAATGGATTTTTTTGCCAGACCTCCCCATGGAGAGGAAGTTAGTCACAATGGAGGCTTGCCCTACATTTTAAAATCCTAAAACTACAGGTCAGCATCAACGTTCATTTCTCATTGGAAATAAACATGGCAACTGCCATCATGCCACACCCCTACTCCTCTTGGACTGCAAACCAGTACACATTCATTTTAGCAGTTCTTTGCGCTTTGTCTCAGCTGTCTGCCAAGCCAAATCTATTGGTCTATTTGGGCATGTAAGCTCCATTAAAATTTTATTTTTATTTAATTGGACAGTCCAGTTTTGTTTGGCTGTCTAACTCAGTTTTAGTTTCCTCTTTGTCACTTCTCCTCCCATGGTTTTTTGGGCTCATTGCCCTTCTTATTGTCACGGGCAGCCACATCGTTGGTCCTACTCACCTTGCAAATCCCCTGGCATAACTCAACAGTTTTCGCTTGGAAATACAATACGTTGCCAGATAAAATACAGGATGCCATGCATTATTTGGGACATAATTTATAGGGTACCATGCAATAGTTGGGATGTAATTGTACTAAAAATTATTTGCCATTTGTCTGAAATTCAAACTTAACTGGGCATCTGCATTTTTATTTGCTAAGTCTTGCCACCCTAAAAACAACCGCCTCTGTGCTTCAGAGGCATAATAATGTGCACATGGGGCCCACATCCAGCTCACAACCTGGAGTTCCCTTCACTTCTCTATCTCCAACAACCAATGTCCTTTTCCTGTTAAGGACGCTGGTGTGTGTGTGTGTGTGTGGAGGGGGGTGGTGGCGGGGTGCAGCAAGATGAACCCAGACATATGTTATCGTGACACGGTTGATATGAACGATAATATTTAACTGAAAAGTTGATTTATTTTTCTTCTGACCTAAAAGCAAAATGATTAAAAAGAGGACCCCACACACTCAGACCTCCTCTGCGGGCTCCCCTGCCCACTGCCTCAGAGCAGCCCTGCAGCATCACCCCAGACTGACGCACTAGAGTTCCCGGGGGCCACGAACCTACTGCAGCTCCCACCCACATATCACTTCAGTCTTGGGAGTCACAGCGACCCTCTGCTGGCATCCCAGTCCATGAGTTTCGTCTGAACTTGAAGCGGTTCCTTTTCATTCACACCTAAGATGGCCTAAGCTCCAGAGAAACCAAGCAGCCTTGACACTGACTACTGGCTATGGAAACACAGGCCAAATTCTTTTGTGGCAGGACTTCCTGTGAAAAATATCTTCAGAGCCTAGCCAATGATCCTCTGGTGTTGAGAAATGTTTTCTAATAAATGCCCTCTGTGTCTAGGAGGAAATTCTTCTCCCCACAAAGCTCTTTTTAAAAAATGAACCAGAGTGGTTGAAGGGTGATTTCATTCACTTTTTGTCGACTTTCAGAACCTCAAATAGCAACTAACTTATCAGGTGACTAGTGTATCTACACAGGTGAGATGTTAGTATAGCGTCACGTTGTTCTCACAGCGGATAACAGGATCCTGATGAGTAAGGCTGTCCAACCATCTCCCTCAAGTACTTCAAAGCAAAATTATCAGCCTTCTGTATTCCAAGCTTCCAGATCCTGCTCTTCAAAAAAGTGTAAGAAATATTCCATTTAGGTTAGCACACCTGTCTCTAGAAATATTACCCATGGGAAAATGATGCTCCCATTCCTATTCCTCGCCTTTTAGACCCATCACAAATCCAGATATTTAAGGTCCTAAAGTTAACTAATTCTGTCATGGAGAAGGAAATGTAAATACAAGTTAAATAATCATAAAAGAGAGACCATATGTCCAAGTAGACAGCACGTACCTAGATAGGGGAATGAGCGCGTTAAGATAAATCATGTCCAGACTGCAGGGTGCAGGATGGTCCAGTCTCCATCCCCATTCCCCTGCAGACCTGGAGGACCCTGGGAGTGCTGTTGGCTGAGAACCCTCAGCTGTCAGCCTTCTCCAGAAATTACTCTTAGCTGCGAGGGGCCACCATGTCCAGGGTTATGTCCTCTTCCTGGGACAGCCTGTATCCAATGACTGTCCTTTGCGGGGGCACAAAGGCTCAGACACCTTACCCCAAATCATGACAACTCTGAAGGGGCATCCCAGTATCAAATCTCCCCATGGGGTCAGCTGAGGCTTTTGTTGAGACCACAGCACAGTCCAACTTCTCTTTCCAATCATTTCCATCTCTTTCCCCAGGGATGTTAATCCCAAGAACATTCTCTAATAAGTTTCCTGCATGTTGATCTCCACCTCACAGTTTCTTTCCCAGGGAAATCAACCTGTGACTATTGCTACCAGCAGTAGTCCAAGAAGCAGACATGAAAATGGGATTCTGCAGCTGAACCACCTGCTGTCCAGCTGGCAAAGTTGACTTCATAACTGCTGGTAGTTGGGGCACAGCTTAGAGCTGGTAAAAAGTAGCAGTGCAGTTGTTAAAACTTTGGCCACTAGTGAAGTTGGATGGCATACCCATGGAAGGAAATATACTAGTAGGTGAAATGTATTTAGACATTTAAGAAGCATAAAGGGAAAGGAATTCAAACGACAATGGATTTGGATGACTGTTGCAGGGGGGCAATTGATGCTTTGGAAAATGAAAGGCTGACAGTGATTGCACAGATTAAAAGGTAGGTCTTGTAATGACAGGCCTTCTTGGCAGCATATAAAGGAATCTGTAGCTCCTGTAGCCAAAGGGAAGAAAAAGCTGAGGATCAGCCCAGGATTTAATTGTAAGAGTAGCAGAGGGTTGAATACTCGGCCTAGGTAGGTTTGCTCTATCCAGGTCAGGACTCTCATTAGTAAAGAATGGGATCTGGAAATATGAAGTAGGGACATCTGGGTGATGCACTTGAAAATCCTGATTCCCTGAACCCTCTGAGCCTGCAGAATTTGCTCCCTCCTCCACATGAAGGGCTAATATCTACCCCACATGCTTGAAGACATTGAAGAGGCTATTCCCTTGCATGACAGCAGGCACCCTTGTCAGGGTCTGCCCTCACCTGCCCGCTTGAATATTAGGCCAGTAACTAGCATGAAGAGACATCATTCCCCAGCTGGGGAAGTGTTGGACCTGCTAAGGGAGAAAACGAACTGCACACTGAAGGAGCTGCAGGGCCTGGCTGACGTATATTGGAGGAGCCAGCAGCGTATAGAAAGGCCGGGTTCTGAGCGTCCTAAGTTGGAGAGTGGAGGATAGGGTGGGAGAGTGGGGGCCATATTGACTACATTTTCTTATTTTCTGTATTTTTGCTGCTCTGGCATTTGGGGCCTTCATCCTGAAAAGACTGCTACTCCCAAGGCTAGCTAATTCCTAGAGAGAGCAATGACTCCCCTGCAAGTGGGCATTTCATATGTACACAAACCAATCCCAAGCTCATATCCCCCAACTGTCTCCTTTAACAGATTCTCACACACCAAGCCAATATTCCCCCTGCTGTAAGTCACCCCAGGGCCAGGTACAAGACAACTGTGGGCCACTCTTGCAGTCCAGAGCCTGGGGAAATTATTCAAACTATCCAATCCTAAACCTACTCAGAGTACCTGCGTCACTGTTCCTTTCCAAGAAAACCCACAGAAGGCTCTGGGCCATGCTCTCCCTCTCTTTCTTCTGACTCCTGACCATCCCTCCTCTTTCCCCATGTGGCCTTGCATGGGAGCCATGGCAACTGTGTCTGGGTATCTGTGAGTATAAACATTTTCCTTCATAACAACCATTTCCATGTCTGTGGTCTTACCACATCTGTTTAAAACAAATTCTCAGTATATTTTTAATATAGGGGTGGAAAAGAAAGTTGGACAGGGGAAATTTTTTTTTAAATTTTTATTGGAGTATGGTTGCTTTACAATGTTGTCTTAGTTTCTACTGTACAGCAAAGTGAATCAGCTATACGTATACATATATCCCCTCTTTTTTGGACTTCCTTCCCATTTAGGTCACCACAGAGCATTGAGGAGAGTTCCCTGTGCTAAACAGTAGGTTCTCATTAGTTATCTCTTTTATACATAGTATCAATAGTGTACATATGTCAATCCCAATCTCCCAATTCATCCCAACCCCAGACAAGGGAAATTTTATAGATTTGGGAGCCTTCTCCTGGGATAGAAGATTTAACACTCTGGCAAGGATCCCAGGAGACAGAGCAAATATAGCTCCCAGAAGATTGGAGAAAGCAATGGCCCATGTTAAATCAAGTAGATGTGCTAGAACTGTTGTGGCAGAAAGTGGAAGAAAAGATCAAAAGAGTCAGAGAAGTGGGCCATAGTATCTCTATATGGTGTAAGGCTGGAAAACCCACCCCAATGACTGCATGCTGCAGGAGGTAGGAGGTGGGTGTCTGGAGGACACTCCATTTACTGAAGTGAAAAGGAATGAGCTGAGGAGAGGGACACCAGCATCACTGAAAAGTTCAGTGGTGGCTGTACTCAACAGGCCAGGGCTGATGGTAGGAGATACCGTTAGAGAACCATGGTCCCTGATGACAATGAGAAAGATAAGATCCCAAAATAATAGAGACCAGGCAGTTATACCTAACCCTCAAAAGGAAGGCGGCAGGATGATTAAAATGAGTGGCCAGTCACATGATCAGCTAAGGGACCAAGCCTACATAGAGCTATGGAAATGGTAAACAGAACATGCATTCCTAAGACACTATAGATGGACACCAAACATGGGCATTATTTAAAAACAAAAAAATAAAGGATGGACAGGGGCAGCTTACATAATTAAAAGTTACAATCCCTTGTCCATTTTCTGGACCTGAGTTAGTTTTCAGACCCATTGATTGAGGAAGCTTGGTTCTTTCAAGGAAAAAACCTGCAACACCATAATTGTACCTAGTAATGTTTGTCCCAGTCTTTCTTCAATGATTCTTGTAGTTATTTTCTTAGATAATGACACTGATCATCCTCAGAGTCAAGAAGCATGATCATGGCACCCCTGTTCAAATGGAGACATATGAGGACCAGGTGATAAATGGAATTCTGGCCCGAGTCTGGCTTATGGTGAGTCCACTGGGTTCACTGATCCATCTGGTGGTCCTTTCTCCAGAACCTGAATATACAATTGTGATGGACATACTTGCTGTTGGCTTTACCCCCACATTGGTTCCTTGGCCTTTGGGATAATAGCTACTGTAGTTAAGAAGGAAGAGAAGAAGTCTCTGAAATTCTCGCCTTCCTCCCTAGATTAGCTGAGATAGTAAAGCAGAACCAATATTCCATCCTGGAGGAAGTGGCAAAAGTCAGAGACAGAGTTGTAGGGGTAGGGAATGAAAGACGCCTGATGATCTGGAGAGAAAATGAGACTCCCATTTGTCTCTCGTTATGATCCTCTACGTGCATGTGGGATGTATAGAATGGACCCTAACAATAGAGGTTCACCTTGGAGAGAACTCCGTTGTTATTTAAAAGTTCATTCAGAATAATCTCCATACTGGCCAGTTTTTCCAGGACTCTCCTAAAGTGGGAAGGGGGCCTGAAGGAGCACACACCCAGCAAACTTTCATGGCCAGCCTGAAAGGAAGGTGGCACAACTTGGAAACACAATAGGGAAACAAGTCTTGCTATGGGCCTGATGACCGTGCCTCTGCAGAATTCCTATCAGGGCCAAATGGGTCAATCACGTCCAGGTTAGGTTGCTGTGACCTCCCTGACCACATCCTTTTGGCTTGTGACATGTCACAGGTCACCAGCACGTTTCACTCAACAAACTTTGGCTATATATTGAAGATGCCTGATTTTCAAACACAGAGGATTGGATTGTGTGAGATATTAACAACAAGATTTCCAAGAGACTTGTAGCCCTGGAATGGATGAAGTTTCTGAAGGCAGAGCAAAGATTCTGGGAGGGCTGTGCTGGGAACCAGACTGGAGGCTTGAGAGAGAGCTGGAGAAGATAACTTCCAGTGTCATCACTCTAAATGCCTCACATCCCAGGGGACCATCCTCTTAACAGTCATTGTCAAAGCCGGTCATTGTATGAGAGGACGAAGAAAAGGCAAAGAAGGAAAATTAGGGCAGGCTAATAAAGGGACAATGGAAGTTTGGAAGATTAAAGGTAAAAAATAGACAAGAAAAACAAAACAAAACCAGTAAAATTTATAAAATAAAATAAACAACCCACTAAATCTGAAAGACAATGAAAAACAATGAAGGATAAAATGTCTGAGATTTAAAGCTGAAAAATAAAAGGTGAAACCCTTTTATCAGCTAGATTAAAAAGTTAAAAACCTGCAGAGATAGATTTTAGTCTGTGAGTAGAAACGTGTAATTGGCAGAAAGGAACTGCATTTCTCTCTCTTTGACAGGAATAAAAAGAAAAGAAAGTCAGGAAAGACAAAGTAGGAGTGAAAAGGCTGAACATGAGTCTAAAGTCAAATTAAAAATAAAAATTGAAGGCATGCAGCACATATGGCAACGGGTGGTCCTTAGGACAATGCCTGGGTGCCCGGCCCTGGGGGCACAGCACCAAGCCTTGTGAACCAGACGAGCCCTCTACTCTCACTCCTACATTTTGCTTGAACAAAGCTTCTCATGGTTATGGCCAAATTCCAAATCACTTCCCTCTGAAAATTGGTCTCATCCACTCTGAAGCAATATTTAAAGCTCTTGAAGGATGTTGAAAATGTGAAAAGGCAAGGCATTGAGAGGAGTGAGTGTTCTCACACTCCTTCCTACCCAGTCAAGGAAGGTTGTCCCCAATCTTAGGGACCCTCAAACAAGATGACAAGTGGTGGCAGAAACTGTGGAAGCTCAAACATCTTGTCTTAGTCTCTCCTGAATATTTCCCCCATGAAAAACCTTCACATGATGTCAAAGCAGATTTAAAGAAATTTAAATGATTTACTTTGAAATAATTTCAAGTGTACACAAAGTTGTGAGAACAATACGCAAAGACTTCTTGAGTCCTCTGTTGTCATTTTCTGAACCATTTAAGGGCAAGCTGCAGTTACACGTCATGCCACCCCTAAATACTCCAGTGTGTGTTTCTGGATACAACCCTTTTGTGGGTTGAATAGTGTTCCCTCAAAATTTATGCCCCCCCTGAAACCTCAGAGTAGGGTCTTTGAGGATGTAATAAAGGATCTCGAGAAGAGATCACCTGGGTTTAGGGTGGGCCCTAAGTCCAGCAGACTGATGCCCTTATAATAAGAGGAGAGGACGAAGAGGGACCCAGAGACATACAGAGGAGAAGGCCATATGAAGACAGAAGCAGAGACTGAAGTGATGCTGTCACAAACCAGGGGATGCCAGGGATTGCCGGCACCCATCAGAAGCTAGGAGAAGTGCATGGGACAGATTCTCCTTCAATCTCCAGAAGGAACCAACCCTAACTGCTGACACCCCGATTTTGAACTTCTAGCCTCCAGAGAATAGATTTCTGTCATTTTAAGACACCCACTTGTGGTGATTTGTGACGGTAGCCCTAGGAAACTGATGTAAACCCTCCAAATGAGGAACCAACAATGGCACAACACTGAGCCCAGTCCACAGACCTCCTTCAAATTTTGCCAGCTCAGCAGCTCTCTTTCCTTTCGGTCCAGGATCCAGCCAATCCTGGGACGCATATTTCCATTACTTGTCGCATCTCTTCAATCTCCTTCAACATGGAATAATTTCTCAGAGATGTTCTGTCATTAATGTCCTTCAGTTTAAAAGAGTACAGGTCTTTTATTCTGTAAGAGGACCATAGACCTGGCTCTATTTGACATTTCCTTTCAGTCAGACCTCACCATGCATTCTTGTTAGCAGCACCACAGAAAAGATGCTGGGCTTTTCATATTACAGTACACGATGTCCCCCTGTCCCACCAGTGGTGACATGGATCTCGATTGCTTGGTCATGTTGGCATCTTCCAGATTTCTCCCCCATCAAGTTACTGCTTTCTTCTTTGTAATGGTAAGCATTTTCTGGGGTGATTTTCTGAGATGATACCAACATCCCGGTCCTTATCAACCTCCACTCATCAGCTTTAGCATTCATTGTTGACCCCTACCTGAATAAATCATCACCATGATGGTGTCATATGGTGGTTTTCTATTTCCATCATTTCCTCTACATTTATTGTTTGGCAGTCTACTATAAGAAAGAGCTTTCACACACACATGTCTAATTAGCTTATTTATTCATTTATTTTCAATACAGATTTCTATTTTATTTAATAAGTGAAAATAAGATATTATCATATCATTTTGATGTTTAGGTTGTCCCAGAGTTAGCCAGTGGGATCTCCTTCAGCTGGCTCCTGTGTCCTTTTGATATGTCCTAGTCATTCTTTTAGCATCTCCTTACTTTCTGGCATAAGAAGATATTCCAGGCTCACCTTGTTTCTGTTCTATCTTTGGAATCAGCCATTCCTGGTTCTTTTAGTAAAGAATGGTATTTAGAAACCAATGTTAGATGTTCCATGTGCTCATTGCTACTGGGATGTTATCATTTCTGGGCCCTCTCAGCTGACAGAGCTAGAATTTGTTTGTGTGTATGTGTTTGTGTGTGTGTATACGTCTGTATAGATATATACATCCCCCCCAACATATGGAAATATATCTGTGTGTATCTCTATACATCATCTATATCTATGTATATAGATTTATATTTTTATGTTTATACGTATATTTTAAAACAATGAATTTATACTGTGCTTCCAATTACAATCCAATACCTCAAGTTCCTTTTCAGCCTTCCCTTTTCACTGCTTGTCATCTCTCCAGCCTGGCTCCCATTGTCCTCTCTATACTTAATCACTTGCTCAAGTTACTTATTTGCTCAGTGTAACCCATTCCAAGCTCATTATTGCCTCCATGGGGACACCTCCCAGCACCACCCCCTTACAGCTCAGCCTGTAGACACTGAGGTCTCTGAGAGAGGCAAGGAGGAAGAGAAAGCTTGAAGGCAGTTTAAAAGAAAATGTGGAAAAGATAACCCTACTGGAAGTCAGATGCAGAATGTGAACTTTGATTTTATAGTATACATTTTGCCCTTAATGAAAGGAGGAAGTGAAAGGCGTTATGTTATATTCAGTCAGAAGAAGAGAGGCCTGAATTTCCCCTGGCTCCACCATGATATTCACAATTAAGTAAAGCCAAATAGAAAAAGAAAGTGGGCTAGAGTGAGAAGAGAGAGAAGAAAAAAGAGAAGAGAGAGGTAGAAAGAACTACAGTGGCAGAGATAAGGCACTGACACTGGCTTTTCAGAAAGTCCTGGAGGCAAAATTTCTTCCCTGGGCCTCCTCCTCACCTTTTGCCATTGGGGCCACCCCACATCTGACTGTTACCCCTCCTGGGCCCAGCCTTTTCTTTTCCCCAATACCTCTCCTCTTGGGCCACTAACATTGGTGTCCCCTCAGCATAGCCCCTCCCCACAGGCTCTGAGACCCAAACCATTTTCCTTTCATTCGCAGGACTCACCCTGCCGCCCTTAGCACTTTGGGGTTTCCTTTGCCTATATTTCTTGTGCTGTCGGTGGATCTGAAGTCAGGCAACCCTAGAATTTAAAATTTTACTTTTTCCACTTTCTAGCTTTGTGTCCTTGGGCAAAGTATTCTCTGAGCATCTATTTCATCACCTTTAAAATACACATGACAATATAAATCTCATAATACTGTTTGAGAATTAAGTGCGTAAACTAGCTTTCCCTTTTTTTCTTGTACAAATCGAGACGGCTGGCCTTGGGCTGCTTGTAAGTTCCTATTCGTCTAGAAGCAAAAGTCCAGTGCAGTCTTGGCAAAGACTCAGAGAAATGACCTTGTTTGCCTACAATGAAACACTTTCTTAAGAAAACATTAGATATTAGGAAGCAGAGCTAATGGCAAGAGAAATCTCAGCCGTAATAAACTTCCATGACTCAGTGACCTGGAGAAAATAGATAAGGAATAAGAAATTGTTTTGAGAGAAAGGAAAAACAAATTACATACTATTAAGAGAATTATATACTGAAGTATGTAATTAAGTAGATTCTGGCAGAAAGAATCTGGGATTCAAAGATTTAGGTCTAGTCTTAATTCTCAAAAGTGTTTCATTACAATTCCTAGCATTGCCTATTCGTTACTTATTTCCTGGGTTGTGCTGTAAACCACAGGGTCATTAGGGGAAAAAGTTACTGGAGAAACCTGTGCAGGCTCTCAGGACAGGCTTTGGCTGCCACCCTCCCTGCGATAGCCTCTCTACTCTCTTTGTCCAAGAGACGCTTTCTCTTTCCAGTGTGAGCAAGGACTTCTAAAGCAAGTGAGACCAGGCACCTGGAATGTGTCACTTGAAACAAGAATGAGTCCTCTTCCTTCCTCTGAGCAAGGACCATCTTTTATTTTGGAAAAGATGCTGATTTGCAAATCTGTTGTAAGGAGTTGGGGGTGTCTCTCCAGCCCATCCTGGGAAGTTTCAGTACAGAAGTGACTCAAGAATCTCCTTATAAATCAGCCTCCCCTGGGGGAAGGCATGGAGACCTAAGCTGCTCCTAGAGTCTATAGCATAGCCACCTCCTTGAGGCTTTGTTCTTTTTGGCCTAGTCCAAACAAACAGGCTGATTTCCCAGCAGCACTAAAAAGTCCCTCTGTGACTTTCTGATGTGCAGATTTGGTTTCAGAACTCAGCTTTCAGTAAACGGCTTCTGTAATTGAGGCTGACTGCCTCCAGGTGGCACCAGAGTGCCGCCGTCTTAAACTGGATCTACCCTGGGATAGAAGCAAGAATAGTTTCTCTCCCCCGCCCCAGTTCACTTGAGGAACTACTGCCAAGAAGAATCTTCCTAATGATGAGGTTTCTTCTCTACTCAAAGCTCATCAGAGGTTTCCTGTTGTCTGCTGAATAAAGCCAAACTGTCAGTGGTCTGGGCTTGAGATCAAGCTAAGATTCAGTCTAGTCTGAGCAAGCAGGATGATGGAAGAGGTTGGAGTAGAGGGAGGAGGTTGTTGAAGTCTGGGGACGAGTTGAAGCAACAAAAACAATGAGCATGAGGGGGAGCCCCTGACGACCATCTCTTTGTGGCTTTGCAGAGGGGCACTGCAGGCAGAGAATGCAGGCTCTGCTCTCACCAGGACTCAGGACTCACGGTGCAGGTGATGAAGTGTGACACAGGGGGAGGAGGGGTGCATCCCTCCAGGCACGCTGCAACAGCTGGGACTGCGCCTTGAGGCAGCCTTCACCAGTGGCAAACAATGAAGGGCCAGGGCCAAAGAACATTTGCAAAGTCAGATAGCCTCTAATAAAGGGTGACAGGGCAGAGTCAGTGAAACAGGGTTAGGACCGTTGCTGGGATCTCATTAGCACCTCCGTGCTGAGAGACAGCATGGCTGTCTTCGTGTGTTCTGGCTGCTACAGCAAAGTAACACAGACTGGGTGGCTTATAAACCACAGACACTTACTTCTCACGGTTCTGGAGCTGGAAGTCCAAGATTAAGGCACCAGCATCGTTGCGTCTGGTGAGACCCCACTTCCTGGTTCACAGCTGTTGGCTTCTCACTGTGTCCTCACATGGTAGAAGGGGTGACGGGGCTCTCGAGGGTCTCTTTTGTAAGGACACAAACCCCACTCGTGAGGGCTCCACCCTCATGACCTAATTATTTCCCAAAGGCCCCATCTCCTAATACGATCACATTGGGGGTTAGGATTTCAACATGTACATTTTGGGGGGACACAAACATTTGAACCATAGCAGTGGCCACATACTTTATTGTCCTGGGTGGTTTTATTACTAAAGTAACTCAAGAACCTCCTCATTGTAAACCATCCTTTCCTAGATACTTGCTGTTTTATGACTAGAAGGAACTTTTTTTTTTTTTTTTTCCTATCACTGCACTCAAATACACTTGGTCAGATATTCTTTTTCTACTCCTGGACAATCTCTTGGGCAGGGCCTATAGCTTTTTCAGTCACGAAAGTCCCAAGCTTTCAGGAACTGGAATAGTGTCAGTTTTGAATGTGAAGTCAGAGCTTAGTCTTCCAGCTGATTCAGAGCTGAGGTCAGACGAGCAGCCATAGGGAAGTTCCGACCTTTCCTCCTGCTCCGCTCCTTCGCTCACTCTGCTGTCTCTGGGTTCTCCAGTGTGGGTGGGGGAAGCAATGACAGCACACTGACACTTCGGATAGCGAAAGTTACTGCTAGCTATCATGCCGGGGCAACTGGCCTAAGTGCACACTCTCCCCCGGACGGGTGCAAAGCCATCCTTCAAGGCCTGGGTGCCCAGGTCCCAGCCTGCTTTTGCAGCCATATTTGCTGTCACTCCTACTTCTGAGAGCAATGTTCCAGTGTTTGGGCCAAGATAGACTACCTCTCCCCGCTCCTCCAGCTCCCCCAGGCTTCCTTGTGTCCTTGAGAAACTGTGTGATAACGTGTAAAGACCTAAGACTGGGATGCTGGTGACCTGGGGAATTGAGTCCTAGCTCTGTATCTTATCTGCTATGTGATTGTGGGCACACTGCAGGTCCTCCCTGAGTCTTTTCTTCTTTACCTACAGAAGGGGAATGATGCCATCTATTCCACAGGGTTGTGAGATTAAGTGATGTAAATTATGTGAACGTGTGATGTGAACTTCACAAGACCATTCAGATACTAGAATTTATTTCCTTGACTTTTTTCTGGTCTCATCTATTTCCAGAAAAGGGAACCATGAAGTTAGTGTGGAGGAAGTGGGGGAAATGGTGCCAGTATCTGTATTTTTATCTCTCTGACTTTTCCCAGCATTTATTCTTCACGTCCCCACCAGCCTACATGGGGAAGTTTACTTTCGGTAGAATGGAAGTGTCTCCGGAGATTTGTCAGTTTTGTCCAGCTTTATCCTACAACAGTGCCTGGTAATGAGTAAGTAAATATTGATATTTGTTGATGTAGTTTGTAACATAACAATAAGAAATATATTGATTGTGCTGTTTCTAAGCCCATCGCCTACTTCCCTGTCTCCATTTGAGGGTTGCTGCTCTGAGCTTGTTCAAAACATATTTGTTGAACCCAATTCTGTGCCAAAACCCAGTGGGGGATGTGAGGAGGGACAGGTACAATGATGAATGAGAAGACCCTTGACCCTTAAAATCTAAAGTTTAAAAGGGAGAAAGGATACAAAGGTAAATGAAATAACCCTTCCCTTTACTTTTTCCAGATGAGAAAGTATTACAAGTGTCTTTGCTCAGAAAACACAAAAGTCCATACATTTCACTGAACAAATTATATACAAGAATGTACATTAAAAAAAAAAACTTTTTAAAACCCTCTTTTTGAAGGTGCTTGATTTTGCCTTTTAATTTTTCCTCTTAAGCTATCTGATAAAGCCTTGCTTGCAACATATTTCTAATTTCCTAACAGTAGTCATTCCTAAAAATGACATCAGATACAAGCTTTTTATATTCTAACCCTGGACATTAACTTGTAGTGAAGATCCCTTAAAGCTTAAACAGTCATCCAGCTCAAAATGGGAATTATGAACAGCCAATTACACTTGACTGCCAAAAGGATCCAGGACCCCTGTGATGAACAGCTTCTCCTCTCTGATTGTAAAGGTTGAATGGATAGAACCTTTCAGCTGAAGACAGAAATGATTTTGTGTTAAATGTACAGCAAATTCATAACAGGTAAGAAATTACTGGAAGGAAACGGAACAACTGCGAGCAGGCACGTTGGCCTTCAGAATAGGGAGATGTGGCAGATGTGAAGTCTGAAGGGCAGCTGGAGAAATGACTCGAAATCAGTTGAAGAGCTAAGGAGGCAGCCGTGGATTAGAAGAGAAATTTTGACAAATGAGGCAGTTTGGATATTTTGGAAAGAAGCTGATTTAAGAGCCATTGCAGGAGTTGGGGAGCCAGGGAGCACTGAATGTGGAGTGTCAGGCAGACCCTCATCTGATTCTGGTATTCAGTGGGGGGGACTGAGCACAGAGGGGGGCTGGTTCAGCAGCCTGGGTCCTAGTCCTGACTCTAAGTGCTGATGAGAGTCACTGCAACTTTCTGACCCCAGTGTCCTCAGCTGCTTACTAGAGGGTTAGGTTAGACCAGTGGTTCTCAGCCTTAACTTTAAATTGGAATCATCTAGGGAGTTTTAAAAATCCACTGCCTGGGCTTCACCCCCTAGACATTCTGAAGTAATTGGAGTAGGTCAGGGCACTGGCATAGATGTATTTTAACAACTTCATGCAGATATAGTTCATATGCCAAAAAATCCACCCTTTGAAAGTGTACAATTCAGTGGGTTTTAGGGTATGTACAGAGTGTATAACCATCACCTCTATCTAATTTTTCAACATTTTTTCACCCCAAAAAAGAAACCCATGTGCCTATTAAAAGTCACTCCCTATTTTCCCCTCCACTAAGCCCAAGACAGCTAGTAATGTACTGTCTCGATAGATTTGCCTGTTGTGGACATGTCATAAATGGAATCATATACTCTGTGGTCCTTTGTGGTTGACTTCTTTCCTTTAGCATAATGTTTTCAAGGTTCATCCATGTTGTAGTATGTCAGTACTTCATTCCTTTTTATGCCTAATAATATGCCATCATTTGGATATACCACATGCTAAGCATGGATAGTTTTTAAATTACTTTTTTAAAAATAGACTTTTTTGGAGGGAAGTTTTAGGTTCACAGCAAAATTGAGAGGAACATACAAAGATTTCCTGTATCCTCCTGCCGGCACACATGCATAGCCTCTCCGACCATCAACACCACGTCCCCCCCCCACCCCCCGCCCCCGCCACCCTTGCCACCATGTGGTACATTTGTTACAAGTGATGGACCTACAGTGGCAAAACATCATAATCACCCAGAGTCCATGGGTCCATTATGGTTCACTGTTGGTGCTGTACATTCTATGGGTTTGGGCAAATGTGTAATCACGTGTATCCATCGTCATAGTATCATGTAAAAGTTTCACCATAAAAAATCCTCTGTGCTCCACCTATTCATCCTCACCTCCCCTTGAGTCCCTGGCAACCACTGATCTTTTTGCCGTGTCCATAGTTTTGCCTTTTCCAGAATGTCTTATGGATAACTTTAAGTTCTCATGTGCAGCCATGGTTAATAACCAGTAGATGATCATTAAGACACTTCTGGGCTCCCTGGTGCTCATGGGTGGGACAAGAGAGCCAACCAGAGCCTCTGTCTGGCAAAGCCAATCTCCAACAGTGCCGTGTGTGTGTCCTGACTTACAGGCGAGAAGAGAGCTTGTACCTCCAGTTGGGCCCCTGTTTTGCAGTGAGGTTGACTTGCGCTCTGGGAGCTGGGTGCGTGTGAGTCTGTGGATGAGAAGCAGAACACCAGGGCCCAGGCTGAAGATGTCCCAGCTCAGTGTCTCTGTGACCAGGTCACAGATAAACCTTGAAAAAAGGTCAAAAGATTGCTTCTAAAACTGAAAATGATTTCATGGCGTTTAAGAGGCTTCCCTGTTGTGTAAAATACAGATTTAGTTGTGAAGGCATCTGAATAAATTCACTGTTTGAGCAAACTTGCAGCTGTGCCAAGTTCCTCCTCTGGAGCCTTTGTTTGCCCCTTTGGCCTGTTGTCCATTCAGAAGACCACAACTGGGTTCTTGCCAGTTAAGTGGGTTGGTGCCAACCCACTGAAAATGCCATTCACTGGATCAGAAAGGATGGTTGCACCTGTTCCCATCTTGGTTGGACTCTTTATTATAGCCAGAGGTGTTTCCACAGCTGTTCAGACCATTAATGGGAAGTTAGTTAGTACTTCCGTCCCTGCTTTTTTTTCAACCTGAGAAGAAACTGAGTGTTTTTCAACACTATCACAAAGTGAGATGAAGACAGATGAAGGCACAAAACTCGTAAATGCAGCCATGAAGTCATCTCCCATTATTCTGGGGTTACAGAAGGGACCCCTGGTTCCACTACTGCCTCCACTAGCCTCCTCTTCAATCAGCAGCTCTTGTGATCTTTGTAAAATCTAAATCAGATAATGTTTTTTCCTCTTCTTGGCTTAATAACCCCATGGTGGCTTTCCTATACTTAGGATGAAATCCAAGACACTTAACCTGGTTGGAAAATCTTATGGGATATGGCCCTTTGCACTTGCTTTTCTCTCTCTTTTCCACCAATTTATACACAACATTCTGTCTCAGTGTCAATGTCTTTTCCTCAGAGATGCCATCTCTTTCTCCTTTCCCCACTGTCTAAATTAAACACCATTCCTACTTTTTCTTATGGCATCCTTTGCTGGCTTCACACAGATCCTCGCCATTTGTGATTCTATGTTTCTCATGTTAGTTTAACAACCTTCCGCCCACTAGACTGTAAGCTCCATGTTGGATTTGTGCCCACTCTGTTCTCATGTGCAGTGCCTGGCTGTGATTTCATACTCAGAAATACTTGTTGAAGTTATCGAATGCGTTGGTGCATGGAGGGATTTCTGGGACTCCAGAGTCCTGGGGCTGGGATGCTACTCAGGGCTGCAACAGCTTGGGAGAGCCGGAAGAGCTATGGATACAGGGAAAGGAGAGGAGAGAGGCTCAGGGATGTGTTAGTTACCTACAAACAGTGATAGAAACAAAAGGCCAATGGTGAGTGGGTGTTTAGGACCAGGGAACAAAGGGTCAGACACTAAGCAAGTTATCAAGAAAACAGATTCACGACACAAGTGATGGCCTTACAACCAAGACAGCTCTGAGAGGTGGGGCAGGAAAGGTGTGTGAGGGAGAAGGTAGGAGACCACCGAAGCTCTGTGAGGAGTTTAAGGCAGTTCCCTGGGCCTCGGAACACGGTTCTGTAACCTGGGAATCTGGATGAAAGTTCAGAGGGAGTCTTGTGGATATTGTTGCCATTGGGGGCATAAGAGACTTTCCTCCTTCCAGTGAATGCCAGAATGTAAACCTGGCATTTCAGACAGCTACCTCTTCTACAAGTAATGTGAGGCATGGAGGATGGTCAGAGGCCATGGTTTCCCAGGAGCCACAGACTGGAACCCAGTACAGGGAGCGGAACATATCTTAAAGTCTTCTCAGAGGCCAGCAGTGTGGGCAAGGCATAGTCTGGCTTCTCCACATCTGGACTGCAGAGGCAGCATGAGATATTGGAAGGCTTTGGCAGGTGGAATAGCAGCCCCTTCCCAGCTGTGGTCAGACAGAGATGTGATGACAGAAGCTGAGTCAGAGAGATGCAACACTGCTCGCCTTGAAGACGTGTGGTGACCTCTAGAAACTGGGAAAGAGAAGGAAAGGGATTCTCCCCTTGCCCAAAATATGCTGTCCACCTCAAGTGTTTATAATCGATTCATAGCTCCCTACAGTCCATATGTAATTTACCAATCAGGGGACAATTTTGACATAAGCAATGTTCCCATTTTATCTGGTTTCCCAGGTGTGGTACGCAGAATAATGAATGGCTTCCTGGAACTTGTGAACATGTTACCTTACATGGTAGAGGGGAGTTAAGGTGGCAGGTGTGATTAAGGTTATTAATCTACTGACTTTAAAATAGGGACATTATCCTGGATTATCAGCATGGGTCCTTGGAAGTGGAAGAGGGAGGCAGGAACGTTGGTGGCAGAGGGATACAATGTGAGGAGAACTCCACTGGACTCTGCTGGCTGTGAAGACAAAGAGGGGTCGCGAGGCAAGAAATACAGGAAAAGGCAAGGAAGCGGATCCTCTCCTGGAGACTCAGGAGGGATAAGCCCAGTGAGTGATGGGTTTCCATCCACTGAGACCTGAATTGGGCTTCTAACCAATCTGTAAGATAACAGATTTGTGTAGCTTAAAGCTGCTTGATTTGTAATAATTTGTTACAATCACATTAGAAAACTAATACAGAGGCTCAAGGGACCTAGATCATCAGACTGGGTTAAAATCTCAGTTCAGATATAGACAAGTGTTAACAAATCAGGTTGGTCATGCCCAAGGCAGAGCAAGCCAAAACACAGAGGCTCCAAGCTTTGCAGCAAAGAGAGGGTTTATTTGCAAGGCAACCGTGTGAGGAGAACACATCTCAGATTCACCTCCCTGGAGGCAACGGTATTTATGGGATGAGGAATAAAGAAGCAGGGCGGCCTGAGGCATTGGAAGCGAGGGAAAGGTGATTGCATAAAGGTGTGGTAATCGTTCTGCGCGCTTAACTAGGCTACATGCAGACCTCTGCACGTTCACAGGGGCACCAAGTGGACACGCGCGCATGCCCAGTCGAGGGGTCGGTGGTTCCACCCAGGCTCACTCAGCTGGGCTCCAAGTAGATGCTGCTGACTCCAAGTTCCTGGAAAATAACTCGGGCAAGCATCTTATTGTTTAGGCTACGTGCTGCTTGGAGGACGTGCAAGTCTTAAAATGACCTTGATTAGTGAAGGCAAGTGAAATGGATTGGACTAATCATTACAGGTTTCACAGGCGTCAAATCATCATGTCGTACACCTAAAATGAATACGTTATATGTCAATTATTTGGGGCCCAAGCAGTTCCACCTGGGAGACGGCAGAAGGGGCGGGGACAGAAGTTCCAAGCGATACTGCGTGCTGGGCTTAGGGGTGTAGGTGTATTGATATACCCTCTCGGTCTTTACCTCTCCATTCCGCAAATATTCATTGAGGACTATATTAGTTTCCTAGGGCTGCTGTAACAAATTACCACAAGTTTGGTGATTTACAACAACAGAAATTTGTTTTCTATAGCTCTAGAGGCCAGAGTTTGAAATCAAGGTGTCAGCAGGGCCATACTCCCTTTGAAGGGCCTAGGGAGGAATCCTTCCCGCGCTTCCAGCTTTTGGGGGCCCCAGTTGTTTTTGACATGTGACAGCACAAGGCCAACCTCTGTCTTCATATGGCCTTCTTTATGTCTCCATGTGTCATTTTCTGTCCCTTATGAGACTCTCATTGGACTTAGGACCCACCCCAGCCCAATGTGATTTCATCTCAATTATTATCATAATGACACCTGCAAAGACTATTTCAGATAAGATCATTTGAGGTTCTGGATGGACATGAATTTTGAGGAGACCCTGCTCAACCCAGCACGAGGATTTATTATGTCTCAGGCACCATGCTAGGTTCTGGAGGAAGAACTTTCATAAGTGAGTAACTAAAGAAGCCAGCAAGCAAACTAAGGTTGTGACAAGTGCTCTGAAGGCCACGAGCAGGGGCATCCATGGGAATTGTGGGGTGGCGAGGAGGCCTTAGAGAGGGTGGTCAGGAAAGGCCAGTCTGCAGAGCAGAGCTGAATTCTAAAAGCCAGTGAGGACCAGCCTCACAAAGGTGAGCAGGAGAGCCTGCACACGATGGATGGGCAGAGCAGAGGCCTTGGGGAGCTGAGGGGTTTGGCAAGTTCCCAGGTGAGACTGGGGTAGGGGGAGAGGGAAAGCAGTGACGTGAACTGAGCTTGTCTAGAGCAACCTTTAAGAACTTGGAGTAGGAGAGGAGACATTAGACCACGTGTCTGAAGGTTCCCTCTTGTGGTGCCCTGGAGGATGGGGGAAGGGCAGGGAGATAAAACAGGACACTGCCACAGCCTTCCTGGAGAAAAGATGCGGAGAGCCTGGACAGTTCACAGGTATCCAGGGATGGGGCCAGGTGGCTGGGAGAGGCTCCTGGTGGAAGAATGAACAGGACTGAGCTGGTGAATAGACTTGAGGTGAGGGAGGAGGAAAAGCCCAAGAGCCTTCCAGAACAGGTTTTTGATGACTGGGTGAAAAACAGTGCCATTTACCGCGAGGGAAATGCAGGAAAGAAAATGCCCAGTCACTTGGGACAGCTCGGAAAATGCTGAGCCACTTTGTGAAGCTGAGTAGGCCACCAGGGAGCTGCTACTCTGCACACTCCTCCTCTGGGAGCTCGCCGCCCACACCTGCCTTGGGTCCAGGCGGGCCCAGACCACCACTGTGCCCTGTGTGGATGGCTATTCTTCTGCCCTTCGTGTAGCCCAGAGACTGAAGGAGAGCAGCCCAATCACTTGCCAGCCGTGACCAGGAGGTGCCCATCATTTGGGGGGATGTTTAGAATTATGGACAAGAGACTTCAGGTTCCACTGAGGTTCTCTAGAGAGAGGGAGGGAGGTCATGGCCATGCCCATGTTCCTTCATGCAAAACCTTGTTTGTTTCTCCAAACGGCCCTTTCAGGTAGCTGGTGTGATTTCCATTTTGAGAGATGAGGAAATATTTGAAGAAGGTAAACATCTTGATCAAGCTCACACAGCCAGTAAGTTGCAGAGCCAAGACCCAAGCTTATGTTTCCTGATCTGGGCAACTCTGTTCTCTTTCCATGGCCCTCTGTCACCAGAGAAGGGCATTGTGGAAAACAGGTGTCAAAGTCCAGGGGGTACTGGCGTGGTTCAGAGTGAACATCCACACAGGTCTGTTTTCTTTAGGTCAATTTGATGCAAAAGGATGTCAGTCTGATTCAGAGACCCTTCTTCCATGAGGGTGCGTTTGAAGAGTGTTGGGTGTAAGGGAGCTCTTTCTGGAGTGCTCATATAATGTTTTTGAAAGACCTGCATACACTACCCCTCTTTTATTCTGCTTCCCGGCAGAATCAAATCAGGCACAGAATCAAATTGATCACATGCATGAATTTATAGGATATAAGGAATTGTCCTTACAAGACTCTTCTATTTTTTGAAGTTATTTTCTCTCTTAGTCCCCCAGCTGAAATCCCATCACCTTCCCTCCCTGCCCCTCTGTGTATACCTAGACATGTATTTAATTCATCTCCTTCTAGTCCCGCTTCCACCACACATACGTGTGGACACATCCTTGGTGATATATGATGTTGTTTTGTATGCTGTTTTATAACTCAGAAATGTTGTACTATAAATATTCTGTTTCTTACATTTGGGGGCTAACATTATGATTTTGAGATTTATACATGTTTTATGTAGTCTGGGTAATTTCTTCTGTCTAAGGCAAAGTCTCACCAAATACATGCAACATATGTTGCTTGTTCATTTCCCTGGGAAGGGCCCCTAGGTTGCCTCCAAATCTATGACACATCCAACACTGTATGAACCTCTTTATACATGTCTCTGTGTGAACTTGTGATGATTTCTCCAGTGTATGACCCCGAGAGTGGCTTTCCTGGGTTCTAGGGATACACACAGAAAACATTGTTCAGAGTGGCTCACCAGCTACCTTCAAACCAACAACGCTCAACAGTCACATCTCCCCACATCCTTGCCAGCATTTGATTTTGTCCAACTTTCTAATTTTTACCAACTTGATGCATGTAAAGTGGCATTTTGTTAACTCAGTATGATTCTCCCCAAATCCTAGTGTCCATAATCATCTTTGCTAGGACAGCAGGGAATGTAATTAATGTATCAAGTGCTGTGCTAACTGCATGTCTATTATATGTGCCTTACAGCCTCTCTTTCCCTGACTTAAGTTCATAAGTATATGATAAAAGTGCCTGCTTCACAGTGTTGTTGTGAGGCTAACCTAAGAGTCTGGCCCGTAGTTAGTGCTCAATAGAGGCAAGTTATTAGTATCGTCACAATTCCTGTGACTATAAAGCAATCAGCACAGTGTTTGGAACACGGCATTCCAGCGGCATGTAGGCTCCGCGAATAGAGGGATTTTGTGTCTCTTGTGCACAGCTGTGTCTCCAGCACCCAGAAGAGTGTTTGGCCCACAGTTAGTGCTCAGTAAGAACTTACTGAGTGAATGATAACTGTAAGCTTCTATAATAATGGGGTGAAGATGCATATAGAGTAACTAGCCCAGTGGATGGAACACAGGCCTCAATAAGTGTTAGCGAATACGTGTTAGCCCTCACCATCATTAACTCATGTCACAAAGGCCCCACGTCTTTGCTGATGCTTTATTCTCGGGAAGGAGTTAGACCACTCATTCTCAAAATTGGTTGTACTCTGGGATCACCTGGGGAAATGTAAAAGTAAGTGATGGCTGGGCCATCTCCCGATATGCAGCTCACCTCTTGCCTCTCATTGCAAAATACCAATTAATTTACAAAAGAAAAAGGAGTACCTTTACAGTAGAGAAGCCTAGCAGACACTGTCTTAATTAAGTGATCAAAGTGGATGTCATCAGTAACAGGATCAATAAAGATAGTGGGCCACCCAACAGGACGCAGTGTGAGCATAGCATTATTTCTGTGAGATTCTTGTCAAAGATGAATAAACTGAATCCCCTCATAAGAAAGTGTTGAACAAACCCAAATTGAGGGACATTCTACAAAATAATCTTCAAAAGTGTCAAGGTCATGAAAGTCACGGAAAGGCTGAGGAACTTTCCAGACTGAAGGAGACTAAAGCCACCTGACCAATAACTGCAACCCATGATTCTAAATTGGACCCTTATCTGTAAAGAATGTTCTTAGGACAGTTAGTGAAACTTGAAATCTGAGATTAGTTAGTAGAGATATAACAATGTAAATTTCCTGATTTGTGATTTTTTATTGAGGAGAAAGTATTTGTGGGAAATAGACACTAAAATGTTTGGGGAAGATGGTGCAGTAGGCTAGCAAATTACTCTCAATTAGTTCAGGAAGGATTTTTTTTGTATTGTGTTTGTATCTTAGTCAGTTTGGGCTGCTATAACAAGATACCACAGACTGGGCAGCTTAAACAACAGAAATCTCTTTCTCACTGTTCTGGAGGCTGGAAGTCCAAGATCAGAGTGCCAGCAGGGTCAGGTTCTTGGTGAAGGCCTGTTTTCTGGTTTGCAGGTGGCTGTATCCTCATGTGGCAGAGAGCAGAGAGAGGAAGCAAGTCCACGTGCCTCTTCTTATAAGTCGCTGATTCCCATTCATGAAGACTCCACCCTCATGACCTAATTACCCCAACATCCCCTCCTCCTGATACCATCACAGTGTGGGTTAGGGTTTCAACAGACGAATTTGGGGAACACAAACATTCAGTCCATAGCAACTTCCAACCTTTTTGTAAATTTGTACTTGTTTGAAAAAATGTTATTAAAAATTCTGGTTGGTTCCAATTTAAAGTCGATTTAATTGGTATGGGGTATAGCCTGACCTGCAGGATTTAAAAAGTCTCCCCAGTTGTTTAATGTGCTTCCAAGTTTGAAAACAGCTAAGTAAGATCTTTTCTGCAAGATGATCAGTTAATTTTCTGATGAATTATTTCCCACCATCTGAAAGCCTTGCACTGGGCAGTGTTTCCTGAGGGTGGTGGGCCATCACCATGCCTCCCTGTAAGCTCAGGAAAAGGCCAAGCTGTGTGAAACAGGTGAGGGTGAGGGAAGGGCTTGTAACTGTCAAGGGCTGGCCAGGACTACCTCTATGGACCAGCTACTCCTTGACACCTGCAACTGACACCACGTATCACGGAGAGAATCTCAGATGATGATTGGCAAACTCACTTGTCAGGTGAGACCGGGTCTCAAGTCCTGGCTTTGCCCCTCACTGGCTGGGTGACATGGGTTATTCACTTCAGTCCACAAGCCTTAGATTCATCCCACATAGCTCCTCATAGGATTATTGTGAGGATTGAATGAAGTCATTTAGGGCATGAAAATCACCTAGCACAGTGCCCAGAATGAAATAAGCATTCAATTTATGCTAGCTATGTAATATAAGTATAATGTAAGAAGGAGGTGTGTGAATTCCTGAAAATATTAATATTACCAAGAGTTTTTGAGTGTGTGTGTGTCTGTGCGTGTGTGTGTGTGCGTGTTTGTCTCCTAGGAGATGTTGCAGCCCAAGAAGGGGAATAATGTGCTGACAGCTACATCAGTTAAGAGAGCTAAGACCCCAAATGGGTGGAAATAACCTTGCCATCTGTCCTTCCCTCCCTGTGGGCAGGCCTGGCAAACTCTCGAGAGGTGAGCATGGGGCCCAAGGTGGGGGCCTAACTGTGGCCAAACTCCCTTTGGCTACAGTCTCTTCATGACCCTCGCAGTAGAGAAAATCCCTGCTCTCAGGGGGTTTAAGGTCCAGAGGGAAGTGACGAAATTAGTGGAGAAAAGAAGGCAGCAATGGCAGGAAGAAGCCCCCAGGACAGTCTAATCCGCCTTTTCATCTGAAGGTTTTGAAGGGCAGAGAGAGTCCACTTTTGACACTGTGTCTTCGGCTTGGATCTTGCTAGTAGAGAGCTGCAGAGAACAGTTGTTTGAAGGGGAAAGGAGGTTAATTGTTTTAACTTGAACAGAGCAAACTTGGAAAGTGAGAAATCCTCCCTCTTCCAATAGGTCTCTGGTCCAAAACCACACCTGGCCTCGCATCCTTCTAATGATAATCCCCACAGAGTTCCAGGTGTTCAGCCCAGTGACTGATGGTGAGCCCTGCCGAGTTCAGAGGGACAAGATGGAGGCTATATATAAATCCCACAAAGTTTCAAAAGGTAGAGACGCATGACCGATTATGAAAGCTTATATTGCTCTGGGAGAGTGCCGAAGCTTTATTTCTGCCCTGGCTGATATGTTGTTGTCTTTGTTTCCTCTTGGAAGACAAGGCAGCCTCTCAGCCACAGTTCCCCACCTGTGAAATGGGGTGAGATTACCAACCCCATGGGACTCATCTGGGTGAGGCACCTTTGAAGGCCCCAGGGCATGACAGCTCAATGCGTTCCAAAGAGCTGGTGCCAGTATTCCCAATGGCAAAGGTGCCAGGGCCAGCTGATGCCTCAAGAGGCATCCGAGAGACCGGTGGGGGAGAGCTGGTGGCAGGCCACACCTGTGAGGCCTGTGAGGGTTGCCAGGAGGACTGCACGATGGCGGCAGCTGTGGGGCGAGGTCAGTGGGCAGCCCAGGCAGGAGTCGAGCAAGACAGGGCCTCTTGGAAGGTGGTGGCTGGCATCCGGCTCTGCTCCCAGGCTCTGCTGCCGTCACCGAGCCACACACATCGACAGGAGGAGGCCAGCATTTGATGATGCCAGCAGGGAGGAAATTTGGAAAAGTCGAGAAAGGTGAACGCGGAGCCACTCAACAAGATCCAGTCTCTAGAATTAAGATGAGCCCTGTTAAAGCTGATGGTCTGGGGCCAAGCACAGGCTCTCCAGAGGAGGTCTGAGAGATCACCTTTCCTAATCCTTTTATTTTATGCAGGTGGGAACTCAGGCTCGGAGAGTGTTGGTGACTTGCCCAAAGTCTCACAGATAAATAGCAACAGAACAACCAGTCATTTCCTGCTTGTTTACTCTTTTTTTTTTAAATAAATTTATTTATTTATTGGCTGCATTGGGTCTTTGTTGCTGCACACGGGCTTTCTCTAGTTGTGGTGAGTGGGGGCTACCCTTCATTGTGGTGCACAGGCTCCTAATTGCTGTGGCTTCTCTTGTTGCAGAGCATGGGCTCTAGGCGCATGGGCTTCAGTAGTTGCGGCACACAGGCTCAATAGTTGTGGTGCATGGGCTTAGTTGCTCCGTGGCATGTGGTATCTTCCTGGGGCAGGGATCGAACCCATGTCCCCTGCATTGGCAGGTGGATTCTTAACCACTGTGCCACCTGGAAAGCCCCTGTTTACTCTTTTCAATATAACTTAGTCTCCCTAAATGGTTCAGCATATGTCAAATTTCTGGAATTTTCTTTCTCTTGAATAAAGGTAGCTTCAAGAGGCATTGTGGCCTCATGGATAGAAAGAGGAATGGAACTCTGGTCTTTTGGGTCCTTGCCTGTACTCTGCTCCTAACCAGGTGGTGGTCTTAGAGATGGCATTTAGTGCAATGATTAAAAGCATGGCTTAACCACAAAGTCTTCCCCAACCCCTTGGTGGGAGATGGGAGGTGCACCCACTCTGGGGGAGCACTGACCCTGAGTGGGGAGCTGGTGTGCTGGTTCTGGCACACAGCCAGGCATGGTGATGGCTGTGGTTGACATAGTCCTGAGTGTGCCTTTCAGGTAACTACCCTTCGGCCCAGTCTCTGGAACACACATTTCACAAGCAAAACAAGGTGACCTTCCGGGGAGCCCATGGGCTGTAGTCACTCTTCCTCCAACCTCAGGGCCCCGTTGGCAGCCACTGCCCCATCATGGGCATCGTTAGGAGCTGTGATGACAAGCCTGGTGGCAGGAGTGGTGGGAGCTTGGCCCAGAATGACCACAGCGACCAGGTGAGGGGGCACCTCCCCCACCCACGACAGCAAAGGCCCCTCATGAAGGGGAGGGTCCCTCAACTGCACTGCATTGTCAGTCCACAGCTTTGGAGTGATTCCAGGTACTGTTTCTCACCTGTGGCTCTTAGTGGTCGGATGATCTGGAGTAAGTCACTTTACACTTGAGCTTCAGTTCCCAAACTGTAAAATGTGCAATAACATCGTAGACTAAGAATTAAATGAGATAACATGAGAACAATACCTAGAATAGTTCCAGAGTCGCTCAACAAATGATATTTACTTCTCTTTCCCTCTTAGGGTTAAATATCATTGAAATTGTCACCCACACACTTGATTGTCTTCCATTTGGGCAAATAAGCACATCAAACACACACACACACACACACACACACACACACACACACACTCTTTGTCTCTCTTATGCATAAATTCGACAGAGAATCGTAGCTTGTCAGTGCTTACAGTCACCATGGAAATGCCCCAGGACGGAGCTCTCATCACACAGGTGAGGTGCTGGCGCCCTGAGAGGCAGTGCAGCTTGGCCAGGGTTGTGCGGGCACACATTTCATAACTTGTGTTTCCTGCTAAGTCATGCCATGGTCTTTAACTTAGTTGTGGGATGTTTTGGGAGTGTGAGCTTATTCTTTGGTAGTCAATGGCAAGAAGATGAACTTTGTCTCTTAGATTCCAGGGCCAGGGAGGGGACACAAGGCTGATGCATTAATTGGCTGGCCTAGAATGTCTGATATAATTTCCTCCTCAATTATTTTTGAGATCATGACATATCAAGCCTGGCTTCATGCTACTCAACGTGGCAGCAGAGAGACTTGAAATTATTTCATTACAATCTTCTGTGTATGATGATGAGATTTCCTCAATTTTGTGGGGTTGGTGGGATGGGGGGCAGGAGTCAAGGTCTTGGGGAATTTGTCCTTGTTTACACCAGTTAATTCATGTAGGACATGGAAGGGTGGTGTCACACACAAGTACATGCTCTCATATGTGCACACGCATGTTCTCTCTGGCATGATTGCCATACATCTATAATCCAGCTGTCACCTCTTTAACTTGGTAAAAGAGAAGAACACACAAAAATGAAATAAGAAGAAATTACCTGCTATTCAAAGCCCATTTCAGAAGCGAGCCTAAATACATTTTTTTTCTGTATTTCCTATCTCTCCCCTCTGTTTTCTTCTTCTTTTCTGTTTTTTTTCCTGACAACAGTGAAGATCCCCTAAAAGTGGTTAGATCCCTTCTCATGTCTGCTAAACAAATGTTGAATCTACCTAAACTGGTATAAATAAATCAAGACCAAACGTCACTTAAGGGCAATATCCTTCTTGCTCATCTCTCCTGTGTCTGCCAAATAAACCACTTGACGCAAACTCCACACCCACGCTTCAAAAGGATGTTGATTTTTCCTGTTTGTGACATTACTTTGCTCATTATAGTGAATTTGAAAATCATGTAGAAGTAAAACAAAGAAAAGACAAGTCACTTATAATCCCACAAACTCTGGAACAATCTGTGTTAAAATTTTAGTCTTTTTTCTTCAAAGATCACTTATTAAAACAAAACACAAACTCAAACTAATACCAACAATGACATTTTGGAATATTTTCTTTTCTGACATTAGAGTAGGAGCTTCTTTAAGTCATTAAACACACTGAAAACAGTTTTTAATGGCTGCAACTTATTTCCTCATTTAGCTCTCCATTTCTTTAACCAGATTCCTATAGTTGAATATTCAGGTTTCCAACTTTCCAATATTATATGTAATTCTATGATTATCATCCTTGCACACAAATTCCTATTCACATCTCAGCCATTAACTGAGATTGTCCAGGTGAAATGGTCTGAAAACTGCCAATTCTGAAGCTGGTGGAAGCCAAAGACATCTTCAAGGTTGCTGCTAATTGGTGGGGGCCTGGATCCCCTGGCCTCCTCTGCCCTGGATCTGGCCTTTCCCTGGGCTGCCTCGGTCTTGGACCATCTTTACCCTGATAAGGGACTCAGCTCCTTCTCTGGTTTTCACAAGAGAAAATCCTTCACACGAAACAGAGATGTGTTTAGAAGACATTGCTGCAGACTGTGGGGATCCCTGATGGTGCCCTTTGGTGGTCCTTTCCTTCTCTCCCTGTTCTGCTCATCCTGGCCCAGTCCCCTCTTCTGTTATGCAGTGCTGTGACCTTGTTGTCACAGGCCTGACACCCAGGCCCTTAGGAGTGGGGCTCATCTTCCATCTAATCAGTCATCTCAGCAAAGACAGTTCTCACCCTGAGAGGAATTCTAGTGCCAGCAGTGAATTCTCATGCATGGAAGAGATTGGAACATAGCAGGGGAATGACTGTATTGAATTGTATGAAAAGTACGCATTGAAAGGTGTTTAAAGCCAAGAATTAGATGTGGGATAAAAATATAAATAACACAGAAGTAGAACAAGTAATTTAAAATTGTTTCTGGAAACACAAAAGACCCCAAATAACAAAAATGATCTTGAGAAAGAAGAACCAAGCTGGAGGAATCACACTCCCTGACTTCAGACTACACTGCAAAGCTACAGTAATCAAAACAGCATGATACTGGCACAAAAACACACACAGAAATTGATAGAACAGGTTAGAAAACCCTAAAATAAACCCATGCACTCATGGTCATTTAATCTATGACAAAGGAGGCAAGAATACACAGTTGAAAAAAGATCATCTCTTCACTATGTAGTGCTGGGAAAACTGAACAGCCACATGTAAAAGAACAAAATTAGAACATTTTCTAAAGCCATATACAAAAGTAAATTCAAAATGGATTAAAGACCTAAATGTAAGACTGGAAACCATAAACCCCTAGAGAAAAACATGGGCAGGACACTCTTTGACATAAATCATAGCAATTCTTTTGGATCTGTCTCTTAAATCAAAGGAAATAAAAACAAAAATAAATACATAGGACCTAACTAAACTTAAAAGCTTTTCCACAGCAAACGAGGCCTTTGCCAAAACAAAAAGATAACCTACTGAATGGGAGAAAATTTTTGCAAATGATCTGACCAATAAGTGGCTAATATCCAAAATATATAAACAACTCATACAACTCATCATCAAAAACAAAAACAAAACAACCTGATTTAAAAAATGGGCAGAAGACCTGAATAGACATTTTTCCAAAGAAGATATACAGTTGGCCAAAAGGCACACGAAAAGATGTTCAACATTATTATCATCATAGAAATGCAAATTAAAACAAGACTGAGATATCACCTCACACTAGTCAGAATGGCTATCATCAAAAAGAACACAAATAACAAATGTTGGTGAGGCTGTGGAGGAAAGGGAACCCTCATACACTGTTGGCATAAGTGTAAATTGGTGCACCCACTGTGGAAAACAGCATGGAGGTTGCTCAAAAATTAAAAATAGAGCTGCCCTATGACCAAGCAATTCTACTCCTGGGTATATATCTGAAAACAAACAAACAAACAAACAAAAAACACTAACTTGAAAAGATACATGAACCCAATGTTCATAGCAGCATTATTTACCATTGCCAAGATATGGAAGCAATCATCTGTCCATGAACAGATGAATTGATAAAGAATATATGCCACATCTTCTTTATATATATAAATATATATACAAATTTATATAAATATAATATATAAAAATTTATATATTATATATAAATTTACATAAATATAAATATATAATAAATATATATAAATATTATATGTTTAAATTAAATATATACATAAATATACATAAATATATAATATATGTTTAAATTAAATATAATTAAATATATAAATATAAATATATATAAATATTATATAAGCATATATATAAATATTATATACATATAAATATTATATATATGTATAATTGGCTTGGCAAAAAAGTGCATTCAGCTTTTAAGTAAAAATAAAAGACACATTTTTCATTTTCACCAAGCACTTTGTTGAACAACGTATTCACCCTTTTGTTCCACTACCTTCTGCCATTTTTCAGGCAACTTCATAATTCCATTGTCCCAAAACTGTATATCTTTTTGAGCAAAGAACTGTTCCAAGTGCCTTTTACAATCTGCCAGGGAATTGAAATTTTTTTCCATTAAAAGAATTTTGTAAAGAACTAAATAAATGGAAATCTGAAAGTGCAATGTCTGGTGAATATGGTGGTTGAATCAGAACTTTCCAGCCAAGCTGTAACAGTTTTTGCCTGGTCATCAAAGAAATACACGGTCTTGTGTTATCCTGATGGAAGACTGCATTTTTTGTTGACTAATTCTGGACATGTCATCAAGTACTGCTTTCAGTTGGTCTAATTGGGAGCAGCAGTTAGAATTCATCTCTTGGTTTTCCAGGAGGAGCTCATGATAGAGGACTCCTTTCCAGTCCTACCATATACACAACATCACCTTCTTTGGATGAAGATTGGCCTTTGGTGTGGTTGGTGTGGTTCATTTCACTTGCCCCATGATATATTCTGTTTCACATTATCGTATAGTATCCACATTTCATCACCCATCACAATTTGTTTTAAAAATGAAATGTTTTCATTATGTTTAAGGAGAGAATCACATGTGGAAATACGGTCAAGAAGGTTTTTTTCTGCTTAAATTACATGGAACCCAAACATCAAAGCAATTAACATAACCAAGTGGGTGCAAATGATTTTCAGTGCTTGATTTGGGTGTCTTGACTATGTCAGCTGTCTCCCGCGTGATATAATGCTGATTGTTCTCAATGTCTTGATTTGATCACTATCAACTTCAACTGGTCTACCCAGCTGCGGAGCAACTTCCAGTGAGAAATCTCCAGCACAAAACTTCACAAACCACTTTTGACACATTTGATCAGTCACAGCACCTTCTGCATACACTGCACAAATCTTTTTCTGGGTTTTGGTTGGGTTTTTACCTTTCTTGAAATAATAAGACATAATATGCTGAAAATGTTGCTTTTTTCTTCTATCTTCAATATTAAAATGGCTACACAAATATTCACCAATTTTGATGTCTTTTTTAAAATGCACGCTGATATTACAGCTGTCAAATACAATCTAATAAAATTGTTTCAAATGAAGTTAAAGACAGCCAAGTGCTATTAGAGCCATCTTACAGGAAAAAACGAATGAATATCTTGGCCCACCCACATCACATGTGGACATATGGTTAAGAAGGTTTTTTTCCCCTTAACTTAAGTGGAATGTAAGTTAAGTGTGATATATATACCACACACAATGGAATACTACTCAGCCATAAAAAAGAATGAAATTTTGCCATTTGCAATAACATGGGTGGACTTGGAGGGTATTATGCCAAATGAAATGTCAGAGAAAGACAAATACTATATGATATCATTTATAGGTGGAATCTAAAAAATACAACAAACTAGTGACTATAACAAAAAAAGGAACAGACTCACAGACATAGAGAACAGCTAGTGGTTACCAGTGGGGAGAGGAGATGGGGGAGGGCATTGGCATAAGAGATTAAGAGGTATAAACTACTATGCATAAAATAAATAAGCTGCAAGGATATATTGTACAACACAGGGAATATAGCTAACATTTTATAATAACTATAAATGGAATATAACCTTTAAAAATTGTGAATCACTCTGTTGTACATATGAAATTTATATAATATTGTACAGCAACAGTACTCAATAAAAATTTACCAAAAAATAAAAATAAAAAACCAGCTCTTAGTTAAAAAAAAAAAAAGAATATAAATAACAATACAAATATTTGTTTAATTTGCCAGACTCCAAACTCACCATTTTAATGTGAAAAGCTGACTTAGCCCAAGGGCTTAGGCCTGGGAATTCCATTTGCCTATAAATAGCCTGAGGATCATTCATTAGAAAGGGGTTTATATGTGATCTGAAAAGGCAAAATCAGAAGAGATTCTAGTCTCCACCTAAACCGCTCCTTTAACCCCCAACCCCCCGCCTTGCCCAGGTGACCCAACAATATGTCACATTACTGGTGTGCGTCAACTCTTCTCTCCAGAAGAGCTACCTATTAGTGCAGCTTTAGGACCAACTTTAGATGCTTCTAGAAATCTGTTACTTCCAAGACTGATATATGTATTAAAATGGAGGACTTCCCTGGCGGTCCAGTGGTTAAAAATCCGAATTTCCACTGCAGGGGGCACAGGTTGATCCCTGGTTGGGGAACTAAGATACTGCATGCCCTGCGGTGCAGCAAAAAAAAAAAAAAAAAAAAAAAAAAAAAAGATATGAACTACAGAACAGGTGGATATTTCATCCTACTAAGCTTAACAACTAAAAATGAACCTCTAGAAAAGCATGACTTCAGTCTCTCAGCTGCAAATGGTGAAGGCTGGCAGAATGAACCTTCTGGAGACTGTACAAGCAGGGACGGAGCTCAAGGGGCACGTTGGTGCCCTTGGTGAGGTCACTCAATTCAGAGGGTGTTTATTAACTTTCCAACATATTTCCAGACACAAGAGACCCTGTGAGACCAGTAAAAATTTTTAAGGAAAAACACACTGGAAGGCTGGGCCCCAGCCCAAATCCCAGGGGAAAAGGCATACGATGGAGACCCCATCCAGGAAGAAATCGTGGAGCCTGCAGGTCCTGAGGATGTGAGCATTCTGAGGCTAACAGGGGGAAATGGAAAAGGAAGCCAACTGGGTAGGGCAGGAAAGGTTCTGTGGAAACATAGGGAGTTCCTAGCACAAAGTGCAGGCAGCCGGCCTCCCTGGCCTGACCTGAGTCTTTTCTGTATCTGTCCGTCGCCCAGCCCGTTAGTCTCCCCTGAAGGCTGCTGCCTTGGGGTCCACCAGGATCACCTCTGTCAGGTGAGTTGGTGTCTCTTTTCCATGGGGTCAGTTTTTTCCTCAAGTAGTTGGCCTGTCCTGGTGCGGCTCATATCTTCACTCAGGATGTCCTCACGGCCTCCCTGTGCCCCTGCGCCCAAGGAGGCGGGCTGTGAGGTGGCGTGCCAGCTCTGAGGACTCCCTCCTTCTCAGGGGTATGCCTTTCAAACCTAAACGTCCCAACTCATGAGCCCCCAGGCTGCCCCAAGCCAGTCACAGCGACAGCTCTCCAGGCCAGCTCACCAAGCTTGGCCTGCAGCACCAGCAGGGGGCTCCACCTCTGGGCAGCTGTCTGCCCTACAGCCTTGGGCTGTAGCTTCATCCTTTAATCCCATCCTTGCCTGCCATCTGGGTTTTGAGGATTTGACATAATCTTTAGGTCATTAAGAGTACCCCCTTCTTGGTTTCCTGTGTTCTTGAGATTTAAAAAACATCTTTTAAAATATTGTTTAGGGATCTGTGGGTGAGAGGGAGAGGTAAGGCGTGTGTTCTGGGGGTTATCATAAACAAGTCTCCCAGTAGAAGAGTCTAAACTCCCAGGTCACATGAAAGGTGCTCAGCATCACTAATCATCAGGGACACGCAAATCAAAACCACAGCAGATATCACCTCTCACCTGTCAGAAAGGCTATCGTCAAAAAGACAGGAAATAACGAGTGCTGGCGAGGATGTAGAGAAAAGGGAACCCTGGTGCACTGTTGGTGGGAATGTAAATGGGTACAGTCACTATGGAGAACAGCATGGAGGTTCCCCAAAATATTAAAAATAGAACTACCATATGATTCAGCAATTTCACTTCTGAATATGATATCTGCAGCCCCACGTTCATTGCTGCATTGTTTACAATAGCTAAGACATAGAAACAACCTAAGTGTTCATTGATGGATGAATGGATAAAGAAGATGTGATATACATATTCAATGGAGTATTATCTAGCCACAAAAAGAAGGAAACTCTACCATGTGCAACAACATGGATGGACCTTGAGGGCATTATGCTAAGTGAAATAAGTCGGAGAAAGACAAATACTGCATGCTGTCACTAGTAAGTGGAATCTGCAAAAAGCCAAACTCATAGATACAGAGAACAGATTGGTGGTCACCAGAGGTGGGGACTAGGACGTAAGGGAAATGGGTGAAGGTGATCAAAAGGTATAAACTCCAGTTATAAATAAGTTCTGAGATGTAGTGTATGGCATGTGACTATAGTTAATAATACTGCATCACATATTTGAAAGTTGCTAAGAGAGTAGATCTTAAAAGTTCTCACCACACACAAAAAATTGTAACTGTATACACTTGTGCTGAAGGATGTTAATTAAACTTATTCTGGTAATCATTTCACAATTGATATATATACCAAATCATTATGTTGTACACCTAAAACTAATTACAATGTTATATGTCAATTATATCTCAATAAAAAAATGAATACACTTCCAGTTCAAAGGAACAGTCTCTTCAAACAAATCAGATTCCTCTAAAAAGTTCCTTCTTTCCCTTTTCCGGGGAAGAAAACTAGTTCTCTAATTTCATGCTGTTATTGGTTTTGGACTCTGTTACAAAGTGAGACTAAGTTCTTCTTCTGGCCCAGCTTCTGGGTGAAAACAAGCTAATGAGAGTTCCTGTAGGGGGGATGTCAGTGTAAAGGTGAAGAGACAGACAGAGGGACAGATGGACTGAGAGATGCTCCCAGGGGTTCTCGTAAGCTCCAGGACCACACATGACACTTAGAAGAGTGCAGGTGGGGATGGGGCTGATTTGGGGGTCAGGTGAGGCACGATCCACACCCCATGCTGGGCAGTGGGCAGCGCGCCTCCTGTTACATAATTAATGCATTCATTCAGCCCACACACAATCCAGGACGCCTCTTGCATATGGAGGGAGGCACACATGAACAAACGTTAGGGCCCCGCACCAGCGGCCCTTGTGAATGTCCCCAGGTCCTCTGTGATTCCTTCCACAGTGCCGTGCAGCTCACCAAGTAAGGCACACCCCTCCCCATGACTTCCCTCCTTTCAAAAGCCAGATGCAGGCTTGGGGGTTCCCAGGTCCTGCACTCTCACCCACTGGCTGACATCCAGGGGCTTCCCAGCACTACCTCAGGTTCCACAATTTGCTCGAATGACTCACAGAACTCCGAGGAGTGCTGTATGTACCATTCAGTTCATTGTAAAGGATGCAAATCAGGACCAGCCAGGGTGAGGCCCAGGAGCGTCCGGAGTGTACTCTTCTGGTGTCCTCAGGATGCGTTACTGCGTCGGCACATCAGAGTGTGACCGCCCCCCAGGGAAGCGTGTCCGAGCCTCGGGTGGTCAGAGTTTTTACTGGGGTTTAGTTATACAGCCATGATTCATGGTGCAGTGATTGAACCCCATCTCCCCTCCCCAGAGGCTGGGCGGACATCCCAGAGGCTGGGCGGACACCACGTGGCTCAAAGGTCCAACTCTCTAATCACATGTCAGTCTTTGCAGCCCCGCCAGGCCCCATGCTGAAACCACCCGGGAACCCACCATGAGTCATCTCATTAGCATAAACTCAGGGGTGGTGGCCTGAGGGGCCATCATGAATAACAAGACTCCTATGACTCCAGAAAGTCCAAGGGTTTGGAGGCTTCCTACCAGCAGCCAGGGACAAAGGTCAGTCGAAATCTATTATACGACACATACCACCTTTCCTCTACTTCTTCTCGTTAAACTTTTGTAAGATATGATATACAGGACAATATTTTAACTACTGGGTTGTATTAATAAGTGTATCCTAAATAAATCTAGAAGAAAAATCCTAAAAATAAGTGTGTTTATCCAAATACACGAATTCATTGTTCTGTGTTTGAAGCCGGTAGAGCCCCTGCTTCCACTGCTGCCAGTCACAGTTGACCACGTGGCTGTGAGAGCACCCAGTCCTGAGCGCATTCTGACACCCCCACACTCTGATCCCCTGCAGGCTCTCGCACGTGACTGGCACGCAAACCCACACACTTGAATTTACAAGGTCCATCTTTTTCAACACATCCCAGAAAACTAATAACTCTGTCAGCAGTCTTGTTGTACCCACAGCCACCTTCACCTTGTCAGATCATATGAACTTCAGCTTAGAAAGTCTGGCTACCATGCCTTTTCTAAAAAACTATGTAATTAATTAATTAAGTTTATTTATTTATTTATTTATTTGGCTGTGTTGCGTCTTTAGTTGTGGCACGTGGGATCTTCATGTCGGCATGCGGAATCTTTCACTGCAGAGTGTGGGCTTCTCTCTAGTTGTGGCACGCGGGCTCTAGAGCATGTGAACTTAGTTGCCCCGAACCATGTGGGATCTTAGTTCCCCAAACAGGGCTCGAATCTGCATCTGCTGCATTGGAAGGCAGACTCTTAACCACTGGACCCGCAGGGAAGTCCCTGGCCACCATACCTTTGACTCCTACCCTCATTTGGCTGATATAAGTAGTTTGCAAGATGTGGAAAAACTCTGAAGAAGAAAACCTTACCCTCTCATCCCTTCCTGAGGCAAGACCCTGACTGCTACCCCCTCCCAGTGACAGCAGGAGGAAGAACCACCTCCTTGGAGGTGGCTGAGGAGCAAGCCCCAGTCTGTGTCCACAGGCTGGTCTCTGTGGAAGATTCTGGGGCAGCCCAGTGAGGGTCAGGTGGGGAGGAGTGGCCTCTCTGACTGTGGAGTTCTGGCACAGCACTCTGGGCCTTGGGGAGGAGACCCTCATTCCGCAGGGCAGGGGCGTGTCCTTTCCCTTCCATCCCCCTGACCTGCCACGGGACCCTCCTGGGACACAGCCTACTTCCCTCCTCTGTTCCCCTCTCCCACGAACACATGGGCTCACTGGTGACATCCAGGAGTCTAAAGGTGACATCCATGAGGACAGGCCTAGATGAACAAAACGTGGAAACAGGTGGAAGCAGAGCCCAGCCTGGGGGGCAGATGGCCTAGAAATCTGAGTCATAGCTCCTCACCACTCACCCAAGGATTTGATGTCCCTTTGGCTGGCATGCTATCTTCTCTTTGCAAAACTATTGATCCTGCTGCCAAGTGTGCCCTAAGCCTGCCTCCTGCATCAGCGAGATGAGTGATAAACTGTTACTGGAGGACAAAAAGGGCCAGCCTGTGGGTGGGAAACCTCTGAGCTCAGCCCTGCGTTTTGGACATTTTTATCAGTAGACCCAGCACCAGCTAGTCCACCAACCCAGGAAGGGTTGAAATTTAGCACGCGCTGAGGACTGCAACATTTGGGTTTGTTCACCAAGTGCAGAGCAAGGCACCAGAAATTCCTGACTTCCTCCAGACAGCTGCACAGAAGCAGCGGCCAAAACCATCTTGTGTTTGATGAGTCATCCTGCGTCAGCCCTGTGCCGCCCTGGCGTCTAAGGGTGCTTCCTCAGCGGCTGCGTTTGGCTCGGGCTTTTTCCAGAAGACGAGGTAGCCAAATACTCAAGCCCCAGCACTAATGGGCACACTGCGACTCCAGGTAAGCGGAGTGTAACCTCCAAAGGCTCATCTACGTTCCTTCTTCCTCGCGATCCGTTTGCTGGCCCTGTGGGGAAAGGCCGAAGAAATGGGTTTTACTTAAATCAGGAAAGTGAAAGCTAAGGAACTTGACAGTCTGTGCATTTAGGAAAGCATGTAACAGTGTGACGCCTTCTCCCTCTTATCCAAAGGCTCAGGCTTTCACCTGAGAAAAAGTCTTACCAAGTATAATGAGATAATCTGCTTCCTTAGAGATTTAAAAAATATATTTATGTGTATTTGTGTATAAAGTTTACAAGTCACTTTTTATATGCAGTCTTATTTAAGTGTCACAAAACTCTAAAAATCAAACAGTGATTATGACCTCTGCTTTACAGATGAGAAAACAGGTTCAGAAAAAAGAAATGATTTGCTCAGGCGTGATGCCACAAATGGTTGACGGGCGCTGAGATACAGAATAACATTCTGACTCCAAATCCAATCTATGTTTTCCCTGAACAATCCAGTCTATCTTCTCTAGATGTCTTAAATGAAAGCCTGTCTAAATATTTGGAAGATTCCTTCAAACAACCTGTGTTTTATGATGCTTAGAAGTTGATTTTAACCTAAACTTGCACATCCTTAAGGTGGCCACAAGATGGCAGGGTAGCCTCGACGATTGGGGAATTGGCTCCAGCCCTCGCACCAGTAGAGGGCTGTAGTTCCTCATTTCAAACAGTGAGAAATGAAAACAAAAAAAGAAAAACAAAACAAAACAATAAAACTTCAGTGGCTACACTGATGAAATGGGATGGTGGGAGGTGTGTTTTTCTTTCTTCTTCTTCTTTTTTAAGTTAGGCAGTGAAAGTTCAAACAAACAAGTCTCCATTTTCACCACCGTGTTTGCTTTTGGAGGCACGAGGTCAGGGCTCGGGCCAGCCGCCGAGCCTACATTATTCATCTGTCCAGCTCCAGCCCTGGAACAAATGTGAAGAAATGAAGTAGCTTCAGTCGAGGGGAAACAGTGTTATTATTGTTGCTGGTGACAGTTCTATTTGCCAACAAACATAAAAACATACTTTGGAACCCGGAATGGGCTTGTCAGAGGGAACTTTTGTTCCATGTTTGGGCTGGGAGGCTTCCAGATAGAAATCAGGCTGGCATTTGAACTTCAGGAGGCAGGGAGAGAGCTGTGCACAGCAGCCACTGACCCGAAAGGCTGGGCCATCAGCTGCAGTTTTCATCTGGGTGTTGTTGGACTGCCATCCGTGTAGCTCGGCACTGCCAGCTGGGGTCACTGGCCTGCATGGGTATTACGGGGGAGGAGTGCAGGGCATGCAGTCCAGGACGATGGGCTCTCCACAAAGCGGATACGCAGACTTTGGATTCTGAGCTTTTGGAAGGTGGTCCTCCCTTTGGGGCTTTGGGATAGGGAAAGCGGTCCTGATTCTGCAGGATTTCTTTGCTGTCAGGTCCCAATTATCCCAAGAGTGTTGGCAGCATCCTTAGGATTCTTTTGCTACGTGGACTAATCACTCTAGGGATAAAGCCATCCTTACTGTGTCTGCCGGTGCTAGTGTAAGGTAGGTAAACTCACACTGATGCCCAACGAGAAGGCATAATTCAGAGGGCCAATCTTCATATCCCCGCTACTGCCACATAATTCAAGGTGAAGGGCCTGTCCAAAGCTGTCTGGGGACTGCTGTCTCTCTCCGCAGATGGACTGGACTTACACTAGCATGGCATCTATTTGGAAAGAGGTGAGCTCAGTGAATTACTACCATGGTGAATGTCATCAAGACACGGCAGAACTGGAAGCACCCCATGCATATAAATTCACTGCTTCTCACCTAACCTTCCCCAAAGCCACAGTCTCACAATATGAAGTCTCACTTTACATTAAACTTTAAAGCTGGAAAGGCATCTTGGAGATGACATGGCCCCAAATTTCCATGTCTGTGTTGGCGAGTTCCCTCCCAGGAGTCGTTCAAAGATGGTTGACAAACTGATGAGCCCCTTATTTTACAAATAAAGTAACTGGTCCGGGAAGGGCAGCAATGGCGCCAATTATACACCTGATTGGTGGCCAACCAGGGGCTGGAACACAGCTGCCAACTCTGAGGTGAGTGCTGCTTCTACTCCATCTTGTTTCCTCACATCTTAAAACCCTTACGAGTATGTTAAAGCCTTATTTTAATCTACAACTTGCTTCAGGACTACACAGGAACAAGCCAGAGGCAACCTGAAGAGAGCCCTCTTATTTCCAACCTTCGGATTCATTCGAGTCTCAATCCCAATCACCAGGCCTTATAAACCTTAACTGACTTTACAGCGAAAAAGTTTAATTTCCAGCATTCAGCCTCAGATTTATGTATATTTGCAATAGAGGAATAGAAGGTGTTCAACAGGATGGAGGTTGACAGTTTTTTTTTCCCTATAAATGGCCAGATTGTAAATATTTTAGGTTTTGTGGGCTAGTAAATATTTTAGATTTTGTTGGCCATACACTCTCTTGTCACAATGACTTAGTTTTGTGGTTCTGGCATGAAAGCAGCCAAAGAGGATTCGTAGATGATTGAGCATGGCTGTGATGCAATATAACTTTACTTGCGAAAACAGGCAGGGGTGGGAGGTGGGGGGTGGGAAAGATGTGGCCCTTGGGCCGAAGTTTGCTGACCTTCTGCAAGAGAAGGCTCGGTCTCTGACTTACTCTTCTGCAGCACATTCCAGATCTAAGCAAGGGATTTTATTTGTCTTTGAAGAGTATATTGACATTCACATTGACCCAACTTAATAAAGAGAATTAATTTTTTCAATCAGAGACTTGATAGTCATAATAAGGCAACTGATTTGTGTGGGGCACTTGTGCTGATGTACCATGCAATTTGAGCCTGCGAGGCAGGTCAGTGAAGCCAACAAGATAACAAACCTGGGAGATGAGGAAACTGATGGGGAGGCACAGGGATCAGAGTATAAGCCCTTCTCTGTCTACCATGTGCCTGGGGTTGTGTTATGCCAGGCACTGTCTTACACCATCTCATTTAATCCTCACAAGATCCTGGGGGATTTTTTACTACTACGCCAATTTTATAGATACATCCTCAGAAAGAGTAAATCAGGAGTCTATTCTAGTAAGCAGCAGAGTTTCCCCTGTACCACACAGAATGTTCAATTCTTAGGGATCATTACCTGTTCCCTGGCAAGGAGGGCATGTTCATAATCTGTATGTGTTTAACTCCTGCACTTTCATTAGTGCTCAGTAAATGTTTTTTGAATGTTAAATGAGTTTTTGATGGGATAACAAGATCTTTTCACTGTAAATGTTTATCTAATGTTCTTTTAAAAAATACCTGTCTGCAGGAGCAGTCCCACATTGGCTTGATCCAAGCTCTCAGCTATTAGGTGCAGGATTTCCCCTTTACTGCCAAAGGACGATGTCAGGGGCTGGAGGTGGGGGTGGAGGACCCCCCCCCCCCGGCCCCCTCCCCAGGCGGCAGCCCCTGCCCGGAGGTGCGGGGCTGTGGGAGGAGACGTCTGGGGGCAGGGCTGATAGTTCCTTCCAAGTTCCCACCTTCTACCCTGGTGGGCACAGTCACAGATGCAAACCAAAAATGCCTTCCAGAACCTTAAAGATACATTCTTTCTCAAAACTGGTGGCAAGCTCCGTCATTCTCTGATAAACACGGGGGTCTTCAGGCCAGCAATGCTGCGGGCGGCTGGGAGCGGCGGCCCCGGCCGGGCGACTTTGGAGAAATGGGCTCCCTTGGGGCAGTTTCCGTCTCCTCCCGGGGCCCCACCCCGGTAGGGGAGGAGGGCAGCCGGAGCCGCCGCGTGCTGTCCGCGTGCAGGCCGGAGGCGTGGTGGCAGCACGTCAGGTGGAAACGCGGCCGCAGTGAGGACGCAGCCTTCCCGTGGATCCAGGGCCACCCCGTGTGACGAACTCCCCAGGCGTCTTTGCACCCGGACCTCTCCGTTTGGGGACCAGATCTCAGTTCATCCTCAAGGGGAATCTGAAAGAGAGAGAGAGCGGGGTTTGGGGTTCTGACAAGATCGGGAAGACGCGCTGCTTTCGGACTTCGTCAGGGGCAGTGATGGAGGAAGCGGGTGGTAGACGCCTGAGCTGCAGGGAATGGCCCACCTCAGCCTCACCTTTCAGGAGGCCTGGCTCCTCCCCTCAACAGACTCACCGTCTTTGTATCAGTTTTCTCTCTGTAAAATGAGGACGTGGGATGATAATTTCAAAAAAGCCTGGGGCTGAATGCTTGGAAGGTCAGGGCTTTTTTTTGGGGGGGGGGGGGGGGGGCGGATAGTGACCTTATTTTAAAAATTTAATCAGTTTTGACAACTTATAATAGAAAGGATTAATTCTTTGTTATATTTGGAGCTACATTATTATACAGTTTTGGTTTCCCTTTTAATTTTTTGGACAAAAGGAGCAGTTAATATAGTTAATTCTAGAAATACTTTCATGATTTTTTACATTGCTTTCAGAGTTTTTTCTTTCTCATACAGAAACCACGTGTTCATGTATTATTTTTAATGGTTTTATTCATTACATTTAAATTTTAAAATATTTTTCGTTTTTAAAATTTGAAACTAATACACACTCATTTTAAAATTCAACTAACATATATGTGTGTATATACAATTTTCATGAGAAATTAAAATGCCATATTTACACCCAGTCCCATTACCTTCTCCAGAGGCAACTACTGTTAACAATTGATGTGTGAATTCTTCAGACTTTCTTTAAATTTGTGGCATATGCGTGCGCATGTGTGTGTGGCATTTACTTTTTCGTGAGTAAAATGCACACACACATATGTATACATAGCATTCTACAGCTTGGTTTTCTTCACACAACACTAGCTCTTGGAGATCTTTCCATGCCAGCACACATAGTTGTACCTTATTCTTTTTAATTGCACGATATTACATATTGTACATGTACTGTAATTTACATTTGACTTTTAAATTCATCTCAATTTTGTGTCAGTGAATGGTGTGACATGAGGATCCAAATAGATTTCCCTCCCCCAAACAGCTGATTTTCCCAACAGCAACCCTTTCCCATATGTTGGGGTGGGGGCATGTTTTAGTTTATGGTCTGCTTTCTAAGTCAGCACAGTGGACAGTATCTCCTAAAGATAAAGGTAGCAAAATGTGTATGCTCCTCTACAGTTAGAAAGTGCATTCTCATTTGGAATCGTATTTGAATCTCACAGTGACGCTATGACACAGGAAGTTATTATTTTTTAAATTGTACACCCGAGCAGGTAAGGCATAAGGTGTAGGGGTGAGGTCAAGGGGCCGTCCAAGGTCACACAACTAAATGTGAACTGGGGCTTGAATTCAGGTCTGCTCACTTCCAACTCTGAGCTTTCCTGGCATCACAGCCAGGACCAGGAGTTTCAGCAGTTCAAAGCCATGAAGAGGGCAAGCACCTCTCCCTTCCCTCCTCCCGGCCACCTGCTCTTCTTTCTTCTTGTTTCAACAATTATTTATTGAGCGTCTTCTGTGTGACAGGTGCTGTGCTAGGGTTTGTGATACAAAAGCTTCAGAACTTTCAGAAACTACTTATTCTCAGCTTCAGCCTCTTCATCTGTATAATGATCTATGAGGTATACTTAAGCCCCATGATCCTATTAAAAACGTTCTTCCAATTAACCAGGAAATTAAATTCAGCAGATCACCAGTTTCCTGAAGCATTTTGTTTAAAACCAAGGATCTACTGTATTATGTTGAGAATTTCTTAGGATCCCAGCTCTGGAAGGAATTCTGTACAATCACTTGTTCTGTCTGGCCTCTTGTAGGTGATCAATAAACTTTTCAGGAGAAATGTTGCCTAGTCTTTCTGCTCCTTTTTTTTGGGTTTGTTTTAAAGGTTTAAAAACCACAAACATGTATTATTTCACAATCTCCATGGGGCATGGCTTGGCAAGGTTTCTCTGGCCCGGGCTCTCACCAGGCTGCATCAAGTCTCGCTCAGGGGAGGACTTGTTTCCAAACTCACTCACTGTGAGCAGGACTTGTAGGCAAGATTCTGGTTCTCACTGGCTGTAGCTGGAAGCATTAATTCCTTGCTCTGAGGGCCTTTCCACAGGGCAGCTCCCAACGTGGGAGCAATCAAGCAAGCGAAGTTGTGTCCAGACAGAAGCCACAGGCTTTTTGCACCTCACCTTCAAAGTGAGATCCCATCACTTCTGCCACCAGAGGTGGGAGCACTGGGGGACTACTGATTTTGAGGCTGCCAACCATTGTAGGCATCCTTCCAGGGTTATTCTATGCATGCTCAAGCTGGTGAGAACAGCCCTCCTTCTTCTTTTTAAATACACAAGTAATATAAGTGTACAAAGGGGACACACAGAGTGGGAAATGGTAAGGACTCATCCAGTAATTATAAAAAACAAGCAAACAAAAATCCTACAAACCAAGAAGAGACAGATGACCAACAAGATAACCCAACAAGAAAATGGACTAAAGACATTTTACAAAGAAGGAAGGCCAAATGGCCACTAGACATACAAAGCAATGCCAGACCTCACCCGTCCAAAACCACAATGAGACACAAGCGCATCTCACAGGACAGTGAGGATGTGAAGGGTAGAAAGCACCAATAGCTGGTGTCCACAGTGTGTGAGTGCCTTAGTTTGTCCACGGCCCTGTCAGCACATGGTATTGTCACTGTGTCTCATTTTAGCCACTCTCACAGGTGTCCATTCTAGATGGACACCTTTCAAAAAATTTTTACTGATAAAATTCATTTTGAAAAACAATGAATATAGATCATGTGGAATTTATGTTTCTTTGTGAGAATAAGCAAATTTGATCAAAGCACTTTGATTTCAACTCTGACTTGTTTCAGATCTTTTTTTTTTTTAGGAAAAAATAAAAACAGGTGAAGCTCTCTGTGTATCCCTTCACATTCTATTTCTATTGGCTCAGAGATAACAGCTTATTCTGAATTTGTTGTTTATCATTTTCAAGAATATTTTAATGTTATTTCTATCCATAATGATATATAATACTTGTTTTCATGTTTAAAGCTGTATCTACATGTTAGCATACTGTACATAGCATCAGGCAGCATGTTTTTCTTTTTTTTTTACAAAATTCAACATGATGTCTTTGAGGGTTCTCTGTGTTAGTGTATATAGCTCTAGTTTATTCATTTTTATTACTGTATAGTGTTCTGTTGAACCACAGTTTATTTATCCATTATCTCGTTGATGGATTTAAGCTGTCTCTGTTTTTTACCCCATTATGAGCAGTACATCTCTGTGCATCTCTAGGAATGGAATTCCTGAATCAGCTGTGTGTCTCTAACACACTAGCCCTGCACTTCAAAGGGCCTGTACCAATGTTCATTCCCCGTGAAGCGTGTGAAATGCCCCATTGCTTTTCTCTACCTCTTCACCAGCACTTAATATTGTTAGCTTTCTTCTGTTTGCCAATCTGCTTGGTGGGAAATGGTATTTCAGTGGTGATTTAATTGGCAATTTCCTGATTACCAGCTTGGTTAAGCATCTTTTCATATGTGCGTTGGCCGCTGGGTCCCCCTTTAGAAAGGCACATCCACATCTTTTGTCCATTTTTTCAACTAGGTTTCTTGTTTTCCTTACTGACTTGTAAAAGTTCTTCACCTAGTCTAGATTTTCATCCTTTTTCACTTGTACAGATCACAAAGATCTTTGCTTAGTCTGCACAGTCTGCAATTTGCCTTTTAACTTTGCTTAAGATGTCTTATTTGGATAAAAGTTATTAATAACAATATAGTCAAATTTATCAGTCTTTTTCTTTATGATTTGTTCTTTATGTACCTAGTTTAAAAATCCTCCCTACTCTGAAAATGTAAAATTATTCCCTTCTATTTTCTTCTAAAATTTTTGAAGTTTTGATATTTTTTCACTTAGGTATTTAATCCATGTGTAATTACTCTAAAAAATTTATATTAAGGATCTACTTTTATTTTGTTTTTCCGGATGAGATCACCTATTGGCCCAGTACCATTTATTAAATAGTTTATTATTTCCTTATAGATTCAAAATGCCATTTGTGTCATATATCAAGTTTACAGATATGCCTGGGTCTGTTTCTCAACCTCTGTCTGTTCCCTTTCTGTTTTATTTATTTATATATTTTACCCCATGCGCATTCTCTTAAGTACAGTAGGTTAATAAACGTTTTTAATATTTGATAGGCTTGCTGCCATTCCTCGTTCTTTGTTTTCAAAATTGAGTGTAGCTCTTCTTGGCCTTCTGTTCTGCCATATGCACTTTTTGATCAGTGTGTCAAGATTTATCTAAACCCACCAGGTACAGAGAACTGTGGAGAATCTGTGCATATTTGACATACTTACGATATGTGGTCTTCTCATCCATGAATGTGGTCTAATTCTCTATTCAGGCTTTCTTTTATGCCTTTTGATAATATTCTGTAACTTTCTTCAAAGGGTCTCGAACATTGTTAGAGGGAAACTTGCCCTTTGATAGTGATTCGTGTGAGGAAGAATTTTCCCCAAGCATACTTTCTTCCTTCACCCACTTCACCTGGGAGAGATGTAATCACTCATCTGGAGTCAGATTTGCAAAGACTAACTCAGTTTAGCTCTGTCTTGTTTTCTTTTAGGGAATAAGAAGCCTGTAGCGAGCAGACAATTTTCTTGTTCTTCTAAAGTAGGATGTTTTTTACTGAAAGTTCTATTGACTATAAGTTGTGACAGTAGCATCCTTCTCTCATTGCTGACCTCACAGAAGGTTTCAACATTTTTTCCATTAAGTGTGGTGTTTCCTATAGGTTTTTTGGTAGATAACTTTTATTAGTCCTTTTATTTCTAAGTTGCCAAGAGTTTTCATCGTGAATAGATATTGAATTTTATAAAATTATTTTCCACATTTATTGAAATAATTGTATGCTTTTTCTCCTTTATTCTGTTTACAGGTGAATTAAGTTGATTTTGTACTTGTAACTATAAATTTTGGTGTGACTTAAAACTTACATAAAAATTGATTTGTACAAGGAATACTCCTAACCCTTTACCCATATTTACCGGTTGTTTACATTTCAACTCATTTGCTTCATCATCCTATATACTCATATAGGATGTACATACACATTACTTATTTTTTCTGAACCATTCTAGACTAGATTGGAGATGTTATAAATCTTTACCCCTAAATACTTCAATGTATATTTACTAAGAACAAAGACATTCTCTTGTATAACTGGAGTTTAATAATCAAGTCAGGAAGTTAAACACTGATCCATGACTATTCTTATGTGTGAATGTTAAACCAACCTTGCATTCTTAGAATAAACCACTATGATGTGACATTTCACCCTCATTGTATGTCATTAGATTTTATTGGCTTTTTAAAAAAAAGTGTTTATGAAAGAACTTGGCCCTATAATTTTCTTCTTCATAATGATCTTGCTCAGTTTTAGAAAGCTGGGAAGTATTCTCTCTCTCTCTTTCTCTCTTTTTTTCCCCATTCCCTGAAAGAGTTGTAAACAATTGGTACTATTTCTTCATTAAATTGTATAAAGAATTTACCCCTGAAGGAGAGAGAAGCTTTTAAATTTGGGATTCAATTTGATACAAGACTAGATTTTCTCTATTTTTGTTTCCTTTTAGCAAAGTTTTTTAAACTGTCATTTAATCTAATTTTCTAGCTTATTGTCATAAAATTGCTCATAATATTATTGTATTATCTTTTTAATGTATGAGGATATATAGTTATGTCCCCTTTTTCATTCCTGATATTTTTATTTGTGCCTTCTCTCTTTTTTCTTTGATTAGTCTTACTATGGATTTATTAATTTTATTACTCTTTAAATAACCAACTTTGGCCTTGCTGTTTCTTTTTTATATATTTGCTTCTCATTTTATTAACTCCTATTATTCTGTTTTTATTTTCTTCTTTTCATTTTCTTTGGTTTTAATTTGCTATTCTTTTGCTTTTCTTAACTTAAGATTGATACTAAAAATTGATTTTCAGCCTTTCTTCCTTTCTAATATATGCTTTTAAGGCTATAAATTTTCTTTTAGACACAACTTTAGCAGCTTTCCATAAGTTTTGATATATAGCATTCATCATAATTTCAAAATATTTTCTAATTTCTATTCAGATTTCTTCTTTGACTCAAATAATGTTGCAGTTTATTACTTAATTTCTAAATATATGTAGGGATTTCTAGTTTTATGTAAATGATATCTAGTTTAATTTTACTATAGTCAGAGAGTATATGTTACATGACTTCTATGCTTTCACATTTTTTGAGAATTTCCTTATGGTAATATTGGTAAAGGGTGCACGTATACTTGAAAAGCACATGTACGTCAGTTCTTAGGTGCAGTATATTCTAAATATGCCAATTACTGCAAGTTTGTTAGTCATGTTGTTCAGTTCTTTTACACTCTTAGCAATTATTTTGGTCTTCTTAATCTGTCAGCTAATAAGAGAGGTGTGTTATTATCTCTCTATGCCTTTGGATTTGACTGTTCCTCCTTCGGTTATGTCAGTTTTCGCTTTATGTATTTTTGGTCTATGTTATAAGCTATATATAAATTTAAAATTATTAAATATTCCTGATGAATTAACCTTTTATATATGGCTAAAAAATTGCAATCTGATAATCCTTTTTTGTTGAGCTTAATCAGATTTCCTTTTTGTGATATATTGTGACTTATATTTTCCAATCTTTTTCTTTAAGTATTTTTATGCACCTATTTCCTCCTAATTCCTCTTGGGAAATTGATTAGTTCAACTTTGTTCCTCTTGCTGATTTGGAATTCCTCAAATATCTATTGATCACAATCACACCTACCTCCTTTTTTGGTATAACTGTAAACAAGTTTAGCCTTACTTTTTAATAAAAAGTTAGATTTTATTTGTATTTTTTTCATTCTACATAGTTACAATTGATATTCTATCCATTTCCATACTCACCATATTTTTTTTTCTTGCTTGCATACCATAGTTTATCTTTGAGTTTAGTTTCATTTTCTTCTTTCTTTCTAAAGAACATCTTACAGTGAGAATCTGTGGGGGTGTAAGCAGTTAACTTTTGTATATCTGAAAAAAATCTTTATGTCACTTTCATTGTTAAGTGGTGGTTGAGCTCAATATAAATTTCTAAGTTGATGCTTAGTTTTCCACAGCACTTTCAAGATGTTACTCCATTGTCCTCTGACCTTTGTTGGGGCCAATTTGAAATTTGCTGAGTGTCTAATTGTTATTTCTTTTAAATAATTTTCCTTTTTATTGTGTGGCTTTTAAGAGTTTCTCTTTATCTGTGATCTTATAGTGTCACTATGATGAGTCTATATGTGTATTTATTCTAGAGAGTTGGAGAGCACCTCTCTCTCTCTATGTGTGTGTGTGTGTGTGTGTGTGTGTGTGTGTGTGTATGTATGCTTTTTTTCTGTGTGTTATGGGTGAATTATTCAGTATTTCCTTCTAATTAGCATTTTTCTATAGTGTCCAGTCTAGAGTTGATCTTATTTATTGAGTTTTTTTTTAAATGAATGTATATTTGTATCCCAAGCCTTAAGAAGTTAACTCTTTTTCATATATGCCTGTTCTTCTTTTATTTCTTCCCTTTTCAAATTTTCCTGTCTCTTAAAATGAAAATTATTATTTCATTTGTCTTTTTGCATTATAAACATTTATTTTTAAATTTAGAAAAGTCTTTTCTAGGCTGTTCCATAAACTGATTTAGTCATACATGAATTCGCATTTATATCCTTGATTTCATTCTCATTGGATTTCTTCTTTGGTTTGGGATTTTGGTTTGTATACTTATTGTGAGTGGGTATTTTTTGTTTATGTTTCCTCTCTCCACGCCGCCCCATATTTTCCTTTCCGGATAGCGATTTTACAGTTGTTCAGAGCTGCTGTGATCCAGGCCTCTAATTGTTAGCCATTTCTACTAGTTCAGGGCTTTCTTCTCATTTTAATATTGGGAATGTCATATTCACTACATTTGATTGAGGTTCTTTGTCACAGAATCTTTTCCATGTGTTCCTGTCTCCCTAGCTAAAGCCCCAAACACTGTCTTGTCAGCAGCTTAATTTTTCAGATTTCTTTCATTCCAGGTCTTGCCTTTCTCAGTGAAAATGACTCTAGTTGGAATACCAGTAATCCCCTCATTCTGCAGAAGTGAAATTCTAGATCATCGCTACCTGCAGGCCTGTGGTTTCAGCTGCTGCACACCACTTTTTGTTTCTATTAAGGGGTGATTATTTTGAGGCCAGTTATTTTGCTTTTGTTTTGTTTCTTACCCGACATTGCTATGTCTTTGCAGCAAAGGGGTGTGAGACACAGCATGAACTCACTGCACTGGCCTGATCAGGGTTCTATCCTGTTCTTGAAGATCTCCTCATCCTTCCTCCAGTCAGTGTCACCCTTATGGTCACATAGTTCTGGATATGACCTTGATGCTGGGCCTGGGTGATAATGGAAGACTCCTTCTACTCTCAGCTCCCAGAGGATTTCCTGCATTATCTCTCAGAGACCTTTGCCTAGGAAAGGAGAGATCAGCTGCATAGGCCATAAGCCTTCCCAGCAAGGGTGGTCCTGGAGGAGAGGGGGCAGGAAGGATAAGCAGTGGGCTTCTTCTCCACCCTGCTCTGCTCTACCAAATTTCCCAGAGAAAAACAAATTTTTAACTGCCAGAAACATAGATAGGGAAATGTTGAAAGAACAAGAAATTAGTTGCCTACATTGTGTCACTTTTTAATATCTCTTATGAAACTGTAAAAAATATCAAAACTTCCCAATTAGAAGATAAAAATGAAGAAATATTATGAACTTTTTTATGTAACTGACTAGAATATGGAGTAGAATTAGAATTTAAAATTTCTTCTGTAGTTATTTTATATTATTTGTTCCTAATGAATTTTCCTTAAAGAATATTTGAAAAAAAAACCCCAGCATATTTAAATGATCTAACTTGTGTATTAATTGGTTCATGATATTTCTTTTTTTTTCGTTGTTTTAAATTTTATTTTATTTTTTATTTTTTTAACCTTTATTGGAGTATAATTGCTTTACAGTATTGTGTCAGTTTCTGCTGTACCACAGAGTGAATCAGCCACAGGTATACATATATCCCCATATCCCCTCCCTCTTGAGCCTCCCTCCCAACCTCCCTTCTTAAATAAAAAATTTCTAGTACGTTTGAATTATAACTAAATCAGTACATTGCGTAGAACTCTTTAATTGGAGCAAATCTACATCAAATTATTTTTCCAGGATAAAGCTGAACATAAGGCCTGGTTCAGTGTAAGCTGTCTCTGTATAGCCTGGTAACACAATATAGAGGGGCATCTAATTTTGTGTGCATGTGTATGTGATTACAAGGGGTTAAAAACCCAAGTTCTCTTAATTCTGAGAGCATGTGGTAGCCAGCCCAGAGCCAGATTGAGCCATGTTAATTTCCCAGAAGATTTCAAAGAATTATCTTTTGGAAAGGGGAAGTTTGGCTAATAAAAACCAGGATAACCTCCGGCAGTCACATGGAGAAGAATAGAAACAAATTACTCCTGGCTTGTTCGACATTGTAGCTGGGGGCTTTCTCTGACCAAACCAGACTGCTTTGTTTTTCTTTACTCCAAAGAGGGAAGTTATTTCAGTAATGCCCTGGGAAAGGTAGAAGCACAAAGTTGTGCCCAGTGCTCATCTGTGTCCTCTTTCTTAGATTCAGCTCTTTGGGAAGCCTGTGAGGACCGTGAGGGCTTTGGTGCCATCCGGTCCTGGGTTTGGATTCTTATCTTGCCACTGACATCCAGGAAATCAAGAGAAATTTATGTTTCTACTCTGAGCTTCAATATCTGCACCTCTTAAAGAAGATAATTAATGCCTACCTCATGGCCATGATGGCAAAGATTTGGATATGATAAGGACTAGGATGCACTTGGACATAGTAATTACGAAAAAAATGCATAGGGATTCCCAGATTCCCTTTGTGGGATCAACGCCTCTCTTCCTCTCTGACAGTTCCTGAAATCTCACCTCTCTTGTAAGTAGGTCCTTGAAAGTTGGAGCCAGATGATTGGTACAGGTTTTGTGTGAAGATTAAGGAATTTGAAAGTAAAGTATTGGTTATCTATTGGCTGAATAACAGATTACCCCCAAACCTAGCAATTTAAAACAACCATCTCACTGTGTTCACAGATTCTGTAGGTCAGGAATTCAAAAACAGCACAGCTCCATGATGCTATGGCCTCAATGGGGAGAACTCAAAGGCTGGGGGAGGAAATCCTGTGCAGGTATCTTCTAGCACGTTCCCTGCCTAGTGAGGCCCTCCCATTAGGAGCACCTACACATGGCATCTCCACATGGCTTGGGCTTCCTCACAGTACATCAGCCTTTACTGTATGGCAACCATGGGTCTGAAGACAAGTTTCCCAAGAGAACCAGGCAAAAACTGTAACACTTTTCTGGTCCTAACCTTGGGAGTCACATAACATCACTTCTGCTGGGTCTCAAGCCCCTCTAAGTTCAAGAGAAGGAATCAGACTCCACCTCTTGATGGGAGGATGTCAAGATCACATTGTAAGAACACATGAAACGGGAGCTATTGTTATAGACCCTTTGGGAAATACGATTTGCCATAGGGGTGGGTCAATAATAATAAGTCCTTGAAATTTTTTACTGGATCTGGTAGCAGTGTGAAAGACAGATTTGAGGAGAATATCTACAAGGCATTGACACAGTGATTCATGTTGAAATAATGAATGTAGAGAAGGGAATGTAGAGAAGTAGACATTGGGATAGGGTCAATCTCATGTAGGCAATGAGGAAGAAAATAAAACGGGGAAAGAGGACTCAAGAGGCTCTGAGGTTTTGAACATGGGTGCTCAGAAGGGTGGTGCTGCCATTTTGAAACAGGGAAGTCACAGGGGGAAGCAGGAACCCCCTCTTCCCTCTTTACTCACCACAGATGTGCTCATCTTCCAACAACTCACGTACATAAGTCTCAATCTATTTTGCATGCATGCCCTTTGCTTTTCACGGATCTGCACATTACCTCAGATCCCGAGGTCTCAGTAAGTCCCTAAGGGGCTGGGATGATGACTCTTTGAGAGATGACATCAAGGGCTATAACTGGAAATGAAGCCATTTATGAATCTGGTTTTGAATCAAGGTCCTGTGTTAACTAAACTTTCCTATATAACTAAAAATCCAGGAAGAAACAACCGCCCACGTGGAGCTTCTACAAAAAGTTTTAATACTATCATGAAAGGTATGATCCAAACATTCCCTGGGGAGGGATCTCGGGTTTCTTTCATAGCATTATCTACCCTTGGCGATCAGGTCCTTAGGAGAGCCATACTTGATTACATTTTCAAGGTTCTGCTGGCAGTATCCTCTTCTTCCCTGGTCTCTGCTATCCAGGGTACAGAGATGGTTTAAGTTAAGATGGCTTAACTTTCCTTCATTCCAGAGAATTTGGGGTTCACAAGAAATGTCACAATGAAGTTAGTTATAAGATCATTTAAAAACATTCCAAATGAATGCTATCCTTTTTCTAGTGGCCAGGGAGACTAAGCACTTATTCCAGAGAAACTGCCATTGTTCAAATGTTTCAGGAACTGGCCTTTAGGAATAGTTTTTGAAGTCACTCCATGAAACCATCATCATTATATACTTTGTTTTTGACCCCAAATTGCCTTACACACTTTTATTTGCAAGTGACAGGGATTAACTCAATTTAAGTGAAAATGCAAATTTATTGGTTCACATAAGGGGAAAGGCTGGAGCAAACCAGCATCAAGTATGGCTAGATTCAGGAGTTTAAATGGTATTATCAGATCTCTGCCTCTTTCAGTTATTTCTGTAGGTTCAGCTCATCTTCTGTCACCACAGATGACTTCCTGCATATGCCAAGGAGGATGGCTACCAGAAACCCCGAGGCTACGTCATCTCAGTTTAGTAACCTCAGGGAAAGGAGAGCCTGCTCCCCAATAACCTCCACTTCCTCATTCCCACCATTGTCCTTATATCATTCCCAGGCAGGACTCTGATTGTCCCAGACATGTCCACTGCTATGGCTAGGAGGGAAAGATTTGTTACTAGGGAAAAAAAAAAAACAAAAAGCAGGCAAAGCACATGCTCTGGGAAGACAAAAATAGTAGTGGCCAGTGGCTGTCTCATCTGCTTTGGTCAGCATTCTTGACACTGATTAACCTTTACGTGTTCCCAAAACCAACGCTGGGAGCTTATTAGAAATGCAGACTCTCAACATCCATCCCAGACCTACTGAATCAGAGCCTGCAGTTCAGCAAGATCCTCTGGTGAATCTCGTGTACTTTGAATTTGGAAACCGCTGGGCCGAGGGAGAAAGACTGGGCAATGACGCTGAAGGAGTTTTCCAAAAAGGAGAAACCAAAAGGAGAAATTGTGCTGCACATGGCAGCATGACTGGCACAGGCAACCAGCACGCCCAGGCTAACACCACAAGGAAGGCAGCAGACCTGGGCGCCACACTGGTGCCCCAGGCAGGGATGCAGACATCAGACTGGGGCCCAAGGTCAGAGGTAGGCTGAGTGAAGGTGGTGATGCTGGTTCTGCTCACCTTTTGAACGAGGTGCTCCTTGAGGTCCCTGACCACAGCGCCAGGAGCCTGGGTGGTTCACGTCTGAGGAGGTGCCTTCAGTGGCTTCTACAAAGAAGAGAGGAAAGCTTCAAGGCAAGAATGTCCCATTCCAGGGCTATTATAATGCAGGCAAAAGTTGACATGACTTTGCTCTCTCTCTTTTTTAAAAATAAACCATTTTAAAATAAAATATTGTCTACTACCGTCAGTCGTTAGAATGATTCTGAAATTTAGATCCTGTCTAGTTGCAAATAGAGCCACTTCATGCGTAAGAGTTTATGCAAAACACAATCATACCTGGACAGACTTTGCCCTTTACCCCGCACATTAGTCATAGGAGTTGGATGTGGAAATTAGGTACATTCTCAGTCAACTCAATCAGTTTCCCTCTCATTTAGTTATTTTACATAGAGCATTTCTGTAAGAAGAGCTGCAGAAATGAAAGCCAGTGGAAGTATAATTAGATAGAAAGGTTTAGAGGACTCAAGGTCTGGACCAAAGACTGGAATTGCTTCCTGCTGCCTGTCTCGAGGCCATGAGGCCTTGGAAACACAACACTGGAATGCCACACAAGCTAGAATCCAAAGTGATGGGGAGCAGATTTTTCCCTGGGTCTCCAGGCTACTCTGTCCTTTCAGGGATGGGTCTCCCACATAGCATCCTTCCCATGTGTATATCTGCTCAGTGTACCACACAGTCCTGAGAGCTCAGGAGATGCTTCTGCATTGAGTCCTACCAAGTCCTAGAGTGTGCAGTAAGGGCAGTTTCCAGAATCAAACCCATTGGGTTTGAATCCTTGCTTTGCCGCTTATAGATACATGATATTGGGCAAGTTACATAACTTCAGTCTCCTCAACTATCACGTAGGGTTAGCAATACGATCACTGTGAGGATTAGATGAGAAAATGTGTATGAAATGAAGCAGCAGATCGTGTGTCTTTTCCTGAGCACCTGGCACAGAGGCGGTATCAACTCTGGATGTGAAAGCACTTAGTTCCCTGTGCAGAACGTGGTAGGCTCTTAATACACAGTAGCTGTTATTGTTCCCTAATCTTTGTTCAGTTTTGTAGGATACTTTCCCTCAAGATGCTGCACGGTCAGCACCTGCTTTCCATTCACATATGATGAATATGAATTAGCATTAATTCAGTCTTGAAGATGTCATGACATCCCTTTCTTGAGATAATTGGACACACACTGAAGTTTTAGCGAAATGTGGAGTCCTGAACAAATTTACAATTCACAATATGCCGTTACTGGTCTTGATCACATTAGGAAGAAGGTTCTGGCACCCACACTCATTCTTTCAGGTCCCTGTGGCTCCTCTTGTAGATAATCTCCTCTCATGTACAACCAAACAGGACTTGGGGGTCTTGAGTTTGTGATTCTCTTAGAGAGATTGCCTTATTCCCTTTTGTTATTTTTAGTACTGGGCCTGTGCTCACTTGCAGCAAGTATTTGGGTTCCTGGCATGGGTTAATTTTTCCTTTATTCATTCTACATAATTGTTGAGCACCTCATCTGTGACAGGCAGGGTGCCATGCACAGGAGGGAGATAAAAATGCCAGCTTTAGGTAATGGCTTTCCCCTCCAGCCTCTGTCTCCATCACACCCTTGGCTGCACTTGGGAACAAGCACGTAGGAGTCTATCCATCTTCCGTTTACTCTGTACAATCTCTTCCCTTCAAGGCATCCCCAGCCACTGGAAAGACTATAAGACTATCCCCAAACTATACCTGCATCCTGAACTATTTTCCAAACACAGGACTCACATCCTCAAGTCTGGTGGACACACTCACTGGCTGTGGGCTAAGCCTCATTCTCAGCACCTTTTGTGTATCTCTTTTGTGAACTATAACCAGTTTTGCTCCACCAGAATTTTTGAAGGGCTGTGAAGATCTGTGTTTGGGTTTGTTCGCTTATCTGTTTCTTTGCTGGCAGTTTTTCCTGAGGATACCTTGGCCGTTTCTTCTTTACTGATGTGCCCAAGCAAATCTCTCTAGAACATTCTGTCCCTGCCCTCATCTGTTTGTTAATGTGACCCATCCTAGAAGGTTCAGTTCCAATGTTTCCCTGAGAAGCTCCTTGAGCATAGCTTTGCCTGCACCAGAATCATCTCTTCTCGAATTCCCTGGAGCCTGCATGGCCCGAATGACCCCAGGTTCAGGACTCTGAGTGTTCCTGTTGGGGTTTATCTGGGCACTAGTTCCACCCTCCTTTCCCCTTTGGGGAAGCCCCAAAAGGGCAGAGGGCATTCTGCATCTTTCTGTCTCACAGAGCCTCTAGCAAAGTTTTCATTAGGTGGGTGACCATGGGCGACTGATGGACCCTTTCTTCCTCTGTGAAAAGGGAATCTTGTTACCCAACCTCACAGAATAATTCACCTAAAAACCTGGCTCAGGGTTCCCCACACTCAGTGTTCGATATGTTTTTACTTTCCTTGTTCGCTCTGTGCTTTTTAGATGTTCAACGCATATTTCCTGAATGAATGAGTTAATTAGTAAATGCATGAATCAGATGGCTTTCTATTCCAAAGTGCTCACAGCCCTGATGATTTTGTCTTCATCGATGCTGAGGACATGATTATTACGTAAAAGACTCTAACTATGGACTAGTTCTTCTATTTCTCCCTCTCAGGCATTGTTTAGGACTTGGGGTAGGACAAAAGAGTAATTCAACATATGTAAACACTGGCCTTTATTCTTCTAAACTTTTGCAAACCCAATAGTAGGAAAAGGCTATTACATTGTTGTTTTGATTTGCATTTCTTTGATTACCAGCGATTTGAAGTACTTGGGAAAAAGCAACAGAAATACGTGTTTTAAACCACTTGAAGGCTGCTAAGTACTTCTGTGAGACACCAGGCACAGGATTTAGAACGGCTGGGCATGCAGGCTAAATTCCCACCACTTCCCAGGTTGTGAGGTCACACAGAATGTAGTAGACCAATTGCACCGCCAGAGAAGACTGGCGTTTCAGCAAGCGCTGCTCCCTGGCAAGCCCCGGGAACCCTGATGTGGTCCTCTGACTTGTCTGTGCTGTGCTTGGTTGCTGACAGAAGCCACGACCTTCCATCAAGACCCCCTTCCTTGGAAATCTCTCTCTTGTTCCCCAGCCAATGGTAAGTGAGTTCTTACTTCTCAATCCACTGGGAGAACGTTTGCGCCTGTCCCTCCTGCCCAGAGTCTGGACGTCACTCCTCAAGATCCAGGGAGTGAGGGACCACCTCCCCTCCGTCCAAGGCCACCTTCTAGGTGCTCACTTCAGTGTCAGAAAAAACTTCTGTGAAAGGTGGATGACAGTGAGAGCAGGTACACTGTGCCACTGACCGGACTCCATCTGCTACCTGAGGAGTCTGACCAAAGCTTCGGGCTTCTCCTGGAACAGCCTTCACCATACAATGACTGGGCCATTCGGTCCTGGATAAGCCTATCTGTGGGGCTTCAGTAGAAGGTCAAAATGGGCTTCAGCAACTCCTGTCTGGTCTTTTTTGGGGGAGTCTTTCCCGGCCAAAGTGATGATCAGCTTCCTACATCCTCCCAGTGTCTGCTCCTAATCTCCCGTGAGCCCGTACTTTGAAAAGACACTTAAAAGCACATCAACCAAGAGCAGAAAATAATTTTCAGAGGCCGTACACCCTAAACCCATTTTTAGGAAAGTAAGGAAAGCACGTGCCCACCACGAACAACCCTTGACATGATTACGCACGGCCATCTGACCTCCCTCTTGTGGATTTGGGTCTTTGCTACCCCTTTGCCTGACCCAAAGTCCCGCCAAAGTGTATTTTCCTAAAGTAAGGGAGCAGAGATGAATTCAAACCTCGTCACGTCTAGATAAATCAGTTCACTATAAAAGATGTTGGCTTTTCCCTGGCTTCTAATATCAAAATTATACACGTGCTGATAGCTAGACAGGTAGATAGAGATGGATGTATACACACATGTTGGGTTTCAGCCAGTTCCACAGGTACATGTGTAAATGGGCACCCTTTCCTCTTTGTCATTTCTCGTAGTGATTCAGTTAGGCAGGAAGAAGCCAAGGTCAGCATGGGAACTGGATTTAGAATGCCTCTGGGGAGGGTTATCACCTGCCCGTACTTGAATGATGGGGACAGAGGTGCCAAAGGCTATGGATTCAAGGACTGAAATCAGCCTGTGGCTATCCTTGACCCTCCCTTCCAGGCGATTACCATGGAGCAAATCAATCCATAAACAGTTATCATGTGTCTGTTAAGTACCAGGCACTGACTTGGCCTCTGAGAGAAATGCAAAAAAGAACAACTGAAATTTACTTTTATTCAGGTAGAAAGAGAGCTGCTAGAATTTAATCAATTTCATGTAAGGTAGTAAAGTGTACACCTTAAAACACCTTTCTATGACTTCTGATAAGTAGCCGAGTGAGGCACTTTACCCTAATAGTTAACTGCCTGGGTTGAAATCCTGGCTGTGCCACGTACTAGCTGAGTGGCCTTGGCCATGTTAACACCTCTGGGTGTCAGTTTCCACCTCAGTAAAACGGGGTCAGCGTTGCTACTTTAGCCTCTGCATAGGACTGCTGTGAGGATTCAGTGATGTAATTCACGTAAAGTGCTTCAAATGGCACCTGGCACGTGGAAAAAGTGCCCTGAATGTTAGTTACCGTCACCATTGACCTCCCTTCTGACTGTGAATGTCCAGGTCCTTGGCAGCCCTGACTCAGAGCTTAACCGGAGAGGGCCGGCAGCGCGGGAGGCCGCGGACGGCGGAGGAAGGGAGAGCTCGTCTGATGCAGGAGGTCAAGCAGCATTCGGGCAAGCTCCATCTGGGAGTTCTTGGGGTTTTTTGTTTTGAAAATGTTCAAACACACCAAACAGTGGAGAGAAATGTGTAACGGACGCTTACCAACCCATTTCCTGCATACAGCAGTGGTTAACATTTTGCCATATTTATTTTACCTATTTTTTAAAAAATTTCACTGAAGTATTTTAAAGTAACTTAGAAATATTACATTTCATCCCTAAATGCTTCACTGTGTATCTCTGAAACATAAGGACATTTTCTTCCAGCAGCACGATATCAATGCCCCACCTAACAAATCAACAAGTCCCTAACCTAACACCCAGGCCTCTTGCAGTATTTTCAAATGACCCTTTTGATTTCAAGGTAGACTGTGCTAGGGAGGAGACCATTCTGAAGACAAGAAACGAGTGGCTGTAGGTAGGAAAGAATGTCCCAGGTGTCAGGATAGGGAGGGAGTGTATTTTTAGCCACGGTCCTTCTTGTCCCCATGGAAGAATGTAGCCTGGTCTGAGGTCCTTTGTGTGACTATGCTCATTCCAATTTGCTTCTTTCTAAAGGAGGAAAACATGTTTTTGAAAGCTGCTTGACAGACAGGAAAGATATTAATAAATGACATGCAAATTTCTTAATTTCACTTTGGCTGGATATGTGATTGCTACTTCTGAAATACAGGCTGGTGATGGAGCTTCTTTTTTAAAAAAGATTTCCTGAGCCCTGAGTGTACATTGGGTTGTCCAGCTGAATGTGCCTGGTGAGTGGGGGCGGGGTCATTCTGACCCAAGAGGAGGTACATAAGGACACGTTCAAATGAAAACCGGCCCTAAATAAGAAGTTGAGAGTTTAATTTTGAGACTGTTTCTTGGGTGGAGATACCACAAAGTTTTGACTGAAAAGCTGAAAAGTTCTTTTTATAGCTGTTGCTCGCACATGAGAAAGCAACTTCATCGACTGGCCTTTTTACACGTAGCTTTTGTGCTGTGGCTCTTCCTCTCCGTCGCCTTCATCCCACGTATTGCTGGGTGGGAGCCGCTCTCCGCCGCCCTGGCTGGGGTGCCCTGGGCTTTCCAGTTCAAACAACTCTTCCCCTTCTCTTAAGAACAGGGGTGAGGGCTCTCCCCATTAGTCTATGAAATACGCTGGTAGGAGTGTCAGCCTGCGGTGTCGCGGGGGGGCCCGCGGTGCGCAGTAGCGAAGGACCTGGGCGCCGGAACAAGACTGCTTGGACTCAAAGCTGGCTTTCGGCACGTGCTGCTGGTCCCCTTTCTCTCTAGGGCAGCAAGGAGGTGGTCTTTCAAATATTCTGTTTTCTTATATTTACACCTTTGTGAAGGTATTTTCATGTGTTCTGGGAAAGACTGTCCTTCCCCAAGAATGAGTGAATCCCATTCATACATAATAAAGAAATACTACAACGACACGTTGAGGGTGAATCTTAACACAAGACGACCATGTGTTTCCTGCTAGGTGTTCTTAACTGCCTGGCTTATTTAGTTTTAGCAGAAGGAACTCAGTTTTCATTACCCCTCCTTTTAATAGATATGTTTTCTCTTGCCTGTGGAGTTTGTGTCTTAGAATAAAACCCCATGGACTCCCAAGTTCAAGAGAGAAAAATGACTGGTTATACAGAGGAGCTTTTTTATATGATCTGAAGGTCATAACCAAGCATAAGCCAAATACAATGTGATCGTATAAAGCTATTGTTTAACAATTAACCCAGCACTTATAAACCCTACTGCTTGGATTTATAAGTAATACTGTAGTAATTTTAATCCATAAAATTAAAATAATGTCACTAGCTATTAGCAAGTCATGAGCTTTGAATAATTTGTAAAATAGCATTTGTAGATGCCAATAAGGACTTTGAGAGATGTGAATATTTAATTTTAAACCTAGCTTATTGACGTTGTTCAGAAGTTTACTGAGTCAACTGGTCTTGGGCAAGAACCTCCTCAAACGAGAGGATGAAAGTTCTTGAAGCAGGTCAGGAGAGTACAGATTTTTCAAATGATTGAGAACTGGGAGAAAGTGCTGAGAGGTATAGTCAGTTGTTTAAATCATCAGAAAAGGGGGACTTAAATAGCCTTGTGTGATAATCAGCGTGAGGAAAAAGAAGAGTGAATGAGAGAGAAAAGGAATCGTTTCCTTGACTTAGCCATAAATGAAAGCTATGTGTTCAAACATGAGCCATAAGAATGAACTGCCTTATTGGTGATGTCTGGTAATGATTTCATTAAGCACCATTAGAACAGAAGAAGAAGATACATGTAATCTCATTTTTTCTCTCATTCAAGGCCACAGGCATCATAGTCCTTTTGGTCAGATGCCATGTCACAGTAGCCAAGGATTGGCGGTGAACTTAGATGTGGACAACCACAGAAGTTTTTGGTAGGTACCTTATATACAGGTACCAAAATACCCTGCCAGGTCCCAGTCACTGTGGCAGATACTTCTACGTCTTCACCTACCATCTAGGACTTCCGCAGACTTCCTGACTTACAGAGCCCCGATTTTACTTGGGGTAGCCATATGGCTGACCAGCAACACTCTCGTTCTTCATGACGGCTGATGGAGTGCATTTAGCACAGTAGGGCCAATGAGAAGTGGGAAGAAGTCCTTGGGAGTGTGTCTTTTTTAAATAAAAAGGCTGAGCTTTACCAAGAGAAAGCCTCTTTTGCCCTTTGTTCCCCACCTCACTCCTAGGATGCAGATGTCAAAGACACAGGAGATAGCAGATGAGTACGGAAGGCTGACCAGGTTAAGAATGGAGCGAGCAGCAGAAAGGTGGAAGGGACCTGGTCCCCGGGAGCATCACTGAGGCACTGCACCTGCCCTGGACTGCCACCTCTGAACCTTGTCCTGTGAGAGGAATAAAGCCTACTTCTTTAAGTCGCTATAGTAGTATTTTCTGTTACTCGTAGCCAAATTCATTCGTAAATGATACTGATCCGAAGAAAAGTTCTTCCAGAAAACCTGACTCAAAGTCACTTAGAAATTTATTAGCTGCTTTTTCTAGAAAACACACATGTTCAGCCCTAAAAATCCAATATAAAGGAAAATTTCACTGTTTCTTTTTCTTCCTTTTCAGATCAGATGATTCCAGGTATCAATAACATTTCAAATGTGTGAGGAACAGCAAGCAGTTCTGTGCTTTTGACACTGTGTTACGTCATCCTCCTGTTATCACCATCTTAATGAAAAAAAAGCAAGGTGACTGCGCTATTTCTGCTTAGTTTCTTTACCCTCTCCTTTGCTGCCAAAGCCTGTCTGTAAGGGGGACCTAGAATAAGGTCATGTTTCTTTGATTTATACAGAATGACCTTGGCCACAGGGCAGATAGAGGAGAATATAAAAAACAGATCAGATGTCATCGTGTATGTTTCAGTGGCTTTCACAGCTGCTTTACCTTTCACAGGGGCAGCATGCTTGGCCTGAGATGCTCAACAACATCCCTAAGGTGCATTCCACCTGGCATGAAGATTTGTCCAAAGTCTGTGATAACCAGCCCGACGTGTTCCCCAGTGTAAATGGGCCAGAGCTAGTCTTTTTCAACCTAAGCAATTAAACTGTGTTGTCAGATGCAAGATGAGAACCAGAAAGTATACCAGAATGTTTCGGTGGATGTGGATAAACTCTTGTCTTTACTGACCACGAGAACTGCTTCAAAGTGAGGTGGGTGTCACCTGAAGACAGAGGGCAGGTGACTATTCCTCAAGTCCTTCTGGAAGACTGCACTGTGGTGCTACGTACTGACTGTAAGTTTGAGAATAGCCAAAGTGGATGGTGCCTGTGCCTGTCAGCAGTTACTCAAGGTGGCTCATTTGGGTCATAAAGGCTTAAGGACTGTGGTCACAGGAGTGGTCAAACAGGTTTCGCAGGTCCAGAAAAAGCCAGAAAATAGAATAAAAGCCAAGTGTAAATCCTAGCCCAAGGGGCCAAAGGCATGCCCAGGGTATCCATAGGATCTCACCAGGGATTGGAGTGGAATTATTGATGCCTCAGAGGTTTTTGGTGCCTGCAAGTTGTTTCACAAGCAATCCTAGTATAAGGATTCTGATACATTTCAAGTAAGCCCACTTTAAGCTCACCTGACTAGCGCTTCAGATTTAAAGAGCCCTGCATTACTTGCCAGGGAACCCCAGGGAGAAGAGACTAGCAGAGACTCTGAAAGTCTGTGGAGCCCCAGTCAGGACGTGCTGCCACCTCCTTGCTGCTCTGAGAGGCCTTTGTCCTAGAAATCCCGATAGTCACACTGGGCACAGGGAGAGTCACAGGATAAACCTGAAGCATTTTCTTGGGCCATTAATTTTGCTTAATGATATTTAGATAACCAAGAACATTTTTATGCTTAAATAATACGTTGTGAAGTGCAACGCAAAATTTGCATGAATTTTAAGGGGAAACACAAGTCTTCAAAGAAATCGACATTATTGGTGGGTTATGTCAGGCATTCAGCTTCACTCTCCTCTGATTCTGCAGGAAATTCTCTGGTGGAAAATTCTGAAAGCAGTCAATAGATGACAGCACTTTGTGGGGCACAGAGCTCCATACAGATGTGATCTTTGGATTAGTTTCTCTTCGAGGAGGAGAGAGCTGTGTGTTGTTTGTCTTTCTCTCCCTAGTCTCTTCCCAAATAATACAGAACAAGGGAAAAAAAGGGGAAAAAATTAGTCAAGATCTTGTCCTCAAAGCATACAGCGGAGACGTGTGGATTCCAGTTTACACGAAGGGGGACTGTGGCTGTGGGCTTCTCTGATGGGCAGGAAACTTTTTAAGTTTTCAGATCAGTTTGAGTTAGGTTGACTCAGACAAATTTCCATTTCCAGATACCCTCTCATAGCAAACAAGGTCACACACCAACATGAATGGAGAAAGCCTTTCACATTTACCAAGATGTAACAAATATCATCTCTTGCTTTGTTTTTTAAACAACAAAATGGGACTTGTAGGTGCTCAATACATGATTGTGGGATGTGTTTCCAAGGCTGAAAGTTTAAGTGCCATCGTCCCCCAGGCCAGGAGAGTGCACGGGTGATAGAGCCTCTCACGTTTTTCTGGTTGTACGGCCGGACAACCAGAGCATCACTTTCCAGCTTCTTGCTGGGTTTCCCATCACCCACGGCCTCCGCTGTGGTGGGATGAGGTCCCTCAGGATGAGCCCAGAGAGCTGAGCCCATCTGCCGCGCTGATGGTTCCCGACGTGACACCGACCTGCTGGGGCGGACGTGTGCCAAGAGCGGCCAACCACATGAGGCCCAAGAGAGGGACGTGGAGGGGGAGGCAGAGGGCCCTCCACGGAGGTCCTGGATACAGCTGCTGCCCACATGGCAAGGGCGGCTCTGCCGGGAAACCCCGCCTCGGACACAACTGCCCAGCCTGAGGGCATGGACTGCTTTGAGCAAAAGCTTTGTTCTGAGCGTGACTTTACAAGGTGGTTCTATAAACAGTGGCAGGACTTCCGATGGGGAGAGCAGCCTCAAGCCCCTCTGCTCTGTCTTCTGTGTGCAGCGCTGGAGGCTGGAAGCTGAGCTGCAGACTCTGCCCTGACGGTCAGTGCCTGCTAGAGCGTTCTCCCTCCCAACCCCTATCTCTCGCCCACCCTCTCTCTTTAAAAATACCCATCTCTCTCCCTCTTTCTCTCTGTCTCTGTCTCTGTGTCTGTCTCGGTCTCTGTTTCTGTCTCTGTCTCTCTCTCACACACACACAGACGCACCCCCAATGCTTATCCTACCCTGAGATCCATAAGTGGGAATTTTAGGTGCCAGTTTTCCTTGGAGCTAATGCGTGTAAAAAGGACTATCTCCTCAAGAGTAACACATAAAAGTGGGTCCAAGGGGAAAAAGAGGGACACTCTAACTCCAAAGGCCTGAAAATTAAGAAGTATGCACCAGGACTAAGACTGGCTTTTGAATCAACCTGGACAGGGCCTTAGTCACTCCATTTATAAGCTGTAAGACCTTGGCCACCTGACTTAATGCATCTGCAGAATGCGGAGACCACCTCAGAGGACAGCGAAGACTAGAAGCACTCCTGCGCCGGAGCACTAGCAGAGTGCCTGGCCCACAGGAATGCTCAGTAGGTGGCAGCTGGTTAGAAAAATCTACCGGAGGACCAAACTCACCAAGCCCCAGACTTCTTGGAGCTGGGAACTCAGCTGAATAAGGATGTGGCCCTTGATTCTGCACCCCCCACACCCCGCATTCCCCAAAGTCTTTCTTCTGTGCCCGGCCATGTGCGGTCAGGGCCACACTCCAGCATGCCCTCCACTCTCGAATGCTCTCTGTGTAGGTCTCAGCTCGCATTAGCTTTTCAGCTCTCAAGAAACTAGGATTCATACCTGTATGCCCCTGTTTGAGTCCAGCACTGCACATTCATTAGTGAACGCCTCTGTAGTGTAGCTAACTGGCTAAGAACACAGGATTCCCGTTCAGACACAAATGGGTTTGAATTCCTGCTCTGCCACTAGTCACCTGTGCAAATGTAGGCAAGGTTTTGTGAGCCTTCTTGAATCTTAGTTTCCTGAAGAGTGAGATGGGAGTAATAATACCACGTAAGGTTTCTTATAAGAATAGTTAGCAGTATTTGAAAACATTTGTAAAGCACATGGGAGACACCTCATAAATATTAGCTATTGCTCATTTTATTAATACTTTTATTATTACTATATTTAAATTAATTTAGTGCTGAAAGTATAACATGACAAGACTGGGTTTTGACCTGCATAAAAGAAAGCTGTAGCTTGTTATCCTTTGCACATGCCCAGGGTGCCCCTTGGATACAGAGAATGGAGAGAGGGATGTCCTCAACTCTGGCAAAGCAGGGACAAGTCCTCTGTGACCCAAACGGACTCACTGCTTTGCTCAAAGCTCCTATTGTTGCCTTGTGGCAAGTTCTGTTCTCCAAGACCATTGACTGACTACTGTTTATGATGCTTTTTGGGGAAAGACATTAGGTCCGTATGAGATTAATTGCTATTATGGAAGAAACCCATGAAGTGTTCATAGTCCTTCTGGGTGGCATACATATTCATTTCTCTTTCTTAAAAATGTTGCCTCTTTTTATTTATTTGGTATCTTCTCTACTCTGTTTCTAAAAAGAATAAAAATGCAGCCTCCACCATGTTAGCTCATATAACTTTGCTTAAGCTCTTCCAAGGTTCTCCATTCCACTCAGATGTAATGCCCGTCCTCACAGTAGCCCCCGAAGGTCAGGATCTGGTCTCTCAGTCCTCGCTCACCTCCGTTCCTCCCACTCCTCTTAGTTGCTGGGTCCCAGCCACACTGACTTGCTTATAGTTCCTGGAATACGCGGAGCCAGCTCCCCTGCAGGGCCTTTGCACGTCCTGTGCCCCTGCCTGGAATGCTCTTCCTTCAGGTGTCCTCATGGCTTGCTCCTCACTTCCCTCGGGCCTCTGTTCAGAGGTCATCTTACCAGAGGGGAGTTTCCTGAGAACCCCATCTAAAACAGCACCAGCCACCCTGTCACTCAGGCCCTGCTACCCTGCTTTGTCTTTCAGCACGGCACTTACTACATCCTGAAATGTGTGTTTGATTGACTTCTCCCACTGGAACATACTCTCCCTGACGGCAGAGACTTATTTTGTTCACTACTGTAGACCAGGCACCTAGAGCCATCCTGACACACAGAGGGCACTCAGTAAATATTGAATGAATGAATACTGAGTGAACAAGGACTACATGCCTCCGGAGTTTTGCACGTGTGCATGGAGGAGGAGCCACTATTGCAAACCCACCTATTATGAGAGCTTCAGGTGCCCTGTAGCCAGGGTCAACTGGCTTGACAGACAAAATGACTCAGATGGGTGGGTGCCTTCCCCCACTGTGGTCTCTGTGACTATGTCCAATAATGGGTCTGCAACAAAGCAGAGCCAGCAGATGAAGGGATGGCTTTCAAAGAGAAGGTCTTACAGATTGCCCAAGCTCAATACAGGTTCACCCCCCCCCCCCACCCCCATCTGAAAGTAGAGTGTTCCTGTGAAAACTTTCAAAAGACAGAATGGCTTATAAACAGAAGAAGCAGTTACCTTAGGACACATCTTGCCAATGGATACACAAAATAAATCAAGATAAAGAGCAGATGCTCACAGACACAGTTCAAAGCTCTGGCGGCTTGATGCTGAAATGCTGAGTGTGGCTCCCAGGGAAGGAACTTGGGTGCCACTCTTGCAGTTCCAGGTGCACCCTGCCTCTATAATGTCTCACTGCAAAACACATGCTGAGCACTTTTTTCGATTTGGGCCTTTTCATAAAAATCAAAAGTCCTCTTCAGATTTCTTTTGATTAGTGAAAACAGATACTAATGTAGATCTTTTGTAAAAGGCAGGTGGTGTAAAGCAAATTTTTGAAAAGCAGGTGATACCTGTACATGTTTGAATGAAAAGTATTAAAGGAAAAATGGGGGGAAATGATTATGTAAAAATAGACCTTATGAGATATGTGTTAGTTTTCTTTGCAAGAGGGTTGAGAATAAGGATTTGTTAGTCAAGAGATGTTTTGATGGCCTCTTACATGATGTTCCTTCTCCCCAGTATTTTTATGATATTAGGAAATCAGAGAGCTCTTTACTCTCTATTAATCGTGATATGTCGTGAAAGATCAGGAGAACGTTCGATACCCTTCTCACTGCTTAATCATGAATTTTCACTAAGATGAAAAGGTGAAATTTACTTCTTATAGAGATGGATTTTTATGATGCTTTGTTTTTTATGTAAATGCTCTTTGTAAGAAAAAAGAAATAACACAGAAGAGAATGAGGAAGAAAGAAAAACGGTCACTCAAGATCTCATCCTCTGATGAACACCGCAGACAACATTTTGGGGATCACTTTTCAGGATACCTCTTGATGCGTGGATTCCCTTTTACATAAATGGGCTCATATTATACATTTTATCGAAGCTACTTTTCTTCACCCAATATTATATATTGAGGAAACATTTCTATGTCGAAATACGTAAGTATTTTTTATATATATATATTTTGATTTCAACATTATTTTTTATTTTTTAATTTTTTTAAGTAATTTATTTGCTGCATTGGGTCTTCGTTGCTGCATATGGGCTTTCTTTAGTTGCGGCGAGCGGGGGCTACTCTTCACTGTGGTGCATGGGCTTTTCATTGCAGTGGCTCTTTTGTTGCAGAGCATGGACTCTAGGTGCATAGGCTTCAGTAGTTGTGGCATACAGGCTCAATAGTTGTGGCTCACGGGCCCTAGAGCACAGGCTCAGTAGTTGTGCATGGGCTTAGTTGCTCCACGGCATGTGGGATCTTCTTGGAGCAGGGATTGAACTCATGTCCCCTGCACTGGCAGGCGAATTCTTAACCACTGTGCCACCTAGGAAGTCCCAAGAGAAGTAAATCTTTAACACCACTTTTAACAGCCTTTAAAGGAATAATGGTATTTATTTCACTGTATGTAGCCAGTTCCCTGCTGATCTGACTCTGCTAGTAGATGGGCCTGTGTATATAAGCTACTCTGTGGGCTCATTCCAGGCAGCTCTTGTCCCCACTGAACTGTCAGTCACCCATGGCATTATCACTCTGGAAATCCGTCATCACCACTGATCAACGGTCTCCTTCCCCATGCCCAGCCCAGGAAACACTGTCTTAAAAGCCCCCCAAACCCAGTTCTTAACAGTAACCAAATAGGCTATATTTAGTCCATCTACCATGGGTAGAAGAGGGCTTGTGTACTTATTTTTGATTTCCTAGAAAAATTAAGAACACTTTTATATTGTTTCTGGCCTCAATTGTTTGCACTTATCCCTCACTCCATCCCCTCACTTTCTGGTAACCCCAGGTCCTGGAGAATTACACCTCTTCTGCTGGATACTGTACTGGTGGACGTGGGGGTGGGGCTGGCGGGCCAGTCACTGAAACCCAGTGCGTGAAGCAGCCAGCCTCTACTTCCATTCTTCCCTCTGCCCTTCCGCCCCCCACAGGCTCCAGGTCACAGGTCTGGAAGCTACTGGGGTTGGTGCAACCTCCTCCCCACCCCACCCCCCACCCAGACCCCCCCCCCCCACACACAGGACTGATCCATCCTCAGAGGCAATACCAAAGAACCTGCCGGGGGAGGTGTGTGTTATCTCGGTGGCCTTAAATATCTCCTTTCTTTTGTTTCAGTACATGGGGAGGAGCAAAGCCTTGAAATAATAGACTTCAGGGCTAGGTGGGCTTTTTTTTTTTTTTTTTTTTTTTTAATTTCTTCTACCTGTGTCCCATCATTGCACTTGTTAGGGTGACTTCTCTTTGCAAAACCCTGCCGTGCTGGGTCCAAGCATGCCTCACTATTATTAACCTGTTGGACAGCTGAGGGTCAGAAGCACCCAGAAGCTACGGACCCACCCAGGATCATGTGGCAGCGCCCCAGAGGCCTGGGACTCCAGCTTCTGCTGGTGGACCTGCCCTTGGCTCAGGCAGAGCAGCCAGCGGGCATGAGGGTCAGCTCACGTTACAGGACCAGGTTGCACGCTGGGGGTGGGCTGCTCTTCTTTTCCTTGGCGCAATGTCAAACAGCCACACAAGGAGGCGGCAGGGAACCCTGGTGGTCTTGTTTTAGAGCGTCTCTGGGGATTGGTGGTGACATCTTTCTTAGGTCTGTCATCGGCATGAGTGGATTAGGAGGTCCCAGGCTGGGTAACTCAATAGTTCACTGTGGCCCTCCACTGACAACACCACATACTGAAGGGTATCAGCTGTTCAGCCCCAGTTATAAAGTTATAGGGAAAGAGGAGGCCGGGCAGCTGGAGGGAAACTAACCCTTTGTAAAGTCTGCCTTGAGCCAGGCATTGTGCTGGCACTTTCACGCGTACTGTCTCTGCTGTTCCCTGAGAACCCAGTCTGCAACTCTGACTCTTCTTCCTCCTTTGGGTTGAGGACATAGGATGATCAGAGCTGTTAAGTGGAAAGAAGCTATTACATGATGGAGATAGGGTTTTAATGCATTTATGTCTTGAGTCCAAAGTTAAGTTCTTTCCCTGTTACCACATGGCCCATCAACAGCCCTGCAGGACAGCCTGAATTTTGCAGCAAATCTCTTTGGAGTGAGACGTCTTCCTGCGAAGGAGTGCTGCTAAATCTCGCACAGACTCACCAGCCCCATTTGCTTCCTTTCCTAGCTGCCATGTCATCTGAGGAGAGCAATGTCAAAAGTCGGTGCTTTTCTCTGAAACTCTTGGTGAGTCTCCCTCCAGACTGCAGTTGGCTCAGGGGCACCATTTTGGCTGCAATCCTGCAGAGTTTCATTTTCACTTTTTTATTGAAAAATCGAAATCTGGGGAATTAGAGCCTTTCCATATTGATTTTTCAGGGGCAAGTGAAAATTACATTCTGTACAGAACCAAGAAAGTGCCACCTTGAGTGGTGACAGGGCTGATGTTGGAGTGGCATGCAGTAGGCGGAGTGATGGGGCACACAGATACAGTCTCTGTGGAATCTTTCAACGTGGCCAAGCAACAACTAAGTTTTGATCCACATAAAATAATTTCTGTAATTAAAGCTTTATTTTTTGTTTGTTTTTCACTTGAAAGTTGAAGAAAGAGACCCAAGTGAAAAGAAGTTTGGAAACGGAGCCTCCAGTTTCTCCTTTCAGTACGTCAGAGGTGGGTCAGGTCCACGCTTGGCCCCCTACCTCCTCCGAGTCTGGTACTTGAGGACGGTGAAGGCAGCCACCCAGAGTCCTGCTTTATTCATTCACTTTGAGGCCCAGAGAGTTATGAGCGCAGGCCTTGCTCTATCACTTACTACCCAGATGCCCTTTTGTAAAGTACATCATATCCTGAGCCTCGAGTTTTTTCCTCTGTGAATTGGCGATAGTATAGAAAGTACTGCATAAAGTTGCAGTGAGGACTGACCGAGTAAATATTAGTTGACTGACAATGAGTAAACAAGATGATCCAAGTAAAGCATTTGAGTTTGATAAAGGTGTCAGTTGTGTGCGGTCACCACGTCCAGTTTCTCAGCCGGGCCAATCCCCTAAGGAGTTTGAAGGACCATGGAGCGCACGGCAAGTAGGGCAGGTGGACCTATTTGAGGCCTGCACTCCATTTTGGATTTTATTTCCTTTTTCTGTTCCATCAGGGTAAATGTGTTATAGTTGGTTGTGGGTGAAAACACCTCCCCTCCCCCCCACCCCCACCCCCGCCCCATGCAGTCTCCCTCTGGCAAAGGCGCTCCGTGAGTTAATATTCAGAAGCAACTGGTTCTTCTCTTCTTTGCCTCCTCCCTCCGCCCTCTTCAGCACCTGTGAAATGTCCTATCTTGTCTCTTTTTCATATGCAG